>NW_028126271.1:0-600000 GCF_965194825.1 Balaenoptera physalus | reverse complement strand
CCTGTGGTTAATTCTTCTTCCTGATGGGAAAATAGAGTGACCTGTGCCTGTCCCAACACCAAGAGCTAGTCTCTCATTGGTTCCCCGTCTTCCCGTTCATCCTCAGGACAAATTGCAACCTGTACGGAACAGGAGGTTAAAGGTGCTGATGCTCCAAGTAGGGAGATTGCTAGTAAAGTGGCTGGAATGGCGAACCCGAGCACAAGGAGATGAGAAATGAGGTGCGTTTTAGAAACCTTTCCCCATCACACGGTGTACCATCTTCTGGGTTTCTCATGCATGTTTTCGATGTAGGAAGATGCCCTTGAACCTGGAGATTTGGGACCCATGCGATGGGTAGCACGCAGTATTACTTTAAAGGGTCTGCGTTTGCTCACCCAACCTCACCAAACCTCTCAGCCCCAAGAGTGTCCACCCTTATGTCTCATCCAGCTGTGGGTCTAGATATGGTCAATCCAGGTTGCATCACAGCCCCTGAACGAATTGTGTAAGAATTTCTCTCTCTTTCCCTGTCTTTGTTTCATGGGTTTTGAAAAGTAATTTATTTTTATAATGGGGTTTAGCTGCTTTTCAGGGCTGTGTTTATGCCGCTTTACACCCACTTGACACACTAACAGAGAGATATCAATACATAGGTTTTAAGATTATTACTAGTCAGATATATTCTTGTGCGGTGAATCGGGCGTGTTGAGTCCAGTTCTCTGAGCAAGGAGTAGGTCTTGTCTATTACATATTGGGTTTATGGAACGGTATCTGAGCTAATTTGAAACTCTTGTTTTATGTATCACCCCACCTCACCTTTCCCGTTAAGCAGCCATAGTGTGTTTTCTGCATGTGTGCCTCTGTTCTGTTTTGTAATTCAGTTCAAGTGTAACGGTTTTTACATTCCCTCTATAAGTGACACCTTATGAGAAGTGTCCTTTTCTGTGTGACTTATTTCACTTAGAATCGTCTTACCTAAATCCACTCATCATGCTGCTACTAGCCTTATGACATTGATTTCATGGCTGAGTGATATTCCATTGTACATAAGGACCACAACTTTTTTATCCATTTTTCGCTTTCCTGGGATATTTAAGGTGGAATGAAGTGGAGGTCCTTGTCAACAGAGCAGCCCTAAACTTTGGGGTGCTTGTGTCTTGCTGATTTTCAATTTTCCCACTTTATCCCCCCATGCGTGGAAGTGCCCTATGCTCTCTAAGCTGTGTTTTTTAGATGTTTCAGGACACACCGTACACTTCTCCAGAGTGGCTGTTGGCAATTTACATCCCGCCCATCAGTGTAGCAAGGCTCCCATTTCTCCATGGCCTGTCCTGCATTTCTGGTTTTGACACTTTTTTCAGCATGGCCCTTTTGACCGATGGGAAGCGAGACTTCTTTGTAGCGCTGATTTGCCTTTCCAGGTTGCTTGGTTGGCCAAAAAGGGCGTATGCGTTTTTTCCTGAATATATTCAGGAAAAAACGCATACGCCCTTTTTGGCCAAGGGCATCATTGTCAACGTTTTGCCGCTTTTCATGTGCTTTAAAGGCGATTCGAATCTACCTCCTGAAATCTGTTTCCTGCAATTCTGCCTTGATTTCAAATCCTCTTCTTTGCCTTCCCTCAATATATTTGTGGACGAGAGTTATCATTTATAACTCTGCAGGTTTGTGAATTGCAGTGCCCTGAAGCTCCATTTTACAAGTCGCTTTTTTGGGAGCTGGCCGCAAAAGCGCAGGATGGCTTCAGGCCCTGTTCTGGTTCCGGGGGGCAGGCTGAGCCTGTGGTTAATTCTTCTTCCTGATGGGAAAATAGAGTGACCTGTGCCTGTCCCAACACCAAGAGCTAGTCTCTCATTGGTTCCCCGTCTTCCCGTTCATCCTCAGGACAAATTGCAACCTGTACGGAACAGGAGGTTAAAGGTGCTGATGCTCCAAGTAGGGAGATTGCTAGTAAAGTGGCTGGAATGGCGAACCCGAGCACAAGGAGATGAGAAATGAGGTGCGTTTTAGAAACCTTTCCCCATCACACGGTGTACCATCTTCTGGGTTTCTCATGCATGTTTTCGATGTAGGAAGATGCCCTTGAACCTGGAGATTTGGGACCCATGCGATGGGTAGCACGCAGTATTACTTTAAAGGGTCTGCGTTTGCTCACGCAACCTCAACAAACCTCTCAGCCCCAAGAGTGTCCACCCTTATGTCTCATCCAGCTGTGGGTCTAGATATGGTCAATCCAGGTTGCATCACAGCCCCTGAACGAATTGTGTAAGAATTTCTCTCTCTTTCACTGTCTTTGTTTCATGGGTTTTTAAAAGTAATTTATTTTTATAATGGGGTTTAGCTGCTTTTCACGGCTGTGTTTATGCCGCTTTACACCCACTTGACACACTAACAGAGAGATATCAATACATAGGTTTTAAGATTATTACTAGTCAGATATATTCTTGTGCAGTGAATCGGGCGTGTTGAGTCCAGTTCTCTGAGCAAGGAGTAGGTCTTGTCTATTACATATTGGGTTTATGGAACGGTATCTGAGCTAATTTGAAACTCTTGTTTTATGTATCACCCCACCTCACCTTTCCCGTTAAGCAGCCATAGTGTGTTTTCTGCATGTGTGCCTCTGTTCTGTTTTGTAATTCAGTTCAAGTGTAACGGTTTTTACATTCCCTCTAGAAGTGACACCTTATGAGAAGTGTCCTTTTCTGTGTGACTTATTTCACTTAGAATCGTCTTACCTAAATCCACTCATCATGCTGCTACTAGCCTTATGACATTGATTTCATGGCTGAGTGATATTCCATTGTACATAAGGACCACAACTTTTTGATCCATTTTTCGCTTTCCTGGGATATTTAAGGTGGAATGAAGTGGAGGTCCTTGTCAACAGAGCAGCCCTAAACTTTGGGGTGCTTGTTTCTTGCTGATTTTCAATTTTCCCACTTTATCCCCCCATGCGTGGAAGTGCCCTATGCTCTCTAAGCTGTGTTTTTTAGATGTTTCAGGACACACCGTACACTTCTCCAGAGTGGCTGTTGGCAATTTACATCCCGCCCATCAGTGTAGCAAGGCTCCCATTTCTCCATGGCCTGTCCTGCATTTCTGGTTTTGACACTTTTTTCAGCATGGCCCTTTTGACCGATGGGAAGCCAGACTTCTTAGTAGCGCTGATTTGCCTTTCCAGGTTGCTTGGTTGGCCAAAAAGGGCGTATGCGTTTTTTCCTGAATATATTCAGGAAAAAACGCATACGCCCTTTTTGGCCAAGGGCATCATTGTCAACGTTTTGCCGCTTTTCATGTGCTTTAAAGGCGATTCGAATCTACCTCCTGAAATCTGTTTCCTGCAATTCTGCCTTGATTTCAAATCCTCTTCTTTGCCTTCCCTCAATATATTTGTGGACGAGAGTTATCATTTATAACTCTGCAGGTTTGTGAATTGCAGTGCCCAGAAGCTCCATTTTACAAGTCGCTTTTTTGGGAGCTGGCCGCAAAAGCGCAGGATGGCTTCAGGCCCTGTTCTGGTTCCGGGGGGCAGGCTGAGCCTGTGGTTAATTCTTCTTCCTGATGGGAAAATAGAGTGACCTGTGCCTGTCCCAACACCAAGAGCTAGTCTCTCATTGGTTCCCCGTCTTCCCGTTCATCCTCAGGACAAATTGCAACCTGTACGGAACAGGAGGTTAAAGGTGCTGATGCTCCAAGTAGGGAGATTGCTAGTAAAGTGGCTGGAATGGCGAACCCGAGCACAAGGAGATGAGAAATGAAGTGCGTTTTAGAAACCTTTCCCCATCACACGGTGTACCATCTTCTGGGTTTCTCATGCATGTTTTCGATGTAGGAAGATGCCCTTGAACCTGGAGATTTGGGACCCATGCGATGGGTAGCACGCAGTATTACTTTAAAGGGTCTGCATTTGCTCACCCAACCTCACCAAACCTCTCAGCCCCAAGAGTGTCCACCCTTATGTCTCATCCAGCTGTGGGTCTAGATATGGTCAATCCAGGTTGCATCACAGCCCCTGAACGAATTGTGTAAGAATTTCTCTCTCTTTCCCTGTCTTTGTTTCATGGGTTTTTAAAAGTAATTTATTTTTATAATGGGGTTTAGCTGCTTTTCACGGCTGTGTTTATGCCGCTTTACACCCACTTGACACACTAACAGAGAGATATCAATACATAGGTTTTAAGATTATTACTAGTCAGATATTTTCTTGTGCGGTGAATCGGGCGTGTTGAGTCCAGTTCTCTGAGCAAGGAGTAGGTCTTGTCTATTACATATTGGGTTTATGGAACGGTATCTGAGCTAATTTGAAACTCTTGTTTTATGTATCACCCCACCTCACCTTTCCCGTTAAGCAGCCATAGTGAGTTTTCTGCATGTGTGACTCTGTTCTGTTTTGTAATTCAGTTCAAGTGTAACGGTTTTTACATTCCCTCTATAAGTGACACCTTATGAGAAGTGTCCTTTTCTGTGTGACTTATTTCACTTAGAATCGTCTTACCTAAATCCACTCATCATGCTGCTACTAGCCTTATGACATTGATTTCATGGCTGAGTGTTATTCCATTGTACATAAGGACCACAACTTTTTTATCCATTTTTCGCTTTCCTGGGATATTTAAGGTGGAATGAAGTGGAGGTCCTTGTCAACAGAGCAGCCCTAAACTTTGGGGTGCTTGTGTCTTGCTGATTTTCAATTTTCCCACTTTATCCCCCCATGCGTGGAAGTGCCCTATGCTCTCTAAGCTGTGTTTTTTAGATGTTTCAGGACACACCGTACACTTCTCCAGAGTGGCTGTTGGCAATTTACATCCCGCCCATCAGTGTACCAAGGCTCCCATTTCTCCATGGCCTGTCCTGCATTTCTGGTTTTGACACTTTTTTCAGCATGGCCCTTTTGACCGATGGGAAGCGAGACTTCTTTGTAGCGCTGATTTGCCTTTCCAGGTTGCTTGGTTGGCCAAAAAGGGCGTATGCGTTTTTTCCTGAATATATTCAGGAAAAAACCTATACGCCCTTTTTGGCCAAGGGCATCATTGTCAACGTTTTGCCGCTTTTCATGTGCTTTAAAGGCGATTCGAATCTACCTCCTGAAATCTGTTTCCTGCAATTCTGCCTTGATTTCAAATCCTCTTCTTTGCCTTCCCTCAATATATTTGTGGACGAGAGTTATCATTTATAACTCTGCAGGTTTGTGAATTGCAGTGCCCTGAAGCTCCATTTTACAAGTCGCTTTTTTGGGAGCTGGCCGCAAAAGCGCAGGATGGCTTCAGGCCCTGTTCTGGTTCCGGGGGGCAGGCTGAGCCTGTGGTTAATTCTTCTTCCTGATGGGAAAATAGAGTGACCTGTGCCTGTCCCAACACCAAGAGCTAGTCTCTCATTGGTTCCCCGTCTTCCCGTTCATCCTCAGGACAAATTGCAACCTGTACGGAACAGGAGGTTAAAGGTGCTGATGCTCCAAGTAGGGAGATTGCTAGTAAAGTGGCTGGAATGGCGAACCCGAGCACAAGGAGATGAGAAATGAGGTGCGTTTTAGAAACCTTTCCCCATCACACGGTGTACCATCTTCTGGGTTTCTCATGCATGTTTTCGATGTAGGAAGATGCCCTTGAACCTGGAGATTTGGGACCCATGCGATGGGTAGCACGCAGTATTACTTTAAAGGGTCTGCGTTTGCTCACCCAACCTCACCAAACCTCTCAGCCCCAAGAGTGTCCACCCTTATGTCTCATCCAGCTGTGGGTCTAGATATGGTCAATCCAGGTTGCATCACAGCCCCTGAACGAATTGTGTAAGAATTTCTCTCTCTTTCCCTGTCTTTGTTTCATGGGTTTTGAAAAGTAATTTATTTTTATAATGGGGTTTAGCTGCTTTTCAGGGCTGTGTTTATGCCGCTTTACACCCACTTGACACACTAACAGAGAGATATCAATACATAGGTTTTAAGATTATTACTAGTCAGATATATTCTTGTGCGGTGAATCGGGCGTGTTGAGTCCAGTTCTCTGAGCAAGGAGTAGGTCTTGTCTATTACATATTGGGTTTATGGAACGGTATCTGAGCTAATTTGAAACTCTTGTTTTATGTATCACCCCACCTCACCTTTCCCGTTAAGCAGCCATAGTGTGTTTTCTGCATGTGTGCCTCTGTTCTGTTTTGTAATTCAGTTCAAGTGTAACGGTTTTTACATTCCCTCTATAAGTGACACCTTATGAGAAGTGTCCTTTTCTGTGTGACTTATTTCACTTAGAATCGTCTTACCTAAATCCACTCATCATGCTTCTACTAGCCTTATGACATTGATTTCATGGCTGAGTGATATTCCATTGTACATAAGGACAACAACTTTTTATCCATTTTTCGCTTTCCTGGGATATTTAAGGTGGAATGAAGTGGAGGTCCTTGTCAACAGAGCAGCCCTAAACTTTGGGGTGCTTGTGTCTTGCTGATTTTCAATTTTCCCACTTTATCCCCCCATGCCTGGAAGTGCCCTATGCTCTCTAAGCTGTGTTTTTTAGATGTTTCAGGACACACCGTACACTTCTCCAGAGTGGCTGTTGGCAATTTACATCCCGCCCATCAGTGTAGCAAGGCTCCCATTTCTCCATGGCCTGTCTTGCATTTCTGGTTTTGACACTTTTTTCAGCATGGCCCTTTTGACCGATGGGAAGCGAGACTTCTTTGTAGCGCTGATTTGCCTTTCCAGGTTGCTTGGTTGGCCAAAAAGGGCGTATGCGTTTTTTCTTGAATATATTCAGTAAAAAACGCGTAAGCCCTTTTTGGACAAGGGCATCATTGTCTACGTTTTGCCGCTTTTCATGTGCTTTAAAGGCGATTCGAATCTACCTCCTGAAATCTGTTCCCTGCAATTCTGCCTTGATTTCAAATCCTCTTCTTTGCCTTCCCTCCATATATTTGTGGACGAGAGTTATCATTTATAACTCTGCAGTTTTGTGAATTGCAGTGCCCTGACGCTCCATTTTACAAGTCGCTTTTTTGGGAGCTGGCCGCAAAAGCGCAGGATGGCTTCAGGCCCTGTTCTGGTTCCGGGGGGCAGGCTGAGCCTGTGGTTAATTCTTCTTCCTGATGGGAAAATAGAGTGACCTGTGCCTGTCCCAACACCAAGATCTAGTCTCTCATTGGTTCCCCGTCTTCCCGTTCATCCTCAGGACAAATTGCAACCTGTACGGAACAGGAGGTTAAAGGTGCTGAGGCTCCAAGTAGGGAGATTGCTAGTAAAGTGGCTGGAATGGCAAACCCGAGCACAAGGAGATGAGAAATGAGGTGCGTTTTAGAAACCTTTCCCCATCACACGGTGTACCATCTTCTGGGTTTCTCATGCATGTTTTCGATGTAGGAAGATGCCCTTGAACCTGGAGATTTGGGACCCATGCGATGGGTAGCACGCAGTATTACTTTAAAGGGTCTGCGTTTGCTCACCCAACCTCACCAAACCTCTCAGCCCCAAGAGTGTCCACCCTTATGTCTCATCCAGCTGTGGGTCTAGATATGGTCAATCCAGGTTGCATCACAGCCCCTGAACGAATTGTGTAAGAATTTCTCTCTCTTTCCCTGTCTTTGTTTCATGGGTTTTTAAAAGTAATTTATTTTTATAATGGGGTTTAGCTGCATTTCACGGCTGTGTTTATGCCGCTTTACACCCACTTGACACACTAACAGAGAGATATCAATACATAGGTTTTAAGATTATTACTAGTCAGATATATTCTTGTGCGGTGAATCGGGCATGTTGAGTCCAGTTCTCTGAGCAAGGAGTAGGTCTTATCTATTACATATTGGGTTTATGGAACGGTATCTGAGCTAATTTGAAACTCTTGTTTTATGTATCACCCCACCTCACCTTTCCCGTTAAGCAGCCATAGTGTGTTTTCTGCATGTGTGACTCTGTTCTGTTTTGTAATTCAGTTCAAGTGTAACGGTTTTTACATTCTCTCTATAAGTGACACCTTATGAGAAGTGTCCTTTTCTGTGTGACTTATTTCACTTAGAATCGTCTTACCTAAATCCACTCATCATGCTGCTACTAGCCTTATGACATTGATTTCATGGCTGAGTGATATTCCATTGTACATAAGGACCACAACTTTTTGATCCATTTTTCGCTTTCCTGGGATATTTAAGGTGGAATGAAGTGGAGGTCCTTGTCAACAGAGCAGCCCTAAACTTTGGGGTGCTTGTGTCTTGCTGATTTTCAATTTTCCCACTTTATCCCCCCATGCGTGGAAGTGCCCTATGCTCTCTTAGCTGTGTTTTTTAGATGTTTCAGGACACACCGTACACTTCTCCAGAGTGGCTGTTGGCAATTTACATCCCGCCCATCAGTGTAGCAAGGCTCCCATTTCTCCATGGCCTGTCCTGCATTTCTGGTTTTGACACTTTTTTCAGCATGGCCCTTTTGACCGATGGGAAGCGAGACTTCTTTGTAGCGCTGATTTGCCTTTCCAGGTTGCTTGGTTGGCCAAAGAGGGCGTACGCGTTTTTTCTTGAATATATTCAGTAAAAAACGCGTAAGCCCTTTTTGGACAAGGGCATCATTGTCTACGTTTTGCCGCTTTTCATGTGCTTTAAAGGCGATTCGAATCTACCTCCTGAAATCTGTTCCCTGCAATTCTGCCTTGATTTCAAATCCTCTTCTTTGCCTTCCCTCCATATATTTGTGGATGAGAGTTATCATTTATAACTCTGCAGTTTTGTGAATTGCAGTGCCCTGACGCTCCATTTTACAAGTCGCTTTTTTGGGAGCTGGCCGCAAAAGCGCAGGATGGCTTCAGGCCCTGCTCTGGTTCCGGGGGGCAGGCTGAGCCTGTGGTTAATTCTTCTTCCTGATGGGAAAATAGAGTGACCTGTGCCTCTCCCAACACCAAGAGCTAGTCTCTCATTGGTTCCCCGTCTTCCCGTTCATCCTCAGGACAAATTGCAACCTGTACGGAACAGGAGGTTAAAGGTGCTGAGGCTCCAAGTAGGGAGATTGCTAGTAAAGTGGCTGGAATGGCGAACCCGAGCACAAGGAGATGAGAAATGAGGTGCGTTTTAGAAACCTTTCCCCATCACACGGTGTACCATCTTCTGGGTTTCTCATGCATGTTTTCGATGTAGGAAGATGCCCTTGAACCTGGAGATTTGGGACCCATGCGATGGGTAGCACGCAGTATTACTTTAAAGGGTCTGCGTTTGCTCATCCAACCTCACCAAACCTCTCAGCCCCAAGAGTGTCCACCCTTATGTCTCATCCAGCTGTGGGTCTAGATATGGTCAATCCAGGTTGCATCACAGCCCCTGAACGAATTGTGTAAGAATTTCTCTCTCTTTCCCTGTCTTTGTTTCATGGGTTTTTAAAAGTAATTTATTTTTATAATGGGGTTTAGCTGCTTTTCAGGGCTGTGTTTATGCCGCTTTACACCCACTTGACACACTAACAGAGAGATATCAATACATAGGTTTTAAGATTATTACTAGTCAGATATATTCTTGTGCGGTGAATCGGGCGTGTTGAGTCCAGTTCTCTGAGCAAGGAGTAGGTCTTGTCTATTACATATTGGGTTTATGGAACGGTATCTGAGCTAATTTGAAACTCTTGTTTTATGTATCACCCCACCTCACCTTTCCCGTTAAGCAGCCATAGTGTGTTTTCTGCATGTGTGACTCTGTTCTGTTTTGTAATTCAGTTCAAGTGTAACGGTTTTTACATTCCCTCTATAAGTGACACCTTATGAGAAGTGTCCTTTTCTGTGTGACTTATTTCACTTAGAATCGTCTTACCTAAATCCACTCATCATGCTGCTACTAGCCTTATGACATTGATTTCATGGCTGAGTGATATTCCATTGTACATAAGGACAACAACTTTTTATCCATTTTTCGCTTTCCTGGGATATTTAAGGTGGAATGAAGTGGAGGTCCTTGTCAACAGAGCAGCCCTAAACTTTGGGGTGCTTGTGTCTTGCTGATTTTCAATTTTCCCACTTTATCCCCCCATGCGTGGAAGTGCCCTATGCTCTCTAAGCTGTGTTTTTTAGATGTTTCAGGACACACCGTACACTTCTCCAGAGTGGCTGTTGGCAATTTACATCCCGCCCATCAGTGTAGCAAGGCTCCCATTTCTCCATGGCCTGTCCTGCATTTCTGGTTTTGACACTTTTTTCAGCATGGCCCTTTTGACCGATGGGAAGCGAGACTTCTTTGTAGCGCTGATTTGCCTTTCCAGGTTGCTTGGTTGGCCAAAAAGGGCGTATGCGTTTTTTCCTGAATATATTCAGGAAAAAACGCATACGCCCTTTTTGGCCAAGGGCATCATTGTCAACGTTTTGCCGCTTTTCATGTGCTTTAAAGGCGATTCGAATCTACCTCCTGAAATCTGTTCCCTGCAATTCTGCCTTGATTTCAAATCCTCTTCTTTGCCTTCCCTCCATATATTTGTGGACGAGAGTTATCATTTATAACTCTGCAGTTTTGTGAATTGCAGTGCCCTGACGCTCCATTTTACAAGTCGCTTTTTTGGGAGCTGGCCGCAAAAGCGCCGTATGGCTTCAGGCCCTGTTCTGGTTCCGGGGGGCTGGCTGAGCCTGAGGTTAATTCTTCTTCCTGATGGGAAAATAGAGTGACCTGTGCCTGTCCCAACACCAAGAGCTAGTCTCTCATTGGTTCCCCGTCTTCCCGTTCATCCTCAGGACAAATTGCAACCTGTACGGAACAGGAGGCTAAAGGTGCTGATGCTCCAAGTAGGGAGATTGCTAGTAAAGTGGCTGGAATGGCGAACCCGAGCACAAGGAGATGAGAAATGAGGTGCGTTTTAGAAACCTTTCCCCATCACACGGTGTACCATTTTCTGGGTTTCTCATGCATGTTTTCGATGTAGGAAGATGCCCTTGAACCTGGAGATTTGGGACCCATGCGATGGGTAGCACGCAGTATTACTTTAAAGGGTCTGCGTTTGCTCACCCAACCTCACCAAACCTCTCAGCCCCAAGAGTGTCCACCCTTATGTCTCATCCAGCTGTGGGTCTAGATATGGTCAATCCAGGTTGCATCACAGCCCCTGAACGAATTGTGTAAGAATTTCTCTCTCTTTCCCTGTCTTTGTTTCATGGGTTTTGAAAAGTAATTTATTTTTATAATGGGGTTTAGCTGCTTTTCACGGCTGTGTTTATGCCGCTTTACACCCACTTGACACACTAACAGAGAGATATCAATACATAGGTTTTAAGATTATTACTAGTCAGATATATTCTTGTGCGGTGAATCGGGCGTGTTGAGTCCAGTTCTCTGAGCAAGGAGTAGGTCTTGTCTATTACATATTGGGTTTATGGAACGGTATCTGAGCTAATTTGAAACTCTTGTTTTATGTATCACCCCACCTCACCTTTCCCGTTAAGCAGCCATAGTGTGTTTTCTGCATGTGTGACTCTGTTCTGTTTTGTAATTCAGTTCAAGTGTAACGGTTTTTACATTCCCTCTATAAGTGACACCTTATGAGAAGTGTCCTTTTCTGTGTGACTTATTTCACTTAGAATCGTCTTACCTAAATCCACTCATCATGCTGCTACTAGCCTTATGACATTGATTTCATGGCTGAGTGCTATTCCATTGTACATAAGGACCACAACTTTTTTATCCATTTTTCGCTTTCCTGGGATATTTAAGGTGGAATGAAGTGGAGGTCCTTGTCAACAGAGCAGCCCTAAACTTTGGGGTGCTTGTGTCTTGCTGATTTTCAATTTTCCCACTTTATCCCCCCATGCGTGGAAGTGCCCTATGCTCTCTAAGCTGTGTTTTTTAGATGTTTCAGGACACACCGTACACGTCTCCAGAGTGGCTGTTGGCAATTTACATCCCGCCCATCAGTGTAGCAAGGCTCCGATTCCTCCATGGCCTGTCCTGCATTTCTGGTTTTGACACTTTTTTCAGCATGGCCCTTTTGACCGATGGGAAGCGAGACTTCTTTGTAGCGCTGATTTGCCTTTCCAGGTTGCTTGGTTGGCCAAAAAGGGCGTATGCGTTTTTTCCTGAATATATTCAGGAAAAAACGCATACGCCCTTTTTGGCCAAGGGCATCATTGTCAACGTTTTGCCGCTTTTCATGTGCTTTAAAGGCGATTCGAATCTACCTCCTGAAATCTGTTTCCTGCAATTCTGCCTTGATTTCAAATCCTCTTCTTTGCCTTCCCTCAATATATTTGTGGACGAGAGTTATCATTTATAACTCTGCAGGTTTGTGAATTGCAGTGCCCTGAAGCTCCATTTTACAAGTCGCTTTTTTGGGAGCTGGCCGCAAAAGCGCAGGATGGCTTCAGGCCCTGCTCTGGTTCCGGGGGGCAGGCTGAGCCTGTGGTTAATTCTTCTTCCTGATGGGAAAATAGAGTGACCTGTGCCTGTCCCAACACCAAGAGGTAGTCTCTCATTGGTTCCCCGTCTTCCCGTTCATCCTCAGGACAAATTGCAACCTGTACGGAACAGGAGGTTAAAGGTGCTGATGCTCCAAGTAGGGAGATTGCTAGTAAAGTGGCTGGAATGGCGAACCCGAGCACAAGGAGATGAGAAATGAGGTGCGTTTTAGAAACCTTTCCCCATCATACGGTGTACCATCTTCTGGGTTTCTCATGCATGTTTTCGATGTAGGAAGATGCCCTTGAACCTGGAGATTTGGGACCCATGCGATGGGTAGCACGCAGTATTACTTTAAAGGGTCTGCGTTTGCTCACCCAACCTCACCAAACCTCTCAGCCCCAAGAGTGTCCACCCTTATGTCTCATCCAGCTGTGGGTCTAGATATGGTCAATCCAGGTTGCATCACAGCCCCTGAACGAATTGTGTAAGAATTTCTCTCTCTTTCCCTGTCTTTGTTTCATGGGTTTTTAAAAGTAATTTATTTTTATAATGGGGTTTAGCTGCTTTTCACGGCTGTGTTTATGCCGCTTTACACCCACTTGACACACTAACAGAGAGATATCAATACATAGGTTTTAAGATTATTACTAGTCAGATATTTCCTTGTGCGGTGAATCGGGCGTGTTGAGTCCAGTTCTCTGAGCAAGGAGTAGGTCTTGTCTATTACATATTGGGTTTATGGAACGGTATCTGAGCTAATTTGAAACTCTTGTTTTATGTATCACCCCACCTCACCTTTCCCGTTAAGCAGCCATTGTGAGTTTTCTGCATGTGTGACTCTGTTCTGTTTTGTAATTCAGTTCAAGTGTAACGGTTTTTACATTCCCTCTATAAGTGACACCTTATGAGAAGTGTCCTTTTCTGTGTGACTTATTTCACTTAGAATCGTCTTACCTAAATCCACTCATCATGCTGCTACTAGCCTTATGACATTGATTTCATGGCTGAGTGTTATTCCATTGTACATAAGGACCACAACTTTTTGATCCATTTTTCGCTTTCCTGGGATATTTAAGGTGGAATGAAGTGGAGGTCCTTGTCAACAGAGCAGCCCTAAACTTTGGGGTGCTTGTGTCTTGCTGATTTTCAATTTTACCACTTTATCCCCCCATGCTTGGAAGTGCCCTATGCTCTCTAAGCTGTGTTTTTTAGATGTTTCAGGACACACCGTACACTTCTCCAGAGTGGCTGTTGGCAATTTACATCCCGCCCATCAGTGTAGCAAGGCTCCCATTTCTCCATGGCCTGTCCTGCATTTCTGGTTTTGACACTTTTTTCAGCATGGCCCTTTTGACCGATGGGAAGCCAGACTTCTTAGTAGCGCTGATTTGCCTTTCCAGGTTGCTTGGTTGGCCAAAAAGGGCGTATGCGTTTTTTCCTGAATATATTCAGGAAAAAACGCATACGCCCTTTTTGGCCAAGGGCATCATTGTCAACGTTTTGCCGCTTTTCATGTGCTTTAAAGGCGATTCGAATCTACCTCCTGAAATCTGTTTCCTGCAATTCTGCCTTGATTTCAAATCCTCTTCTTTGCCTTCCCTCAATATATTTGTGGACGAGAGTTATCATTTATAACTCTGCAGGTTTGTGAATTGCAGTGCCCAGAAGCTCCATTTTACAAGTCGCTTTTTTGGGAGCTGGCCGCAAAAGCGCAGGATGGCTTCAGGCCCTGTTCTGGTTCCGGGGGGCAGGCTGAGCCTGTGGTTAATTCTTCTTCCTGATGGGAAAATAGAGTGACCTGTGCCTGTCCCAACACCAAGAGCTAGTCTCTCATTGGTTCCCCGTCTTCCCGTTCATCCTCAGGACAAATTGCAACCTGTACGGAACAGGAGGTTAAAGGTGCTGATGCTCCAAGTAGGGAGATTGCTAGTAAAGTGGCTGGAATGGCGAACCCGAGCACAAGGAGATGAGAAATGAAGTGCGTTTTAGAAACCTTTCCCCATCACACGGTGTACCATCTTCTGGGTTTCTCATGCATGTTTTCGATGTAGGAAGATGCCCTTGAACCTGGAGATTTGGGACCCATGCGATGGGTAGCACGCAGTATTACTTTAAAGGGTCTGCATTTGCTCACCCAACCTCACCAAACCTCTCAGCCCCAAGAGTGTCCACCCTTATGTCTCATCCAGCTGTGGGTCTAGATATGGTCAATCCAGGTTGCATCACAGCCCCTGAACGAATTGTGTAAGAATTTCTCTCTCTTTCCCTGTCTTTGTTTCATGGGTTTTTAAAAGTAACTTATTTTTATAATGGGGTTTAGCTGCTTTTCACGGCTGTGTTTATGCCACTTTACACCCACTTGACACACTAACAGAGAGATATCAATACATAGGTTTTAAGATTATTACTAGTCAGATATATTCTTGTGCGGTGAATCGGGCGTGTTGAGTCAATTCTCTGAGCAAGGAGTAGGTCTTGTCTATTACATATTGGGTTTATGGAACGGTATCTGAGCTAATTTGAAACTCTTGTTTTATGTATCACCCCACCTCACCTTTCCCGTTAAGCAGCCATAGTGTGTTTTCTGCATGTGTGCCTCTGTTCTGTTTTGTAATTCAGTTCAAGTGTAACGGTTTTTACATTCCCTCTATAAGTGACACCTTATGAGAAGTGTCCTTTTCTGTGTGACTTATTTCACTTAGAATCGTCTTACCTAAATCCACTCATCATGCTGCTACTAGCCTTATGACATTGATTTCATGGCTGAGTGATATTCCATTGTACATAAGGACCACAACTTTTTGATCCATTTTTCGCTTTCCTGGGATATTTAAGGTGGAATGAAGTGGAGGTCCTTGTCAACAGAGCAGCCCTAAACTTTGGGGTGCTTGTGTCTTGCTGATTTTCAATTTTCCCACTTTATCCCCCCATGCGTGGAAGTGCCCTATGCTCTCTAAGCTGTGTTTTTTAGATGTTTCAGGACACACCGTACACTTCTCCAGAGTGGCTGTTGGCAATTTACATCCCGCCCATCATTGTAGCAAGGCTCCCATTTCTCCATGGCCTGTCCTGCATTTCTGGTTTTGACACTTTTTTCAGCATGGCCCTTTTGACCGATGGGAAGCGAGACTTCTTTGTAGCGCTGATTTGCCTTTCCAGGTTGCTTGGTTGGCCAAAAAGGGCGTATGCGTTTTTTCCTGAATATATTCAGGAAAAAACGCATACGCCCTTTTTGGCCAAGGGCATCATTGTCAACGTTTTGCCGCTTTTCATGTGCTTTAAAGGCGATTCGAATCTACCTCCTGAAATCTGTTTCCTGCAATTCTGCCTTGATTTCAAATCCTCTTCTTTGCCTTCCCTCAATATATTTGTGGACGAGAGTTATCATTTATAACTCTGCAGGTTTGTGAATTGCAGTGCCCTGAAGCTCCATTTTACAAGTCGCTTTTTTGGGAGCTGGCCGCAAAAGCGCAGGATGGCTTCAGGCCCTGTTCTGGTTCCGGGGGGCAGGCTGAGCCTGTGGTTAATTCTTCTTCCTGATGGGAAAATAGAGTGACCTGTGCCTGTCCCAACACCAAGAGCTAGTCTCTCATTGGTTCCCCGTCTTCCCGTTCATCCTCAGGACAAATTGCAACCTGTACGGAACAGGAGGTTAAAGGTGCTGATGCTCCAAGTAGGGAGATTGCTAGTAAAGTGGCTGGAATGGCGAACACGAGCACAAGGAGATGAGAAATGAGGTGCGTTTTAGAAACCTTTCCCCATCACACGGTGTACCATCTTCTGGGTTTCTCATGCATGTTTTCGATGTAGGAAGATGCCCTTGAACCTGGAGATTTGGGACCCATGCGATGGGTAGCACGCAGTATTACTTTAAAGGGTCTGCGTTTGCTCACCCAACCTCACCAAACCTCTCAGCCCCAAGAGTGTCCACCCTTATGTCTCATCCAGCTGTGGGTCTAGATATGGTCAATCCAGGTTGCATCACAGCCCCTGAACGAATTGTGTAAGAATTTCTCTCTCTTTCCCTGTCTCTGTTTCATGGGTTTTGAAAAGTAATTTATTTTTATAATGGGGTTTAGCTGCTTTTCAGGGCTGTGTTTATGCCGCTTTACACCCACTTGACACACTAACAGAGAGATATCAATACATAGGTTTTAAGATTATTACTAGTCAGATATATTCTTGTGCGGTGAATCGGGCGTGTTGAGTCCAGTTCTCTGAGCAAGGAGTAGGTCTTGTCTATTACATATTGGGTTTATGGAACGGTATCTGAGCTAATTTGAAACTCTTGTTTTATGTATCACCCCACCTCACCTTTCCCGTTAAGCAGCCATAGTGTGTTTTCTGCATGTGTGCCTCTGTTCTGTTTTGTAATTCAGTTCAAGTGTAACGGTTTTTACATTCCCTCTATAAGTGACACCTTATGAGAAGTGTCCTTTTCTGTGTGACTTATTTCACTTAGAATCGTCTTACCTAAATCCACTCATCATGCTGCTACTAGCCTTATGACATTGATTTCATGGCTGAGTGATATTCCATTGTACATAAGGACCACAACTTTTTTATCCATTTTTCGCTTTCCTGGGATATTTAAGGTGGAATGAAGTGGAGGTCCTTGTCAACAGAGCAGCCCTAAACTTTGGGGTGCTTGTGTCTTGCTGATTTTCAATTTTCCCACTTTATCCCCCCATGCGTGGAAGTGCCCTATGCTCTCTAAGCTGTGTTTTTTAGATGTTTCAGGACACACCGTACACTTCTCCAGAGTGGCTGTTGGCAATTTACATCCCGCCCATCAGTGTAGCAAGGCTCCCATTTCTCCATGGCCTGTCCTGCATTTCTGGTTTTGACACTTTTTTCAGCATGGCCCTTTTGACCGATGGGAAGCGAGACTTCTTTGTAGCGCTGATTTGCCTTTCCAGGTTGCTTGGTTGGCCAAAAAGGGCGTATGCGTTTTTTCCTGAATATATTCAGGAAAAAACGCATACGCCCTTTTTGGCCAAGGGCATCATTGTCAACGTTTTGCCGCTTTTCATGTGCTTTAAAGGCGATTCGAATCTACCTCCTGAAATCTGTTTCCTGCAATTCTGCCTTGATTTCAAATCCTCTTCTTTGCCTTCCCTCAATATATTTGTGGACGAGAGTTATCATTTATAACTCTGCAGGTTTGTGAATTGCAGTGCCCTGAAGCTCCATTTTACAAGTCGCTTTTTTGGGAGCTGGCCGCAAAAGCGCAGGATGGCTTCAGGCCCTGTTCTGGTTCCGGGGGGCAGGCTGAGCCTGTGGTTAATTCTTCTTCCTGATGGGAAAATAGAGTGACCTGTGCCTGTCCCAACACCAAGAGCTAGTCTCTCATTGGTTCCCCGTCTTCCCGTTCATCCTCAGGACAAATTGCAACCTGTACGGAACAGGAGGTTAAAGGTGCTGATGCTCCAAGTAGGGAGATTGCTAGTAAAGTGGCTGGAATGGCGAACCCGAGCACAAGGAGATGAGAAATGAGGTGCGTTTTAGAAACCTTTCCCCATCACACGGTGTACCATCTTCTGGGTTTCTCATGCATGTTTTCGATGTAGGAAGATGCCCTTGAACCTGGAGATTTGGGACCCATGCGATGGGTAGCACGCAGTATTACTTTAAAGGGTCTGCGTTTGCTCACCCAACCTCACCAAACCTCTCAGCCCCAAGAGTGTCCACCCTTATGTCTCATCCAGCTGTGGGTCTAGATATGGTCAATCCAGGTTGCATCACAGCCCCTGAACGAATTGTGTAAGAATTTCTCTCTCTTTCCCTGTCTTTGTTTCATGGGTTTTTAAAAGTAATTTATTTTTATAATGGCGTTTAGCTGCTTTTCACGGCTGTGTTTATGCCGCTTTACACCCACTTGACACACTAACAGAGAGATAGCAATACATAGGTTTTAAGATTATTACTAGTCAGATATATTCTTGTGCGGTGAATCGGGCGTGTTGAGTCCAGTTCTCTGAGCAAGGAGTAGGTCTTGTCTATTACATATTGGGTTTATGGAACGGTATCTGAGCTAATTTGAAACTCTTGTTTTATGTATCACCCCACCTCACCTTTCCCGTTAAGCAGCCATAGTGTGTTTTCTGCATGTGTGACTCTGTTCTGTTTTGTAATTCAGTTCAAGTGTAACGGTTTTTACATTCCCTCTATAAGTGACACCTTATGAGAAGTGTCCTTTTCTGTGTGACTTATTTCACTTAGAATCGTCTTACCTAAATCCACTCATCATGCTGCTACTAGCCTTATGACATTGATTTCATGGCTGAGTGATATTCCATTGTACATAAGGACCACAACTTTTTTATCCATTTTTCGCTTTCCTGGGATATTTAAGGTGGAATGAAGTGGAGGTCCTTGTCAACAGAGCAGCCCTAAACTTTGGGGTGCTTGTGTCTTGCTGATTTTCAATTTTCCCACTTTATCCCCCCATGCGTGGAAGTGCCCTATGCTCTCTAAGCTGTGTTTTTTAGATGTTTCAGGACACACCGTACACTTCTCCAGAGTGGCTGTTGGCAATTTACATCCCGCCCATCAGTGTAGCAAGGCTCCCATTTCTCCATGGCCTGTCCTGCATTTCTGGTTTTGACACTTTTTTCAGCATGGCCCTTTTGACCGATGGGAAGCGAGACTTCTTTGTAGCGCTGATTTGCCTTTCCAGGTTGCTTGGTTGGCCAAAAAGGGCGTATGCGTTTTTTCCTGAATATATTCAGGAAAAAACGCATACGCCCTTTTTGGCCAAGGGCATCATTGTCAACGTTTTGCCGCTTTTCATGTGCTTTAAAGGCGATTCGAATCTACCTCCTGAAATCTGTTTCCTGCAATTCTGCCTTGATTTCAAATCCTCTTCTTTGCCTTCCCTCAATATATTTGTGGACGAGAGTTATCATTTATAACTCTGCAGGTTTGTGAATTGCAGTGCCCTGAAGCTCCATTTTACAAGTCGCTTTTTTGGGAGCTGGCCGCAAAAGCGCAGGATGGCTTCAGGCCCTGTTCTGGTTCCGGGGGGCAGGCTGAGCCTGTGGTTAATTCTTCTTCCTGATGGGAAAATAGAGTGACCTGTGCCTGTCCCAACACCAAGAGCTAGTCTCTCATTGGTTCCCCGTCTTCCCGTTCATCCTCAGGACAAATTGCAACCTGTACGGAACAGGAGGTTAAAGGTGCTGATGCTCCAAGTAGGGAGATTGCTAGTAAAGTGGCTGGAATGGCGAACCCGAGCACAAGGAGATGAGAAATGAGGTGCGTTTTAGAAACCTTTCCCCATCATACGGTGTACCATCTTCTGGGTTTCTCATGCATGTTTTCGATGTAGGAAGATGCCCTTGAACCTGGAGATTTGGGACCCATGCGATGGGTAGCACGCAGTATTACTTTAAAGGGTCTGTGTTTGCTCACCCAACCTCACCAAACCTCTCAGCCCCAAGTGTCCACCCTTATATCTCATCCAGCTGTGGGTCTAGATATGGTCAATCCAGGTTGCATCACAGCCCCTGAACGAATTGTGTAAGAATTTCTCTCTCTTTCCCTGTCTTTGTTTCATGGGTTTTTAAAAGTAATTTATTTTTATAATGGGGTTTAGCTGCTTTTCACGGCTGTGTTTATGCCGCTTTACACCCACTTGACACACTAACAGAGAGATATCAATACATAGGTTTTAAGATTATTACTAGTCAGATATTTCCTTGTGCGGTGAATCGGGCGTGTTGAGTCCAGTTCTCTGAGCAAGGAGTAGGTCTTGTCTATTACATATTGGGTTTATGGAACGGTATCTGAGCTAATTTGAAACTCTTGTTTTATGTATCACCCCACCTCACCTTTCCCGTTAAGCAGCCATTGTGAGTTTTCTGCATGTGTGACTCTGTTCTGTTTTGTAATTCAGTTCAAGTGTAACGGTTTTTACATTCCCTCTATAAGTGACACCTTATGAGAAGTGTCCTTTTCTGTGTGACTTATTTCACTTAGAATCGTCTTACCTAAATCCACTCATCATGCTGCTACTAGCCTTATGACATTGATTTCATGGCTGAGTGCTATTCCATTGTACATAAGGACCACAACTTTTTTATCCATTTTTCGCTTTCCTGGGATATTTAAGGTGGAATGAAGTGGAGGTCCTTGTCAACAGAGCAGCCCTAAACTTTGGGGTGCTTGTGTCTTGCTGATTTTCAATTTTCCCACTTTATCCCCCCATGCGTGGAAGTGCCCTATGCTCTCTAAGCTGGGTTTTTTAGATGTTTCAGGACACACCGTACACGTCTCCAGAGTGGCTGTTGGCAATTTACATCCCGCCCATCAGTGTAGCAAGGCTCCGATTCCTCCATGGCCTGTCCTGCATTTCTGGTTTTGACACTTTTTTCAGCATGGCCCTTTTGACCGATGGGAAGCGAGACTTCTTTGTAGCGCTGATTTGCCTTTCCAGGTTGCTTGGTTGGCCAAAAAGGGCGTATGCGTTTTTTCCTGAATATATTCAGGAAAAAACGCATACGCCCTTTTTGGCCAAGGGCATCATTGTCAACGTTTTGCCGCTTTTCATGTGCTTTAAAGGCGATTCGAATCTACCTCCTGAAATCTGTTTCCTGCAATTCTGCCTTGATTTCAAATCCTCTTCTTTGCCTTCCCTCAATATATTTGTGGACGAGAGTTATCATTTATAACTCTGCAGGTTTGTGAATTGCAGTGCCCTGAAGCTCCATTTTACAAGTCGCTTTTTTGGGAGCTGGCCGCAAAAGCGCAGGATGGCTTCAGGCCCTGTTCTGGTTCCGGGGGGCAGGCTGAGCCTGTGGTTAATTCTTCTTCCTGATGGGAAAATAGAGTGACCTGTGCCTGTCCCAACACCAAGAGCTAGTCTCTCATTGGTTCCCCGTCTTCCCGTTCATCCTCAGGACAAATTGCAACCTGTACGGAACAGGAGGTTAAAGGTGCTGATGCTCCAAGTAGGGAGATTGCTAGTAAAGTGGCTGGAATGGCGAACCCGAGCACAAGGAGATGAGAAATGAAGTGCGTTTTAGAAACCTTTCCCCATCACACGGTGTACCATCTTCTGGGTTTCTCATGCATGTTTTCGATGTAGGAAGATGCCCTTGAACCTGGAGATTTGGGACCCATGCGATGGGTAGCACGCAGTATTACTTTAAAGGGTCTGCGTTTGCTCACCCAACCTCACCAAACCTCTCAGCCCCAAGAGTGTCCACCCTTATGTCTCATCCAGCTGTGGGTCTAGATATGGTCAATCCAGGTTGCATCACAGCCCCTGAACGAATTGTGTAAGAATTTCTCTCTCTTTCCCTGTCTTTGTTTCATGGGTTTTGAAAAGTAATTTATTTTTATAATGGGGTTTAGCTGCTTTTCACGGCTGTGTTTATGCCGCTTTACACCCACTTGACACACTAACAGAGAGATATCAATACATAGGTTTTAAGATTATTACTAGTCAGATATATTCTTGTGCGGTGAATCGGGCGTGTTGAGTCCAGTTCTCTGAGCAAGGAGTAGGTCTTGTCTATTACATATTGGGTTTATGGAACGGTATCTGAGCTAATTTGAAACTCTTGTTTTATGTATCACCCCACCTCACCTTTCCCGTTAAGCAGCCATAGTGTGTTTTCTGCATGTGTGACTCTGTTCTGTTTTGTAATTCAGTTCAAGTGTAACGGTTTTTACATTCCCTCTATAAGTGACACCTTATGAGAAGTGTCCTTTTCTGTGTGACTTATTTCACTTAGAATCGTCTTACCTAAATCCACTCATCATGCTGCTACTAGCCTTATGACATTGATTTCATGGCTGAGTGCTATTCCATTGTACATAAGGACCACAACTTTTTTATCCATTTTTCGCTTTCCTGGGATATTTAAGGTGGAATGAAGTGGAGGTCCTTGTCAACAGAGCAGCCCTAAACTTTGGGGTGCTTGTGTCTTGCTGATTTTCAATTTTCCCACTTTATCCCCCCATGCGTGGAAGTGCCCTATGCTCTCTAAGCTGTGTTTTTTAGATGTTTCAGGACACACCGTACACGTCTCCAGAGTGGCTGTTGGCAATTTACATCCCGCCCATCAGTGTAGCAAGGCTCCGATTCCTCCATGGCCTGTCCTGCATTTCTGGTTTTGACACTTTTTTCAGCATGGCCCTTTTGACCGATGGGAAGCGAGACTTCTTTGTAGCGCTGATTTGCCTTTCCAGGTTGCTTGGTTGGCCAAAAAGGGCGTATGCGTTTTTTCCTGAATATATTCAGGAAAAAACGCATACGCCCTTTTTGGCCAAGGGCATCATTGTCAACGTTTTGCCGCTTTTCATGTGCTTTAAAGGCGATTCGAATCTACCTCCTGAAATCTGTTTCCTGCAATTCTGCCTTGATTTCAAATCCTCTTCTTTGCCTTCCCTCAATATATTTGTGGACGAGAGTTATCATTTATAACTCTGCAGGTTTGTGAATTGCAGTGCCCTGAAGCTCCATTTTACAAGTCGCTTTTTTGGGAGCTGGCCGCAAAAGCGCAGGATGGCTTCAGGCCCTGCTCTGGTTCCGGGGGGCAGGCTGAGCCTGTGGTTAATTCTTCTTCCTGATGGGAAAATAGAGTGACCTGTGCCTGTCCCAACACCAAGAGGTAGTCTCTCATTGGTTCCCCGTCTTCCCGTTCATCCTCAGGACAAATTGCAACCTGTACGGAACAGGAGGTTAAAGGTGCTGATGCTCCAAGTAGGGAGATTGCTAGTAAAGTGGTTGGAATGGCGAACCCGAGCACAAGGAGATGAGAAATGAGGTGCGTTTTAGAAACCTTTCCCCATCATACGGTGTACCATCTTCTGGGTTTCTCATGCATGTTTTCGATGTAGGAAGATGCCCTTGAACCTGGAGATTTGGGACCCATGCGATGGGTAGCACGCAGTATTACTTTAAAGGGTCTGCGTTTGCTCACCCAACCTCACCAAACCTCTCAGCCCCAAGAGTGTCCACCCTTATGTCTCATCCAGCTGTGGGTCTAGATATGGTCAATCCAGGTTGCATCACAGCCCCTGAACGAATTGTGTAAGAATTTCTCTCTCTTTCCCTGTCTTTGTTTCATGGGTTTTTAAAAGTAATTTATTTTTATAATGGGGTTTAGCTGCTTTTCACGGCTGTGTTTATGCCGCTTTACACCCACTTGACACACTAACAGAGAGATATCAATACATAGGTTTTAAGATTATTACTAGTCAGATATTTCCTTGTGCGGTGAATCGGGCGTGTTGAGTCCAGTTCTCTGAGCAAGGAGTAGGTCTTGTCTATTACATATTGGGTTTATGGAACGGTATCTGAGCTAATTTGAAACTCTTGTTTTATGTATCACCCCACCTCACCTTTCCCGTTAAGCAGCCATTGTGAGTTTTCTGCATGTGTGACTCTGTTCTGTTTTGTAATTCAGTTCAAGTGTAACGGTTTTTACATTCCCTCTATAAGTGACACCTTATGAGAAGTGTCCTTTTCTGTGTGACTTATTTCACTCAGAATCGTCTTACCTAAATCCACTCATCATGCTGCTACTAGCCTTATGACATTGATTTCATGGCTGAGTGTTATTCCATTGTACATAAGGACCACAACTTTTTGATCCATTTTTCGCTTTCCTGGGATATTTAAGGTGGAATGAAGTGGAGGTCCTTGTCAACAGAGCAGCCCTAAACTTTGGGGTGCTTGTGTCTTGCTGATTTTCAATTTTACCACTTTATCCCCCCATGCTTGGAAGTGCCCTATGCTCTCTAAGCTGTGTTTTTTAGATGTTTCAGGACACACCGTACACTTCTCCAGAGTGGCTGTTGGCAATTTACATCCCGCCCATCAGTGTAGCAAGGCTCCCATTTCTCCATGGCCTGTCCTGCATTTCTGGTTTTGACACTTTTTTCAGCATGGCCCTTTTGACCGATGGGAAGCCAGACTTCTTAGTAGCGCTGATTTGCCTTTCCAGGTTGCTTGGTTGGCCAAAAAGGGCGTATGCGTTTTTTCCTGAATATATTCAGGAAAAAACGCATACGCCCTTTTTGGCCAAGGGCATCATTGTCAACGTTTTGCCGCTTTTCATGTGCTTTAAAGGCGATTCGAATCTACCTCCTGAAATCTGTTTCCTGCAATTCTGCCTTGATTTCAAATCCTCTTCTTTGCCTTCCCTCAATATATTTGTGAACGAGAGTTATCATTTATAACTCTGCAGGTTTGTGAATTGCAGTGCCCAGAAGCTCCATTTTACAAGTCGCTTTTTTGGGAGCTGGCCGCAAAAGCGCAGGATGGCTTCAGGCCCTGTTCTGGTTCCGGGGGGCAGGCTGAGCCTGTGGTTAATTCTTCTTCCTGATGGGAAAATAGAGTGACCTGTGCCTGTCCCAACACCAAGAGCTAGTCTCTCATTGGTTCCCCGTCTTCCCGTTCATCCTCAGGACAAATTGCAACCTGTACGGAACAGGAGGTTAAAGGTGCTGATGCTCCAAGTAGGGAGATTGCTAGTAAAGTGGCTGGAATGGCGAACCCGAGCACAAGGAGATGAGAAATGAAGTGCGTTTTAGAAACCTTTCCCCATCACACGGTGTACCATCTTCTGGGTTTCTCATGCATGTTTTCGATGTAGGAAGATGCCCTTGAACCTGGAGATTTGGGACCCATGCGATGGGTAGCACGCAGTATTACTTTAAAGGGTCTGCATTTGCTCACCCAACCTCACCAAACCTCTCAGCCCCAAGAGTGTCCACCCTTATGTCTCATCCAGCTGTGGGTCTAGATATGGTCAATCCAGGTTGCATCACAGCCCCTGAACGAATTGTGTAAGAATTTCTCTCTCTTTCCCTGTCTTTGTTTCATGGGTTTTTAAAAGTAATTTATTTTTATAATGGGGTTTAGCTGCTTTTCACGGCTGTGTTTATGCCGCTTTACACCCACTTGACACACTAACAGAGAGATATCAATACATAGGTTTTAAGATTATTACTAGTCAGATATATTCTTGTGCGGTGAATCGGGCGTGTTGAGTCAATTCTCTGAGCAAGGAGTAGGTCTTGTCTATTACATATTGGGTTTATGGAACGGTATCTGAGCTAATTTGAAACTCTTGTTTTATGTATCACCCCACCTCACCTTTCCCGTTAAGCAGCCATAGTGTGTTTTCGGCATGTGTGCCTCTGTTCTGTTTTGTAATTCAGTTCAAGTGTAACGGTTTTTACATTCCCTCTATAAGTGACACCTTATGAGAAGTGTCCTTTTCTGTGTGACTTATTTCACTTAGAATCGTCTTACCTAAATCCACTCATCATGCTGCTACTAGCCTTATGACATTGATTTCATGGCTGAGTGATATTCCATTGTACATAAGGACCACAACTTTTTGATCCATTTTTCGCTTTCCTGGGATATTTAAGGTGGAATGAAGTGGAGGTCCTTGTCAACAGAGCAGCCCTAAACTTTGGGGTGCTTGTGTCTTGCTGATTTTCAATTTTCCCACTTTATCCCCCCATGCGTGGAAGTGCCCTATGCTCTCTAAGCTGTGTTTTTTAGATGTTTCAGGACACACCGTACACTTCTCCAGAGTGGCTGTTGGCAATTTACATCCCGCCCATCAGTGTAGCAAGGCTCCCATTTCTCCATGGCCTGTCCTGCATTTCTGGTTTTGACACTTTTTTCAGCATGGCCCTTTTGACCGATGGGAAGCGAGACTTCTTTGTAGCGCTGATTTGCCTTTCCAGGTTGCTTGGTTGGCCAAAAAGGGCGTATGCGTTTTTTCCTGAATATATTCAGGAAAAAACGCATACGCCCTTTTTGGCCAAGGGCATCATTGTCAACGTTTTGCCGCTTTTCATGTGCTTTAAAGGCGATTCGAATCTACCTCCTGAAATCTGTTTCCTGCAATTCTGCCTTGATTTCAAATCCTCTTCTTTGCCTTCCCTCAATATATTTGTGGACGAGAGTTATCATTTATAACTCTGCAGGTTTGTGAATTGCAGTGCCCTGAAGCTCCATTTTACAAGTCGCTTTTTTGGGAGCTGGCCGCAAAAGCGCAGGATGGCTTCAGGCCCTGTTCTGGTTCCGGGGGGCAGGCTGAGCCTGTGGTTAATTCTTCTTCCTGATGGGAAAATAGAGTGACCTGTGCCTGTCCCAACACCAAGAGCTAGTCTCTCATTGGTTCCCCGTCTTCCCGTTCATCCTCAGGACAAATTGCAACCTGTACGGAACAGGAGGTTAAAGGTGCTGATGCTCCAAGTAGGGAGATTGCTAGTAAAGTGGCTGGAATGGCGAACACGAGCACAAGGAGATGAGAAATGAGGTGCGTTTTAGAAACCTTTCCCCATCACACGGTGTACCATCTTCTGGGTTTCTCATGCATGTTTTCGATGTAGGAAGATGCCCTTGAACCTGGAGATTTGGGACCCATGCGATGGGTAGCACGCAGTATTACTTTAAAGGGTCTGCGTTTGCTCACCCAACCTCACCAAACCTCTCAGCCCCAAGAGTGTCCACCCTTATGTCTCATCCAGCTGTGGGTCTAGATATGGTCAATCCAGGTTGCATCACAGCCCCTGAACGAATTGTGTAAGAATTTCTCTCTCTTTCCCTGTCTTTGTTTCATGGGTTTTGAAAAGTAATTTATTTTTATAATGGGGTTTAGCTGCTTTTCAGGGCTGTGTTTATGCCGCTTTACACCCACTTGACACACTAACAGAGAGATATCAATACATAGGTTTTAAGATTATTACTAGTCAGATATATTCTTGTGCGGTGAATCGGGCGTGTTGAGTCCAGTTCTCTGAGCAAGGAGTAGGTCTTGTCTATTACATATTGGGTTTATGGAACGGTATCTGAGCTAATTTGAAACTCTTGTTTTATGTATCACCCCACCTCACCTTTCCCGTTAAGCAGCCATAGTGTGTTTTCTGCATGTGTGCCTCTGTTCTGTTTTGTAATTCAGTTCAAGTGTAACGGTTTTTACATTCCCTCTATAAGTGACACCTTATGAGAAGTGTCCTTTTCTGTGTGACTTATTTCACTTAGAATCGTCTTACCTAAATCCACTCATCATGCTGCTACTAGCCTTATGACATTGATTTCATGGCTGAGTGATATTCCATTGTACATAAGGACCACAACTTTTTTATCCATTTTTCGCTTTCCTGGGATATTTAAGGTGGAATGAAGTGGAGGTCCTTGTCAACAGAGCAGCCCTAAACTTTGGGGTGCTTGTGTCTTGCTGATTTTCAATTTTCCCACTTTATCCCCCCATGCGTGGAAGTGCCCTATGCTCTCTAAGCTGTGTTTTTTAGATGTTTCAGGACACACCGTACACTTCTCCAGAGTGGCTGTTGGCAATTTACATCCCGCCCATCAGTGTAGCAAGGCTCCCATTTCTCCATGGCCTGTCCTGCATTTCTGGTTTTGACACTTTTTTCAGCATGGCCCTTTTGACCGATGGGAAGCGAGACTTCTTTGTAGCGCTGATTTGCCTTTCCAGGTTGCTTGGTTGGCCAAAAAGGGCGTATGCGTTTTTTCCTGAATATATTCAGGAAAAAACGCATACGCCCTTTTTGGCCAAGGGCATCATTGTCAACGTTTTGCCGCTTTTCATGTGCTTTAAAGGCGATTCGAATCTACCTCCTGAAATCTGTTTCCTGCAATTCTGCCTTGATTTCAAATCCTCTTCTTTGCCTTCCCTCAATATATTTGTGGACGAGAGTTATCATTTATAACTCTGCAGGTTTGTGAATTGCAGTGCCCTGAAGCTCCATTTTACAAGTCGCTTTTTTGGGAGCTGGCCGCAAAAGCGCAGGATGGCTTCAGGCCCTGTTCTGGTTCCGGGGGGCAGGCTGAGCCTGTGGTTAATTCTTCTTCCTGATGGGAAAATAGAGTGACCTGTGCCTGTCCCAACACCAAGAGCTAGTCTCTCATTGGTTCCCCGTCTTCCCGTTCATCCTCAGGACAAATTGCAACCTGTACGGAACAGGAGGTTAAAGGTGCTGATGCTCCAAGTACGGAGATTGCTAGTAAAGTGGCTGGAATGGCGAACCCGAGCACAAGGAGATGAGAAATGAGGTGCGTTTTAGAAACCTTTCCCCATCACACGGTGTACCATCTTCTGGGTTTCTCATGCATGTTTTCGATGTAGGAAGATGCCCTTGAACCTGGAGATTTGGGACCCATGCGATGGGTAGCACGCAGTATTACTTTAAAGGGTCTGCGTTTGCTCACCCAACCTCACCAAACCTCTCAGCCCCAAGAGTGTCCACCCTTATGTCTCATCCAGCTGTGGGTCTAGATATGGTCAATCCAGGTTGCATCACAGCCCCTGAACGAATTGTGTAAGAATTTCTCTCTCTTTCCCTGTCTTTGTTTCATGGGTTTTTAAAAGTAATTTATTTTTATAATGGCGTTTAGCTGCTTTTCACGGCTGTGTTTATGCCGCTTTACACCCACTTGACACACTAACAGAGAGATAGCAATACATAGGTTTTAAGATTATTACTAGTCAGATATATTCTTGTGCGGTGAATCGGGCGTGTTGAGTCCAGTTCTCTGAGCAAGGAGTAGGTCTTGTCTATTACATATTGGGTTTATGGAACGGTATCTGAGCTAATTTGAAACTCTTGTTTTATGTATCACCCCACCTCACCTTTCCCGTTAAGCAGCCATAGTGTGTTTTCTGCATGTGTGACTCTGTTCTGTTTTGTAATTCAGTTCAAGTGTAACGGTTTTTACATTCCCTCTATAAGTGACACCTTATGAGAAGTGTCCTTTTCTGTGTGACTTATTTCACTTAGAATCGTCTTACCTAAATCCACTCATCATGCTGCTACTAGCCTTATGACATTGATTTCATGGCTGAGTGATATTCCATTGTACATAAGGACCACAACTTTTTTATCCATTTTTCGCTTTCCTGGGATATTTAAGGTGGAATGAAGTGGAGGTCCTTGTCAACAGAGCAGCCCTAAACTTTGGGGTGCTTGTGTCTTGCTGATTTTCAATTTTCCCACTTTATCCCCCCATGCGTGGAAGTGCCCTATGCTCTCTAAGCTGTGTTTTTTAGATGTTTCAGGACACACCGTACACTTCTCCAGAGTGGCTGTTGGCAATTTACATCCCGCCCATCAGTGTAGCAAGGCTCCCATTTCTCCATGGCCTGTCCTGCATTTCTGGTTTTGACACTTTTTTCAGCATGGCCCTTTTGACCGATGGGAAGCGAGACTTCTTTGTAGCGCTGATTTGCCTTTCCAGGTTGCTTGGTTGGCCAAAAAGGGCGTATGCGTTTTTTCCTGAATATATTCAGGAAAAAACGCATACGCCCTTTTTGGCCAAGGGCATCATTGTCAACGTTTTGCCGCTTTTCATGTGCTTTAAAGGCGATTCGAATCTACCTCCTGAAATCTGTTTCCTGCAATTCTGCCTTGATTTCAAATCCTCTTCTTTGCCTTCCCTCAATATATTTGTGGACGAGAGTTATCATTTATAACTCTGCAGGTTTGTGAATTGCAGTGCCCTGAAGCTCCATTTTACAAGTCGCTTTTTTGGGAGCTGGCCGCAAAAGCGCAGGATGGCTTCAGGCCCTGTTCTGGTTCCAGGGGGCAGGCTGAGCCTGTGGTTAATTCTTCTTCCTGATGGGAAAATAGAGTGACCTGTGCCTGTCCCAACACCAAGAGCTAGTCTCTCATTGGTTCCCCGTCTTCCCGTTCATCCTCAGGACAAATTGCAACCTGTACGGAACAGGAGGTTAAAGGTGCTGATGCTCCAAGTAGGGAGATTGCTAGTAAAGTGGCTGGAATGGCGAACCCGAGCACAAGGAGATGAGAAATGAGGTGCGTTTTAGAAACCTTTCCCCATCACACGGTGTACCATCTTCTGGGTTTCTCATGCATGTTTTCGATGTAGGAAGATGCCCTTGAACCTGGAGATTTGGGACCCATGCGATGGGTAGCACGCAGTATTACTTTAAAGGGTCTGCGTTTGCTCACCCAACCTCACCAAACCTCTCAGCCCCAAGAGTGTCCACCCTTATGTCTCATCCAGCTGTGGGTCTAGATATGGTCAATCCAGGTTGCATCACAGCCCCTGAACGAATTGTGTAAGAATTTCTCTCTCTTTCCCTGTCTTTGTTTCATGGGTTTTGAAAAGTAATTTATTTTTATAATGGCGTTTAGCTGCTTTTCACGGCTGTGTTTATGCCGCTTTACACCCACTTGACACACTAACAGAGAGATAGCAATACATAGGTTTTAAGATTATTACTAGTCAGATATATTCTTGTGCGGTGAATCGGGCGTGTTGAGTCCAGTTCTCTGAGCAAGGAGTAGGTCTTGTCTATTACATATTGGGTTTATGGAACGGTATCTGAGCTAATTTGAAACTCTTGTTTTATGTATCACCCCACCTCACCTTTCCCGTTAAGCAGCCATAGTGTGTTTTCTGCATGTGTGACTCTGTTCTGTTTTGTAATTCAGTTCAAGTGTAACGGTTTTTACATTCCCTCTATAAGTGACACCTTATGAGAAGTGTCCTTTTCTGTGTGACTTATTTCACTTAGAATCGTCTTACCTAAATCCACTCATCATGCTGCTACTAGCCTTATGACATTGATTTCATGGCTGAGTGCTATTCCATTGTACATAAGGACCACAACTTTTTTATCCATTTTTCGCTTTCCTGGGATATTTAAGGTGGAATGAAGTGGAGGTCCTTGTCAACAGAGCAGCCCTAAACTTTGGGGTGCTTGTGTCTTGCTGATTTTCAATTTTCCCACTTTATCCCCCCATGCGTGGAAGTGCCCTATGCTCTCTAAGCTGTGTTTTTTAGATGTTTCAGGACACACCGTACACGTCTCCAGAGTGGCTGTTGGCAATTTACATCCCGCCCATCAGTGTAGCAAGGCTCCGATTCCTCCATGGCCTGTCCTGCATTTCTGGTTTTGACACTTTTTTCAGCATGGCCCTTTTGACCGATGGGAAGCGAGACTTCTTTGTAGCGCTGATTTGCCTTTCCAGGTTGCTTGGTTGGCCAAAAAGGGCGTATGCGTTTTTTCCTGAATATATTCAGGAAAAAACGCATACGCCCTTTTTGGCCAAGGGCATCATTGTCAACGTTTTGCCGCTTTTCATGTGCTTTAAAGGCGATTCGAATCTACCTCCTGAAATCTGTTTCCTGCAATTCTGCCTTGATTTCAAATCCTCTTCTTTGCCTTCCCTCAATATATTTGTGGACGAGAGTTATCATTTATAACTCTGCAGGTTTGTGAATTGCAGTGCCCTGAAGCTCCATTTTACAAGTCGCTTTTTTGGGAGCTGGCCGCAAAAGCGCAGGATGGCTTCAGGCCCTGCTCTGGTTCCGGGGGGCAGGCTGAGCCTGTGGTTAATTCTTCTTCCTGATGGGAAAATAGAGTGACCTGTGCCTGTCCCAACACCAAGAGGTAGTCTCTCATTGGTTCCCCGTCTTCCCGTTCATCCTCAGGACAAATTGCAACCTGTACGGAACAGGAGGTTAAAGGTGCTGATGCTCCAAGTAGGGAGATTGCTAGTAAAGTGGCTGGAATGGCGAACCCGAGCACAAGGAGATGAGAAATGAGGTGCGTTTTAGAAACCTTTCCCCATCATACGGTGTACCATCTTCTGGGTTTCTCATGCATGTTTTCGATGTAGGAAGATGCCCTTGAACCTGGAGATTTGGGACCCATGCGATGGGTAGCACGCAGTATTACTTTAAAGGGTCTGTGTTTGCTCACCCAACCTCACCAAACCTCTCAGCCCCAAGTGTCCACCCTTATATCTCATCCAGCTGTGGGTCTAGATATGGTCAATCCAGGTTGCATCACAGCCCCTGAACGAATTGTGTAAGAATTTCTCTCTCTTTCCCTGTCTTTGTTTCATGGGTTTTTAAAAGTAATTTATTTTTATAATGGGGTTTAGCTGCTTTTCACGGCTGTGTTTATGCCGCTTTACACCCACTTGACACACTAACAGAGAGATATCAATACATAGGTTTTAAGATTATTACTAGTCAGATATTTCCTTGTGCGGTGAATCGGGCGTGTTGAGTCCAGTTCTCTGAGCAAGGAGTAGGTCTTGTCTATTACATATTGGGTTTATGGAACGGTATCTGAGCTAATTTGAAACTCTTGTTTTATGTATCACCCCACCTCACCTTTCCCGTTAAGCAGCCATTGTGAGTTTTCTGCATGTGTGACTCTGTTCTGTTTTGTAATTCAGTTCAAGTGTAACGGTTTTTACATTCCCTCTATAAGTGACACCTTATGAGAAGTGTCCTTTTCTGTGTGACTTATTTCACTTAGAATCGTCTTACCTAAATCCACTCATCATGCTGCTACTAGCCTTATGACATTGATTTCATGGCTGAGTGTTATTCCATTGTACATAAGGACCACAACTTTTTGATCCATTTTTCGCTTTCCTGGGATATTTAAGGTGGAATGAAGTGGAGGTCCTTGTCAACAGAGCAGCCCTAAACTTTGGGGTGCTTGTGTCTTGCTGATTTTCAATTTTCCCACTTTATCCCCCCATGCTTGGAAGTGCCCTATGCTCTCTAAGCTGTGTTTTTTAGATGTTTCAGGACACACCGTACACTTCTCCAGAGTGGCTGTTGGCAATTTACATCCCGCCCATCAGTGTAGCAAGGCTCCCATTTCTCCATGGCCTGTCCTGCATTTCTGGTTTTGACACTTTTTTCAGCATGGCCCTTTTGACCGATGGGAAGCCAGACTTCTTAGTAGCGCTGATTTGCCTTTCCAGGTTGCTTGGTTGGCCAAAAAGGGCGTATGCGTTTTTTCCTGAATATATTCAGGAAAAAACGCATACGCCCTTTTTGGCCAAGGGCATCATTGTCAACGTTTTGCCGCTTTTCATGTGCTTTAAAGGCGATTCGAATCTACCTCCTGAAATCTGTTTCCTGCAATTCTGCCTTGATTTCAAATCCTCTTCTTTGCCTTCCCTCAATATATTTGTGGACGAGAGTTATCATTTATAACTCTGCAGGTTTGTGAATTGCAGTGCCCAGAAGCTCCATTTTACAAGTCGCTTTTTTGGGAGCTGGCCGCAAAAGCGCAGGATGGCTTCAGGCCCTGTTCTGGTTCCGGGGGGCAGGCTGAGCCTGTGGTTAATTCTTCTTCCTGATGGGAAAATAGAGTGACCTGTGCCTGTCCCAACACCAAGAGCTAGTCTCTCATTGGTTCCCCGTCTTCCCGTTCATCCTCAGGACAAATTGCAACCTGTACGGAACAGGAGGTTAAAGGTGCTGATGCTCCAAGTAGGGAGATTGCTAGTAAAGTGGCTGGAATGGCGAACCCGAGCACAAGGAGATGAGAAATGAAGTGCGTTTTAGAAACCTTTCCCCATCACACGGTGTACCATCTTCTGGGTTTCTCATGCATGTTTTCGATGTAGGAAGATGCCCTTGAACCTGGAGATTTGGGACCCATGCGATGGGTAGCACGCAGTATTACTTTAAAGGGTCTGCATTTGCTCACCCAACCTCACCAAACCTCTCAGCCCCAAGAGTGTCCACCCTTATGTCTCATCCAGCTGTGGGTCTAGATATGGTCAATCCAGGTTGCATCACAGCCCCTGAACGAATTGTGTAAGAATTTCTCTCTCTTTCCCTGTCTTTGTTTCATGGGTTTTTAAAAGTAATTTATTTTTATAATGGGGTTTAGCTGCTTTTCACGGCTGTGTTTATGCCGCTTTACACCCACTTGACACACTAACAGAGAGATATCAATACATAGGTTTTAAGATTATTACTAGTCAGATATATTCTTGTGCGGTGAATCGGGCGTGTTGAGTCCAGTTCTCTGAGCAAGGAGTAGGTCTTGTCTATTACATATTGGGTTTATGGAACGGTATCTGAGCTAATTTGAAACTCTTGTTTTATGTATCACCCCACCTCACCTTTCCCGTTAAGCAGCCATAGTGTGTTTTCTGCATGTGTGCCTCTGTTCTGTTTTGTAATTCAGTTCAAGTGTAACGGTTTTTACATTCCCTCTATAAGTGACACCTTATGAGAAGTGTCCTTTTCTGTGTGACTTATTTCACTTAGAATCGTCTTACCTAAATCCACTCATCATGCTGCTACTAGCCTTATGACATTGATTTCATGGCTGAGTGATATTCCATTGTACATAAGGACCACAACTTTTTGATCCATTTTTCGCTTTCCTGGGATATTTAAGGTGGAATGAAGTGGAGGTCCTTGTCAACAGAGCAGCCCTAAACTTTGGGGTGCTTGTGTCTTGCTGATTTTCAATTTTCCCACTTTATCCCCCCATGCGTGGAAGTGCCCTATGCTCTCTAAGCTGTGTTTTTTAGATGTTTCAGGACACACCGTACACTTCTCCAGAGTGGCTGTTGGCAATTTACATCCCGCCCATCAGTGTAGCAAGGCTCCCATTTCTCCATGGCCTGTCCTGCATTTCTGGTTTTGACACTTTTTTCAGCATGGCCCTTTTGACCGATGGGAAGCGAGACTTCTTTGTAGCGCTGATTTGCCTTTCCAGGTTGCTTGGTTGGCCAAAAAGGGCGTATGCGTTTTTTCCTGAATATATTCAGGAAAAAACGCATACGCCCTTTTTGGCCAAGGGCATCATTGTCAACGTTTTGCCGCTTTTCATGTGCTTTAAAGGCGATTCGAATCTACCTCCTGAAATCTGTTTCCTGCAATTCTGCCTTGATTTCAAATCCTCTTCTTTGCCTTCCCTCAATATATTTGTGGACGAGAGTTATCATTTATAACTCTGCAGGTTTGTGAATTGCAGTGCCCTGAAGCTCCATTTTACAAGTCGCTTTTTTGGGAGCTGGCCGCAAAAGCGCAGGATGGCTTCAGGCCCTGTTCTGGTTCCGGGGGGCAGGCTGAGCCTGTGGTTAATTCTTCTTCCTGATGGGAAAATAGAGTGACCTGTGCCTGTCCCAACACCAAGAGCTAGTCTCTCATTGGTTCCCCGTCTTCCCGTTCATCCTCAGGACAAATTGCAACCTGTACGGAACAGGAGGTTAAAGGTGCAGATGCTCCAAGTAGGGAGATTGCTAGTAAAGTGGCTGGAATGGCGAACACGAGCACAAGGAGATGAGAAATGAGGTGCGTTTTAGAAACCTTTCCCCATCACACGGTGTACCATCTTCTGGGTTTCTCATGCATGTTTTCGATGTAGGAAGATGCCCTTGAACCTGGAGATTTGGGACCCATGCGATGGGTAGCACGCAGTATTACTTTAAAGGGTCTGCGTTTGCTCACCCAACCTCACCAAACCTCTCAGCCCCAAGAGTGTCCACCCTTATGTCTCATCCAGCTGTGGGTCTAGATATGGTCAATCCAGGTTGCATCACAGCCCCTGAACGAATTGTGTAAGAATTTCTCTCTCTTTCCCTGTCTTTGTTTCATGGGTTTTGAAAAGTAATTTATTTTTATAATGGGGTTTAGCTGCTTTTCAGGGCTGTGTTTATGCCGCTTTACACCCACTTGACACACTAACAGAGAGATATCAATACATAGGTTTTAAGATTATTACTAGTCAGATATATTCTTGTGCGGTGAATCGGGCGTGTTGAGTCCAGTTCTCTGAGCAAGGAGTAGGTCTTGTCTATTACATATTGGGTTTATGGAACGGTATCTGAGCTAATTTGAAACTCTTGTTTTATGTATCACCCCACCTCACCTTTCCCGTTAAGCAGCCATAGTGTGTTTTCTGCATGTGTGCCTCTGTTCTGTTTTGTAATTCAGTTCAAGTGTAACGGTTTTTACATTCCCTCTATAAGTGACACCTTATGAGAAGTGTCCTTTTCTGTGTGACTTATTTCACTTAGAATCGTCTTACCTAAATCCACTCATCATGCTGCTACTAGCCTTATGACATTGATTTCATGGCTGAGTGATATTCCATTGTACATAAGGACCACAACTTTTTTATCCATTTTTCGCTTTCCTGGGATATTTAAGGTGGAATGAAGTGGAGGTCCTTGTCAACAGAGCAGCCCTAAACTTTGGGGTGCTTGTGTCTTGCTGATTTTCAATTTTCCCACTTTATCCCCCCATGCGTGGAAGTGCCCTATGCTCTCTAAGCTGTGTTTTTTAGATGTTTCAGGACACACCGTACACTTCTCCAGAGTGGCTGTTGGCAATTTACATCCCGCCCATCAGTGTAGCAAGGCTCCCATTTCTCCATGGCCTGTCCTGCATTTCTGGTTTTGACACTTTTTTCAGCATGGCCCTTTTGACCGATGGGAAGCGAGACTTCTTTGTAGCGCTGATTTGCCTTTCCAGGTTGCTTGGTTGGCCAAAAAGGGCGTATGCGTTTTTTCCTGAATATATTCAGGAAAAAACGCATACGCCCTTTTTGGCCAAGGGCATCATTGTCAACGTTTTGCCGCTTTTCATGTGCTTTAAAGGCGATTCGAATCTACCTCCTGAAATCTGTTTCCTGCAATTCTGCCTTGATTTCAAATCCTCTTCTTTGCCTTCCCTCAATATATTTGTGGACGAGAGTTATCATTTATAACTCTGCAGGTTTGTGAATTGCAGTGCCCTGAAGCTCCATTTTACAAGTCGCTTTTTTGGGAGCTGGCCGCAAAAGCGCAGGATGGCTTCAGGCCCTGTTCTGGTTCCGGGGGGCAGGCTGAGCCTGTGGTTAATTCTTCTTCCTGATGGGAAAATAGAGTGACCTGTGCCTGTCCCAACACCAAGAGCTAGTCTCTCATTGGTTCCCCGTCTTCCCGTTCATCCTCAGGACAAATTGCAACCTGTACGGAACAGGAGGTTAAAGGTGCTGATGCTCCAAGTAGGGAGATTGCTAGTAAAGTGGCTGGAATGGCGAACCCGAGCACAAGGAGATGAGAAATGAGGTGCGTTTTAGAAACCTTTCCCCATCACACGGTGTACCATCTTCTGGGTTTCTCATGCATGTTTTCGATGTAGGAAGATGCCCTTGAACCTGGAGATTTGGGACCCATGCGATGGGTAGCACGCAGTATTACTTTAAAGGGTCTGCGTTTGCTCACCCAACCTCACCAAACCTCTCAGCCCCAAGAGTGTCCACCCTTATGTCTCATCCAGCTGTGGGTCTAGATATGGTCAATCCAGGTTGCATCACAGCCACTGAACGAATTGTGTAAGAATTTCTCTCTCTTTCCCTGTCTTTGTTTCATGGGTTTTGAAAAGTAATTTATTTTTATAATGGGGTTTAGCTGCTTTTCAGGGCTGTGTTTATGCCGCTTTACACCCACTTGACACACTAACAGAGAGATAGCAATACATAGGTTTTAAGATTATTACTAGTCAGATATATTCTTGTGCGGTGAATCGGGCGTGTTGAGTCCAGTTCTCTGAGCAAGGAGTAGGTCTTGTCTATTACATATTGGGTTTATGGAACGGTATCTGAGCTAATTTGAAACTCTTGTTTTATGTATCACCCCACCTCACCTTTCCCGTTAAGCAGCCATAGTGTGTTTTCTGCATGTGTGACTCTGTTCTGTTTTGTAATTCAGTTCAAGTGTAACGGTTTTTACATTCCCTCTATAAGTGACACCTTATGAGAAGTGTCCTTTTCTGTGTGACTTATTTCACTTAGAATCGTCTTACCTAAATCCACTCATCATGCTGCTACTAGCCTTATGACATTGATTTCATGGCTGAGTGCTATTCCATTGTACATAAGGACCACAACTTTTTTATCCATTTTTCGCTTTCCTGGGATATTTAAGGTGGAATGAAGTGGAGGTCCTTGTCAACAGAGCAGCCCTAAACTTTGGGGTGCTTGTGTCTTGCTGATTTTCAATTTTCCCACTTTATCCCCCCATGCGTGGAAGTGCCCTATGCTCTCTAAGCTGTGTTTTTTAGATGTTTCAGGACACACCGTACACGTCTCCAGAGTGGCTGTTGGCAATTTACATCCCGCCCATCAGTGTAGCAAGGCTCCGATTCCTCCATGGCCTGTCCTGCATTTCTGGTTTTGACACTTTTTTCAGCATGGCCCTTTTGACCGATGGGAAGCGAGACTTCTTTGTAGCGCTGATTTGCCTTTCCAGGTTGCTTGGTTGGCCAAAAAGGGCGTATGCGTTTTTTCCTGAATATATTCAGGAAAAAACGCATACGCCCTTTTTGGCCAAGGGCATCATTGTCAACGTTTTGCCGCTTTTCATGTGCTTTAAAGGCGATTCGAATCTACCTCCTGAAATCTGTTTCCTGCAATTCTGCCTTGATTTCAAATCCTCTTCTTTGCCTTCCCTCAATATATTTGTGGACGAGAGTTATCATTTATAACTCTGCAGGTTTGTGAATTGCAGTGCCCTGAAGCTCCATTTTACAAGTCGCTTTTTTGGGAGCTGGCCGCAAAAGCGCAGGATGGCTTCAGGCCCTGCTCTGGTTCCGGGGGGCAGGCTGAGCCTGTGGTTAATTCTTCTTCCTGATGGGAAAATAGAGTGACCTGTGCCTGTCCCAACACCAAGAGCTAGTCTCTCATTGGTTCCCCGTCTTCCCGTTCATCCTCAGGACAAATTGCAACCTGTACGGAACAGGAGGTTAAAGGTGCTGATGCTCCAAGTAGGGAGATTGCTAGTAAAGTGGCTGGAATGGCGAACCCGAGCACAAGGAGATGAGAAATGAGGTGCGTTTTAGAAACCTTTCCCCATCATACGGTGTACCATCTTCTGGGTTTCTCATGCATGTTTTCGATGTAGGAAGATGCCCTTGAACCTGGAGATTTGGGACCCATGCGATGGGTAGCACGCAGTATTACTTTAAAGGGTCTGCGTTTGCTCACCCAACCTCACCAAACCTCTCAGCCCCAAGAGTGTCCACCCTTATGTCTCATCCAGCTGTGGGTCTAGATATGGTCAATCCAGGTTGCATCACAGCCCCTGAACGAATTGTGTAAGAATTTCTCTCTCTTTCCCTGTCTTTGTTTCATGGGTTTTTAAAAGTAATTTATTTTTATAATGGGGTTTAGCTGCTTTTCAGGGCTGTGTTTATGCCGCTTTACACCCACTTGACACACTAACAGAGAGATATCAATACATAGGTTTTAAGATTATTACTAGTCAGATATTTCCTTGTGCGGTGAATCGGGCGTGTTGAGTCCAGTTCTCTGAGCAAGGAGTAGGTCTTGTCTATTACATATTGGGTTTATGGAACGGTATCTGAGCTAATTTGAAACTCTTGTTTTATGTATCACCCCACCTCACCTTTCCCGTTAAGCAGCCATAGTGAGTTTTCTGCATGTGTGACTCTGTTCTGTTTTGTAATTCAGTTCAAGTGTAACGGTTTTTACATTCCCTCTATAAGTGACACCTTATGAGAAGTGTCCTTTTCTGTGTGACTTATTTCACTTAGAATCGTCTTACCTAAATCCACTCATCATGCTGCTACTAGCCTTATGACATTGATTTCATGGCTGAGTGTTATTCCATTGTACATAAGGACCACAACTTTTTGATCCATTTTTCGCTTTCCTGGGATATTTAAGGTGGAATGAAGTGGAGGTCCTTGTCAACAGAGCAGCCCTAAACTTTGGGGTGCTTGTGTCTTGCTGATTTTCAATTTTACCACTTTATCCCCCCATGCGTGGAAGTGCCCTATGCTCTCTAAGCTGTGTTTTTTAGATGTTTCAGGACACACCGTACACTTCTCCAGAGTGGCTGTTGGCAATTTACATCCCGCCCATCAGTGTAGCAAGGCTCCCATTTCTCCATGGCCTGTCCTGCATTTCTGGTTTTGACACTTTTTTCAGCATGGCCCTTTTGACCGATGGGAAGCCAGACTTCTTTGTAGCGCTGATTTGCCTTTCCAGGTTGCTTGGTTGGCCAAAAAGGGCGTATGCGTTTTTTCCTGAATATATTCAGGAAAAAACGCATACGCCCTTTTTGGCCAAGGGCATCATTGTCAACGTTTTGCCGCTTTTCATGTGCTTTAAAGGCGATTCGAATCTACCTCCTGAAATCTGTTTCCTGCAATTCTGCCTTGATTTCAAATCCTCTTCTTTGCCTTCCCTCAATATATTTGTGGACGAGAGTTATCATTTATAACTCTGCAGGTTTGTGAATTGCAGTGCCCAGAAGCTCCATTTTACAAGTCGCTTTTTTGGGAGCTGGCCGCAAAAGCGCAGGATGGCTTCAGGCCCTGTTCTGGTTCCGGGGGGCAGGCTGAGCCTGTGGTTAATTCTTCTTCCTGATGGGAAAATAGAGTGACCTGTGCCTGTCCCAACACCAAGAGCTAGTCTCTCATTGGTTCCCCGTCTTCCCGTTCATCCTCAGGACAAATTGCAACCTGTACGGAACAGGAGGTTAAAGGTGCTGATGCTCCAAGTAGGGAGATTGCTAGTAAAGTGGCTGGAATGGCGAACCCGAGCACAAGGAGATGAGAAATGAGGTGCGTTTTAGAAACCTTTCCCCATCACACGGTGTACCATCTTCTGGGTTTCTCATGCATGTTTTCGATGTAGGAAGATGCCCTTGAACCTGGAGATTTGGGACCCATGCGATGGGTAGCACGCAGTATTACTTTAAAGGGTCTGCGTTTGCTCACCCAACCTCACCAAACCTCTCAGCCCCAAGAGTGTCCACCCTTATGTCTCATCCAGCTGTGGGTCTAGATATGGTCAATCCAGGTTGCATCACAGCCCCTGAACGAATTGTGTAAGAATTTCTCTCTCTTTCCCTGTCTTTGTTTCATGGGTTTTTAAAAGTAATTTATTTTTATAATGGCGTTTAGCTGCTTTTCACGGCTGTGTTTATGCCGCTTTACACCCACTTGACACACTAACAGAGAGATAGCAATACATAGGTTTTAAGATTATTACTAGTCAGATATATTCTTGTGCGGTGAATCGGGCGTGTTGAGTCCAGTTCTCTGAGCAAGGAGTAGGTCTTGTCTATTACATATTGGGTTTATGGAACGGTATCTGAGCTAATTTGAAACTCTTGTTTTATGTATCACCCCACCTCACCTTTCCCGTTAAGCAGCCATAGTGTGTTTTCTGCATGTGTGACTCTGTTCTGTTTTGTAATTCAGTTCAAGTGTAACGGTTTTTACATTCCCTCTATAAGTGACACCTTATGAGAAGTGTCCTTTTCTGTGTGACTTATTTCACTTAGAATCGTCTTACCTAAATCCACTCATCATGCTGCTACTAGCCTTATGACATTGATTTCATGGCTGAGTGATATTCCATTGTACATAAGGACCACAACTTTTTTATCCATTTTTCGCTTTCCTGGGATATTTAAGGTGGAATGAAGTGGAGGTCCTTGTCAACAGAGCAGCCCTAAACTTTGGGGTGCTTGTGTCTTGCTGATTTTCAATTTTCCCACTTTATCCCCCCATGCGTGGAAGTGCCCTATGCTCTCTAAGCTGTGTTTTTTAGATGTTTCAGGACACACCGTACACTTCTCCAGAGTGGCTGTTGGCAATTTACATCCCGCCCATCAGTGTAGCAAGGCTCCCATTTCTCCATGGCCTGTCCTGCATTTCTGGTTTTGACACTTTTTTCAGCATGGCCCTTTTGACCGATGGGAAGCGAGACTTCTTTGTAGCGCTGATTTGCCTTTCCAGGTTGCTTGGTTGGCCAAAAAGGGCGTATGCGTTTTTTCCTGAATATATTCAGGAAAAAACGCATACGCCCTTTTTGGCCAAGGGCATCATTGTCAACGTTTTGCCGCTTTTCATGTGCTTTAAAGGCGATTCGAATCTACCTCCTGAAATCTGTTTCCTGCAATTCTGCCTTGATTTCAAATCCTCTTCTTTGCCTTCCCTCAATATATTTGTGGACGAGAGTTATCATTTATAACTCTGCAGGTTTGTGAATTGCAGTGCCCTGAAGCTCCATTTTACAAGTCGCTTTTTTGGGAGCTGGCCGCAAAAGCGCAGGATGGCTTCAGGCCCTGTTCTGGTTCCAGGGGGCAGGCTGAGCCTTGGTTAATTCTTCTTCCTGATGGGAAAATAGAGTGACCTGTGCCTGTCCCAACACCAAGAGCTAGTCTCTCATTGGTTCCCCGTCTTCCCGTTCATCCTCAGGACAAATTGCAACCTGTACGGAACAGGAGGTTAAAGGTGCTGATGCTCCAAGTACGGAGATTGCTAGTAAAGTGGCTGGAATGGCGAACCCGAGCACAAGGAGATGAGAAATGAGGTGCGTTTTAGAAACCTTTCCCCATCACACGGTGTACCATCTTCTGGGTTTCTCATGCATGTTTTCGATGTAGGAAGATGCCCTTGAACCTGGAGATTTGGGACCCATGCGATGGGTAGCACGCAGTATTACTTTAAAGGGTCTGCGTTTGCTCACCCAACCTCACCAAACCTCTCAGCCCCAAGAGTGTCCACCCTTATGTCTCATCCAGCTGTGGGTCTAGATATGGTCAATCCAGGTTGCATCACAGCCCCTGAACGAATTGTGTAAGAATTTCTCTCTCTTTCCCTGTCTTTGTTTCATGGGTTTTGAAAAGTAATTTATTTTTATAATGGGGTTTAGCTGCTTTTCACTGCTGTGTTTATGCCGCTTTACACCCACTTGACACACTAACAGAGAGATATCAATACATAGGTTTTAAGATTATTACTAGTCAGATATATTCTTGTGCGGTGAATCGGGCGTGTTGAGTCCAGTTCTCTGAGCAAGGAGTAGGTCTTGTCTATTACATATTGGGTTTATGGAACGGTATCTGAGCTAATTTGAAACTCTTGTTTTATGTATCACCCCACCTCACCTTTCCCGTTAAGCAGCCATAGTGTGTTTTCTGCATGTGTGACTCTGTTCTGTTTTGTAATTCAGTTCAAGTGTAACGGTTTTTACATTCCCTCTATAAGTGACACCTTATGAGAAGTGTCCTTTTCTGTGTGACTTATTTCACTTAGAATCGTCTTACCTAAATCCACTCATCATGCTGCTACTAGCCTTATGACATTGATTTCATGGCTGAGTGCTATTCCATTGTACATAAGGACCACAACTTTTTTATCCATTTTTCGCTTTCCTGGGATATTTAAGGTGGAATGAAGTGGAGGTCCTTGTCAACAGAGCAGCCCTAAACTTTGGGGTGCTTGTGTCTTGCTGATTTTCAATTTTCCCACTTTATCCCCCCATGCGTGGAAGTGCCCTATGCTCTCTAAGCTGTGTTTTTTAGATGTTTCAGGACACACCGTACACGTCTCCAGAGTGGCTGTTGGCAATTTACATCCCGCCCATCAGTGTAGCAAGGCTCCGATTCCTCCATGGCCTGTCCTGCATTTCTGGTTTTGACACTTTTTTCAGCATGGCCCTTTTGACCGATGGGAAGCGAGACTTCTTTGTAGCGCTGATTTGCCTTTCCAGGTTGCTTGGTTGGCCAAAAAGGGCGTATGCGTTTTTTCCTGAATATATTCAGGAAAAAACGCATACGCCCTTTTTGGCCAAGGGCATCATTGTCAACGTTTTGCCGCTTTTCATGTGCTTTAAAGGCGATTCGAATCTACCTCCTGAAATCTGTTTCCTGCAATTCTGCCTTGATTTCAAATCCTCTTCTTTGCCTTCCCTCAATATATTTGTGGACGAGAGTTATCATTTATAACTCTGCAGGTTTGTGAATTGCAGTGCCCTGAAGCTCCATTTTACAAGTCGCTTTTTTGGGAGCTGGCCGCAAAAGCGCAGGATGGCTTCAGGCCCTGCTCTGGTTCCGGGGGGCAGGCTGAGCCTGTGGTTAATTCTTCTTCCTGATGGGAAAATAGAGTGACCTGTGCCTGTCCCAACACCAAGAGGTAGTCTCTCATTGGTTCCCCGTCTTCCCGTTCATCCTCAGGACAAATTGCAACCTGTACGGAACAGGAGGTTAAAGGTGCTGATGCTCCAAGTAGGGAGATTGCTAGTAAAGTGGCTGGAATGGCGAACCCGAGCACAAGGAGATGAGAAATGAGGTGCGTTTTAGAAACCTTTCCCCATCATACGGTGTACCATCTTCTGGGTTTCTCATGCATGTTTTCGATGTAGGAAGATGCCCTTGAACCTGGAGATTTGGGACCCATGCGATGGGTAGCACGCAGTATTACTTTAAAGGGTCTGCGTTTGCTCACCCAACCTCACCAAACCTCTCAGCCCCAAGAGTGTCCACCCTTATGTCTCATCCAGCTGTGGGTCTAGATATGGTCAATCCAGGTTGCATCACAGCCCCTGAACGAATTGTGTAAGAATTTCTCTCTCTTTCCCTGTCTTTGTTTCATGGGTTTTTAAAAGTAATTTATTTTTATAATGGGGTTTAGCTGCTTTTCACGGCTGTGTTTATGCCGCTTTACACCCACTTGACACACTAACAGAGAGATATCAATACATAGGTTTTAAGATTATTACTAGTCAGATATTTCCTTGTGCGGTGAATCGGGCGTGTTGAGTCCAGTTCTCTGAGCAAGGAGTAGGTCTTGTCTATTACATATTGGGTTTATGGAACGGTATCTGAGCTAATTTGAAACTCTTGTTTTATGTATCACCCCACCTCACCTTTCCCGTTAAGCAGCCATTGTGAGTTTTCTGCATGTGTGACTCTGTTCTGTTTTGTAATTCAGTTCAAGTGTAACGGTTTTTACATTCCCTCTATAAGTGACACCTTATGAGAAGTGTCCTTTTCTGTGTGACTTATTTCACTTAGAATCGTCTTACCTAAATCCACTCATCATGCTGCTACTAGCCTTATGACATTGATTTCATGGCTGAGTGTTATTCCATTGTACATAAGGACCACAACTTTTTGATCCATTTTTCGCTTTCCTGGGATATTTAAGGTGGAATGAAGTGGAGGTCCTTGTCAACAGAGCAGCCCTAAACTTTGGGGTGCTTGTGTCTTGCTGATTTTCAATTTTACCACTTTATCCCCCCATGCTTGGAAGTGCCCTATGCTCTCTAAGCTGTGTTTTTTAGATGTTTCAGGACACACCGTACACTTCTCCAGAGTGGCTGTTGGCAATTTACATCCCGCCCATCAGTGTAGCAAGGCTCCCATTTCTCCATGGCCTGTCCTGCATTTCTGGTTTTGACACTTTTTTCAGCATGGCCCTTTTGACTGATGGGAAGCCAGACTTCTTAGTAGCGCTGATTTGCCTTTCCAGGTTGCTTGGTTGGCCAAAAAGGGCGTATGCGTTTTTTCCTGAATATATTCAGGAAAAAACGCATACGCCCTTTTTGGCCAAGGGCATCATTGTCAACGTTTTGCCGCTTTTCATGTGCTTTAAAGGGGATTCGAATCTACCTCCTGAAATCTGTTTCCTGCAATTCTGCCTTGATTTCAAATCCTCTTCTTTGCCTTCCCTCAATATATTTGTGGACGAGAGTTATCATTTATAACTCTGCAGGTTTGTGAATTGCAGTGCCCAGAAGCTCCATTTTACAAGTCGCTTTTTTGGGAGCTGGCCGCAAAAGCGCAGGATGGCTTCAGGCCCTGTTCTGGTTCCGGGGGGCAGGCTGAGCCTGTGGTTAATTCTTCTTCCTGATGGGAAAATAGAGTGACCTGTGCCTGTCCCAACACCAAGAGCTAGTCTCTCATTGGTTCCCCGTCTTCCCGTTCATCCTCAGGACAAATTGCAACCTGTACGGAACAGGAGGTTAAAGGTGCTGATGCTCCAAGTAGGGAGATTGCTAGTAAAGTGGCTGGAATGGCGAACCCGAGCACAAGGAGATGAGAAATGAAGTGCGTTTTAGAAACCTTTCCCCATCACACGGTGTACCATCTTCTGGGTTTCTCATGCATGTTTTCGATGTAGGAAGATGCCCTTGAACCTGGAGATTTGGGACCCATGCGATGGGTAGCACGCAGTATTACTTTAAAGGGTCTGCATTTGCTCACCCAACCTCACCAAACCTCTCAGCCCCAAGAGTGTCCACCCTTATGTCTCATCCAGCTGTGGGTCTAGATATGGTCAATCCAGGTTGCATCACAGCCCCTGAACGAATTGTGTAAGAATTTCTCTCTCTTTCCCTGTCTTTGTTTCATGGGTTTTTAAAAGTAATTTATTTTTATAATGGGGTTTAGCTGCTTTTCACGGCTGTGTTTATGCCGCTTTACACCCACTTGACACACTAACAGAGAGATATCAATACATAGGTTTTAAGATTATTACTAGTCAGATATATTCTTGTGCGGTGAATCGGGCGTGTTGAGTCCAGTTCTCTGAGCAAGGAGTAGGTCTTGTCTATTACATATTGGGTTTATGGAACGGTATCTGAGCTAATTTGAAACTCTTGTTTTATGTATCACCCCACCTCACCTTTCCCGTTAAGCAGCCATAGTGAGTTTTCTGCATGTGTGCCTCTGTTCTGTTTTGTAATTCAGTTCAAGTGTAACGGTTTTTACATTCCCTCTATAAGTGACACCTTATGAGAAGTGTCCTTTTCTGTGTGACTTATTTCACTTAGAATCGTCTTACCTAAATCCACTCATCATGCTGCTACTAGCCTTATGACATTGATTTCATGGCTGAGTGCTATTCCATTGTACATAAGGACCACAACTTTTTTATCCATTTTTCGCTTTCCTGGGATATTTAAGGTGGAATGAAGTGGAGGTCCTTGTCAACAGAGCAGCCCTAAACTTTGGGGTGCTTGTGTCTTGCTGATTTTCAATTTTCCCTCTTTATCCCCCCATGCGTGGAAGTGCCCTATGCTCTCTAAGCTGTGTTTTTTAGATGTTTCAGGACACACCGTACACGTCTCCAGAGTGGCTGTTGGCAATTTACATCCCGCCCATCAGTGTAGCAAGGCTCCGATTCCTCCATGGCCTGTCCTGCATTTCTGGTTTTGACACTTTTTTCAGCATGGCCCTTTTGACCGATGGGAAGCGAGACTTCTTTGTAGCGCTGATTTGCCTTTCCAGGTTGCTTGGTTGGCCAAAAAGGGCGTATGCGTTTTTTCCTGAATATATTCAGGAAAAAACGCATACGCCCTTTTTGGCCAAGGGCATCATTGTCAACGTTTTGCCGCTTTTCATGTGCTTTAAAGGCGATTCGAATCTACCTCCTGAAATCTGTTTCCTGCAATTCTGCCTTGATTTCAAATCCTCTTCTTTGCCTTCCCTCAATATATTTGTGGACGAGAGTTATCATTTATAACTCTGCAGGTTTGTGAATTGCAGTGCCCTGAAGCTCCATTTTACAAGTCGCTTTTTTGGGAGCTGGCCGCAAAAGCGCAGGATGGCTTCAGGCCCTGCTCTGGTTCCGGGGGGCAGGCTGAGCCTGTGGTTAATTCTTCTTCCTGATGGGAAAATAGAGTGACCTGTGCCTGTCCCAACACCAAGAGCTAGTCTCTCATTGGTTCCCCGTCTTCCCGTTCATCCTCAGGACAAATTGCAACCTGTACGGAACAGGAGGTTAAAGGTGCTGATGCTCCAAGTAGGGAGATTGCTAGTAAAGTGGCTGGAATGGCGAACCCGAGCACAAGGAGATGAGAAATGAGGTGCGTTTTAGAAACCTTACCCCATCACACGGTGTACCATCTTCTGGGTTTCTCATGCATGTTTTCGATGTAGGAAGATGCCCTTGAACCTGGAGATTTGGGACCCATGCGATGGGTAGCACGCAGTATTACTTTAAAGGGTCTGCGTTTGCTCACCCAACCTCACCAAACCTCTCAGCCCCAAGAGTGTCCACCCTTATGTCTCATCCAGCTGTGGGTCTAGATATGGTCAATCCAGGTTGCATCACAGCCCCTGAACGAATTGTGTAAGAATTTCTCTCTCTTTCCCTGTCTTTGTTTCATGGGTTTTTAAAAGTAATTTATTTTTATAATGGGGTTTAGCTGCTTTTCAGGGCTGTGTTTATGCCGCTTTACACCCACTTGACACACTAACAGAGAGATATCAATACATAGGTTTTAAGATTATTACTAGTCAGATATTTCCTTGTGCGGTGAATCGGGCGTGTTGAGTCCAGTTCTCTGAGCAAGGAGTAGGTCTTGTCTATTACATATTGGGTTTATGGAACGGTATCTGAGCTAATTTGAAACTCTTGTTTTATGTATCACCCCACCTCACCTTTCCCGTTAAGCAGCCATAGTGAGTTTTCTGCATGTGTGACTCTGTTCTGTTTTGTAATTCAGTTCAAGTGTAACGGTTTTTACATTCCCTCTATAAGTGACACCTTATGAGAAGTGTCCTTTTCTGTGTGACTTATTTCACTTAGAATCGTCTTACCTAAATCCACTCATCATGCTGCTACTAGCCTTATGACATTGATTTCATGGCTGAGTGTTATTCCATTGTACATAAGGACCACAACTTTTTGATCCATTTTTCGCTTTCCTGGGATATTTAAGGTGGAATGAAGTGGAGGTCCTTGTCAACAGAGCAGCCCTAAACTTTGGGGTGCTTGTGTCTTGCTGATTTTCAATTTTACCACTTTATCCCCCCATGCGTGGAAGTGCCCTATGCTCTCTAAGCTGTGTTTTTTAGATGTTTCAGGACACACCGTACACTTCTCCAGAGTGGCTGTTGGCAATTTACATCCCGCCCATCAGTGTAGCAAGGCTCCCATTTCTCCATGGCCTGTCCTGCATTTCTGGTTTTGACACTTTTTTCAGCATGGCCCTTTTGACCGATGGGAAGCCAGACTTCTTTGTAGCGCTGATTTGCCTTTCCAGGTTGCTTGGTTGGCCAAAAAGGGCGTATGCGTTTTTTCCTGAATATATTCAGGAAAAAACGCATACGCCCTTTTTGGCCAAGGGCATCATTGTCAACGTTTTGCCGCTTTTCATGTGCTTTAAAGGCGATTCGAATCTACCTCCTGAAATCTGTTTCCTGCAATTCTGCCTTGATTTCAAATCCTCTTCTTTGCCTTCCCTCAATATATTTGTGGACGAGAGTTATCATTTATAACTCTGCAGGTTTGTGAATTGCAGTGCCCAGAAGCTCCATTTTACAAGTCGCTTTTTTGGGAGCTGGCCGCAAAAGCGCAGGATGGCTTCAGGCCCTGTTCTGGTTCCGGGGGGCAGGCTGAGCCTGTGGTTAATTCTTCTTCCTGATGGGAAAATAGAGTGACCTGTGCCTGTCCCAACACCAAGAGCTAGTCTCTCATTGGTTCCCCGTCTTCCCGTTCATCCTCAGGACAAATTGCAACCTGTACGGAACAGGAGGTTAAAGGTGCTGATGCTCCAAGTAGGGAGATTGCTAGTAAAGTGGCTGGAATGGCGAACCCGAGCACAAGGAGATGAGAAATGAGGTGCGTTTTAGAAACCTTTCCCCATCACACGGTGTACCATCTTCTGGGTTTCTCATGCATGTTTTCGATGTAGGAAGATGCCCTTGAACCTGGAGATTTGGGACCCATGCGATGGGTAGCACGCAGTATTACTTTAAAGGGTCTGCGTTTGCTCACCCAACCTCACCAAACCTCTCAGCCCCAAGAGTGTCCACCCTTATGTCTCATCCAGCTGTGGGTCTAGATATGGTCAATCCAGGTTGCATCACAGCCCCTGAACGAATTGTGTAAGAATTTCTCTTTCTTTCCCTGTCTTTGTTTCATGGGTTTTTAAAAGTAATTTATTTTTATAATGGCGTTTAGCTGCTTTTCACGGCTGTGTTTATGCCGCTTTACACCCACTTGACACACTAACAGAGAGATAGCAATACATAGGTTTTAAGATTATTACTAGTCAGATATATTCTTGTGCGGTGAATCGGGCGTGTTGAGTCCAGTTCTCTGAGCAAGGAGTAGGTCTTGTCTATTACATATTGGGTTTATGGAACGGTATCTGAGCTAATTTGAAACTCTTGTTTTATGTATCACCCCACCTCACCTTTCCCGTTAAGCAGCCATAGTGTGTTTTCTGCATGTGTGACTCTGTTCTGTTTTGTAATTCAGTTCAAGTGTAACGGTTTTTACATTCCCTCTATAAGTGACACCTTATGAGAAGTGTCCTTTTCTGTGTGACTTATTTCACTTAGAATCGTCTTACCTAAATCCACTCATCATGCTGCTACTAGCCTTATGACATTGATTTCATGGCTGAGTGATATTCCATTGTACATAAGGACCACAACTTTTTTATCCATTTTTCGCTTTCCTGGGATATTTAAGGTGGAATGAAGTGGAGGTCCTTGTCAACAGAGCAGCCCTAAACTTTGGGGTGCTTGTGTCTTGCTGATTTTCAATTTTCCCACTTTATCCCCCCATGCGTGGAAGTGCCCTATGCTCTCTAAGCTGTGTTTTTTAGATGTTTCAGGACACACCGTACACTTCTCCAGAGTGGCTGTTGGCAATTTACATCCCGCCCATCAGTGTAGCAAGGCTCCCATTTCTCCATGGCCTGTCCTGCATTTCTGGTTTTGACACTTTTTTCAGCATGGCCCTTTTGACCGATGGGAAGCGAGACTTCTTTGTAGCGCTGATTTGCCTTTCCAGGTTGCTTGGTTGGCCAAAAAGGGCGTATGCGTTTTTTCCTGAATATATTCAGGAAAAAACGCATACGCCCTTTTTGGCCAAGGGCATCATTGTCAACGTTTTGCCGCTTTTCATGTGCTTTAAAGGCGATTCGAATCTACCTCCTGAAATCTGTTTCCTGCAATTCTGCCTTGATTTCAAATCCTCTTCTTTGCCTTCCCTCAATATATTTGTGGACGAGAGTTATCATTTATAACTCTGCAGGTTTGTGAATTGCAGTGCCCTGAAGCTCCATTTTACAAGTCGCTTTTTTGGGAGCTGGCCGCAAAAGCGCAGGATGGCTTCAGGCCCTGTTCTGGTTCCAGGGGGCAGGCTGAGCCTGTGGTTAATTCTTCTTCCTGATGGGAAAATAGAGTGACCTGTGCCTGTCCCAACACCAAGAGCTAGTCTCTCATTGGTTCCCCGTCTTCCCGTTCATCCTCAGGACAAATTGCAACCTGTACGGAACAGGAGGTTAAAGGTGCTGATGCTCCAAGTACGGAGATTGCTAGTAAAGTGGCTGGAATGGCGAACCCGAGCACAAGGAGATGAGAAATGAGGTGCGTTTTAGAAACCTTTCCCCATCACACGGTGTACCATCTTCTGGGTTTCTCATGCATGTTTTCGATGTAGGAAGATGCCCTTGAACCTGGAGATTTGGGACCCATGCGATGGGTAGCACGCAGTATTACTTTAAAGGATCTGCGTTTGCTCACCCAACCTCACCAAACCTCTCAGCCCCAAGAGTGTCCACCCTTATGTCTCATCCAGCTGTGGGTCTAGATATGGTCAATCCAGGTTGCATCACAGCCCCTGAACGAATTGTGTAAGAATTTCTCTCTCTTTCCCTGTCTTTGTTTCATGGGTTTTGAAAAGTAATTTATTTTTATAATGGGGTTTAGCTGCTTTTCACGGCTGTGTTTATGCCGCTTTACACCCACTTGACACACTAACAGAGAGATATCAATACATAGGTTTTAAGATTATTACTAGTCAGATATATTCTTGTGCGGTGAATCGGGCGTGTTGAGTCCAGTTCTCTGAGCAAGGAGTAGGTCTTGTCTATTACATATTGGGTTTATGGAACGGTATCTGAGCTAATTTGAAACTCTTGTTTTATGTATCACCCCACCTCACCTTTCCCGTTAAGCAGCCATAGTGTGTTTTCTGCATGTGTGACTCTGTTCTGTTTTGTAATTCAGTTCAAGTGTAACGGTTTTTACATTCCCTCTATAAGTGACACCTTATGAGAAGTGTCCTTTTCTGTGTGACTTATTTCACTTAGAATCGTCTTACCTAAATCCACTCATCATGCTGCTACTAGCCTTATGACATTGATTTCATGGCTGAGTGCTATTCCATTGTACATAAGGACCACAACTTTTTTATCCATTTTTCGCTTTCCTGGGATATTTAAGGTGGAATGAAGTGGAGGTCCTTGTCAACAGAGCAGCCCTAAACTTTGGGGTGCTTGTGTCTTGCTGATTTTCAATTTTCCCACTTTATCCCCCCATGCGTGGAAGTGCCCTATGCTCTCTAAGCTGTGTTTTTTAGATGTTTCAGGACACACCGTACACGTCTCCAGAGTGGCTGTTGGCAATTTACATCCCGCCCATCAGTGTAGCAAGGCTCCGATTCCTCCATGGCCTGTCCTGCATTTCTGGTTTTGACACTTTTTTCAGCATGGCCCTTTTGACCGATGGGAAGCGAGACTTCTTTGTAGCGCTGATTTGCCTTTCCAGGTTGCTTGGTTGGCCAAAAAGGGCGTATGCGTTTTTTCCTGAATATATTCAGGAAAAAACGCATACGCCCTTTTTGGCCAAGGGCATCATTGTCAACGTTTTGCCGCTTTTCATGTGCTTTAAAGGCGATTCGAATCTACCTCCTGAAATCTGTTTCCTGCAATTCTGCCTTGATTTCAAATCCTCTTCTTTGCCTTCCCTCAATATATTTGTGGACGAGAGTTATCATTTATAACTCTGCAGGTTTGTGAATTGCAGTGCCCTGAAGCTCCATTTTACAAGTCGCTTTTTTGGGAGCTGGCCGCAAAAGCGCAGGATGGCTTCAGGCCCTGCTCTGGTTCCGGGGGGCAGGCTGAGCCTGTGGTTAATTCTTCTTCCTGATGGGAAAATAGAGTGACCTGTGCCTGTCCCAACACCAAGAGGTAGTCTCTCATTGGTTCCCCGTCTTCCCGTTCATCCTCAGGACAAATTGCAACCTGTACGGAACAGGAGGTTAAAGGTGCTGATGCTCCAAGTAGGGAGATTGCTAGTAAAGTGGCTGGAATGGCGAACCCGAGCACAAGGAGATGAGAAATGAGGTGCGTTTTAGAAACCTTTCCCCATCATACGGTGTACCATCTTCTGGGTTTCTCATGCATGTTTTCGATGTAGGAAGATGCCCTTGAACCTGGAGATTTGGGACCCATGCGATGGGTAGCACGCAGTATTACTTTAAAGGGTCTGCGTTTGCTCACCCAACCTCACCAAACCTCTCAGCCCCAAGAGTGTCCACCCTTATGTCTCATCCAGCTGTGGGTCTAGATATGGTCAATCCAGGTTGCATCACAGCCCCTGAACGAATTGTGTAAGAATTTCTCTCTCTTTCCCTGTCTTTGTTTCATGGGTTTTTAAAAGTAATTTATTTTTATAATGGGGTTTAGCTGCTTTTCACGGCTGTGTTTATGCCGCTTTACACCCACTTGACACACTAACAGAGAGATATCAATACATAGGTTTTAAGATTATTACTAGTCAGATATCTCCTTGTGCGGTGAATCGGGCGTGTTGAGTCCAGTTCTCTGAGCAAGGAGTAGGTCTTGTCTATTACATATTGGGTTTATGGAACGGTATCTGAGCTAATTTGAAACTCTTGTTTTATGTATCACCCCACCTCACCTTTCCCGTTAAGCAGCCATTGTGAGTTTTCTGCATGTGTGACTCTGTTCTGTTTTGTAATTCAGTTCAAGTGTAACGGTTTTTACATTCCCTCTATAAGTGACACCTTATGAGAAGTGTCCTTTTCTGTGTGACTTATTTCACTTAGAATCGTCTTACCTAAATCCACTCATCATGCTGCTACTAGCCTTATGACATTGATTTCATGGCTGAGTGTTATTCCATTGTACATAAGGACCACAACTTTTTGATCCATTTTTCGCTTTCCTGGGATATTTAAGGTGGAATGAAGTGGAAGTCCTTGTCAACAGAGCAGCCCTAAACTTTGGGGTGCTTGTGTCTTGCTGATTTTCAATTTTACCACTTTATCCCCCCATGCTTGGAAGTGCCCTATGCTCTCTAAGCTGTGTTTTTTAGATGTTTCAGGACACACCGTACACTTCTCCAGAGTGGCTGTTGGCAATTTACATCCCGCCCATCAGTGTAGCAAGGCTCCCATTTCTCCATGGCCTGTCCTGCATTTCTGGTTTTGACACTTTTTTCAGCATGGCCCTTTTGACCGATGGGAAGCCAGACTTCTTAGTAGCGCTGATTTGCCTTTCCAGGTTGCTTGGTTGGCCAAAAAGGGCGTATGCGTTTTTTCCTGAATATATTCAGGAAAAAACGCATACGCCCTTTTTGGCCAAGGGCATCATTGTCAACGTTTTGCCGCTTTTCATGTGCTTTAAAGGGGATTCGAATCTACCTCCTGAAATCTGTTTCCTGCAATTCTGCCTTGATTTCAAATCCTCTTCTTTGCCTTCCCTCAATATATTTGTGGACGAGAGTTATCATTTATAACTCTGCAGGTTTGTGAATTGCAGTGCCCAGAAGCTCCATTTTACAAGTCGCTTTTTTGGGAGCTGGCCGCAAAAGCGCAGGATGGCTTCAGGCCCTGTTCTGGTTCCGGGGGGCAGGCTGAGCCTGTGGTTAATTCTTCTTCCTGATGGGAAAATAGAGTGACCTGTGCCTGTCCCAACACCAAGAGCTAGTCTCTCATTGGTTCCCCGTCTTCCCGTTCATCCTCAGGACAAATTGCAACCTGTACGGAACAGGAGGTTAAAGGTGCTGATGCTCCAAGTAGGGAGATTGCTAGTAAAGTGGCTGGAATGGCGAACCCGAGCACAAGGAGATGAGAAATGAAGTGCGTTTTAGAAACCTTTCCCCATCACACGGTGTACCATCTTCTGGGTTTCTCATGCATGTTTTCGATGTAGGAAGATGCCCTTGAACCTGGAGATTTGGGACCCATGCGATGGGTAGCACGCAGTATTACTTTAAAGGGTCTGCATTTGCTCACCCAACCTCACCAAACCTCTCAGCCCCAAGAGTGTCCACCCTTATGTCTCATCCAGCTGTGGGTCTAGATATGGTCAATCCAGGTTGCATCACAGCCCCTGAACGAATTGTGTAAGAATTTCTCTCTCTTTCCCTGTCTTTGTTTCATGGGTTTTTAAAAGTAATTTATTTTTATAATGGGGTTTAGCTGCTTTTCACGGCTGTGTTTATGCCGCTTTACACCCACTTGACACACTAACAGAGAGATATCAATACATAGGTTTTAAGATTATTACTAGTCAGATATATTCTTGTGCGGTGAATCGGGCGTGTTGAGTCCAGTTCTCTGAGCAAGGAGTAGGTCTTGTCTATTACATATTGGGTTTATGGAACGGTATCTGAGCTAATTTGAAACTCTTGTTTTATGTATCACCCCACCTCACCTTTCCCGTTAAGCAGCCATAGTGTGTTTTCTGCATGTGTGCCTCTGTTCTGTTTTGTAATTCAGTTCAAGTGTAACGGTTTTTACATTCCCTCTATAAGTGACACCTTATGAGAAGTGTCCTTTTCTGTGTGACTTATTTCACTTAGAATCGTCTTACCTAAATCCACTCATCATGCTGCTACTAGCCTTATGACATTGATTTCATGGCTGAGTGATATTCCATTGTACATAAGGACCACAACTTTTTGATCCATTTTTCGCTTTCCTGGGATATTTAAGGTGGAATGAAGTGGAGGTCCTTGTCAACAGAGCAGCCCTAAACTTTGGGGTGCTTGTGTCTTGCTGATTTTCAATTTTCCCACTTTATCCCCCCATGCGTGGAAGTGCCCTATGCTCTCTAAGCTGTGTTTTTTAGATGTTTCAGGACACACCGTACACTTCTCCAGAGTGGCTGTTGGCAATTTACATCCCGCCCATCAGTGTAGCAAGGCTCCCATTTCTCCATGGCCTGTCCTGCATTTCTGGTTTTGACACTTTTTTCAGCATGGCCCTTTTGACCGATGGGAAGCGAGACTTCTTTGTAGCGCTGATTTGCCTTTCCAGGTTGCTTGGTTGGCCAAAAAGGGCGTATGCGTTTTTTCCTGAATATATTCAGGAAAAAACGCATACGCCCTTTTTGGCCAAGGGCATCATTGTCAACGTTTTGCCGCTTTTCATGTGCTTTAAAGGCGATTCGAATCTACCTCCTGAAATCTGTTTCCTGCAATTCTGCCTTGATTTCAAATCCTCTTCTTTGCCTTCCCTCAATATATTTGTGGACGAGAGTTATCATTTATAACTCTGCAGGTTTGTGAATTGCAGTGCCCTGAAGCTCCATTTTACAAGTCGCTTTTTTGGGAGCTGGCCGCAAAAGCGCAGGATGGCTTCAGGCCCTGCTCTGGTTCCGGGGGGCAGGCTGAGCCTGTGGTTAATTCTTCTTCCTGATGGGAAAATAGAGTGACCTGTGCCTGTCCCAACACCAAGAGCTAGTCTCTCATTGGTTCCCCGTCTTCCCGTTCATCCTCAGGACAAATTGCAACCTGTACGGAACAGGAGGTTAAAGGTGCTGATGCTCCAAGTAGGGAGATTGCTAGTAAAGTGGCTGGAATGGCGAACCCGAGCACAAGGAGATGAGAAATGAGGTGCGTTTTAGAAACCTTTCCCCATCACACGGTGTACCATCTTCTGGGTTTCTCATGCATGTTTTCGATGTAGGAAGATGCCCTTGAACCTGGAGATTTGGGACCCATGCGATGGGTAGCACGCAGTATTACTTTAAAGGGTCTGCGTTTGCTCACCCAACCTCACCAAACCTCTCAGCCCCAAGAGTGTCCACCCTTATGTCTCATCCAGCTGTGGGTCTAGATATGGTCAATCCAGGTTGCATCACAGCCCCTGAACGAATTGTGTAAGAATTTCTCTCTCTTTCCCTGTCTTTGTTTCATGGGTTTTTAAAAGTAATTTATTTTTATAATGGGGTTTAGCTGCTTTTCAGGGCTGTGTTTATGCCGCTTTACACCCACTTGACACACTAACAGAGAGATATCAATACATAGGTTTTAAGATTATTACTAGTCAGATATTTCCTTGTGCGGTGAATCGGGCGTGTTGAGTCCAGTTCTCTGAGCAAGGAGTAGGTCTTGTCTATTACATATTGGGTTTATGGAACGGTATCTGAGCTAATTTGAAACTCTTGTTTTATGTATCACCCCACCTCACCTTTCCCGTTAAGCAGCCATAGTGAGTTTTCTGCATGTGTGACTCTGTTCTGTTTTGTAATTCAGTTCAAGTGTAACGGTTTTTACATTCCCTCTATAAGTGACACCTTATGAGAAGTGTCCTTTTCTGTGTGACTTATTTCACTTAGAATCGTCTTACCTAAATCCACTCATCATGCTGCTACTAGCCTTATGACATTGATTTCATGGCTGAGTGTTATTCCATTGTACATAAGGACCACAACTTTTTGATCCATTTTTCGCTTTCCTGGGATATTTAAGGTGGAATGAAGTGGAGGTCCTTGTCAACAGAGCAGCCCTAAACTTTGGGGTGCTTGTGTCTTGCTGATTTTCAATTTTACCACTTTATCCCCCCATGCGTGGAAGTGCCCTATGCTCTCTAAGCTGTGTTTTTTAGATGTTTCAGGACACACCGTACACGTCTCCAGAGTGGCTGTTGGCAATTTACATCCCGCCCATCAGTGTAGCAAGGCTCCCATTTCTCCATGGCCTGTCCTGCATTTCTGGTTTTGACACTTTTTTCAGCATGGCCCTTTTGACCGATGGGAAGCCAGACTTCTTAGTAGCGCTGATTTGCCTTTCCAGGTTGCTTGGTTGGCCAAAAAGGGCGTATGCGTTTTTTCCTGAATATATTCAGGAAAAAACGCATACGCCCTTTTTGGCCAAGGGCATCATTGTCAACGTTTTGCCGCTTTTCATGTGCTTTAAAGGCGATTCGAATCTACCTCCTGAAATCTGTTTCCTGCAATTCTGCCTTGATTTCAAATCCTCTTCTTTGCCTTCCCTCAATATATTTGTGGACGAGAGTTATCATTTATAACTCTGCAGGTTTGTGAATTGCAGTGCCCAGAAGCTCCATTTTACAAGTCGCTTTTTTGGGAGCTGGCCGCAAAAGCGCAGGATGGCTTCAGGCCCTGTTCTGGTTCCGGGGGGCAGGCTGAGCCTGTGGTTAATTCTTCTTCCTGATGGGAAAATAGAGTGACCTGTGCCTGTCCCAACACCAAGAGCTAGTCTCTCATTGGTTCCCCGTCTTCCCGTTCATCCTCAGGACAAATTGCAACCTGTACGGAACAGGAGGTTAAAGGTGCTGATGCTCCAAGTAGGGAGATTGCTAGTAAAGTGGCTGGAATGGCGAACCCGAGCACAAGGAGATGAGAAATGAAGTGCGTTTTAGAAACCTTTCCCCATCACACGGTGTACCATCTTCTGGGTTTCTCATGCATGTTTTCGATGTAGGAAGATGCCCTTGAACCTGGAGATTTGGGACCCATGCGATGGGTAGCACGCAGTATTACTTTAAAGGGTCTGCATTTGCTCACCCAACCTCACCAAACCTCTCAGGCCCAAGAGTGTCCACCCTTATGTCTCATCCAGCTGTGGGTCTAGATATGGTCAATCCAGGTTGCATCACAGCCCCTGAACGAATTGTGTAAGAATTTCTCTCTCTTTCCCTTTCTTTGTTTCATGGGTTTTTAAAAGTAATTTATTTTTATAATGGGGTTTAGCTGCTTTTCACGGCTGTGTTTATGCCGCTTTACACCCACTTGACACACTAACAGAGAGATATCAATACATAGGTTTTAAGATTATTACTAGTCAGATATATTCTTGTGCGGTGAATCGGGCGTGTTGAGTCCAGTTCTCTGAGCAAGGAGTAGGTCTTGTCTATTACATATTGGGTTTATGGAACGGTATCTGAGCTAATTTGAAACTCTTGTTTTATGTATCACCCCACCTCACATTTCCCGTTAAGCAGCCATAGTGTGTTTTCTGCATGTGTGACTCTGTTCTGTTTTGTAATTCAGTTCAAGTGTAACGGTTTTTACATTCCCTCTATAAGTGACACCTTATGAGAAGTGTCCTTTTCTGTGTGACTTATTTCACTTAGAATCGTCTTACCTAAATCCACTCATCATGCTGCTACTAGCCTTATGACATTGATTTCATGGCTGAGTGATATTCCATTGTACATAAGGACCACAACTTTTTTATCCATTTTTCGCTTTCCTGGGATATTTAAGGTGGAATGAAGTGGAGGTCCTTGTCAACAGAGCAGCCCTAAACTTTGGGGTGCTTGTGTCTTGCTGATTTTCAATTTTCCCACTTTATCCCCCCATGCGTGGAAGTGCCCTATGCTCTCTAAGCTGTGTTTTTTAGATGTTTCAGGACACACCGTACACTTCTCCAGAGTGGCTGTTGGCAATTTACATCCCGCCCATCAGTGTAGCAAGGCTCCCATTTCTCCATGGCCTGTCCTGCATTTCTGGTTTTGACACTTTTTTCAGCATGGCCCTTTTGACCGATGGGAAGCGAGACTTCTTTGTAGCGCTGATTTGCCTTTCCAGGTTGCTTGGTTGGCCAAAAAGGGCGTATGCGTTTTTTCCTGAATATATTCAGGAAAAAACGCATACGCCCTTTTTGGCCAAGGGCATCATTGTCAACGTTTTGCCGCTTTTCATGTGCTTTAAAGGCGATTCGAATCTACCTCCTGAAATCTGTTTCCTGCAATTCTGCCTTGATTTCAAATCCTCTTCTTTGCCTTCCCTCAATATATTTGTGGACGAGAGTTATCATTTATAACTCTGCAGGTTTGTGAATTGCAGTGCCCTGAAGCTCCATTTTACAAGTCGCTTTTTTGGGAGCTGGCCGCAAAAGCGCAGGATGGCTTCAGGCCCTGTTCTGGTTCCAGGGGGCAGGCTGAGCCTGTGGTTAATTCTTCTTCCTGATGGGAAAATAGAGTGACCTGTGCCTGTCCCAACACCAAGAGCTAGTCTCTCATTGGTTCCCCGTCTTCCCGTTCATCCTCAGGACAAATTGCAACCTGTACGGAACAGGAGGTTAAAGGTGCTGATGCTCCAAGTACGGAGATTGCTAGTAAAGTGGCTGGAATGGCGAACCCGAGCACAAGGAGATGAGAAATGAGGTGCGTTTTAGAAACCTTTCCCCATCACACGGTGTACCATCTTCTGGGTTTCTCATGCATGTTTTCGATGTAGGAAGATGCCCTTGAACCTGGAGATTTGGGACCCATGCGATGGGTAGCACGCAGTATTACTTTAAAGGGTCTGCGTTTGCTCACCCAACCTCACCAAACCTCTCAGCCCCAAGAGTGTCCACCCTTATGTCTCATCCAGCTGTGGGTCTAGATATGGTCAATCCAGGTTGCATCACAGCCCCTGAACGAATTGTGTAAGAATTTCTCTCTCTTTCCCTGTCTTTGTTTCATGGGTTTTGAAAAGTAATTTATTTTTATAATGGGGTTTAGCTGCTTTTCACGGCTGTGTTTATGCCGCTTTACACCCACTTGACACACTAACAGAGAGATATCAATACATAGGTTTTAAGATTATTACTAGTCAGATATATTCTTGTGCGGTGAATCGGGCGTGTTGAGTCCAGTTCTCTGAGCAAGGAGTAGGTCTTGTCTATTACATATTGGGTTTATGGAACGGTATCTGAGCTAATTTGAAACTCTTGTTTTATGTATCACCCCACCTCACCTTTCCCGTTAAGCAGCCATAGTGTGTTTTCTGCATGTGTGACTCTGTTCTGTTTTGTAATTCAGTTCAAGTGTAACGGTTTTTACATTCCCTCTATAAGTGACACCTTATGAGAAGTGTCCTTTTCTGTGTGACTTATTTCACTTAGAATCGTCTTACCTAAATCCACTCATCATGCTGCTACTAGCCTTATGACATTGATTTCATGGCTGAGTGATATTCCATTGTACATAAGGACCACAACTTTTTTATCCATTTTTCGCTTTCCTGGGATATTTAAGGTGGAATGAAGTGGAGGTCCTTGTCAACAGAGCAGCCCTAAACTTTGGGGTGCTTGTGTCTTGCTGATTTTCAATTTTCCCACTTTATCCCCCCATGCGTGGAAGTGCCCTATGCTCTCTAAGCTGTGTTTTTTAGATGTTTCAGGACACACCGTACACTTCTCCAGAGTGGCTGTTGGCAATTTACATCCCGCCCATCAGTGTAGCAAGGCTCCCATTTCTCCATGGCCTGTCCTGCATTTCTGGTTTTGACACTTTTTTCAGCATGGCCCTTTTGACCGATGGGAAGCGAGACTTCTTTGTAGCGCTGATTTGCCTTTCCAGGTTGCTTGGTTGGCCAAAAAGGGCGTATGCGTTTTTTCCTGAATATATTCAGGAAAAAACGCATACGCCCTTTTTGGCCAAGGGCATCATTGTCAACGTTTTGCCGCTTTTCATGTGCTTTAAAGGCGATTCGAATCTACCTCCTGAAATCTGTTTCCTGCAATTCTGCCTTGATTTCAAATCCTCTTCTTTGCCTTCCCTCAATATATTTGTGGACGAGAGTTATCATTTATAACTCTGCAGGTTTGTGAATTGCAGTGCCCTGAAGCTCCATTTTACAAGTCGCTTTTTTGGGAGCTGGCCGCAAAAGCGCAGGATGGCTTCAGGCCCTGTTCTGGTTCCAGGGGGCAGGCTGAGCCTGTGGTTAATTCTTCTTCCTGATGGGAAAATAGAGTGACCTGTGCCTGTCCCAACACCAAGAGCTAGTCTCTCATTGGTTCCCCGTCTTCCCGTTCATCCTCAGGACAAATTGCAACCTGTACGGAACAGGAGGTTAAAGGTGCTGATGCTCCAAGTACGGAGATTGCTAGTAAAGTGGCTGGAATGGCGAACCCGAGCACAAGGAGATGAGAAATGAGGTGCGTTTTAGAAACCTTTCCCCATCACACGGTGTACCATCTTCTGGGTTTCTCATGCATGTTTTCGATGTAGGAAGATGCCCTTGAACCTGGAGATTTGGGACCCATGCGATGGGTAGCACGCAGTATTACTTTAAAGGGTCTGCGTTTGCTCACCCAACCTCACCAAACCTCTCAGCCCCAAGAGTGTCCACCCTTATGTCTCATCCAGCTGTGGGTCTAGATATGGTCAATCCAGGTTGCATCACAGCCCCTGAACGAATTGTGTAAGAATTTCTCTCTCTTTCCCTGTCTTTGTTTCATGGGTTTTGAAAAGTAATTTATTTTTATAATGGGGTTTAGCTGCTTTTCACGGCTGTGTTTATGCCGCTTTACACCCACTTGACACACTAACAGAGAGATATCAATACATAGGTTTTAAGATTATTACTAGTCAGATATATTCTTGTGCGGTGAATCGGGCGTGTTGAGTCCAGTTCTCTGAGCAAGGAGTAGGTCTTGTCTATTACATATTGGGTTTATGGAACGGTATCTGAGCTAATTTGAAACTCTTGTTTTATGTATCACCCCACCTCACCTTTCCCGTTAAGCAGCCATAGTGTGTTTTCTGCATGTGTGACTCTGTTCTGTTTTGTAATTCAGTTCAAGTGTAACGGTTTTTACATTCCCTCTATAAGTGACACCTTATGAGAAGTGTCCTTTTCTGTGTGACTTATTTCACTTAGAATCGTCTTACCTAAATCCACTCATCATGCTGCTACTAGCCTTATGACATTGATTTCATGGCTGAGTGATATTCCATTGTACATAAGGACCACAACTTTTTTATCCATTTTTCGCTTTCCTGGGATATTTAAGGTGGAATGAAGTGGAGGTCCTTGTCAACAGAGCAGCCCTAAACTTTGGGGTGCTTGTGTCTTGCTGATTTTCAATTTTCCCACTTTATCCCCCCATGCGTGGAAGTGCCCTATGCTCTCTAAGCTGTGTTTTTTAGATGTTTCAGGACACACCGTACACGTCTCCAGAGTGGCTGTTGGCAATTTACATCCCGCCCATCAGTGTAGCAAGGCTCCGATTCCTCCATGGCCTGTCCTGCATTTCTGGTTTTGACACTTTTTTCAGCATGGCCCTTTTGACCGATGGGAAGCGAGACTTCTTTGTAGCGCTGATTTGCCTTTCCAGGTTGCTTGGTTGGCCAAAAAGGGCGTATGCGTTTTTTCCTGAATATATTCAGGAAAAAACGCATACGCCCTTTTTGGCCAAGGGCATCATTGTCAACGTTTTGCCGCTTTTCATGTGCTTTAAAGGCGATTCGAATCTACCTCCTGAAATCTGTTTCCTGCAATTCTGCCTTGATTTCAAATCCTCTTCTTTGCCTTCCCTCAATATATTTGTGGACGAGAGTTATCATTTATAACTCTGCAGGTTTGTGAATTGCAGTGCCCTGAAGCTCCATTTTACAAGTCGCTTTTTTGGGAGCTGGCCGCAAAAGCGCAGGATGGCTTCAGGCCCTGCTCTGGTTCCGGGGGGCAGGCTGAGCCTGTGGTTAATTCTTCTTCCTGATGGGAAAATAGAGTGACCTGTGCCTGTCCCAACACCAAGAGGTAGTCTCTCATTGGTTCCCCGTCTTCCCGTTCATCCTCAGGACAAATTGCAACCTGTACGGAACAGGAGGTTAAAGGTGCTGATGCTCCAAGTAGGGAGATTGCTAGTAAAGTGGCTGGAATGGCGAACCCGAGCACAAGGAGATGAGAAATGAGGTGCGTTTTAGAAACCTTTCCCCATCATACGGTGTACCATCTTCTGGGTTTCTCATGCATGTTTTCGATGTAGGAAGATGCCCTTGAACCTGGAGATTTGGGACCCATGCGATGGGTAGCACGCAGTATTACTTTAAAGGGTCTGCGTTTGCTCACCCAACCTCACCAAACCTCTCAGCCCCAAGAGTGTCCACCCTTATGTCTCATCCAGCTGTGGGTCTAGATATGGTCAATCCAGGTTGCATCACAGCCCCTGAACGAATTGTGTAAGAATTTCTCTCTCTTTCCCTGTCTTTGTTTCATGGGTTTTGAAAAGTAATTTATTTTTATAATGGGGTTTAGCTGCTTTTCACGGCTGTGTTTATGCCGCTTTACACCCACTTGACACACTAACAGAGAGATATCAATACATAGGTTTTAAGATTATTACTAGTCAGATATATTCTTGTGCGGTGAATCGGGCGTGTTGAGTCCAGTTCTCTGAGCAAGGAGTAGGTCTTGTCTATTACATATTGGGTTTATGGAACGGTATCTGAGCTAATTTGAAACTCTTGTTTTATGTATCACCCCACCTCACCTTTCCCGTTAAGCAGCCATAGTGTGTTTTCTGCATGTGTGACTCTGTTCTGTTTTGTAATTCAGTTCAAGTGTAACGGTTTTTACATTCCCTCTATAAGTGACACCTTATGAGAAGTGTCCTTTTCTGTGTGACTTATTTCACTTAGAATCGTCTTACCTAAATCCACTCATCATGCTGCTACTAGCCTTATGACATTGATTTCATGGCTGAGTGCTATTCCATTGTACATAAGGACCACAACTTTTTTATCCATTTTTCGCTTTCCTGGGATATTTAAGGTGGAATGAAGTGGAGGTCCTTGTCAACAGAGCAGCCCTAAACTTTGGGGTGCTTGTGTCTTGCTGATTTTCAATTTTCCCACTTTATCCCCCCATGCGTGGAAGTGCCCTATGCTCTCTAAGCTGTGTTTTTTAGATGTTTCAGGACACACCGTACACGTCTCCAGAGTGGCTGTTGGCAATTTACATCCCGCCCATCAGTGTAGCAAGGCTCCGATTCCTCCATGGCCTGTCCTGCATTTCTGGTTTTGACACTTTTTTCAGCATGGCCCTTTTGACCGATGGGAAGCGAGACTTCTTTGTAGCGCTGATTTGCCTTTCCAGGTTGCTTGGTTGGCCAAAAAGGGCGTATGCGTTTTTTCCTGAATATATTCAGGAAAAAACGCATACGCCCTTTTTGGCCAAGGGCATCATTGTCAACGTTTTGCCGCTTTTCATGTGCTTTAAAGGCGATTCGAATCTACCTCCTGAAATCTGTTTCCTGCAATTCTGCCTTGATTTCAAATCCTCTTCTTTGCCTTCCCTCAATATATTTGTGGACGAGAGTTATCATTTATAACTCTGCAGGTTTGTGAATTGCAGTGCCCTGAAGCTCCATTTTACAAGTCGCTTTTTTGGGAGCTGGCCGCAAAAGCGCAGGATGGCTTCAGGCCCTGCTCTGGTTCCGGGGGGCAGGCTGAGCCTGTGGTTAATTCTTCTTCCTGATGGGAAAATAGAGTGACCTGTGCCTGTCCCAACACCAAGAGGTAGTCTCTCATTGGTTCCCCGTCTTCCCGTTCATCCTCAGGACAAATTGCAACCTGTACGGAACAGGAGGTTAAAGGTGCTGATGCTCCAAGTAGGGAGATTGCTAGTAAAGTGGCTGGAATGGCGAACCCGAGCACAAGGAGATGAGAAATGAGGTGCGTTTTAGAAACCTTTCCCCATCATACGGTGTACCATCTTCTGGGTTTCTCATGCATGTTTTCGATGTAGGAAGATGCCCTTGAACCTGGAGATTTGGGACCCATGCGATGGGTAGCACGCAGTATTACTTTAAAGGGTCTGCGTTTGCTCACCCAACCTCACCAAACCTCTCAGCCCCAAGAGTGTCCACCCTTATGTCTCATCCAGCTGTGGGTCTAGATATGGTCAATCCAGGTTGCATCACAGCCCCTGAACGAATTGTGTAAGAATTTCTCTCTCTTTCCCTGTCTTTGTTTCATGGGTTTTTAAAAGTAATTTATTTTTATAATGGGGTTTAGCTGCTTTTCACGGCTGTGTTTATGCCGCTTTACACCCACTTGACACACTAACAGAGAGATATCAATACATAGGTTTTAAGATTATTACTAGTCAGATATTTCCTTGTGCGGTGAATCGGGCGTGTTGAGTCCAGTTCTCTGAGCAAGGAGTAGGTCTTGTCTATTACATATTGGGTTTATGGAACGGTATCTGAGCTAATTTGAAACTCTTGTTTTATGTATCACCCCACCTCACCTTTCCCGTTAAGCAGCCATTGTGAGTTTTCTGCATGTGTGACTCTGTTCTGTTTTGTAATTCAGTTCAAGTGTAACGGTTTTTACATTCCCTCTATAAGTGACACCTTATGAGAAGTGTCCTTTTCTGTGTGACTTATTTCACTTAGAATCGTCTTACCTAAATCCACTCATCATGCTGCTACTAGCCTTATGACATTGATTTCATGGCTGAGTGTTATTCCATTGTACATAAGGACCACAACTTTTTGATCCATTTTTCGCTTTCCTGGGATATTTAAGGTGGAATGAAGTGGAGGTCCTTGTCAACAGAGCAGCCCTAAACTTTGGGGTGCTTGTGTCTTGCTGATTTTCAATTTTACCACTTTATCCCCCCATGCTTGGAAGTGCCCTATGCTCTCTAAGCTGTGTTTTTTAGATGTTTCAGGACACACCGTACACTTCTCCAGAGTGGCTGTTGGCAATTTACATCCCGCCCATCAGTGTAGCAAGGCTCCCATTTCTCCATGGCCTGTCCTGCATTTCTGGTTTTGACACTTTTTTCAGCATGGCCCTTTTGACCGATGGGAAGCCAGACTTCTTAGTAGCGCTGATTTGCCTTTCCAGGTTGCTTGGTTGGCCAAAAAGGGCGTATGCGTTTTTTCCTGAATATATTCAGGAAAAAACGCATACGCCCTTTTTGGCCAAGGGCATCATTGTCAACGTTTTGCCGCTTTTCATGTGCTTTAAAGGGGATTCGAATCTACCTCCTGAAATCTGTTTCCTGCAATTCTGCCTTGATTTCAAATCCTCTTCTTTGCCTTCCCTCAATATATTTGTGGACGAGAGTTATCATTTATAACTCTGCAGGTTTGTGAATTGCAGTGCCCAGAAGCTCCATTTTACAAGTCGCTTTTTTGGGAGCTGGCCGCAAAAGCGCAGGATGGCTTCAGGCCCTGTTCTGGTTCCGGGGGGCAGGCTGAGCCTGTGGTTAATTCTTCTTCCTGATGGGAAAATAGAGTGACCTGTGCCTGTCCCAACACCAAGAGCTAGTCTCTCATTGGTTCCCCGTCTTCCCGTTCATCCTCAGGACAAATTGCAACCTGTACGGAACAGGAGGTTAAAGGTGCTGATGCTCCAAGTAGGGAGATTGCTAGTAAAGTGGCTGGAATGGCGAACCCGAGCACAAGGAGATGAGAAATGAAGTGCGTTTTAGAAACCTTTCCCCATCACACGGTGTACCATCTTCTGGGTTTCTCATGCATGTTTTCGATGTAGGAAGATGCCCTTGAACCTGGAGATTTGGGACCCATGCGATGGGTAGCACGCAGTATTACTTTAAAGGGTCTGCATTTGCTCACCCAACCTCACCAAACCTCTCAGCCCCAAGAGTGTCCACCCTTATGTCTCATCCAGCTGTGGGTCTAGATATGGTCAATCCAGGTTGCATCACAGCCCCTGAACGAATTGTGTAAGAATTTCTCTCTCTTTCCCTGTCTTTGTTTCATGGGTTTTTAAAAGTAATTTATTTTTATAATGGGGTTTAGCTGCTTTTCACGGCTGTGTTTATGCCGCTTTACACCCACTTGACACACTAACAGAGAGATATCAATACATAGGTTTTAAGATTATTACTAGTCAGATATATTCTTGTGCGGTGAATCGGGCGTGTTGAGTCCAGTTCTCTGAGCAAGGAGTAGGTCTTGTCTATTACATATTGGGTTTATGGAACGGTATCTGAGCTAATTTGAAACTCTTGTTTTATGTATCACCCCACCTCACCTTTCCCGTTAAGCAGCCATAGTGAGTTTTCTGCATGTGTGCCTCTGTTCTGTTTTGTAATTCAGTTCAAGTGTAACGGTTTTTACATTCCCTCTATAAGTGACACCTTATGAGAAGTGTCCTTTTCTGTGTGACTTATTTCACTTAGAATCGTCTTACCTAAATCCACTCATCATGCTGCTACTAGCCTTATGACATTGATTTCATGGCTGAGTGCTATTCCATTGTACATAAGGACCACAACTTTTTTATCCATTTTTCGCTTTCCTGGGATATTTAAGGTGGAATGAAGTGGAGGTCCTTGTCAACAGAGCAGCCCTAAACTTTGGGGTGCTTGTGTCTTGCTGATTTTCAATTTTCCCTCTTTATCCCCCCATGCGTGGAAGTGCCCTATGCTCTCTAAGCTGTGTTTTTTAGATGTTTCAGGACACACCGTACACGTCTCCAGAGTGGCTGTTGGCAATTTACATCCCGCCCATCAGTGTAGCAAGGCTCCGATTCCTCCATGGCCTGTCCTGCATTTCTGGTTTTGACACTTTTTTCAGCATGGCCCTTTTGACCGATGGGAAGCGAGACTTCTTTGTAGCGCTGATTTGCCTTTCCAGGTTGCTTGGTTGGCCAAAAAGGGCGTATGCGTTTTTTCCTGAATATATTCAGGAAAAAACGCATACGCCCTTTTTGGCCAAGGGCATCATTGTCAACGTTTTGCCGCTTTTCATGTGCTTTAAAGGCGATTCGAATCTACCTCCTGAAATCTGTTTCCTGCAATTCTGCCTTGATTTCAAATCCTCTTCTTTGCCTTCCCTCAATATATTTGTGGACGAGAGTTATCATTTATAACTCTGCAGGTTTGTGAATTGCAGTGCCCTGAAGCTCCATTTTACAAGTCGCTTTTTTGGGAGCTGGCCGCAAAAGCGCAGGATGGCTTCAGGCCCTGCTCTGGTTCCGGGGGGCAGGCTGAGCCTGTGGTTAATTCTTCTTCCTGATGGGAAAATAGAGTGACCTGTGCCTGTCCCAACACCAAGAGCTAGTCTCTCATTGGTTCCCCGTCTTCCCGTTCATCCTCAGGACAAATTGCAACCTGTACGGAACAGGAGGTTAAAGGTGCTGATGCTCCAAGTAGGGAGATTGCTAGTAAAGTGGCTGGAATGGCGAACCCGAGCACAAGGAGATGAGAAATGAGGTGCGTTTTAGAAACCTTTCCCCATCACACGGTGTACCATCTTCTGGGTTTCTCATGCATGTTTTCGATGTAGGAAGATGCCCTTGAACCTGGAGATTTGGGACCCATGCGATGGGTAGCACGCAGTATTACTTTAAAGGGTCTGCGTTTGCTCACCCAACCTCACCAAACCTCTCAGCCCCAAGAGTGTCCACCCTTATGTCTCATCCAGCTGTGGGTCTAGATATGGTCAATCCAGGTTGCATCACAGCCCCTGAACGAATTGTGTAAGAATTTCTCTCTCTTTCCCTGTCTTTGTTTCATGGGTTTTTAAAAGTAATTTATTTTTATAATGGCGTTTAGCTGCTTTTCACGGCTGTGTTTATGCCGCTTTACACCCACTTGACACACTAACAGAGAGATAGCAATACATAGGTTTTAAGATTATTACTAGTCAGATATATTCTTGTGCGGTGAATCGGGCGTGTTGAGTCCAGTTCTCTGAGCAAGGAGTAGGTCTTGTCTATTACATATTGGGTTTATGGAACGGTATCTGAGCTAATTTGAAACTCTTGTTTTATGTATCACCCCACCTCACCTTTCCCGTTAAGCAGCCATAGTGTGTTTTCTGCATGTGTGACTCTGTTCTGTTTTGTAATTCAGTTCAAGTGTAACGGTTTTTACATTCCCTCTATAAGTGACACCTTATGAGAAGTGTCCTTTTCTGTGTGACTTATTTCACTTAGAATCGTCTTACCTAAATCCACTCATCATGCTGCTACTAGCCTTATGACATTGATTTCATGGCTGAGTGATATTCCATTGTACATAAGGACCACAACTTTTTTATCCATTTTTCGCTTTCCTGGGATATTTAAGGTGGAATGAAGTGGAGGTCCTTGTCAACAGAGCAGCCCTAAACTTTGGGGTGCTTGTGTCTTGCTGATTTTCAATTTTCCCACTTTATCCCCCCATGCGTGGAAGTGCCCTATGCTCTCTAAGCTGTGTTTTTTAGATGTTTCAGGACACACCGTACACTTCTCCAGATTGGCTGTTGGCAATTTACATCCCGCCCATCAGTGTAGCAAGGCTCCCATTTCTCCATGGCCTGTCCTGCATTTCTGGTTTTGACACTTTTTTCAGCATGGCCCTTTTGACCGATGGGAAGCGAGACTTCTTTGTAGCGCTGATTTGCCTTTCCAGGTTGCTTGGTTGGCCAAAAAGGGCGTATGCGTTTTTTCCTGAATATATTCAGGAAAAAACGCATACGCCCTTTTTGGCCAAGGGCATCATTGTCAACGTTTTGCCGCTTTTCATGTGCTTTAAAGGCGATTCGAATCTACCTCCTGAAATCTGTTTCCTGCAATTCTGCCTTGATTTCAAATCCTCTTCTTTGCCTTCCCTCAATATATTTGTGGACGAGAGTTATCATTTATAACTCTGCAGGTTTGTGAATTGCAGTGCCCTGAAGCTCCATTTTACAAGTCGCTTTTTTGGGAGCTGGCCGCAAAAGCGCAGGATGGCTTCAGGCCCTGTTCTGGTTCCAGGGGGCAGGCTGAGCCTGTGGTTAATTCTTCTTCCTGATGGGAAAATAGAGTGACCTGTGCCTGTCCCAACACCAAGAGCTAGTCTCTCATTGGTTCCCCGTCTTCCCGTTCATCCTCAGGACAAATTGCAACCTGTACGGAACAGGAGGTTAAAGGTGCTGATGCTCCAAGTACGGAGATTGCTAGTAAAGTGGCTGGAATGGCGAACCCGAGCACAAGGAGATGAGAAATGAGGTGCGTTTTAGAAACCTTTCCCCATCACACGGTGTACCATCTTCTGGGTTTCTCATGCATGTTTTCGATGTAGGAAGATGCCCTTGAACCTGGAGATTTGGGACCCATGCGATGGGTAGCACGCAGTATTACTTTAAAGGGTCTGCGTTTGCTCACCCAACCTCACCAAACCTCTCAGCCCCAAGAGTGTCCACCCTTATGTCTCATCCAGCTGTGGGTCTAGATATGGTCAATCCAGGTTGCATCACAGCCCCTGAACGAATTGTGTAAGAATTTCTCTCTCTTTCCCTGTCTTTGTTTCATGGGTTTTTAAAAGTAATTTATTTTTATAATGGGGTTTAGCTGCTTTTCAGGGCTGTGTTTATGCCGCTTTACACCCACTTGACACACTAACAGAGAGATATCAATACATAGGTTTTAAGATTATTACTAGTCAGATATTTCCTTGTGCGGTGAATCGGGCGTGTTGAGTCCAGTTCTCTGAGCAAGGAGTAGGTCTTGTCTATTACATATTGGGTTTATGGAACGGTATCTGAGCTAATTTGAAACTCTTGTTTTATGTATCACCCCACCTCACCTTTCCCGTTAAGCAGCCATAGTGAGTTTTCTGCATGTGTGACTCTGTTCTGTTTTGTAATTCAGTTCAAGTGTAACGGTTTTTACATTCCCTCTATAAGTGACACCTTATGAGAAGTGTCCTTTTCTGTGTGACTTATTTCACTTAGAATCGTCTTACCTAAATCCACTCATCATGCTGCTACTAGCCTTATGACATTGATTTCATGGCTGAGTGTTATTCCATTGTACATAAGGACCACAACTTTTTGATCCATTTTTCGCTTTCCTGGGATATTTAAGGTGGAATGAAGTGGAGGTCCTTGTCAACAGAGCAGCCCTAAACTTTGGGGTGCTTGTGTCTTGCTGATTTTCAATTTTACCACTTTATCCCCCCATGCGTGGAAGTGCCCTATGCTCTCTAAGCTGTGTTTTTTAGATGTTTCAGGACACACCGTACACTTCTCCAGAGTGGCTGTTGGCAATTTACATCCCGCCCATCAGTGTAGCAAGGCTCCCATTTCTCCATGGCCTGTCCTGCATTTCTGGTTTTGACACTTTTTTCAGCATGGCCCTTTTGACCGATGGGAAGCCAGACTTCTTTGTAGCGCTGATTTGCCTTTCCAGGTTGCTTGGTTGGCCAAAAAGGGCGTATGCGTTTTTTCCTGAATATATTCAGGAAAAAACGCATACGCCCTTTTTGGCCAAGGGCATCATTGTCAACGTTTTGCCGCTTTTCATGTGCTTTAAAGGCGATTCGAATCTACCTCCTGAAATCTGTTTCCTGCAATTCTGCCTTGATTTCAAATCCTCTTCTTTGCCTTCCCTCAATATATTTGTGGACGAGAGTTATCATTTATAACTCTGCAGGTTTGTGAATTGCAGTGCCCAGAAGCTCCATTTTACAAGTCGCTTTTTTGGGAGCTGGCCGCAAAAGCGCAGGATGGCTTCAGGCCCTGTTCTGGTTCCGGGGGGCAGGCTGAGCCTGTGGTTAATTCTTCTTCCTGATGGGAAAATAGAGTGACCTGTGCCTGTCCCAACACCAAGAGCTAGTCTCTCATTGGTTCCCCGTCTTCCCGTTCATCCTCAGGACAAATTGCAACCTGTACGGAACAGGAGGTTAAAGGTGCTGATGCTCCAAGTAGGGAGATTGCTAGTAAAGTGGCTGGAATGGCGAACCCGAGCACAAGGAGATGAGAAATGAGGTGCGTTTTAGAAACCTTTCCCCATCACACGGTGTACCATCTTCTGGGTTTCTCATGCATGTTTTCGATGTAGGAAGATGCCCTTGAACCTGGAGATTTGGGACCCATGCGATGGGTAGCACGCAGTATTACTTTAAAGGGTCTGCGTTTGCTCACCCAACCTCACCAAACCTCTCAGCCCCAAGAGTGTCCACCCTTATGTCTCATCCAGCTGTGGGTCTAGATATGGTCAATCCAGGTTGCATCACAGCCCCTGAACGAATTGTGTAAGAATTTCTCTCTCTTTCCCTGTCTTTGTTTCATGGGTTTTTAAAAGTAATTTATTTTTATAATGGCGTTTAGCTGCTTTTCACGGCTGTGTTTATGCCGCTTTACACCCACTTGACACACTAACAGAGAGATAGCAATACATAGGTTTTAAGATTATTACTAGTCAGATATATTCTTGTGCGGTGAATCGGGCGTGTTGAGTCCAGTTCTCTGAGCAAGGAGTAGGTCTTGTCTATTACATATTGGGTTTATGGAACGGTATCTGAGCTAATTTGAAACTCTTGTTTTATGTATCACCCCACCTCACCTTTCCCGTTAAGCAGCCATAGTGTGTTTTCTGCATGTGTGACTCTGTTCTGTTTTGTAATTCAGTTCAAGTGTAACGGTTTTTACATTCCCTCTATAAGTGACACCTTATGAGAAGTGTCCTTTTCTGTGTGACTTATTTCACTTAGAATCGTCTTACCTAAATCCACTCATCATGCTGCTACTAGCCTTATGACATTGATTTCATGGCTGAGTGATATTCCATTGTACATAAGGACCACAACTTTTTTATCCATTTTTCGCTTTCCTGGGATATTTAAGGTGGAATGAAGTGGAGGTCCTTGTCAACAGAGCAGCCCTAAACTTTGGGGTGCTTGTGTCTTGCTGATTTTCAATTTTCCCACTTTATCCCCCCATGCGTGGAAGTGCCCTATGCTCTCTAAGCTGTGTTTTTTAGATGTTTCAGGACACACCGTACACTTCTCCAGATTGGCTGTTGGCAATTTACATCCCGCCCATCAGTGTAGCAAGGCTCCCATTTCTCCATGGCCTGTCCTGCATTTCTGGTTTTGACACTTTTTTCAGCATGGCCCTTTTGACCGATGGGAAGCGAGACTTCTTTGTAGCGCTGATTTGCCTTTCCAGGTTGCTTGGTTGGCCAAAAAGGGCGTATGCGTTTTTTCCTGAATATATTCAGGAAAAAACGCATACGCCCTTTTTGGCCAAGGGCATCATTGTCAACGTTTTGCCGCTTTTCATGTGCTTTAAAGGCGATTCGAATCTACCTCCTGAAATCTGTTTCCTGCAATTCTGCCTTGATTTCAAATCCTCTTCTTTGCCTTCCCTCAATATATTTGTGGACGAGAGTTATCATTTATAACTCTGCAGGTTTGTGAATTGCAGTGCCCTGAAGCTCCATTTTACAAGTCGCTTTTTTGGGAGCTGGCCGCAAAAGCGCAGGATGGCTTCAGGCCCTGTTCTGGTTCCAGGGGGCAGGCTGAGCCTGTGGTTAATTCTTCTTCCTGATGGGAAAATAGAGTGACCTGTGCCTGTCCCAACACCAAGAGCTAGTCTCTCATTGGTTCCCCGTCTTCCCGTTCATCCTCAGGACAAATTGCAACCTGTACGGAACAGGAGGTTAAAGGTGCTGATGCTCCAAGTACGGAGATTGCTAGTAAAGTGGCTGGAATGGCGAACCCGAGCACAAGGAGATGAGAAATGAGGTGCGTTTTAGAAACCTTTCCCCATCACACGGTGTACCATCTTCTGGGTTTCTCATGCATGTTTTCGATGTAGGAAGATGCCCTTGAACCTGGAGATTTGGGACCCATGCGATGGGTAGCACGCAGTATTACTTTAAAGGGTCTGCGTTTGCTCACCCAACCTCACCAAACCTCTCAGCCCCAAGAGTGTCCACCCTTATGTCTCATCCAGCTGTGGGTCTAGATATGGTCAATCCAGGTTGCATCACAGCCCCTGAACGAATTGTGTAAGAATTTCTCTCTCTTTCCCTGTCTTTGTTTCATGGGTTTTGAAAAGTAATTTATTTTTATAATGGGGTTTAGCTGCTTTTCACGGCTGTGTTTATGCCGCTTTACACCCACTTGACACACTAACAGAGAGATATCAATACATAGGTTTTAAGATTATTACTAGTCAGATATATTCTTGTGCGGTGAATCGGGCGTGTTGAGTCCAGTTCTCTGAGCAAGGAGTAGGTCTTGTCTATTACATATTGGGTTTATGGAACGGTATCTGAGCTAATTTGAAACTCTTGTTTTATGTATCACCCCACCTCACCTTTCCCGTTAAGCAGCCATAGTGTGTTTTCTGCATGTGTGACTCTGTTCTGTTTTGTAATTCAGTTCAAGTGTAACGGTTTTTACATTCCCTCTATAAGTGACACCTTATGAGAAGTGTCCTTTTCTGTGTGACTTATTTCACTTAGAATCGTCTTACCTAAATCCACTCATCATGCTGCTACTAGCCTTATGACATTGATTTCATGGCTGAGTGCTATTCCATTGTACATAAGGACCACAACTTTTTTATCCATTTTTCGCTTTCCTGGGATATTTAAGGTGGAATGAAGTGGAGGTCCTTGTCAACAGAGCAGCCCTAAACTTTGGGGTGCTTGTGTCTTGCTGATTTTCAATTTTCCCACTTTATCCCCCCATGCGTGGAAGTGCCCTATGCTCTCTAAGCTGTGTTTTTTAGATGTTTCAGGACACACCGTACACGTCTCCAGAGTGGCTGTTGGCAATTTACATCCCGCCCATCAGTGTAGCAAGGCTCCGATTCCTCCATGGCCTGTCCTGCATTTCTGGTTTTGACACTTTTTTCAGCATGGCCCTTTTGACCGATGGGAAGCGAGACTTCTTTGTAGCGCTGATTTGCCTTTCCAGGTTGCTTGGTTGGCCAAAAAGGGCGTATGCGTTTTTTCCTGAATATATTCAGGAAAAAACGCATACGCCCTTTTTGGCCAAGGGCATCATTGTCAACGTTTTGCCGCTTTTCATGTGCTTTAAAGGCGATTCGAATCTACCTCCTGAAATCTGTTTCCTGCAATTCTGCCTTGATTTCAAATCCTCTTCTTTGCCTTCCCTCAATATATTTGTGGACGAGAGTTATCATTTATAACTCTGCAGGTTTGTGAATTGCAGTGCCCTGAAGCTCCATTTTACAAGTCGCTTTTTTGGGAGCTGGCCGCAAAAGCGCAGGATGGCTTCAGGCCCTGCTCTGGTTCCGGGGGGCAGGCTGAGCCTGTGGTTAATTCTTCTTCCTGATGGGAAAATAGAGTGACCTGTGCCTGTCCCAACACCAAGAGGTAGTCTCTCATTGGTTCCCCGTCTTCCCGTTCATCCTCAGGACAAATTGCAACCTGTACGGAACAGGAGGTTAAAGGTGCTGATGCTCCAAGTAGGGAGATTGCTAGTAAAGTGGCTGGAATGGCGAACCCGAGCACAAGGAGATGAGAAATGAGGTGCGTTTTAGAAACCTTTCCCCATCATACGGTGTACCATCTTCTGGGTTTCTCATGCATGTTTTCGATGTAGGAAGATGCCCTTGAACCTGGAGATTTGGGACCCATGCGATGGGTAGCACGCAGTATTACTTTAAAGTGTCTGCGTTTGCTCACCCAACCTCACCAAACCTCTCAGCCCCAAGAGTGTCCACCCTTATGTCTCATCCAGCTGTGGGTCTAGATATGGTCAATCCAGGTTGCATCACAGCCCCTGAACGAATTGTGTAAGAATTTCTCTCTCTTTCCCTGTCTTTGTTTCATGGGTTTTTAAAAGTAATTTATTTTTATAATGGGGTTTAGCTGCTTTTCACGGCTGTGTTTATGCCGCTTTACACCCACTTGACACACTAACAGAGAGATATCAATACATAGGTTTTAAGATTATTACTAGTCAGATATTTCCTTGTGCGGTGAATCGGGCGTGTTGAGTCCAGTTCTCTGAGCAAGGAGTAGGTCTTGTCTATTACATATTGGGTTTATGGAACGGTATCTGAGCTAATTTGAAACTCTTGTTTTATGTATCACCCCACCTCACCTTTCCCGTTAAGCAGCCATTGTGAGTTTTCTGCATGTGTGACTCTGTTCTGTTTTGTAATTCAGTTCAAGTGTAACGGTTTTTACATTCCCTCTATAAGTGACACCTTATGAGAAGTGTCCTTTTCTGTGTGACTTATTTCACTTAGAATCGTCTTACCTAAATCCACTCATCATGCTGCTACTAGCCTTATGACATTGATTTCATGGCTGAGTGTTATTCCATTGTACATAAGGACCACAACTTTTTGATCCATTTTTCGCTTTCCTGGGATATTTAAGGTGGAATGAAGTGGAGGTCCTTGTCAACAGAGCAGCCCTAAACTTTGGGGTGCTTGTGTCTTGCTGATTTTCAATTTTACCACTTTATCCCCCCATGCTTGGAAGTGCCCTATGCTCTCTAAGCTGTGTTTTTTAGATGTTTCAGGACACACCGTACACTTCTCCAGAGTGGCTGTTGGCAATTTACATCCCGCCCATCAGTGTAGCAAGGCTCCCATTTCTCCATGGCCTGTCCTGCATTTCTGGTTTTGACACTTTTTTCAGCATGGCCCTTTTGACCGATGGGAAGCCAGACTTCTTAGTAGCGCTGATTTGCCTTTCCAGGTTGCTTGGTTGGCCAAAAAGGGCGTATGCGTTTTTTCCTGAATATATTCAGGAAAAAACGCATACGCCCTTTTTGGCCAAGGGCATCATTGTCAACGTTTTGCCGCTTTTCATGTGCTTTAAAGGGGATTCGAATCTACCTCCTGAAATCTGTTTCCTGCAATTCTGCCTTGATTTCAAATCCTCTTCTTTGCCTTCCCTCAATATATTTGTGGACGAGAGTTATCATTTATAACTCTGCAGGTTTGTGAATTGCAGTGCCCAGAAGCTCCATTTTACAAGTCGCTTTTTTGGGAGCTGGCCGCAAAAGCGCAGGATGGCTTCAGGCCCTGTTCTGGTTCCGGGGGGCAGGCTGAGCCTGTGGTTAATTCTTCTTCCTGATGGGAAAATAGAGTGACCTGTGCCTGTCCCAACACCAAGAGCTAGTCTCTCATTGGTTCCCCGTCTTCCCGTTCATCCTCAGGACAAATTGCAACCTGTACGGAACAGGAGGTTAAAGGTGCTGATGCTCCAAGTAGGGAGATTGCTAGTAAAGTGGCTGGAATGGCGAACCCGAGCACAAGGAGATGAGAAATGAAGTGCGTTTTAGAAACCTTTCCCCATCACACGGTGTACCATCTTCTGGGTTTCTCATGCATGTTTTCGATGTAGGAAGATGCCCTTGAACCTGGAGATTTGGGACCCATGCGATGGGTAGCACGCAGTATTACTTTAAAGGGTCTGCATTTGCTCACCCAACCTCACCAAACCTCTCAGCCCCAAGAGTGTCCACCCTTATGTCTCATCCAGCTGTGGGTCTAGATATGGTCAATCCAGGTTGCATCACAGCCCCTGAACGAATTGTGTAAGAATTTCTCTCTCTTTCCCTGTCTTTGTTTCATGGGTTTTTAAAAGTAATTTATTTTTATAATGGGGTTTAGCTGCTTTTCACGGCTGTGTTTATGCCGCTTTACACCCACTTGACACACTAACAGAGAGATATCAATACATAGGTTTTAAGATTATTACTAGTCAGATATATTCTTGTGCGGTGAATCGGGCGTGTTGAGTCCAGTTCTCTGAGCAAGGAGTAGGTCTTGTCTATTACATATTGGGTTTATGGAACGGTATCTGAGCTAATTTGAAACTCTTGTTTTATGTATCACCCCACCTCACCTTTCCCGTTAAGCAGCCATAGTGTGTTTTCTGCATGTGTGCCTCTGTTCTGTTTTGTAATTCAGTTCAAGTGTAACGGTTTTTACATTCCCTCTATAAGTGACACCTTATGAGAAGTGTCCTTTTCTGTGTGACTTATTTCACTTAGAATCGTCTTACCTAAATCCACTCATCATGCTGCTACTAGCCTTATGACATTGATTTCATGGCTGAGTGATATTCCATTGTACATAAGGACCACAACTTTTTGATCCATTTTTCGCTTTCCTGGGATATTTAAGGTGGAATGAAGTGGAGGTCCTTGTCAACAGAGCAGCCCTAAACTTTGGGGTGCTTGTGTCTTGCTGATTTTCAATTTTCCCACTTTATCCCCCCATGCGTGGAAGTGCCCTATGCTCTCTAAGCTGTGTTTTTTAGATGTTTCAGGACACACCGTACACTTCTCCAGAGTGGCTGTTGGCAATTTACATCCCGCCCATCAGTGTAGCAAGGCTCCCATTTCTCCATGGCCTGTCCTGCATTTCTGGTTTTGACACTTTTTTCAGCATGGCCCTTTTGACCGATGGGAAGCGAGACTTCTTTGTAGCGCTGATTTGCCTTTCCAGGTTGCTTGGTTGGCCAAAAAGGGCGTATGCGTTTTTTCCTGAATATATTCAGGAAAAAACGCATACGCCCTTTTTGGCCAAGGGCATCATTGTCAACGTTTTGCCGCTTTTCATGTGCTTTAAAGGCGATTCGAATCTACCTCCTGAAATCTGTTTCCTGCAATTCTGCCTTGATTTCAAATCCTCTTCTTTGTCTTCCCTCAATATATTTGTGGACGAGAGTTATCATTTATAACTCTGCAGGTTTGTGAATTGCAGTGCCCTGAAGCTCCATTTTACAAGTCGCTTTTTTGGGAGCTGGCCGCAAAAGCGCAGGATGGCTTCAGGCCCTGTTCTGGTTCCGGGGGGCAGGCTGAGCCTGTGGTTAATTCTTCTTCCTGATGGGAAAATAGAGTGACCTGTGCCTGTCCCAACACCAAGAGCTAGTCTCTCATTGGTTCCCCGTCTTCCCGTTCATCCTCAGGACAAATTGCAACCTGTACGGAACAGGAGGTTAAAGGTGCTGATGCTCCAAGTAGGGAGATTGCTAGTAAAGTGGCTGGAATGGCGAACACGAGCACAAGGAGATGAGAAATGAGGTGCGTTTTAGAAACCTTTCCCCATCACACGGTGTACCATCTTCTGGGTTTCTCATGCATGTTTTCGATGTAGGAAGATGCCCTTGAACCTGGAGATTTGGGACCCATGCGATGGGTAGCACGCAGTATTACTTTAAAGGGTCTGCGTTTGCTCACCCAACCTCACCAAACCTCTCAGCCCCAAGAGTGTCCACCCTTATGTCTCATCCAGCTGTGGGTCTAGATATGGTCAATCCAGGTTGCATCACAGCCCCTGAACGAATTGTGTAAGAATTTCTCTCTCTTTCACTGTCTTTGTTTCATGGGTTTTGAAAAGTAATTTATTTTTATAATGGGGTTTAGCTGCTTTTCAGGGCTGTGTTTATGCCGCTTTACACCCACTTGACACACTAACAGAGAGATATCAATACATAGGTTTTAAGATTATTACTAGTCAGATATATTCTTGTGCGGTGAATCGGGCGTGTTGAGTCCAGTTCTCTGAGCAAGGAGTAGGTCTTGTCTATTACATATTGGGTTTATGGAACGGTATCTGAGCTAATTTGAAACTCTTGTTTTATGTATCACCCCACCTCACCTTTCCCGTTAAGCAGCCATAGTGTGTTTTCTGCATGTGTGCCTCTGTTCTGTTTTGTAATTCAGTTCAAGTGTAACGGTTTTTACATTCCCTCTATAAGTGACACCTTATGAGAAGTGTCCTTTTCTGTGTGACTTATTTCACTTAGAATCGTCTTACCTAAATCCACTCATCATGCTGCTACTAGCCTTATGACATTGATTTCATGGCTGAGTGATATTCCATTGTACATAAGGACCACAACTTTTTTATCCATTTTTCGCTTTCCTGGGATATTTAAGGTGGAATGAAGTGGAGGTCCTTGTCAACAGAGCAGCCCTAAACTTTGGGGTGCTTGTGTCTTGCTGATTTTCAATTTTCCCACTTTATCCCCCCATGCGTGGAAGTGCCCTATGCTCTCTAAGCTGTGTTTTTTAGATGTTTCAGGACACACCGTACACTTCTCCAGAGTGGCTGTTGGCAATTTACATCCCGCCCATCAGTGTAGCAAGGCTCCCATTTCTCCATGGCCTGTCCTGCATTTCTGGTTTTGACACTTTTTTCAGCATGGCCCTTTTGACCGATGGGAAGCGAGACTTCTTTGTAGCGCTGATTTGCCTTTCCAGGTTGCTTGGTTGGCCAAAAAGGGCGTATGCGTTTTTTCCTGAATATATTCAGGAAAAAACGCATACGCCCTTTTTGGCCAAGGGCATCATTGTCAACGTTTTGCCGCTTTTCATGTGCTTTAAAGGCGATTCGAATCTACCTCCTGAAATCTGTTTCCTGCAATTCTGCCTTGATTTCAAATCCTCTTCTTTGCCTTCCCTCAATATATTTGTGGACGAGAGTTATCATTTATAACTCTGCAGGTTTGTGAATTGCAGTGCCCTGAAGCTCCATTTTACAAGTCGCTTTTTTGGGAGCTGGCCGCAAAAGCGCAGGATGGCTTCAGGCCCTGCTCTGGTTCCGGGGGGCAGGCTGAGCCTGTGGTTAATTCTTCTTCCTGATGGGAAAATAGAGTGACCTGTGCCTGTCCCAACACCAAGAGCTAGTCTCTCATTGGTTCCCCGTCTTCCCGTTCATCCTCAGGACAAATTGCAACCTGTACGGAACAGGAGGTTAAAGGTGCTGATGCTCCAAGTAGGGAGATTGCTAGTAAAGTGGCTGGAATGGCGAACCCGAGCACAAGGAAATGAGAAATGAGGTGCGTTTTAGAAACCTTTCCCCATCACACGGTGTACCATCTTCTGGGTTTCTCATGCATGTTTTCGATGTAGGAAGATGCCCTTGAACCTGGAGATTTGGGACCCATGCGATGGGTAGCACGCAGTATTACTTTAAAGGGTCTGCGTTTGCTCACCCAACCTCACCAAACCTCTCAGCCCCAAGAGTGTCCACCCTTATGTCTCATCCAGCTGTGGGTCTAGATATGGTCAATCCAGGTTGCATCACAGCCCCTGAACGAATTGTGTAAGAATTTCTCTCTCTTTCCCTGTCTTTGTTTCATGGGTTTTTAAAAGTAATTTATTTTTATAATGGGGTTTAGCTGCTTTTCAGGGCTGTGTTTATGCCGCTTTACACCCACTTGACACACTAACAGAGAGATATCAATACATAGGTTTTAAGATTATTACTAGTCAGATATTTCCTTGTGCGGTGAATCGGGCGTGTTGAGTCCAGTTCTCTGAGCAAGGAGTAGGTCTTGTCTATTACATATTGGGTTTATGGAACGGTATCTGAGCTAATTTGAAACTCTTGTTTTATGTATCACCCCACCTCACCTTTCCCGTTAAGCAGCCATAGTGAGTTTTCTGCATGTGTGACTCTGTTCTGTTTTGTAATTCAGTTCAAGTGTAACGGTTTTTACATTCCCTCTATAAGTGACACCTTATGAGAAGTGTCCTTTTCTGTGTGACTTATTTCACTTAGAATCGTCTTACCTAAATCCACTCATCATGCTGCTACTAGCCTTATGACATTGATTTCATGGCTGAGTGTTATTCCATTGTACATAAGGACCACAACTTTTTGATCCATTTTTCGCTTTCCTGGGATATTTAAGGTGGAATGAAGTGGAGGTCCTTGTCAACAGAGCAGCCCTAAACTTTGGGGTGCTTGTGTCTTGCTGATTTTCAATTTTACCACTTTATCCCCCCATGCGTGGAAGTGCCCTATGCTCTCTAAGCTGTGTTTTTTAGATGTTTCAGGACACACCGTACACTTCTCCAGAGTGGCTGTTGGCAATTTACATCCCGCCCATCAGTGTAGCAAGGCTCCCATTTCTCCATGGCCTGTCCTGCATTTCTGGTTTTGACACTTTTTTCAGCATGGCCCTTTTGACCGATGGGAAGCCAGACTTCTTAGTAGCGCTGATTTGCCTTTCCAGGTTGCTTGGTTGGCCAAAAAGGGCGTATGCGTTTTTTCCTGAATATATTCAGGAAAAAACGCATACGCCCTTTTTGGCCAAGGGCATCATTGTCAACGTTTTGCCGCTTTTCATGTGCTTTAAAGGCGATTCGAATCTACCTCCTGAAATCTGTTTCCTGCAATTCTGCCTTGATTTCAAATCCTCTTCTTTGCCTTCCCTCAATATATTTGTGGACGAGAGTTATCATTTATAACTCTGCAGGTTTGTGAATTGCAGTGCCCAGAAGCTCCATTTTACAAGTCGCTTTTTTGGGAGCTGGCCGCAAAAGCGCAGGATGGCTTCAGGCCCTGTTCTGGTTCCGGGGGGCAGGCTGAGCCTGTGGTTAATTCTTCTTCCTGATGGGAAAATAGAGTGACCTGTGCCTGTCCCAACACCAAGAGCTAGTCTCTCATTGGTTCCCCGTCTTCCCGTTCATCCTCAGGACAAATTGCAACCTGTACGGAACAGGAGGTTAAAGGTGCTGATGCTCCAAGTAGGGAGATTGCTAGTAAAGTGGCTGGAATGGCGAACCCGAGCACAAGGAGATGAGAAATGAAGTGCGTTTTAGAAACCTTTCCCCATCACACGGTGTACCATCTTCTGGGTTTCTCATGCATGTTTTCGATGTAGGAAGATGCCCTTGAACCTGGAGATTTGGGACCCATGCGATGGGTAGCACGCAGTATTACTTTAAAGGGTCTGCATTTGCTCACCCAACCTCACCAAACCTCTCAGGCCCAAGAGTGTCCACCCTTATGTCTCATCCAGCTGTGGGTCTAGATATGGTCAATCCAGGTTGCATCACAGCCCCTGAACGAATTGTGTAAGAATTTCTCTCTCTTTCCCTTTCTTTGTTTCATGGGTTTTTAAAAGTAATTTATTTTTATAATGGGGTTTAGCTGCTTTTCACGGCTGTGTTTATGCCGCTTTACACCCACTTGACACACTAACAGAGAGATATCAATACATAGGTTTTAAGATTATTACTAGTCAGATATTTTCTTGTGCGGTGAATCGGGCGTGTTGAGTCCAGTTCTCTGAGCAAGGAGTAGGTCTTGTCTATTACATATTGGGTTTATGGAACGGTATCTGAGCTAATTTGAAACTCTTGTTTTATGTATCACCCCACCTCACCTTTCCCGTTAAGCAGCCATAGTGAGTTTTCTGCATGTGTGACTCTGTTCTGTTTTGTAATTCAGTTCAAGTGTAACGGTTTTTACATTCCCTCTATAAGTGACACCTTATGAGAAGTGTCCTTTTCTGTGTGACTTATTTCACTTAGAATCGTCTTACCTAAATCCACTCATCATGCTGCTACTAGCCTTATGACATTGATTTCATGGCTGAGTGTTATTCCATTGTACATAAGGACCACAACTTTTTGATCCATTTTTCGCTTTCCTGGGATATTTAAGGTGGAATGAAGTGGAGGTCCTTGTCAACAGAGCAGCCCTAAACTTTGGGGTGCTTGTGTCTTGCTGATTTTCAATTTTACCACTTTATCCCCCCATGCGTGGAAGTGCCCTATGCTCTCTAAGCTGTGTTTTTTAGATGTTTCAGGACACACCGTACACTTCTCCAGAGTGGCTGTTGGCAATTTACATCCCGCCCATCAGTGTAGCAAGGCTCCCATTTCTCCATGGCCTGTCCTGCATTTCTGGTTTTGACACTTTTTTCAGCATGGCCCTTTTGACCGATGGGAAGCGAGACTTCTTTGTAGCGCTGATTTGCCTTTCCAGGTTGCTTGGTTGGCCAAAAAGGGCGTATGCGTTTTTTCCTGAATATATTCAGGAAAAAACGCATACGCCCTTTTTGGCCAAGGGCATCATTGTCAACGTTTTGCCGCTTTTCATGTGCTTTAAAGGCGATTCGAATCTACCTCCTGAAATCTGTTTCCTGCAATTCTGCCTTGATTTCAAATCCTCTTCTTTGCCTTCCCTCAATATATTTGTGGACGAGAGTTATCATTTATAACTCTGCAGGTTTGTGAATTGCAGTGCCCTGAAGCTCCATTTTACAAGTCGCTTTTTTGGGAGCTGGCCGCAAAAGCGCAGGATGGCTTCAGGCCCTGTTCTGGTTCCGGGGGGCAGGCTGAGCCTGTGGTTAATTCTTCTTCCTGATGGGAAAATAGAGTGACCTGTGCCTGTCCCAACACCAAGAGCTAGTCTCTCATTGGTTCCCCGTCTTCCCGTTCATCCTCAGGACAAATTGCAACCTGTACGGAACAGGAGGTTAAAGGTGCTGATGCTCCAAGTACGGAGATTGCTAGTAAAGTGGCTGGAATGGCGAACCCGAGCACAAGGAGATGAGAAATGAGGTGCGTTTTAGAAACCTTTCCCCATCACACGGTGTACCATCTTCTGGGTTTCTCATGCATGTTTTCGATGTAGGAAGATGCCCTTGAACCTGGAGATTTGGGACCCATGCGATGGGTAGCACGCAGTATTACTTTAAAGGGTCTGCGTTTGCTCACCCAACCTCACCAAACCTCTCAGCCCCAAGAGTGTCCACCCTTATGTCTCATCCAGCTGTGGGTCTAGATATGGTCAATCCAGGTTGCATCACAGCCCCTGAACGAATTGTGTAAGAATTTCTCTCTCTTTCCCTGTCTTTGTTTCATGGGTTTTGAAAAGTAATTTATTTTTATAATGGGGTTTAGCTGCTTTTCACGGCTGTGTTTATGCCGCTTTACACCCACTTGACACACTAACAGAGAGATATCAATACATAGGTTTTAAGATTATTACTAGTCAGATATTTTCTTGTGCGGTGAATCGGGCGTGTTGAGTCCAGTTCTCTGAGCAAGGAGTAGGTCTTGTCTATTACATATTGGGTTTATGGAACGGTATCTGAGCTAATTTGAAACTCTTGTTTTATGTATCACCCCACCTCACCTTTCCCGTTAAGCAGCCATAGTGAGTTTTCTGCATGTGTGACTCTGTTCTGTTTTGTAATTCAGTTCAAGTGTAACGGTTTTTACATTCCCTCTATAAGTGACACCTTATGAGAAGTGTCCTTTTCTGTGTGACTTATTTCACTTAGAATCGTCTTACCTAAATCCACTCATCATGCTGCTACTAGCCTTATGACATTGATTTCATGGCTGAGTGTTATTCCATTGTACATAAGGACCACAACTTTTTGATCCATTTTTCGCTTTCCTGGGATATTTAAGGTGGAATGAAGTGGAGGTCCTTGTCAACAGAGCAGCCCTAAACTTTGGGGTGCTTGTGTCTTGCTGATTTTCAATTTTACCACTTTATCCCCCCATGCGTGGAAGTGCCCTATGCTCTCTAAGCTGTGTTTTTTAGATGTTTCAGGACACACCGTACACTTCTCCAGAGTGGCTGTTGGCAATTTACATCCCGCCCATCAGTGTAGCAAGGCTCCCATTTCTCCATGGCCTGTCCTGCATTTCTGGTTTTGACACTTTTTTCAGCATGGCCCTTTTGACCGATGGGAAGCGAGACTTCTTTGTAGCGCTGATTTGCCTTTCCAGGTTGCTTGGTTGGCCAAAAAGGGCGTATGCGTTTTTTCCTGAATATATTCAGGAAAAAACGCATACGCCCTTTTTGGCCAAGGGCATCATTGTCAACGTTTTGCCGCTTTTCATGTGCTTTAAAGGCGATTCGAATCTACCTCCTGAAATCTGTTTCCTGCAATTCTGCCTTGATTTCAAATCCTCTTCTTTGCCTTCCCTCAATATATTTGTGGACGAGAGTTATCATTTATAACTCTGCAGGTTTGTGAATTGCAGTGCCCTGAAGCTCCATTTTACAAGTCGCTTTTTTGGGAGCTGGCCGCAAAAGCGCAGGATGGCTTCAGGCCCTGTTCTGGTTCCAGGGGGCAGGCTGAGCCTGTGGTTAATTCTTCTTCCTGATGGGAAAATAGAGTGACCTGTGCCTGTCCCAACACCAAGAGCTAGTCTCTCATTGGTTCCCCGTCTTCCCGTTCATCCTCAGGACAAATTGCAACCTGTACGGAACAGGAGGTTAAAGGTGCTGATGCTCCAAGTACGGAGATTGCTAGTAAAGTGGCTGGAATGGCGAACCCGAGCACAAGGAGATGAGAAATGAGGTGCGTTTTAGAAACCTTTCCCCATCACACGGTGTACCATCTTCTGGGTTTCTCATGCATGTTTTCGATGTAGGAAGATGCCCTTGAACCTGGAGATTTGGGACCCATGCGATGGGTAGCACGCAGTATTACTTTAAAGGGTCTGCGTTTGCTCACCCAACCTCACCAAACCTCTCAGCCCCAAGAGTGTCCACCCTTATGTCTCATCCAGCTGTGGGTCTAGATATGGTCAATCCAGGTTGCATCACAGCCCCTGAACGAATTGTGTAAGAATTTCTCTCTCTTTCCCTGTCTTTGTTTCATGGGTTTTTAAAAGTAATTTATTTTTATAATGGGGTTTAGCTGCTTTTCACGGCTGTGTTTATGCCGCTTTACACCCACTTGACACACTAACAGAGAGATATCAATACATAGGTTTTAAGATTATTACTAGTCAGATATTTCCTTGTGCGGTGAATCGGGCGTGTTGAGTCCAGTTCTCTGAGCAAGGAGTAGGTCTTGTCTATTACATATTGGGTTTATGGAACGGTATCTGAGCTAATTTGAAACTCTTGTTTTATGTATCACCCCACCTCACCTTTCCCGTTAAGCAGCCATTGTGAGTTTTCTGCATGTGTGACTCTGTTCTGTTTTGTAATTCAGTTCAAGTGTAACGGTTTTTACATTCCCTCTATAAGTGACACCTTATGAGAAGTGTCCTTTTCTGTGTGACTTATTTCACTTAGAATCGTCTTACCTAAATCCACTCATCATGCTGCTACTAGCCTTATGACATTGATTTCATGGCTGAGTGTTATTCCATTGTACATAAGGACCACAACTTTTTGATCCATTTTTCGCTTTCCTGGGATATTTAAGGTGGAATGAAGTGGAGGTCCTTGTCAACAGAGCAGCCCTAAACTTTGGGGTGCTTGTGTCTTGCTGATTTTCAATTTTACCACTTTATCCCCCCATGCTTGGAAGTGCCCTATGCTCTCTAAGCTGTGTTTTTTAGATGTTTCAGGACACACCGTACACTTCTCCAGAGTGGCTGTTGGCAATTTACATCCCGCCCATCAGTGTAGCAAGGCTCCCATTTCTCCATGGCCTGTCCTGCATTTCTGGTTTTGACACTTTTTTCAGCATGGCCCTTTTGACCGATGGGAAGCCAGACTTCTTAGTAGCGCTGATTTGCCTTTCCAGGTTGCTTGGTTGGCCAAAAAGGGCGTATGCGTTTTTTCCTGAATATATTCAGGAAAAAACGCATACGCCCTTTTTGGCCAAGGGCATCATTGTCAACGTTTTGCCGCTTTTCATGTGCTTTAAAGGGGATTCGAATCTACCTCCTGAAATCTGTTTTCTGCAATTCTGCCTTGATTTCAAATCCTCTTCTTTGCCTTCCCTCAATATATTTGTGGACGAGAGTTATCATTTATAACTCTGCAGGTTTGTGAATTGCAGTGCCCAGAAGCTCCATTTTACAAGTCGCTTTTTTGGGAGCTGGCCGCAAAAGCGCAGGATGGCTTCAGGCCCTGTTCTGGTTCCGGGGGGCAGGCTGAGCCTGTGGTTAATTCTTCTTCCTGATGGGAAAATAGAGTGACCTGTGCCTGTCCCAACACCAAGAGCTAGTCTCTCATTGGTTCCCCGTCTTCCCGTTCATCCTCAGGACAAATTGCAACCTGTACGGAACAGGAGGTTAAAGGTGCTGATGCTCCAAGTAGGGAGATTGCTAGTAAAGTGGCTGGAATGGCGAACCCGAGCACAAGGAGATGAGAAATGAAGTGCGTTTTAGAAACCTTTCCCCATCACACGGTGTACCATCTTCTGGGTTTCTCATGCATGTTTTCGATGTAGGAAGATGCCCTTGAACCTGGAGATTTGGGACCCATGCGATGGGTAGCACGCAGTATTACTTTAAAGGGTCTGCATTTGCTCACCCAACCTCACCAAACCTCTCAGCCCCAAGAGTGTCCACCCTTATGTCTCATCCAGCTGTGGGTCTAGATATGGTCAATCCAGGTTGCATCACAGCCCCTGAACGAATTGTGTAAGAATTTCTCTCTCTTTCCCTGTCTTTGTTTCATGGGTTTTTAAAAGTAATTTATTTTTATAATGGGGTTTAGCTGCTTTTCACGGCTGTGTTTATGCCGCTTTACACCCACTTGACACACTAACAGAGAGATATCAATACATAGGTTTTAAGATTATTACTAGTCAGATATATTCTTGTGCGGTGAATCGGGCGTGTTGAGTCCAGTTCTCTGAGCAAGGAGTAGGTCTTGTCTATTACATATTGGGTTTATGGAACGGTATCTGAGCTAATTTGAAACTCTTGTTTTATGTATCACCCCACCTCACCTTTCCCGTTAAGCAGCCATAGTGAGTTTTCTGCATGTGTGCCTCTGTTCTGTTTTGTAATTCAGTTCAAGTGTAACGGTTTTTACATTCCCTCTATAAGTGACACCTTATGAGAAGTGTCCTTTTCTGTGTGACTTATTTCACTTAGAATCGTCTTACCTAAATCCACTCATCATGCTGCTACTAGCCTTATGACATTGATTTCATGGCTGAGTGCTATTCCATTGTACATAAGGACCACAACTTTTTTATCCATTTTTCGCTTTCCTGGGATATTTAAGGTGGAATGAAGTGGAGGTCCTTGTCAACAGAGCAGCCCTAAACTTTGGGGTGCTTGTGTCTTGCTGATTTTCAATTTTCCCTCTTTATCCCCCCATGCGTGGAAGTGCCCTATGCTCTCTAAGCTGTGTTTTTTAGATGTTTCAGGACACACCGTACACGTCTCCAGAGTGGCTGTTGGCAATTTACATCCCGCCCATCAGTGTAGCAAGGCTCCGATTCCTCCATGGCCTGTCCTGCATTTCTGGTTTTGACACTTTTTTCAGCATGGCCCTTTTGACCGATGGGAAGCGAGACTTCTTTGTAGCGCTGATTTGCCTTTCCAGGTTGCTTGGTTGGCCAAAAAGGGCGTATGCGTTTTTTCCTGAATATATTCAGGAAAAAACGCATACGCCCTTTTTGGCCAAGGGCATCATTGTCAACGTTTTGCCGCTTTTCATGTGCTTTAAAGGCGATTCGAATCTACCTCCTGAAATCTGTTTCCTGCAATTCTGCCTTGATTTCAAATCCTCTTCTTTGCCTTCCCTCAATATATTTGTGGACGAGAGTTATCATTTATAACTCTGCAGGTTTGTGAATTGCAGTGCCCTGAAGCTCCATTTTACAAGTCGCTTTTTTGGGAGCTGGCCGCAAAAGCGCAGGATGGCTTCAGGCCCTGTTCTGGTTCCAGGGGGCAGGCTGAGCCTGTGGTTAATTCTTCTTCCTGATGGGAAAATAGAGTGACCTGTGCCTGTCCCAACACCAAGAGCTAGTCTCTCATTGGTTCCCCGTCTTCCCGTTCATCCTCAGGACAAATTGCAACCTGTACGGAACAGGAGGTTAAAGGTGCTGATGCTCCAAGTACGGAGATTGCTAGTAAAGTGGCTGGAATGGCGAACCCGAGCACAAGGAGATGAGAAATGAGGTGCGTTTTAGAAACCTTTCCCCATCACACGGTGTACCATCTTCTGGGTTTCTCATGCATGTTTTCGATGTAGGAAGATGCCCTTGAACCTGGAGATTTGGGACCCATGCGATGGGTAGCACGCAGTATTACTTTAAAGGGTCTGCGTTTGCTCACCCAACCTCACCAAACCTCTCAGCCCCAAGAGTGTCCACCCTTATGTCTCATCCAGCTGTGGGTCTAGATATGGTCAATCCAGGTTGCATCACAGCCCCTGAACGAATTGTGTAAGAATTTCTCTCTCTTTCCCTGTCTTTGTTTCATGGGTTTTTAAAAGTAATTTATTTTTATAATGGGGTTTAGCTGCTTTTCAGGGCTGTGTTTATGCCGCTTTACACCCACTTGACACACTAACAGAGAGATATCAATACATAGGTTTTAAGATTATTACTAGTCAGATATTTCCTTGTGCGGTGAATCGGGCGTGTTGAGTCCAGTTCTCTGAGCAAGGAGTAGGTCTTGTCTATTACATATTGGGTTTATGGAACGGTATCTGAGCTAATTTGAAACTCTTGTTTTATGTATCACCCCACCTCACCTTTCCCGTTAAGCAGCCATAGTGAGTTTTCTGCATGTGTGACTCTGTTCTGTTTTGTAATTCAGTTCAAGTGTAACGGTTTTTACATTCCCTCTATAAGTGACACCTTATGAGAAGTGTCCTTTTCTGTGTGACTTATTTCACTTAGAATCGTCTTACCTAAATCCACTCATCATGCTGCTACTAGCCTTATGACATTGATTTCATGGCTGAGTGTTATTCCATTGTACATAAGGACCACAACTTTTTGATCCATTTTTCGCTTTCCTGGGATATTTAAGGTGGAATGAAGTGGAGGTCCTTGTCAACAGAGCAGCCCTAAACTTTGGGGTGCTTGTGTCTTGCTGATTTTCAATTTTACCACTTTATCCCCCCATGCGTGGAAGTGCCCTATGCTCTCTAAGCTGTGTTTTTTAGATGTTTCAGGACACACCGTACACTTCTCCAGAGTGGCTGTTGGCAATTTACATCCCGCCCATCAGTGTAGCAAGGCTCCCATTTCTCCATGGCCTGTCCTGCATTTCTGGTTTTGACACTTTTTTCAGCATGGCCCTTTTGACCGATGGGAAGCCAGACTTCTTTGTAGCGCTGATTTGCCTTTCCAGGTTGCTTGGTTGGCCAAAAAGGGCGTATGCGTTTTTTCCTGAATATATTCAGGAAAAAACGCATACGCCCTTTTTGGCCAAGGGCATCATTGTCAACGTTTTGCCGCTTTTCATGTGCTTTAAAGGCGATTCGAATCTACCTCCTGAAATCTGTTTCCTGCAATTCTGCCTTGATTTCAAATCCTCTTCTTTGCCTTCCCTCAATATATTTGTGGACGAGAGTTATCATTTATAACTCTGCAGGTTTGTGAATTGCAGTGCCCAGAAGCTCCATTTTACAAGTCGCTTTTTTGGGAGCTGGCCGCAAAAGCGCAGGATGGCTTCAGGCCCTGTTCTGGTTCCGGGGGGCAGGCTGAGCCTGTGGTTAATTCTTCTTCCTGATGGGAAAATAGAGTGACCTGTGCCTGTCCCAACACCAAGAGCTAGTCTCTCATTGGTTCCCCGTCTTCCCGTTCATCCTCAGGACAAATTGCAACCTGTACGGAACAGGAGGTTAAAGGTGCTGATGCTCCAAGTAGGGAGATTGCTAGTAAAGTGGCTGGAATGGCGAACCCGAGCACAAGGAGATGAGAAATGAGGTGCGTTTTAGAAACCTTTCCCCATCACACGGTGTACCATCTTCTGGGTTTCTCATGCATGTTTTCGATGTAGGAAGATGCCCTTGAACCTGGAGATTTGGGACCCATGCGATGGGTAGCACGCAGTATTACTTTAAAGGGTCTGCGTTTGCTCACCCAACCTCACCAAACCTCTCAGCCCCAAGAGTGTCCACCCTTATGTCTCATCCAGCTGTGGGTCTAGATATGGTCAATCCAGGTTGCATCACAGCCCCTGAACGAATTGTGTAAGAATTTCTCTCTCTTTCCCTGTCTTTGTTTCATGGGTTTTTAAAAGTAATTTATTTTTATAATGGCGTTTAGCTGCTTTTCACGGCTGTGTTTATGCCGCTTTACACCCACTTGACACACTAACAGAGAGATAGCAATACATAGGTTTTAAGATTATTACTAGTCAGATATATTCTTGTGCGGTGAATCGGGCGTGTTGAGTCCAGTTCTCTGAGCAAGGAGTAGGTCTTGTCTATTACATATTGGGTTTATGGAACGGTATCTGAGCTAATTTGAAACTCTTGTTTTATGTATCACCCCACCTCACCTTTCCCGTTAAGCAGCCATAGTGTGTTTTCTGCATGTGTGACTCTGTTCTGTTTTGTAATTCAGTTCAAGTGTAACGGTTTTTACATTCCCTCTATAAGTGACACCTTATGAGAAGTGTCCTTTTCTGTGTGACTTATTTCACTTAGAATCGTCTTACCTAAATCCACTCATCATGCTGCTACTAGCCTTATGACATTGATTTCATGGCTGAGTGATATTCCATTGTACATAAGGACCACAACTTTTTTATCCATTTTTCGCTTTCCTGGGATATTTAAGGTGGAATGAAGTGGAGGTCCTTGTCAACAGAGCAGCCCTAAACTTTGGGGTGCTTGTGTCTTGCTGATTTTCAATTTTCCCACTTTATCCCCCCATGCGTGGAAGTGCCCTATGCTCTCTAAGCTGTGTTTTTTAGATGTTTCAGGACACACCGTACACTTCTCCAGATTGGCTGTTGGCAATTTACATCCCGCCCATCAGTGTAGCAAGGCTCCCATTTCTCCATGGCCTGTCCTGCATTTCTGGTTTTGACACTTTTTTCAGCATGGCCCTTTTGACCGATGGGAAGCGAGACTTCTTTGTAGCGCTGATTTGCCTTTCCAGGTTGCTTGGTTGGCCAAAAAGGGCGTATGCGTTTTTTCCTGAATATATTCAGGAAAAAACGCATACGCCCTTTTTGGCCAAGGGCATCATTGTCAACGTTTTGCCGCTTTTCATGTGCTTTAAAGGCGATTCGAATCTACCTCCTGAAATCTGTTTCCTGCAATTCTGCCTTGATTTCAAATCCTCTTCTTTGCCTTCCCTCAATATATTTGTGGACGAGAGTTATCATTTATAACTCTGCAGGTTTGTGAATTGCAGTGCCCTGAAGCTCCATTTTACAAGTCGCTTTTTTGGGAGCTGGCCGCAAAAGCGCAGGATGGCTTCAGGCCCTGTTCTGGTTCCAGGGGGCAGGCTGAGCCTGTGGTTAATTCTTCTTCCTGATGGGAAAATAGAGTGACCTGTGCCTGTCCCAACACCAAGAGCTAGTCTCTCATTGGTTCCCCGTCTTCCCGTTCATCCTCAGGACAAATTGCAACCTGTACGGAACAGGAGGTTAAAGGTGCTGATGCTCCAAGTACGGAGATTGCTAGTAAAGTGGCTGGAATGGCGAACCCGAGCACAAGGAGATGAGAAATGAGGTGCGTTTTAGAAACCTTTCCCCATCACACGGTGTACCATCTTCTGGGTTTCTCATGCATGTTTTCGATGTAGGAAGATGCCCTTGAACCTGGAGATTTGGGACCCATGCGATGGGTAGCACGCAGTATTACTTTAAAGGGTCTGCGTTTGCTCACCCAACCTCACCAAACCTCTCAGCCCCAAGAGTGTCCACCCTTATGTCTCATCCAGCTGTGGGTCTAGATATGGTCAATCCAGGTTGCATCACAGCCCCTGAACGAATTGTGTAAGAATTTCTCTCTCTTTCCCTGTCTTTGTTTCATGGGTTTTGAAAAGTAATTTATTTTTATAATGGGGTTTAGCTGCTTTTCACGGCTGTGTTTATGCCGCTTTACACCCACTTGACACACTAACAGAGAGATATCAATACATAGGTTTTAAGATTATTACTAGTCAGATATATTCTTGTGCGGTGAATCGGGCGTGTTGAGTCCAGTTCTCTGAGCAAGGAGTAGGTCTTGTCTATTACATATTGGGTTTATGGAACGGTATCTGAGCTAATTTGAAACTCTTGTTTTATGTATCACCCCACCTCACCTTTCCCGTTAAGCAGCCATAGTGTGTTTTCTGCATGTGTGACTCTGTTCTGTTTTGTAATTCAGTTCAAGTGTAACGGTTTTTACATTCCCTCTATAAGTGACACCTTATGAGAAGTGTCCTTTTCTGTGTGACTTATTTCACTTAGAATCGTCTTACCTAAATCCACTCATCATGCTGCTACTAGCCTTATGACATTGATTTCATGGCTGAGTGCTATTCCATTGTACATAAGGACCACAACTTTTTTATCCATTTTTCGCTTTCCTGGGATATTTAAGGTGGAATGAAGTGGAGGTCCTTGTCAACAGAGCAGCCCTAAACTTTGGGGTGCTTGTGTCTTGCTGATTTTCAATTTTCCCACTTTATCCCCCCATGCGTGGAAGTGCCCTATGCTCTCTAAGCTGTGTTTTTTAGATGTTTCAGGACACACCGTACACGTCTCCAGAGTGGCTGTTGGCAATTTACATCCCGCCCATCAGTGTAGCAAGGCTCCGATTCCTCCATGGCCTGTCCTGCATTTCTGGTTTTGACACTTTTTTCAGCATGGCCCTTTTGACCGATGGGAAGCGAGACTTCTTTGTAGCGCTGATTTGCCTTTCCAGGTTGCTTGGTTGGCCAAAAAGGGCGTATGCGTTTTTTCCTGTATATATTCAGGAAAAAACGCATACGCCCTTTTTGGCCAAGGGCATCATTGTCAACGTTTTGCCGCTTTTCATGTGCTTTAAAGGCGATTCGAATCTACCTCCTGAAATCTGTTTCCTGCAATTCTGCCTTGATTTCAAATCCTCTTCTTTGCCTTCCCTCAATATATTTGTGGACGAGAGTTATCATTTATAACTCTGCAGGTTTGTGAATTGCAGTGCCCTGAAGCTCCATTTTACAAGTCGCTTTTTTGGGAGCTGGCCGCAAAAGCGCAGGATGGCTTCAGGCCCTGCTCTGGTTCCGGGGGGCAGGCTGAGCCTGTGGTTAATTCTTCTTCCTGATGGGAAAATAGAGTGACCTGTGCCTGTCCCAACACCAAGAGGTAGTCTCTCATTGGTTCCCCGTCTTCCCGTTCATCCTCAGGACAAATTGCAACCTGTACGGAACAGGAGGTTAAAGGTGCTGATGCTCCAAGTAGGGAGATTGCTAGTAAAGTGGCTGGAATGGCGAACCCGAGCACAAGGAGATGAGAAATGAGGTGCGTTTTAGAAACCTTTCCCCATCATACGGTGTACCATCTTCTGGGTTTCTCATGCATGTTTTCGATGTAGGAAGATGCCCTTGAACCTGGAGATTTGGGACCCATGCGATGGGTAGCACGCAGTATTACTTTAAAGTGTCTGCGTTTGCTCACCCAACCTCACCAAACCTCTCAGCCCCAAGAGTGTCCACCCTTATGTCTCATCCAGCTGTGGGTCTAGATATGGTCAATCCAGGTTGCATCACAGCCCCTGAACGAATTGTGTAAGAATTTCTCTCTCTTTCCCTGTCTTTGTTTCATGGGTTTTTAAAAGTAATTTATTTTTATAATGGGGTTTAGCTGCTTTTCACGGCTGTGTTTATGCCGCTTTACACCCACTTGACACACTAACAGAGAGATATCAATACATAGGTTTTAAGATTATTACTAGTCAGATATTTCCTTGTGCGGTGAATCGGGCGTGTTGAGTCCAGTTCTCTGAGCAAGGAGTAGGTCTTGTCTATTACATATTGGGTTTATGGAACGGTATCTGAGCTAATTTGAAACTCTTGTTTTATGTATCACCCCACCTCACCTTTCCCGTTAAGCAGCCATTGTGAGTTTTCTGCATGTGTGACTCTGTTCTGTTTTGTAATTCAGTTCAAGTGTAACGGTTTTTACATTCCCTCTATAAGTGACACCTTATGAGAAGTGTCCTTTTCTGTGTGACTTATTTCACTTAGAATCGTCTTACCTAAATCCACTCATCATGCTGCTACTAGCCTTATGACATTGATTTCATGGCTGAGTGTTATTCCATTGTACATAAGGACCACAACTTTTTGATCCATTTTTCGCTTTCCTGGGATATTTAAGGTGGAATGAAGTGGAGGTCCTTGTCAACAGAGCAGCCCTAAACTTTGGGGTGCTTGTGTCTTGCTGATTTTCAATTTTACCACTTTATCCCCCCATGCTTGGAAGTGCCCTATGCTCTCTAAGCTGTGTTTTTTAGATGTTTCAGGACACACCGTACACTTCTCCAGAGTGGCTGTTGGCAATTTACATCCCGCCCATCAGTGTAGCAAGGCTCCCATTTCTCCATGGCCTGTCCTGCATTTCTGGTTTTGACACTTTTTTCAGCATGGCCCTTTTGACCGATGGGAAGCCAGACTTCTTAGTAGCGCTGATTTGCCTTTCCAGGTTGCTTGGTTGGCCAAAAAGGGCGTATGCGTTTTTTCCTGAATATATTCAGGAAAAAACGCATACGCCCTTTTTGGCCAAGGGCATCATTGTCAACGTTTTGCCGCTTTTCATGTGCTTTAAAGGGGATTCGAATCTACCTCCTGAAATCTGTTTCCTGCAATTCTGCCTTGATTTCAAATCCTCTTCTTTGCCTTCCCTCAATATATTTGTGGACGAGAGTTATCATTTATAACTCTGCAGGTTTGTGAATTGCAGTGCCCAGAAGCTCCATTTTACAAGTCGCTTTTTTGGGAGCTGGCCGCAAAAGCGCAGGATGGCTTCAGGCCCTGTTCTGGTTCCGGGGGGCAGGCTGAGCCTGTGGTTAATTCTTCTTCCTGATGGGAAAATAGAGTGACCTGTGCCTGTCCCAACACCAAGAGCTAGTCTCTCATTGGTTCCCCGTCTTCCCGTTCATCCTCAGGACAAATTGCAACCTGTACGGAACAGGAGGTTAAAGGTGCTGATGCTCCAAGTAGGGAGATTGCTAGTAAAGTGGCTGGAATGGCGAACCCGAGCACAAGGAGATGAGAAATGAAGTGCGTTTTAGAAACCTTTCCCCATCACACGGTGTACCATCTTCTGGGTTTCTCATGCATGTTTTCGATGTAGGAAGATGCCCTTGAACCTGGAGATTTGGGACCCATGCGATGGGTAGCACGCAGTATTACTTTAAAGGGTCTGCATTTGCTCACCCAACCTCACCAAACCTCTCAGCCCCAAGAGTGTCCACCCTTATGTCTCATCCAGCTGTGGGTCTAGATATGGTCAATCCAGGTTGCATCACAGCCCCTGAACGAATTGTGTAAGAATTTCTCTCTCTTTCCCTGTCTTTGTTTCATGGGTTTTTAAAAGTAATTTATTTTTATAATGGGGTTTAGCTGCTTTTCACGGCTGTGTTTATGCCGCTTTACACCCACTTGACACACTAACAGAGAGATATCAATACATAGGTTTTAAGATTATTACTAGTCAGATATATTCTTGTGCGGTGAATCGGGCGTGTTGAGTCCAGTTCTCTGAGCAAGGAGTAGGTCTTGTCTATTACATATTGGGTTTATGGAACGGTATCTGAGCTAATTTGAAACTCTTGTTTTATGTATCACCCCACCTCACCTTTCCCGTTAAGCAGCCATAGTGTGTTTTCTGCATGTGTGCCTCTGTTCTGTTTTGTAATTCAGTTCAAGTGTAACGGTTTTTACATTCCCTCTATAAGTGACACCTTATGAGAAGTGTCCTTTTCTGTGTGACTTATTTCACTTAGAATCGTCTTACCTAAATCCACTCATCATGCTGCTACTAGCCTTATGACATTGATTTCATGGCTGAGTGATATTCCATTGTACATAAGGACCACAACTTTTTGATCCATTTTTCGCTTTCCTGGGATATTTAAGGTGGAATGAAGTGGAGGTCCTTGTCAACAGAGCAGCCCTAAACTTTGGGGTGCTTGTGTCTTGCTGATTTTCAATTTTCCCACTTTATCCCCCCATGCGTGGAAGTGCCCTATGCTCTCTAAGCTGTGTTTTTTAGATGTTTCAGGACACACCGTACACTTCTCCAGAGTGGCTGTTGGCAATTTACATCCCGCCCATCAGTGTAGCAAGGCTCCCATTTCTCCATGGCCTGTCCTGCATTTCTGGTTTTGACACTTTTTTCAGCATGGCCCTTTTGACCGATGGGAAGCGAGACTTCTTTGTAGCGCTGATTTGCCTTTCCAGGTTGCTTGGTTGGCCAAAAAGGGCGTATGCGTTTTTTCCTGAATATATTCAGGAAAAAACGCATACGCCCTTTTTGGCCAAGGGCATCATTGTCAACGTTTTGCCGCTTTTCATGTGCTTTAAAGGCGATTCGAATCTACCTCCTGAAATCTGTTTCCTGCAATTCTGCCTTGATTTCAAATCCTCTTCTTTGTCTTCCCTCAATATATTTGTGGACGAGAGTTATCATTTATAACTCTGCAGGTTTGTGAATTGCAGTGCCCTGAAGCTCCATTTTACAAGTCGCTTTTTTGGGAGCTGGCCGCAAAAGCGCAGGATGGCTTCAGGCCCTGTTCTGGTTCCGGGGGGCAGGCTGAGCCTGTGGTTAATTCTTCTTCCTGATGGGAAAATAGAGTGACCTGTGCCTGTCCCAACACCAAGAGCTAGTCTCTCATTGGTTCCCCGTCTTCCCGTTCATCCTCAGGACAAATTGCAACCTGTACGGAACAGGAGGTTAAAGGTGCTGATGCTCCAAGTAGGGAGATTGCTAGTAAAGTGGCTGGAATGGCGAACACGAGCACAAGGAGATGAGAAATGAGGTGCGTTTTAGAAACCTTTCCCCATCACACGGTGTACCATCTTCTGGGTTTCTCATGCATGTTTTCGATGTAGGAAGATGCCCTTGAACCTGGAGATTTGGGACCCATGCGATGGGTAGCACGCAGTATTACTTTAAAGGGTCTGCGTTTGCTCACCCAACCTCACCAAACCTCTCAGCCCCAAGAGTGTCCACCCTTATGTCTCATCCAGCTGTGGGTCTAGATATGGTCAATCCAGGTTGCATCACAGCCCCTGAACGAATTGTGTAAGAATTTCTCTCTCTTTCCCTGTCTTTGTTTCATGGGTTTTGAAAAGTAATTTATTTTTATAATGGGGTTTAGCTGCTTTTCAGGGCTGTGTTTATGCCGCTTTACACCCACTTGACACACTAACAGAGAGATATCAATACATAGGTTTTAAGATTATTACTAGTCAGATATATTCTTGTGCGGTGAATCGGGCGTGTTGAGTCCAGTTCTCTGAGCAAGGAGTAGGTCTTGTCTATTACATATTGGGTTTATGGAACGGTATCTGAGCTAATTTGAAACTCTTGTTTTATGTATCACCCCACCTCACCTTTCCCGTTAAGCAGCCATAGTGTGTTTTCTGCATGTGTGCCTCTGTTCTGTTTTGTAATTCAGTTCAAGTGTAACGGTTTTTACATTCCCTCTATAAGTGACACCTTATGAGAAGTGTCCTTTTCTGTGTGACTTATTTCACTTAGAATCGTCTTACCTAAATCCACTCATCATGCTGCTACTAGCCTTATGACATTGATTTCATGGCTGAGTGATATTCCATTGTACATAAGGACCACAACTTTTTTATCCATTTTTCGCTTTCCTGGGATATTTAAGGTGGAATGAAGTGGATGTCCTTGTCAACAGAGCAGCCCTAAACTTTGGGGTGCTTGTGTCTTGCTGATTTTCAATTTTCCCACTTTATCCCCCCATGCGTGGAAGTGCCCTATGCTCTCTAAGCTGTGTTTTTTAGATGTTTCAGGACACACCGTACACTTCTCCAGAGTGGCTGTTGGCAATTTACATCCCGCCCATCAGTGTAGCAAGGCTCCCATTTCTCCATGGCCTGTCCTGCATTTCTGGTTTTGACACTTTTTTCAGCATGGCCCTTTTGACCGATGGGAAGCGAGACTTCTTTGTAGCGCTGATTTGCCTTTCCAGGTTGCTTGGTTGGCCAAAAAGGGCGTATGCGTTTTTTCCTGAATATATTCAGGAAAAAACGCATACGCCCTTTTTGGCCAAGGGCATCATTGTCAACGTTTTGCCGCTTTTCATGTGCTTTAAAGGCGATTCGAATCTACCTCCTGAAATCTGTTTCCTGCAATTCTGCCTTGATTTCAAATCCTCTTCTTTGCCTTCCCTCAATATATTTGTGGACGAGAGTTATCATTTATAACTCTGCAGGTTTGTGAATTGCAGTGCCCTGAAGCTCCATTTTACAAGTCGCTTTTTTGGGAGCTGGCCGCAAAAGCGCAGGATGGCTTCAGGCCCTGCTCTGGTTCCGGGGGGCAGGCTGAGCCTGTGGTTAATTCTTCTTCCTGATGGGAAAATAGAGTGACCTGTGCCTGTCCCAACACCAAGAGCTAGTCTCTCATTGGTTCCCCGTCTTCCCGTTCATCCTCAGGACAAATTGCAACCTGTACGGAACAGGAGGTTAAAGGTGCTGATGCTCCAAGTACGGAGATTGCTAGTAAAGTGGCTGGAATGGCGAACCCGAGCACAAGGAGATGAGAAATGAGGTGCGTTTTAGAAACCTTTCCCCATCACACGGTGTACCATCTTCTGGGTTTCTCATGCATGTTTTCGATGTAGGAAGATGCCCTTGAACCTGGAGATTTGGGACCCATGCGATGGGTAGCACGCAGTATTACTTTAAAGGGTCTGCGTTTGCTCACCCAACCTCACCAAACCTCTCAGCCCCAAGAGTGTCCACCCTTATGTCTCATCCAGCTGTGGGTCTAGATATGGTCAATCCAGGTTGCATCACAGCCCCTGAACGAATTGTGTAAGAATTTCTCTCTCTTTCCCTGTCTTTGTTTCATGGGTTTTGAAAAGTAATTTATTTTTATAATGGGGTTTAGCTGCTTTTCACGGCTGTGTTTATGCCGCTTTACACCCACTTGACACACTAACAGAGAGATATCAATACATAGGTTTTAAGATTATTACTAGTCAGATATTTTCTTGTGCGGTGAATCGGGCGTGTTGAGTCCAGTTCTCTGAGCAAGGAGTAGGTCTTGTCTATTACATATTGGGTTTATGGAACGGTATCTGAGCTAATTTGAAACTCTTGTTTTATGTATCACCCCACCTCACCTTTCCCGTTAAGCAGCCATAGTGAGTTTTCTGCATGTGTGACTCTGTTCTGTTTTGTAATTCAGTTCAAGTGTAACGGTTTTTACATTCCCTCTATAAGTGACACCTTATGAGAAGTGTCCTTTTCTGTGTGACTTATTTCACTTAGAATCGTCTTACCTAAATCCACTCATCATGCTGCTACTAGCCTTATGACATTGATTTCATGGCTGAGTGTTATTCCATTGTACATAAGGACCACAACTTTTTGATCCATTTTTCGCTTTCCTGGGATATTTAAGGTGGAATGAAGTGGAGGTCCTTGTCAACAGAGCAGCCCTAAACTTTGGGGTGCTTGTGTCTTGCTGATTTTCAATTTTACCACTTTATCCCCCCATGCGTGGAAGTGCCCTATGCTCTCTAAGCTGTGTTTTTTAGATGTTTCAGGACACACCGTACACTTCTCCAGAGTGGCTGTTGGCAATTTACATCCCGCCCATCAGTGTAGCAAGGCTCCCATTTCTCCATGGCCTGTCCTGCATTTCTGGTTTTGACACTTTTTTCAGCATGGCCCTTTTGACCGATGGGAAGCCAGACTTCTTTGTAGCGCTGATTTGCCTTTCCAGGTTGCTTGGTTGGCCAAAAAGGGCGTATGCGTTTTTTCCTGAATATATTCAGGAAAAAACGCATACGCCCTTTTTGGCCAAGGGCATCATTGTCAACGTTTTGCCGCTTTTCATGTGCTTTAAAGGCGATTCGAATCTACCTCCTGAAATCTGTTTCCTGCAATTCTGCCTTGATTTCAAATCCTCTTCTTTGCCTTCCCTCAATATATTTGTGGACGAGAGTTATCATTTATAACTCTGCAGGTTTGTGAATTGCAGTGCCCTGAAGCTCCATTTTACAAGTCGCTTTTTTGGGAGCTGGCCGCAAAAGCGCAGGATGGCTTCAGGCCCTGTTCTGGTTCCGGGGGGCAGGCTGAGCCTGTGGTTAATTCTTCTTCCTGATGGGAAAATAGAGTGACCTGTGCCTGTCCCAACACCAAGAGCTAGTCTCTCATTGGTTCCCCGTCTTCCCGTTCATCCTCAGGACAAATTGCAACCTGTACGGAACAGGAGGTTAAAGGTGCTGATGCTCCAAGTACGGAGATTGCTAGTAAAGTGGCTGGAATGGCGAACCCGAGCACAAGGAGATGAGAAATGAGGTGCGTTTTAGAAACCTTTCCCCATCACACGGTGTACCATCTTCTGGGTTTCTCATGCATGTTTTCGATGTAGGAAGATGCCCTTGAACCTGGAGATTTGGGACCCATGCGATGGGTAGCACGCAGTATTACTTTAAAGGGTCTGCGTTTGCTCACCCAACCTCACCAAACCTCTCAGCCCCAAGAGTGTCCACCCTTATGTCTCATCCAGCTGTGGGTCTAGATATGGTCAATCCAGGTTGCATCACAGCCCCTGAACGAATTGTGTAAGAATTTCTCTCTCTTTCCCTGTCTTTGTTTCATGGGTTTTGAAAAGTAATTTATTTTTATAATGGGGTTTAGCTGCTTTTCACGGCTGTGTTTATGCCGCTTTACACCCACTTGACACACTAACAGAGAGATATCAATACATAGGTTTTAAGATTATTACTAGTCAGATATTTTCTTGTGCGGTGAATCGGGCGTGTTGAGTCCAGTTCTCTGAGCAAGGAGTAGGTCTTGTCTATTACATATTGGGTTTATGGAACGGTATCTGAGCTAATTTGAAACTCTTGTTTTATGTATCACCCCACCTCACCTTTCCCGTTAAGCAGCCATAGTGAGTTTTCTGCATGTGTGACTCTGTTCTGTTTTGTAATTCAGTTCAAGTGTAACGGTTTTTACATTCCCTCTATAAGTGACACCTTATGAGAAGTGTCCTTTTCTGTGTGACTTATTTCACTTAGAATCGTCTTACCTAAATCCACTCATCATGCTGCTACTAGCCTTATGACATTGATTTCATGGCTGAGTGTTATTCCATTGTACATAAGGACCACAACTTTTTGATCCATTTTTCGCTTTCCTGGGATATTTAAGGTGGAATGAAGTGGAGGTCCTTGTCAACAGAGCAGCCCTAAACTTTGGGGTGCTTGTGTCTTGCTGATTTTCAATTTTACCACTTTATCCCCCCATGCGTGGAAGTGCCCTATGCTCTCTAAGCTGTGTTTTTTAGATGTTTCAGGACACACCGTACACTTCTCCAGAGTGGCTGTTGGCAATTTACATCCCGCCCATCAGTGTAGCAAGGCTCCCATTTCTCCATGGCCTGTCCTGCATTTCTGGTTTTGACACTTTTTTCAGCATGGCCCTTTTGACCGATGGGAAGCGAGACTTCTTTGTAGCGCTGATTTGCCTTTCCAGGTTGCTTGGTTGGCCAAAAAGGGCGTATGCGTTTTTTCCTGAATATATTCAGGAAAAAACGCATACGCCCTTTTTGGCCAAGGGCATCATTGTCAACGTTTTGCCGCTTTTCATGTGCTTTAAAGGCGATTCGAATCTACCTCCTGAAATCTGTTTCCTGCAATTCTGCCTTGATTTCAAATCCTCTTCTTTGCCTTCCCTCAATATATTTGTGGACGAGAGTTATCATTTATAACTCTGCAGGTTTGTGAATTGCAGTGCCCTGAAGCTCCATTTTACAAGTCGCTTTTTTGGGAGCTGGCCGCAAAAGCGCAGGATGGCTTCAGGCCCTGTTCTGGTTCCGGGGGGCAGGCTGAGCCTGTGGTTAATTCTTCTTCCTGATGGGAAAATAGAGTGACCTGTGCCTGTCCCAACACCAAGAGCTAGTCTCTCATTGGTTCCCCGTCTTCCCGTTCATCCTCAGGACAAATTGCAACCTGTACGGAACAGGAGGTTAAAGGTGCTGATGCTCCAAGTACGGAGATTGCTAGTAAAGTGGCTGGAATGGCGAACCCGAGCACAAGGAGATGAGAAATGAGGTGCGTTTTAGAAACCTTTCCCCATCACACGGTGTACCATCTTCTGGGTTTCTCATGCATGTTTTCGATGTAGGAAGATGCCCTTGAACCTGGAGATTTGGGACCCATGCGATGGGTAGCACGCAGTATTACTTTAAAGGGTCTGCGTTTGCTCACCCAACCTCACCAAACCTCTCAGCCCCAAGAGTGTCCACCCTTATGTCTCATCCAGCTGTGGGTCTAGATATGGTCAATCCAGGTTGCATCACAGCCCCTGAACGAATTGTGTAAGAATTTCTCTCTCTTTCCCTGTCTTTGTTTCATGGGTTTTGAAAAGTAATTTATTTTTATAATGGGGTTTAGCTGCTTTTCACGGCTGTGTTTATGCCGCTTTACACCCACTTGACACACTAACAGAGAGATATCAATACATAGGTTTTAAGATTATTACTAGTCAGATATTTTCTTGTGCGGTGAATCGGGCGTGTTGAGTCCAGTTCTCTGAGCAAGGAGTAGGTCTTGTCTATTACATATTGGGTTTATGGAACGGTATCTGAGCTAATTTGAAACTCTTGTTTTATGTATCACCCCACCTCACCTTTCCCGTTAAGCAGCCATAGTGAGTTTTCTGCATGTGTGACTCTGTTCTGTTTTGTAATTCAGTTCAAGTGTAACGGTTTTTACATTCCCTCTATAAGTGACACCTTATGAGAAGTGTCCTTTTCTGTGTGACTTATTTCACTTAGAATCGTCTTACCTAAATCCACTCATCATGCTGCTACTAGCCTTATGACATTGATTTCATGGCTGAGTGTTATTCCATTGTACATAAGGACCACAACTTTTTGATCCATTTTTCGCTTTCCTGGGATATTTAAGGTGGAATGAAGTGGAGGTCCTTGTCAACAGAGCAGCCCTAAACTTTGGGGTGCTTGTGTCTTGCTGATTTTCAATTTTACCACTTTATCCCCCCATGCGTGGAAGTGCCCTATGCTCTCTAAGCTGTGTTTTTTAGATGTTTCAGGACACACCGTACACTTCTCCAGAGTGGCTGTTGGCAATTTACATCCCGCCCATCAGTGTAGCAAGGCTCCCATTTCTCCATGGCCTGTCCTGCATTTCTGGTTTTGACACTTTTTTCAGCATGGCCCTTTTGACCGATGGGAAGCGAGACTTCTTTGTAGCGCTGATTTGCCTTTCCAGGTTGCTTGGTTGGCCAAAAAGGGCGTATGCGTTTTTTCCTGAATATATTCAGGAAAAAACGCATACGCCCTTTTTGGCCAAGGGCATCATTGTCAACGTTTTGCCGCTTTTCATGTGCTTTAAAGGCGATTCGAATCTACCTCCTGAAATCTGTTTCCTGCAATTCTGCCTTGATTTCAAATCCTCTTCTTTGCCTTCCCTCAATATATTTGTGGACGAGAGTTATCATTTATAACTCTGCAGGTTTGTGAATTGCAGTGCCCTGAAGCTCCATTTTACAAGTCGCTTTTTTGGGAGCTGGCCGCAAAAGCGCAGGATGGCTTCAGGCCCTGTTCTGGTTCCAGGGGGCAGGCTGAGCCTGTGGTTAATTCTTCTTCCTGATGGGAAAATAGAGTGACCTGTGCCTGTCCCAACACCAAGAGCTAGTCTCTCATTGGTTCCCCGTCTTCCCGTTCATCCTCAGGACAAATTGCAACCTGTACGGAACAGGAGGTTAAAGGTGCTGATGCTCCAAGTACGGAGATTGCTAGTAAAGTGGCTGGAATGGCGAACCCGAGCACAAGGAGATGAGAAATGAGGTGCGTTTTAGAAACCTTTCCCCATCACACGGTGTACCATCTTCTGGGTTTCTCATGCATGTTTTCGATGTAGGAAGATGCCCTTGAACCTGGAGATTTGGGACCCATGCGATGGGTAGCACGCAGTATTACTTTAAAGGGTCTGCGTTTGCTCACCCAACCTCACCAAACCTCTCAGCCCCAAGAGTGTCCACCCTTATGTCTCATCCAGCTGTGGGTCTAGATATGGTCAATCCAGGTTGCATCACAGCCCCTGAACGAATTGTGTAAGAATTTCTCTCTCTTTCCCTGTCTTTGTTTCATGGGTTTTGAAAAGTAATTTATTTTTATAATGGGGTTTAGCTGCTTTTCACGGCTGTGTTTATGCCGCTTTACACCCACTTGACACACTAACAGAGAGATATCAATACATAGGTTTTAAGATTATTACTAGTCAGATATTTTCTTGTGCGGTGAATCGGGCGTGTTGAGTCCAGTTCTCTGAGCAAGGAGTAGGTCTTGTCTATTACATATTGGGTTTATGGAACGGTATCTGAGCTAATTTGAAACTCTTGTTTTATGTATCACCCCACCTCACCTTTCCCGTTAAGCAGCCATAGTGAGTTTTCTGCATGTGTGACTCTGTTCTGTTTTGTAATTCAGTTCAAGTGTAACGGTTTTTACATTCCCTCTATAAGTGACACCTTATGAGAAGTGTCCTTTTCTGTGTGACTTATTTCACTTAGAATCGTCTTACCTAAATCCACTCATCATGCTGCTACTAGCCTTATGACATTGATTTCATGGCTGAGTGTTATTCCATTGTACATAAGGACCACAACTTTTTGATCCATTTTTCGCTTTCCTGGGATATTTAAGGTGGAATGAAGTGGAGGTCCTTGTCAACAGAGCAGCCCTAAACTTTGGGGTGCTTGTGTCTTGCTGATTTTCAATTTTACCACTTTATCCCCCCATGCGTGGAAGTGCCCTATGCTCTCTAAGCTGTGTTTTTTAGATGTTTCAGGACACACCGTACACTTCTCCAGAGTGGCTGTTGGCAATTTACATCCCGCCCATCAGTGTAGCAAGGCTCCCATTTCTCCATGGCCTGTCCTGCATTTCTGGTTTTGACACTTTTTTCAGCATGGCCCTTTTGACCGATGGGAAGCGAGACTTCTTTGTAGCGCTGATTTGCCTTTCCAGGTTGCTTGGTTGGCCAAAAAGGGCGTATGCGTTTTTTCCTGAATATATTCAGGAAAAAACGCATACGCCCTTTTTGGCCAAGGGCATCATTGTCAACGTTTTGCCGCTTTTCATGTGCTTTAAAGGCGATTCGAATCTACCTCCTGAAATCTGTTTCCTGCAATTCTGCCTTGATTTCAAATCCTCTTCTTTGCCTTCCCTCAATATATTTGTGGACGAGAGTTATCATTTATAACTCTGCAGGTTTGTGAATTGCAGTGCCCTGAAGCTCCATTTTACAAGTCGCTTTTTTGGGAGCTGGCCGCAAAAGCGCAGGATGGCTTCAGGCCCTGTTCTGGTTCCAGGGGGCAGGCTGAGCCTGTGGTTAATTCTTCTTCCTGATGGGAAAATAGAGTGACCTGTGCCTGTCCCAACACCAAGAGCTAGTCTCTCATTGGTTCCCCGTCTTCCCGTTCATCCTCAGGACAAATTGCAACCTGTACGGAACAGGAGGTTAAAGGTGCTGATGCTCCAAGTACGGAGATTGCTAGTAAAGTGGCTGGAATGGCGAACCCGAGCACAAGGAGATGAGAAATGAGGTGCGTTTTAGAAACCTTTCCCCATCACACGGTGTACCATCTTCTGGGTTTCTCATGCATGTTTTCGATGTAGGAAGATGCCCTTGAACCTGGAGATTTGGGACCCATGCGATGGGTAGCACGCAGTATTACTTTAAAGGGTCTGCGTTTGCTCACCCAACCTCACCAAACCTCTCAGCCCCAAGAGTGTCCACCCTTATGTCTCATCCAGCTGTGGGTCTAGATATGGTCAATCCAGGTTGCATCACAGCCCCTGAACGAATTGTGTAAGAATTTCTCTCTCTTTCCCTGTCTTTGTTTCATGGGTTTTGAAAAGTAATTTATTTTTATAATGGGGTTTAGCTGCTTTTCACGGCTGTGTTTATGCCGCTTTACACCCACTTGACACACTAACAGAGAGATAGCAATACATAGGTTTTAAGATTATTACTAGTCAGATATATTCTTGTGTGGTGAATCGGGCGTGTTGAGTCCAGTTCTCTGAGCAAGGAGTAGGTCTTGTCTATTACATATTGGGTTTATGGAATGGTATCTGAGCTAATTTGAAACTCTTGTTTTATGTATCACCCCACCTCACCTTTCCCGTTAAGCAGCCATAGTGTGTTTTCTGCATGTGTGACTCTGTTCTGTTTTGTAATTCAGTTCAAGTGTAACGGTTTTTACATTCCCTCTATAAGTGACACCTTATGAGAAGTGTCCTTTTCTGTGTGACTTATTTCACTTAGAATCGTCTTACCTAAATCCACTCATCATGCTGCTACTAGCCTTATGACATTGATTTCATGGCTGAGTGCTATTCCATTGTACATAAGGACCACAACTTTTTGATCCATTTTTCGCTTTCCTGGGATATTTAAGGTGGAATGAAGTGGAGGTCCTTGTCAACAGAGCAGCCCTAAACTTTGGGGTGCTTGTGTCTTGCTGATTTTCAATTTTCCCACTTTATCCCCCCATGCGTGGAAGTGCCCTATGCTCTCTAAGCTGTGTTTTTTAGATGTTTCAGGACACACCGTACACGTCTCCAGAGTGGCTGTTGGCAATTTACATCCCGCCCATCAGTGTAGCAAGGCTCCAATTCCTCCATGGCCTGTCCTGCATTTCTGGTTTTGACACTTTTTTCAGCATGGCCCTTTTGACCGATGGGAAGCGAGACTTCTGTGTAGCGCTGATTTGCCTTTCCAGGTTGCTTGGTTGGCCAAAAAGGGCGTATGCGTTTTTTCCTGAATATATTCAGGAAAAAACGCATACACCCTTTTTGGCCAAGGGCATCATTGTCAACGTTTTGCCGCTTTTCATGTGCTTTAAAGGCGATTCGAATCTACCTCCTGAAATATGTTTCCTGCAATTCTGCCTTGATTTCAAATCCTCTTCTTTGCCTTCCCTCAATATATTTGTGGACAAGAGTTATCATTTATAACTCTGCAGGTTTGTGAATTGCAGTGCCCTGAAGCTCCATTTTACAAGTCGCTTTTTTGGGAGCTGGCCGCAAAAGCGCAGGATGGCTTCAGGCCCTGCTCTGGTTCCGGGGGGCAGGCTGAGCCTGTGGTTAATTCTTCTTCCTGATGGGAAAATAGAGTGACCTGTGCCTGTCCCAACACCAAGAGCTAGTCTCTCATTGGTTCCCCGTCTTCCCGTTCATCCTCAGGACAAATTGCAACCTGTACGGAACAGGAGGTTAAAGTTGCTGATGCTCCAAGTAGGGAGATTGCTAGTAAAGTGGCTGGAATGGCGAACCCGAGCACAAGGAGATGAGAAATGAGGTGCGTTTTAGAAACCTTTCCCCATCATACGGTGTACCATCTTCTGGGTTTCTCATGCATGTTTTCGATGTAGGAAGATGCCCTTGAACCTGGAGATTTGGGACCCATGCGATGGGTAGCACGCAGTATTACTTTAAAGGGTCTGCGTTTGCTCACCCAACCTCACCAAACCTCTCAGCCCCAAGAGTGTCCACCCTTATGTCTCATCCAGCTGTGGGTCTAGATATGGTCAATCCAGGTTGCATCACAGCCCCTGAACGAATTGTGTAAGAATTTCTCTCTCTTTCCCTGTCTTTGTTTCATGGGTTTTTAAAAGTAATTTATTTTTATAATGGGGTTTAGCTGCTTTTCACGGCTGTGTTTATGCCGCTTTACACCCACTTGACACACTAACAGAGAGATATCAATACATAGGTTTTAAGATTATTACTAGTCAGATATTTCCTTGTGCGGTGAATCGGGCGTGTTGAGTCCAGTTCTCTGAGCAAGGAGTAGGTCTTGTCTATTACATATTGGGTTTATGGAACGGTATCTGAGCTAATTTGAAACTCTTGTTTTATGTATCACCCCACCTCACCTTTCCCGTTAAGCAGCCATAGTGAGTTTTCTGCATGTGTGACTCTGTTCTGTTTTGTAATTCAGTTCAAGTGTAACGGTTTTTACATTCCCTCTATAAGTGACACCTTATGAGAAGTGTCCTTTTCTGTGTGACTTATTTCACTTAGAATCGTTTTACCTAAATCCACTCATCATGCTGCTACTAGCCTTATGACATTGATTTCATGGCTGAGTGTTATTCCATTGTACATAAGGACCACAACTTTTTGATCCATTTTTCGCTTTCCTGGGATATTTAAGGTGGAATGAAGTGGAGGTCCTTGTCAACAGAGCAGCCCTAAACTTTGGGGTGCTTGTGTCTTGCTGATTTTCAATTTTACCACTTTATCCCCCCATGCGTGGAAGTGCCCTATGCTCTCTAAGCTGTGTTTTTTAGATGTTTCAGGACACACCGTACACTTCTCCAGAGTGGCTGTTGGCAATTTACATCCCGCCCATCAGTGTAGCAAGGCTCCCATTTCTCCATGGCCTGTCCTGCATTTCTGGTTTTGACACTTTTTTCAGCATGGCCCTTTTGACCGATGGGAAGCCAGACTTCTTAGTAGCGCTGATTTGCCTTTCCAGGTTGCTTGGTTGGCCAAAAAGGGCGTATGCGTTTTTTCCTGAATATATTCAGGAAAAAACGCATACGCCCTTTTTGGCCAAGGGCATCATTGTCAACGTTTTGCCGCTTTTCATGTGCTTTAAAGGCGATTCGAATCTACCTCCTGAAATCTGTTTCCTGCAATTCTGCCTTGATTTCAAATCCTCTTCTTTGCCTTCCCTCAATATATTTGTGGACGAGAGTTATCATTTATAACTCTGCAGGTTTGTGAATTGCAGTGCCCAGAAGCTCCATTTTACAAGTCGCTTTTTTGGGAGCTGGCCGCAAAAGCGCAGGATGGCTTCAGGCCCTGTTCTGGTTCCGGGGGGCAGGCTGAGCCTGTGGTTAATTCTTCTTCCTGATGGGAAAATAGAGTGACCTGTGCCTGTCCCAACAAAAGAGCTAGTCTCTCATTGGTTCCCCGTCTTCCCGTTCATCCTCAGGACAAATTGCAACCTGTACGGAACAGGAGGTTAAAGGTGCTGATGCTCCAAGTAGGGAGATTGCTAGTAAAGTGGCTGGAATGGCGAACCCGAGCACAAGGAGATGAGAAATGAAGTGCGTTTTAGAAACCTTTCCCCATCACACGGTGTACCATCTTCTGGGTTTCTCATGCATGTTTTCGATGTAGGAAGATGCCCTTGAACCTGGAGATTTGGGACCCATGCGATGGGTAGCACGCAGTATTACTTTAAAGGGTCTGCATTTGCTCACCCAACCTCACCAAACCTCTCAGCCCCAAGAGTGTCCACCCTTATGTCTCATCCAGCTGTGGGTCTAGATATGGTCAATCCAGGTTGCATCACAGCCCCTGAACGAATTGTGTAAGAATTTCTCTCTCTTTCCCTGTCTTTGTTTCATGGGTTTTTAAAAGTAATTTATTTTTATAATGGGGTTTAGCTGCTTTTCACGGCTGTGTTTATGCCGCTTTACACCCACTTGACACACTAACAGAGAGATATCAATACATAGGTTTTAAGATTATTACTAGTCAGATATTTTCTTGTGCGGTGAATCGGGCGTGTTGAGTCCAGTTCTCTGAGCAAGGAGTAGGTCTTGTCTATTACATATTGGGTTTATGGAACGGTATCTGAGCTAATTTGAAACTCTTGTTTTATGTATCACCCCACCTCACCTTTCCCGTTAAGCAGCCATAGTGAGTTTTCTGCATGTGTGACTCTGTTCTGTTTTGTAATTCAGTTCAAGTGTAACGGTTTTTACATTCCCTCTATAAGTGACACCTTATGAGAAGTGTCCTTTTCTGTGTGACTTATTTCACTTAGAATCGTCTTACCTAAATCCACTCATCATGCTGCTACTAGCCTTATGACATTGATTTCATGGCTGAGTGTTATTCCATTGTACATAAGGACCACAACTTTTTGATCCATTTTTCGCTTTCCTGGGATATTTAAGGTGGAATGAAGTGGAGGTCCTTGTCAACAGAGCAGCCCTAAACTTTGGGGTGCTTGTGTCTTGCTGATTTTCAATTTTACCACTTTATCCCCCCATGCGTGGAAGTGCCCTATGCTCTCTAAGCTGTGTTTTTTAGATGTTTCAGGACACACCGTACACTTCTCCAGAGTGGCTGTTGGCAATTTACATCCCGCCCATCAGTGTACCAAGGCTCCCATTTCTCCATGGCCTGTCCTGCATTTCTGGTTTTGACACTTTTTTCAGCATGGCCCTTTTGACCGATGGGAAGCGAGACTTCTTTGTAGCGCTGATTTGCCTTTCCAGGTTGCTTGGTTGGCCAAAAAGGGCGTATGCGTTTTTTCCTGAATATATTCAGGAAAAAACGCATACGCCCTTTTTGGCCAAGGGCATCATTGTCAACGTTTTGCCGCTTTTCATGTGCTTTAAAGGCGATTCGAATCTACCTCCTGAAATCTGTTTCCTGCAATTCTGCCTTGATTTCAAATCCTCTTCTTTGCCTTCCCTCAATATATTTGTGGACGAGAGTTATCATTTATAACTCTGCAGGTTTGTGAATTGCAGTGCCCTGAAGCTCCATTTTACAAGTCGCTTTTTTGGGAGCTGGCCGCAAAAGCGCAGGATGGCTTCAGGCCCTGTTCTGGTTCCGGGGGGCAGGCTGAGCCTGTGGTTAATTCTTCTTCCTGATGGGAAAATAGAGTGACCTGTGCCTGTCCCAACACCAAGAGCTAGTCTCTCATTGGTTCCCCGTCTTCCCGTTCATCCTCAGGACAAATTGCAACCTGTACGGAACAGGAGGTTAAAGGTGCTGATGCTCCAAGTAGGGAGATTGCTAGTAAAGTGGCTGGAATGGCGAACCCGAGCACAAGGAGATGAGAAATGAGGTGCGTTTTAGAAACCTTTCCCCATCACACGGTGTACCATCTTCTGGGTTTCTCATGCATGTTTTCGATGTAGGAAGATGCCCTTGAACCTGGAGATTTGGGACCCATGCGATGGGTAGCACGCAGTATTACTTTAAAGGGTCTGCGTTTGCTCACCCAACCTCACCAAACCTCTCAGCCCCAAGAGTGTCCACCCTTATGTCTCATCCAGCTGTGGGTCTAGATATGGTCAATCCAGGTTGCATCACAGCCCCTGAACGAATTGTGTAAGAATTTCTCTCTCTTTCCCTGTCTTTGTTTCATGGGTTTTTAAAAGTAATTTATTTTTATAATGGGGTTTAGCTGCTTTTCACGGCTGTGTTTATGCCGCTTTACACCCACTTGACACACTAACAGAGAGATATCAATACATAGGTTTTAAGATTATTACTAGTCAGATATTTTCTTGTGCGGTGAATCGGGCGTGTTGAGTCCAGTTCTCTGAGCAAGGAGTAGGTCTTGTCTATTACATATTGGGTTTATGGAACGGTATCTGAGCTAATTTGAAACTCTTGTTTTATGTATCACCCCACCTCACCTTTCCCGTTAAGCAGCCATAGTGAGTTTTCTGCATGTGTGACTCTGTTCTGTTTTGTAATTCAGTTCAAGTGTAACGGTTTTTACATTCCCTCTATAAGTGACACCTTATGAGAAGTGTCCTTTTCTGTGTGACTTATTTCACTTAGAATCGTTTTACCTAAATCCACTCATCATGCTGCTACTAGCCTTATGACATTGATTTCATGGCTGAGTGTTATTCCATTGTACATAAGGACCACAACTTTTTGATCCATTTTTCGCTTTCCTGGGATATTTAAGGTGGAATGAAGTGGAGGTCCTTGTCAACAGAGCAGCCCTAAACTTTGGGGTGCTTGTGTCTTGCTGATTTTCAATTTTACCACTTTATCCCCCCATGCGTGGAAGTGCCCTATGCTCTCTAAGCTGTGTTTTTTAGATGTTTCAGGACACACCGTACACTTCTCCAGAGTGGCTGTTGGCAATTTACATCCCGCCCATCAGTGTAGCAAGGCTCCCATTTCTCCATGGCCTGTCCTGCATTTCTGGTTTTGACACTTTTTTCAGCATGGCCCTTTTGACCGATGGGAAGCCAGACTTCTTAGTAGCGCTGATTTGCCTTTCCAGGTTGCTTGGTTGGCCAAAAAGGGCGTATGCGTTTTTTCCTGAATATATTCAGGAAAAAACGCATACGCCCTTTTTGGCCAAGGGCATCATTGTCAACGTTTTGCCGCTTTTCATGTGCTTTAAAGGCGATTCGAATCTACCTCCTGAAATCTGTTTCCTGCAATTCTGCCTTGATTTCAAATCCTCTTCTTTGCCTTCCCTCAATATATTTGTGGACGAGAGTTATCATTTATAACTCTGCAGGTTTGTGAATTGCAGTGCCCAGAAGCTCCATTTTACAAGTCGCTTTTTTGGGAGCTGGCCGCAAAAGCGCAGGATGGCTTCAGGCCCTGTTCTGGTTCCGGGGGGCAGGCTGAGCCTGTGGTTAATTCTTCTTCCTGATGGGAAAATAGAGTGACCTGTGCCTGTCCCAACAAAAGAGCTAGTCTCTCATTGGTTCCCCGTCTTCCCGTTCATCCTCAGGACAAATTGCAACCTGTACGGAACAGGAGGTTAAAGGTGCTGATGCTCCAAGTAGGGAGATTGCTAGTAAAGTGGCTGGAATGGCGAACCCGAGCACAAGGAGATGAGAAATGAAGTGCGTTTTAGAAACCTTTCCCCATCACACGGTGTACCATCTTCTGGGTTTCTCATGCATGTTTTCGATGTAGGAAGATGCCCTTGAACCTGGAGATTTGGGACCCATGCGATGGGTAGCACGCAGTATTACTTTAAAGGGTCTGCATTTGCTCACCCAACCTCACCAAACCTCTCAGCCCCAAGAGTGTCCACCCTTATGTCTCATCCAGCTGTGGGTCTAGATATGGTCAATCCAGGTTGCATCACAGCCCCTGAACGAATTGTGTAAGAATTTCTCTCTCTTTCCCTGTCTTTGTTTCATGGGTTTTTAAAAGTAATTTATTTTTATAATGGGGTTTAGCTGCTTTTCACGGCTGTGTTTATGCCGCTTTACACCCACTTGACACACTAACAGAGAGATATCAATACATAGGTTTTAAGATTATTACTAGTCAGATATTTTCTTGTGCGGTGAATCGGGCGTGTTGAGTCCAGTTCTCTGAGCAAGGAGTAGGTCTTGTCTATTACATATTGGGTTTATGGAACGGTATCTGAGCTAATTTGAAACTCTTGTTTTATGTATCACCCCACCTCACCTTTCCCGTTAAGCAGCCATAGTGAGTTTTCTGCATGTGTGACTCTGTTCTGTTTTGTAATTCAGTTCAAGTGTAACGGTTTTTACATTCCCTCTATAAGTGACACCTTATGAGAAGTGTCCTTTTCTGTGTGACTTATTTCACTTAGAATCGTCTTACCTAAATCCACTCATCATGCTGCTACTAGCCTTATGACATTGATTTCATGGCTGAGTGTTATTCCATTGTACATAAGGACCACAACTTTTTGATCCATTTTTCGCTTTCCTGGGATATTTAAGGTGGAATGAAGTGGAGGTCCTTGTCAACAGAGCAGCCCTAAACTTTGGGGTGCTTGTGTCTTGCTGATTTTCAATTTTCCCACTTTATCCCCCCATGCGTGGAAGTGCCCTATGCTCTCTAAGCTGTGTTTTTTAGATGTTTCAGGACACACCGTACACTTCTCCAGAGTGGCTGTTGGCAATTTACATCCCGCCCATCAGTGTACCAAGGCTCCCATTTCTCCATGGCCTGTCCTGCATTTCTGGTTTTGACACTTTTTTCAGCATGGCCCTTTTGACCGATGGGAAGCGAGACTTCTTTGTAGCGCTGATTTGCCTTTCCAGGTTGCTTGGTTGGCCAAAAAGGGCGTATGCGTTTTTTCCTGAATATATTCAGGAAAAAACGCATACGCCCTTTTTGGCCAAGGGCATCATTGTCAACGTTTTGCCGCTTTTCATGTGCTTTAAAGGCGATTCGAATCTACCTCCTGAAATCTGTTTCCTGCAATTCTGCCTTGATTTCAAATCCTCTTCTTTGCCTTCCCTCAATATATTTGTGGACGAGAGTTATCATTTATAACTCTGCAGGTTTGTGAATTGCAGTGCCCTGAAGCTCCATTTTACAAGTCGCTTTTTTGGGAGCTGGCCGCAAAAGCGCAGGATGGCTTCAGGCCCTGTTCTGGTTCCGGGGGGCAGGCTGAGCCTGTGGTTAATTCTTCTTCCTGATGGGAAAATAGAGTGACCTGTGCCTGTCCCAACACCAAGAGCTAGTCTCTCATTGGTTCCCCGTCTTCCCGTTCATCCTCAGGACAAATTGCAACCTGTACGGAACAGGAGGTTAAAGGTGCTGATGCTCCAAGTAGGGAGATTGCTAGTAAAGTGGCTGGAATGGCGAACCCGAGCACAAGGAGATGAGAAATGAGGTGCGTTTTAGAAACCTTTCCCCATCACACGGTGTACCATCTTCTGGGTTTCTCATGCATGTTTTCGATGTAGGAAGATGCCCTTGAACCTGGAGATTTGGGACCCATGCGATGGGTAGCACGCAGTATTACTTTAAAGGGTCTGCGTTTGCTCACCCAACCTCACCAAACCTCTCAGCCCCAAGAGTGTCCACCCTTATGTCTCATCCAGCTGTGGGTCTAGATATGGTCAATCCAGGTTGCATCACAGCCCCTGAACGAATTGTGTAAGAATTTCTCTCTCTTTCCCTGTCTTTGTTTCATGGGTTTTGAAAAGTAATTTATTTTTATAATGGGGTTTAGCTGCTTTTCAGGGCTGTGTTTATGCCGCTTTACACCCACTTGACACACTAACAGAGAGATATCAATACATAGGTTTTAAGATTATTACTAGTCAGATATATTCTTGTGCGGTGAATCGGGCGTGTTGAGTCCAGTTCTCTGAGCAAGGAGTAGGTCTTGTCTATTACATATTGGGTTTATGGAACGGTATCTGAGCTAATTTGAAACTCTTGTTTTATGTATCACCCCACCTCACCTTTCCCGTTAAGCAGCCATAGTGTGTTTTCTGCATGTGTGCCTCTGTTCTGTTTTGTAATTCAGTTCAAGTGTAACGGTTTTTACATTCCCTCTATAAGTGACACCTTATGAGAAGTGTCCTTTTCTGTGTGACTTATTTCACTTAGAATCGTCTTACCTAAATCCACTCATCATGCTGCTACTAGCCTTATGACATTGATTTCATGGCTGAGTGATATTCCATTGTACATAAGGACCACAACTTTTTTATCCATTTTTCGCTTTCCTGGGATATTTAAGGTGGAATGAAGTGGAGGTCCTTGTCAACAGAGCAGCCCTAAACTTTGGGGTGCTTGTGTCTTGCTGATTTTCAATTTTCCCACTTTATCCCCCCATGCGTGGAAGTGCCCTATGCTCTCTAAGCTGTGTTTTTTAGATGTTTCAGGACACACCGTACACTTCTCCAGAGTGGCTGTTGGCAATTTACATCCCGCCCATCAGTGTAGCAAGGCTCCCATTTCTCCATGGCCTGTCCTGCATTTCTGGTTTTGACACTTTTTTCAGCATGGCCCTTTTGACCGATGGGAAGCGAGACTTCTTTGTAGCGCTGATTTGCCTTTCCAGGTTGCTTGGTTGGCCAAAAAGGGCGTATGCGTTTTTTCCTGAATATATTCAGGAAAAAACGCATACGCCCTTTTTGGCCAAGGGCATCATTGTCAACGTTTTGCCGCTTTTCATGTGCTTTAAAGGCGATTCGAATCTACCTCCTGAAATCTGTTTCCTGCAATTCTGCCTTGATTTCAAATCCTCTTCTTTGCCTTCCCTCAATATATTTGTGGACGAGAGTTATCATTTATAACTCTGCAGGTTTGTGAATTGCAGTGCCCTGAAGCTCCATTTTACAAGTCGCTTTTTTGGGAGCTGGCCGCAAAAGCGCAGGATGGCTTCAGGCCCTGTTCTGGTTCCGGGGGGCAGGCTGAGCCTGTGGTTAATTCTTCTTCCTGATGGGAAAATAGAGTGACCTGTGCCTGTCCCAACACCAAGAGCTAGTCTCTCATTGGTTCCCCGTCTTCCCGTTCATCCTCAGGACAAATTGCAACCTGTACGGAACAGGAGGTTAAAGGTGCTGATGCTCCAAGTAGGGAGATTGCTAGTAAAGTGGCTGGAATGGCGAACCCGAGCACAAGGAGATGAGAAATGAGGTGCGTTTTAGAAACCTTTCCCCATCACACGGTGTACCATCTTCTGGGTTTCTCATGCATGTTTTCGATGTAGGAAGATGCCCTTGAACCTGGAGATTTGGGACCCATGCGATGGGTAGCACGCAGTATTACTTTAAAGGGTCTGCGTTTGCTCACCCAACCTCACCAAACCTCTCAGCCCCAAGAGTGTCCACCCTTATGTCTCATCCAGCTGTGGGTCTAGATATGGTCAATCCAGGTTGCATCACAGCCCCTGAACGAATTGTGTAAGAATTTCTCTCTCTTTCCCTGTCTTTGTTTCATGGGTTTTGAAAAGTAATTTATTTTTATAATGGGGTTTAGCTGCTTTTCACGGCTGTGTTTATGCCGCTTTACACCCACTTGACACATTAACAGAGAGATAGCAATACATAGGTTTTAAGATTATTACTAGTCAGATATTTCCTTGTGCGGTGAATCGGGCGTGTTGAGTCCAGTTCTCTGAGCAAGGAGTAGGTCTTGTCTATTACATATTGGGTTTATGGAACGGTATCTGAGCTAATTTGAAACTCTTGTTTTATGTATCACCCCACCTCACCTTTCCCGTTAAGCAGCCATAGTGAGTTTTCTGCATGTGTGACTCTGTTCTGTTTTGTAATTCAGTTCAAGTGTAACGGTTTTTACATTCCCTCTATAAGTGACACCTTAAGAGAAGTGTCCTTTTCTGTGTGACTTATTTCACTTAGAATCGTCTTACCTAAATCCACTCATCATGCTGCTACTAGCCTTATGACATTGATTTCATGGCTGAGTGTTATTCCATTGTACATAAGGACCACAACTTTTTGATCCATTTTTCGCTTTCCTGGTATATTTAAGGTGGAATGAAGTGGAGGTCCTTGTCAACAGAGCAGCCCTAAACTTTGGGGTGCTTGTGTCTTGCTGATTTTCAATTTTCCCACTTTATCCCCCCATGCGTGGAAGTGCCCTATGCTCTCTAAGCTGTGTTTTTTAGATGTTTCAGGACACACCGTACACTTCTCCAGAGTGGCTGTTGGCAATTTACATCCCGCCCATCAGTGTAGCAAGGCTCCCATTTCTCCATGGCCTGTCCTGCATTTCTGGTTTTGACACTTTTTTCAGCATGGCCCTTTTGACCGATGGGAAGCGAGACTTCTTAGTAGCGCTGATTTGCCTTTCCAGGTTGCTTGGTTGGCCAAAAAGGGCGTATGCGTTTTTTCCTGAATATATTCAGGAAAAAACGCATACGCCCTTTTTGGCCAAGGGCATCATTGTCAACGTTTTGCCGCTTTTCATGTGCTTTAAAGGCGATTCGAATCTACCTCCTGAAATCTGTTTCCTGCAATTCTGCCTTGATTTCAAATCCTCTTCTTTGCCTTCCCTCAATATATTTGTGGACGAGAGTTATCATTTATAACTCTGCAGGTTTGTGAATTGCAGTGCCCAGAAGCTCCATTTTACAAGTCGCTTTTTTGGGAGCTGGCCGCAAAAGCGCAGGATGGCTTCAGGCCCTGTTCTGGTTCCGGGGGGCAGGCTGAGCCTGTGGTTAATTCTTCTTCCTGATGGGAAAATAGAGTGACCTGTGCCTGTCCCAACACCAAGAGCTAGTCTCTCATTGGTTCCCCGTCTTCCCGTTCATCCTCAGGACAAATTGCAACCTGTACGGAACAGGAGGTTAAAGGTGCTGATGCTCCAAGTAGGGAGATTGCTAGTAAAGTGGCTGGAATGGCGAACCCGAGCACAAGGAGATGAGAAATGAAGTGCGTTTTAGAAACCTTTCCCCATCACACGGTGTACCATCTTCTGGGTTTCTCATGCATGTTTTCGATGTAGGAAGATGCCCTTGAACCTGGAGATTTGGGACCCATGCGATGGGTAGCACGCAGTATTACTTTAAAGGGTCTGCATTTGCTCACCCAACCTCACCAAACCTCTCAGCCCCAAGAGTGTCCACCCTTATGTCTCATCCAGCTGTGGGTCTAGATATGGTCAATCCAGGTTGCATCACAGCCCCTGAACGAATTGTGTAAGAATTTCTCTCTCTTTCCCTGTCTTTGTTTCATGGGTTTTTAAAAGTAATTTATTTTTATAATGGGGTTTAGCTGCTTTTCACGGCTGTGTTTATGCCGCTTTACACCCACTTGACACACTAACAGAGAGATATCAATACATAGGTTTTAAGATTATTACTAGTCAGATATTTTCTTGTGCGGTGAATCGGGCGTGTTGAGTCCAGTTCTCTGAGCAAGGAGTAGGTCTTGTCTATTACATATTGGGTTTATGGAACGGTATCTGAGCTAATTTGAAACTCTTGTTTTATGTATCACCCCACCTCACCTTTCCCGTTAAGCAGCCATAGTGAGTTTTCTGCATGTGTGACTCTGTTCTGTTTTGTAATTCAGTTCAAGTGTAACGGTTTTTACATTCCCTCTATAAGTGACACCTTATGAGAAGTGTCCTTTTCTGTGTGACTTATTTCACTTAGAATCGTCTTACCTAAATCCACTCATCATGCTGCTACTAGCCTTATGACATTGATTTCATGGCTGAGTGTTATTCCATTGTACATAAGGACCACAACTTTTTGATCCATTTTTCGCTTTCCTGGGATATTTAAGGTGGAATGAAGTGGAGGTCCTTGTCAACAGAGCAGCCCTAAACTTTGGGGTGCTTGTGTCTTGCTGATTTTCAATTTTCCCACTTTATCCCCCCATGCGTGGAAGTGCCCTATGCTCTCTAAGCTGTGTTTTTTAGATGTTTCAGGACACACCGTACACTTCTCCAGAGTGGCTGTTGGCAATTTACATCCCGCCCATCAGTGTAGCAAGGCTCCCATTTCTCCATGGCCTGTCCTGCATTTCTGGTTTTGACACTTTTTTCAGCATGGCCCTTTTGACCGATGGGAAGCCAGACTTCTTAGTAGCGCTGATTTGCCTTTCCAGGTTGCTTGGTTGGCCAAAAAGGGCGTATGCGTTTTTTCCTGAATATATTCAGGAAAAAACGCATACGCCCTTTTTGGCCAAGGGCATCATTGTCAACGTTTTGCCGCTTTTCATGTGCTTTAAAGGCGATTCGAATCTACCTCCTGAAATCTGTTTCCTGCAATTCTGCCTTGATTTCAAATCCTCTTCTTTGCCTTCCCTCAATATATTTGTGGACGAGAGTTATCATTTATAACTCTGCAGGTTTGTGAATTGCAGTGCCCAGAAGCTCCATTTTACAAGTCGCTTTTTTGGGAGCTGGCCGCAAAAGCGCAGGATGGCTTCAGGCCCTGTTCTGGTTCCGGGGGGCAGGCTGAGCCTGTGGTTAATTCTTCTTCCTGATGGGAAAATAGAGTGACCTGTGCCTGTCCCAACACCAAGAGCTAGTCTCTCATTGGTTCCCCGTCTTCCCGTTCATCCTCAGGACAAATTGCAACCTGTACGGAACAGGAGGTTAAAGGTGCTGATGCTCCAAGTAGGGAGATTGCTAGTAAAGTGGCTGGAATGGCGAACCCGAGCACAAGGAGATGAGAAATGAAGTGCGTTTTAGAAACCTTTCCCCATCACACGGTGTACCATCTTCTGGGTTTCTCATGCATGTTTTCGATGTAGGAAGATGCCCTTGAACCTGGAGATTTGGGACCCATGCGATGGGTAGCACGCAGTATTACTTTAAAGGGTCTGCATTTGCTCACCCAACCTCACCAAACCTCTCAGCCCCAAGAGTGTCCACCCTTATGTCTCATCCAGCTGTGGGTCTAGATATGGTCAATCCAGGTTGCATCACAGCCCCTGAACGAATTGTGTAAGAATTTCTCTCTCTTTCCCTGTCTTTGTTTCATGGGTTTTGAAAAGTAATTTATTTTTATAATGGGGTTTAGCTGCTTTTCACGGCTGTGTTTATGCCGCTTTACACCCACTTGACACACTAACAGAGAGATATCAATACATAGGTTTTAAGATTATTACTAGTCAGATATTTTCTTGTGCGGTGAATCGGGCGTGTTGAGTCCAGTTCTCTGAGCAAGGAGTAGGTCTTGTCTATTACATATTGGGTTTATGGAACGGTATCTGAGCTAATTTGAAACTCTTGTTTTATGTATCACCCCACCTCACCTTTCCCGTTAAGCAGCCATAGTGAGTTTTCTGCATGTGTGACTCTGTTCTGTTTTGTAATTCAGTTCAAGTGTAACGGTTTTTACATTCCCTCTATAAGTGACACCTTATGAGAAGTGTCCTTTTCTGTGTGACTTATTTCACTTAGAATCGTCTTACCTAAATCCACTCATCATGCTGCTACTAGCCTTATGACATTGATTTCATGGCTGAGTGTTATTCCATTGTACATAAGGACCACAACTTTTTGATCCATTTTTCGCTTTCCTGGGATATTTAAGGTGGAATGAAGTGGAGGTCCTTGTCAACAGAGCAGCCCTAAACTTTGGGGTGCTTGTGTCTTGCTGATTTTCAATTTTACCACTTTATCCCCCCATGCGTGGAAGTGCCCTATGCTCTCTAAGCTGTGTTTTTTAGATGTTTCAGGACACACCGTACACTTCTCCAGAGTGGCTGTTGGCAATTTACATCCCGCCCATCAGTGTAGCAAGGCTCCCATTTCTCCATGGCCTGTCCTGCATTTCTGGTTTTGACACTTTTTTCAGCATGGCCCTTTTGACCGATGGGAAGCGAGACTTCTTTGTAGCGCTGATTTGCCTTTCCAGGTTGCTTGGTTGGCCAAAAAGGGCGTATGCGTTTTTTCCTGAATATATTCAGGAAAAAACGCATACGCCCTTTTTGGCCAAGGGCATCATTGTCAACGTTTTGCCGCTTTTCATGTGCTTTAAAGGCGATTCGAATCTACCTCCTGAAATCTGTTTCCTGCAATTCTGCCTTGATTTCAAATCCTCTTCTTTGCCTTCCCTCAATATATTTGTGGACGAGAGTTATCATTTATAACTCTGCAGGTTTGTGAATTGCAGTGCCCTGAAGCTCCATTTTACAAGTCGCTTTTTTGGGAGCTGGCCGCAAAAGCGCAGGATGGCTTCAGGCCCTGTTCTGGTTCCGGGGGGCAGGCTGAGCCTGTGGTTAATTCTTCTTCCTGATGGGAAAATAGAGTGACCTGTGCCTGTCCCAACACCAAGAGCTAGTCTCTCATTGGTTCCCCGTCTTCCCGTTCATCCTCAGGACAAATTGCAACCTGTACGGAACAGGAGGTTAAAGGTGCTGATGCTCCAAGTAGGGAGATTGCTAGTAAAGTGGCTGGAATGGCGATCCCGAGCACAAGGAGATGAGAAATGAGGTGCGTTTTAGAAACCTTTCCCCATCACACGGTGTACTATCTTCTGGGTTTCTCATGCATGTTTTCGATGTAGGAAGATGCCCTTGAACCTGGAGATTTGGGACCCATGCGATGGGTAGCACGCAGTATTACTTTAAAGGGTCTGCGTTTGATCACCCAACCTCACCAAACCTCTCAGCCCCAAGAGTGTCCACCCTTATGTCTCATCCAGCTGTGGGTCTAGATGTGGTCAATCCAGGTTGCATCACAGCCCCTGAACGAATTGTGTAAGAATTTCTCTCTCTTTCCCTGTCTTTGTTTCATGGGTTTTTAAAAGTAATTTATTTTTATAATGGGGTTTAGCTGCTTTTCACGGCTGTGTTTATGCCGCTTTACACCCACTTGACACACTAACAGAGAGATATCAATACATAGGTTTTAAGATTATTACTAGTCAGATATATTCTTGTGCGGTGAATCGGGCGTGTTGAGTCAATTCTCTGAGCAAGGAGTAGGTCTTGTCTATTACATATTGGGTTTATGGAACGGTATCTGAACTAATTTGAAACTCTTGTTTTATGTATCACCCCACCTCACCTTTCCCGTTAAGCAGCCATAGTGTGTTTTCTGCATGTGTGACTCTGTTCTGTTTTGTAATTCAGTTCAAGTGTAACGGTTTTTACATTCCCTCTATAAGTGACACCTTATGAGAAGTGTCCTTTTCTGTGTGACTTATTTCACTTAGAATCGTCTTACCTAAATCCACTCATCATGCTGCTACTAGCCTTATGACATTGATTTCATGGCTGAGTGATATTCCATTGTACATAAGGACCACAACTTTTTGATCCATTTTTCGCTTTCCTGGGATATTTAAGGTGGAATGAAGTGGAGGTCCTTGTCAACAGAGCAGCCCTAAACTTTGGGGTGCTTGTGTCTTGCTGATTTTCAATTTTCCCTCTTTATCCCCCCATGCGTGGAAGTGCCCTATGCTCTCTAAGCTGTGTTTTTTAGATGTTTCAGGACACACCGTACACTTCTCCAGAGTGGCTGTTGGCAATTTACATCCCGCCCATCAGTGTAGCAAGACTCCCATTTCTCCATGGCCTGTCTTGCATTTCTGGTTTTGATACTTTTTTCAGCATGGCCCTTTTGACCGATGTGAAGTGAGACTTCTTTGTAGCGCTGATTTGCCTTTCCAGGTTGCTTGGTTGGCCAAAAAGGGCGTATGCGTTTTTTCCTGAATATATTCAGGAAAAAACGCATACGCCCTTTTTGGCCAAGGCCATCATTGTCAACGTTTTGCTGCTTTTCATGTGCTTTAAAGGCGATTCGAATCTACCTCCTGAAATCTGTTTCCTGCAATTCTGCCTTGATTTCAAATCCTCTTCTTTGCCTTCCCTCAATATATTTGTGGACGAGAGTTATCATTTATAACTCTGCAGGTTTGTGAATTGCAGTGCCCTGAAGCTCCATTTTACAAGTCGCTTTTTTGGGAGCTGGCCGCAAAAGCGCAGGATGGCTTCAGGCCCTGTTCTGGTTCCGGGGGGCAGGCTGAGCCTGTGGTTAATTCTTCTTCCTGATGGGAAAATAGAGTGACCTGTGCCTGTCCCAACACCAAGAGCTAGTCTCTCATTGGTTCCCCGTCTTCCCGTTCATCCTCAGGACAAATTGCAACCTGTACGGAACACTAGGTTAAAGGTGCTGATGCTCCAAGTAGGGAGATTGCTAGTAAAGTGGCTGGAATGGCGAACCCGAGCACAAGGAGATGAGAAATGAGGTGCGTTTTAGAAACCTTTCCCCATCACACGGTGTACCATCTTCTGGGTTTCTCATGCATGTTTTCGATGTAGGAAGATGCCCTTGAACCTGGAGATTTGGGACCCATGCGATGGGTAGCACGCAGTATTACTTTAAAGGGTCTGCGTTTGCTCACGCAACCTCAACAGACCTCTCAGCCCCAAGAGTGTCCACCCTTATGTCTCATCCAGCTGTGGGTCTAGATATGGTCAATCCAGGTTGCATCACAGCCCCTGAACGAATTGTGTAAGAATTTCTCTCTCTTTCACTGTCTTTGTTTCATGGGTTTTTAAAAGTAATTTATTTTTATAATGGGGTTGAGCTGCTTTTCACGGCTGTGTTTATGCCGATTTACACCCACTTGACACACTAACAGAGAGATATCAATACATAGGTTTTAAGATTATTACTAGTCAGATATATTCTTGTGCAGTGAATCGGGCGTGTTGAGTCCAGTTCTCTGAGCAAGGAGTAGGTCTTGTCTATTACATATTGGGTTTATGGAACGGTATCTGAGCTAATTTGAAACTCTTGTTTTATGTATCACCCCACCTCACCTTTCCCGTTAAGCAGCCATAGTGTGTTTTCTGCATGTGTGCCTCTGTTCTGTTTTGTAATTCAGTTCAAGTGTAACGGTTTTTACATTCCCTCTATAAGTGACACCTTATGAGAAGTGTCCTTTTCTGTGTGACTTATTTCACTTAGAATCGTCTTACCTAAATCCACTCATCATGCTGCTACTAGCCTTATGACATTGATTTCATGGCTGAGTGATATTCCATTGTACATAAGGACCACAACTTTTTGATCCATTTTTCGCTTTCCTGGGATATTTAAGGTGGAATGAAGTGGAGGTCCTTGTCAACAGAGCAGCCCTAAACTTTGGGGTGCTTGTTTCTTGCTGATTTTCAATTTTCCCACTTTATCCCCCCATGCGTGGAAGTGCCCTATGCTCTCTAAGCTGTGTTTTTTAGATGTTTCAGGACACACCGTACACTTCTCCAGAGTGGCTGTTGGCAATTTACATCCCGCCCATCAGTGTAGCAAGGCTCCCATTTCTCCATGGCCTGTCCTGCATTTCTGGTTTTGACACTTTTTTCAGCATGGCCCTTTTGACCGATGGGAAGCGAGACTTCTTTGTAGCGCTGATTTGCCTTTCCAGGTTGCTTGGTTGGCCAAAAAGGGCGTATGCGTTTTTTCCTGAATATATTCAGGAAAAAACGCATACGCCCTTTTTGGCCAAGGGCATCATTGTCAACGTTTTGCCGCTTTTCATGTGCTTTAAAGGCGATTCGAATCTACCTCCTGAAATCTGTTTCCTGCAATTCTGCCTTGATTTCAAATCCTCTTCTTTGCCTTCCCTCAATATATTTGTGGACGAGAGTTATCATTTATAACTCTGCAGGTTTGTGAATTGCAGTGCCCTGAAGCTCCATTTTACAAGTCGCTTTTTTGGGAGCTGGCCGCAAAAGCGCAGGATGGCTTCAGGCCCTGTTCTGGTTCCGGGGGGCAGGCTGAGCCTGTGGTTAATTCTTCTTCCTGATGGGAAAATAGAGTGACCTGTGCCTGTCCCAACACCAAGAGCTAGTCTCTCATTGGTTCCCCGTCTTCCCGTTCATCCTCAGGACAAATTGCAACCTGTACGGAACAGGAGGTTAAAGGTGCTGATGCTCCAAGTACGGAGATTGCTAGTAAAGTGGCTGGAATGGCGAACCCGAGCACAAGGAGATGAGAAATGAGGTGCGTTTTAGAAACCTTTCCCCATCACACGGTGTACCATCTTCTGGGTTTCTCATGCATGTTTTCGATGTAGGAAGATGCCCTTGAACCTGGAGATTTGGGACCCATGCGATGGGTAGCACGCAGTATTACTTTAAAGGGTCTGCGTTTGATCACCCAACCTCACCAAACCTCTCAGCCCCAAGAGTGTCCACCCTTATGTCTCATCCAGCTGTGGGTCTAGATGTGGTCAATCCAGGTTGCATCACAGCCCCTGAACGAATTGTGTAAGAATTTCTCTCTCTTTCCCTGTCTTTGTTTCATGGGTTTTTAAAAGTAATTTATTTTTATAATGGGGTTTAGCTGCTTTTCACGGCTGTGTTTATGCCGCTTTACACCCACTTGACACACTAACAGAGAGATATCAATACATAGGTTTTAAGATTATTACTAGTCAGATATATTTTTGTGCGGTGAATCGGGCGTGTTGAGTCAATTCTCTGAGCAAGGAGTAGGTCTTGTCTATTACATATTGGGTTTATGGAACGGTATCTGAACTAATTTGAAACTCTTGTTTTATGTATCACCCCACCTCACCTTTCCCGTTAAGCAGCCATAGTGTGTTTTCTGCATGTGTGACTCTGTTCTGTTTTGTAATTCAGTTCAAGTGTAACGGTTTTTACATTCCCTCTATAAGTGACACCTTATGAGAAGTGTCCTTTTCTGTGTGACTTATTTCACTTAGAATCGTCTTACCTAAATCCACTCATCATGCTGCTACTAGCCTTATGACATTGATTTCATGGCTGAGTGATATTCCATTGTACATAAGGACCACAACTTTTTGATCCATTTTTCGCTTTCCTGGGATATTTAAGGTGGAATGAAGTGGAGGTCCTTGTCAACAGAGCAGCCCTAAACTTTGGGGTGCTTGTGTCTTGCTGATTTTCAATTTTCCCTCTTTATCCCCCCATGCGTGGAAGTGCCCTATGCTCTCTAAGCTGTGTTTTTTAGATGTTTCAGGACACACCGTACACTTCTCCAGAGTGGCTGTTGGCAATTTACATCCCGCCCATCAGTGTAGCAAGACTCCCATTTCTCCATGGCCTGTCTTGCATTTCTGGTTTTGATACTTTTTTCAGCATGGCCCTTTTGACCGATGTGAAGTGAGACTTCTTTGTAGCGCTGATTTGCCTTTCCAGGTTGCTTGGTTGGCCAAAAAGGGCGTATGCGTTTTTTCCTGAATATATTCAGGAAAAAACGCATACGCCCTTTTTGGCCAAGGCCATCATTGTCAACGTTTTGCTGCTTTTCATGTGCTTTAAAGGCGATTCGAATCTACCTCCTGAAATCTGTTTCCTGCAATTCTGCCTTGATTTCAAATCCTCTTCTTTGCCTTCCCTCAATATATTTGTGGACGAGAGTTATCATTTATAACTCTGCAGGTTTGTGAATTGCAGTGCCCTGAAGCTCCATTTTACAAGTCGCTTTTTTGGGAGCTGGCCGGAAAAGCGCAGGATGGCTTCAGGCCCTGTTCTGGTTCCGGGGGGCAGGCTGAGCCTGTGGTTAATTCTTCTTCCTGATGGGAAAATAGAGTGACCTGTGCCTGTCCCAACACCAAGAGCTAGTCTCTCATTGGTTCCCCGTCTTCCCGTTCATCCTCAGGACAAATTGCAACCTGTACGGAACACTAGGTTAAAGGTGCTGATGCTCCAAGTAGGGAGATTGCTAGTAAAGTGGCTGGAATGGCGAACCCGAGCACAAGGAGATGAGAAATGAGGTGCGTTTTAGAAACCTTTCCCCATCACACGGTGTACCATCTTCTGGGTTTCTCATGCATGTTTTCGATGTAGGAAGATGCCCTTGAACCTGGAGATTTGGGACCCATGCGATGGGTAGCACGCAGTATTACTTTAAAGGGTCTGCGTTTGCTCACGCAACCTCAACAGACCTCTCAGCCCCAAGAGTGTCCACCCTTATGTCTCATCCAGCTGTGGGTCTAGATATGGTCAATCCAGGTTGCATCACAGCCCCTGAACGAATTGTGTAAGAATTTCTCTCTCTTTCACTGTCTTTGTTTCATGGGTTTTTAAAAGTAATTTATTTTTATAATGGGGTTTAGCTGCTTTTCACGGCTGTGTTTATGCCGATTTACACCCACTTGACACACTAACAGAGAGATATCAATACATAGGTTTTAAGATTATTACTAGTCAGATATATTCTTGTGCAGTGAATCGGGCGTGTTGAGTCCAGTTCTCTGAGCAAGGAGTAGGTCTTGTCTATTACATATTGGGTTTATGGAACGGTATCTGAGCTAATTTGAAACTCTTGTTTTATGTATCACCCCACCTCACCTTTCCCGTTAAGCAGCCATAGTGTGTTTTCTGCATGTGTGCCTCTGTTCTGTTTTGTAATTCAGTTCAAGTGTAACGGTTTTTACATTCCCTCTATAAGTGACACCTTATGAGAAGTGTCCTTTTCTGTGTGACTTATTTCACTTAGAATCGTCTTACCTAAATCCACTCATCATGCTGCTACTAGCCTTATGACATTGATTTCATGGCTGAGTGATATTCCATTGTACATAAGGACCACAACTTTTTGATCCATTTTTCGCTTTCCTGGGATATTTAAGGTGGAATGAAGTGGAGGTCCTTGTCAACAGAGCAGCCCTAAACTTTGGGGTGCTTGTTTCTTGCTGATTTTCAATTTTCCCACTTTATCCCCCCATGCGTGGAAGTGCCCTATGCTCTCTAAGCTGTGTTTTTTAGATGTTTCAGGACACACCGTACACTTCTCCAGAGTGGCTGTTGGCAATTTACATCCCGCCCATCAGTGTAGCAAGGCTCCCATTTCTCCATGGCCTGTCCTGCATTTCTGGTTTTGACACTTTTTTCAGCATGGCCCTTTTGACCGATGGGAAGCGAGACTTCTTTGTAGCGCTGATTTGCCTTTCCAGGTTGCTTGGTTGGCCAAAAAGGGCGTATGCGTTTTTTCCTGAATATATTCAGGAAAAAACGCATACGCCCTTTTTGGCCAAGGGCATCATTGTCAACGTTTTGCCGCTTTTCATGTGCTTTAAAGGCGATTCGAATCTACCTCCTGAAATCTGTTTCCTGCAATTCTGCCTTGATTTCAAATCCTCTTCTTTGCCTTCCCTCAATATATTTGTGGACGAGAGTTATCATTTATAACTCTGCAGGTTTGTGAATTGCAGTGCCCTGAAGCTCCATTTTACAAGTCGCTTTTTTGGGAGCTGGCCGCAAAAGCGCAGGATGGCTTCAGGCCCTGTTCTGGTTCCGGGGGGCAGGCTGAGCCTGTGGTTAATTCTTCTTCCTGATGGGAAAATAGAGTGACCTGTGCCTGTCCCAACACCAAGAGCTAGTCTCTCATTGGTTCCCCGTCTTCCCGTTCATCCTCAGGACAAATTGCAACCTGTACGGAACAGGAGGTTAAAGGTGCTGATGCTCCAAGTAGGGAGATTGCTAGTAAAGTGGCTGGAATGGCGAACCCGAGCACAAGGAGATGAGAAATGAGGTGCGTTTTAGAAACCTTTCCCCATCACACGGTGTACCATCTTCTGGGTTTCTCATGCATGTTTTCGATGTAGGAAGATGCCCTTGAACCTGGAGATTTGGGACCCATGCGATGGGTAGCACGCAGTATTACTTTAAAGGGTCTGCGTTTGCTCACCCAACCTCACCAAACCTCTCAGCCCCAAGAGTGTCCACCCTTATGTCTCATCCAGCTGTGGGTCTAGATATGGTCAATCCAGGTTGCATCACAGCCCCTGAACGAATTGTGTAAGAATTTCTCTCTCTTTCCCTGTCTTTGTTTCATGGGTTTTGAAAAGTAATTTATTTTTATAATGGGGTTTAGCTGCTTTTCAGGGCTGTGTTTATGCCGCTTTACACCCACTTGACACACTAACAGAGAGATATCAATACATAAGTTTTAAGATTATTACTAGTCAGATATATTCTTGTGCGGTGAATCGGGCGTGTTGAGTCCAGTTCTCTGAGCAAGGAGTAGGTCTTGTCTATTACATATTGGGTTTATGGAACGGTATCTGAGCTAATTTGAAACTCTTGTTTTATGTATCACCCCACCTCACCTTTCCCGTTAAGCAGCCATAGTGTGTTTTCTGCATGTGTGCCTCTGTTCTGTTTTGTAATTCAGTTCAAGTGTAACGGTTTTTACATTCCCTCTATAAGTGACACCTTATGAGAAGTGTCCTTTTCTGTGTGACTTATTTCACTTAGAATCGTCTTACCTAAATCCACTCATCATGCTGCTACTAGCCTTATGACATTGATTTCATGGCTGAGTGATATTCCATTGTACATAAGGACCACAACTTTTTTATCCATTTTTCGCTTTCCTGGGATATTTAAGGTGGAATGAAGTGGAGGTCCTTGTCAACAGAGCAGCCCTAAACTTTGGGGTGCTTGTGTCTTGCTGATTTTCAATTTTCCCACTTTATCCCCCCATGCGTGGAAGTGCCCTATGCTCTCTAAGCTGTGTTTTTTAGATGTTTCAGGACACACCGTACACTTCTCCAGAGTGGCTGTTGGCAATTTACATCCCGCCCATCAGTGTAGCAAGGCTCCCATTTCTCCATGGCCTGTCCTGCATTTCTGGTTTTGACACTTTTTTCAGCATGGCCCTTTTGACCGATGGGAAGCGAGACTTCTTTGTAGCGCTGATTTGCCTTTCCAGGTTGCTTGGTTGGCCAAAAAGGGCGTATGCGTTTTTTCCTGAATATATTCAGGAAAAAACGCATACGCCCTTTTTGGCCAAGGGCATCATTGTCAACGTTTTGCCGCTTTTCATGTGCTTTAAAGGCGATTCGAATCTACCTCCTGAAATCTGTTTCCTGCAATTCTGCCTTGATTTCAAATCCTCTTCTTTGCCTTCCCTCAATATATTTGTGGACGAGAGTTATCATTTATAACTCTGCAGGTTTGTGAATTGCAGTGCCCTGAAGCTCCATTTTACAAGTCGCTTTTTTGGGAGCTGGCCGCAAAAGCGCAGGATGGCTTCAGGCCCTGTTCTGGTTCCGGGGGGCAGGCTGAGCCTGTGGTGAATTCTTCTTCCTGATGGGAAAATAGAGTGACCTGTGCCTGTCCCAACACCAAGAGCTAGTCTCTCATTGGTTCCCCGTCTTCCCGTTCATCCTCAGGACAAATTGCAACCTGTACGGAACAGGAGGTTAAAGGTGCTGATGCTCCAAGTAGGGAGATTGCTAGTAAAGTGGCTGGAATGGCGAACCCGAGCACAAGGAGATGAGAAATGAGGTGCGTTTTAGAAACCTTTCCCCATCACACGGTGTACCATCTTCTGGGTTTCTCATGCATGTTTTCGATGTAGGAAGATGCCCTTGAACCTGGAGATTTGGGACCCATGCGATGGGTAGCACGCAGTATTACTTTAAAGGGTCTGCGTTTGCTCACGCAACCTCAACAAACCTCTCAGCCCCAAGAGTGTCCACCCTTATGTCTCATCCAGCTGTGGGTCTAGATATGGTCAATCCAGGTTGCATCACAGCCCCTGAACGAATTGTGTAAGAATTTCTCTCTCTTTCACTGTCTTTGTTTCATGGGTTTTTAAAAGTAATTTATTTTTATAATGGGGTTTAGCTGCTTTTCACGGCTGTGTTTATGCCGCTTTACACCCACTTGACACACTAACAGAGAGATATCAATACATAGGTTTTAAGATTATTACTAGTCAGATATATTCTTGTGCAGTGAATCGGGCGTGTTGAGTCCAGTTCTCTGAGCAAGGAGTAGGTCTTGTCTATTACATATTGGGTTTATGGAACGGTATCTGAGCTAATTTGAAACTCTTGTTTTATGTATCACCCCACCTCACCTTTCCCGTTAAGCAGCCATAGTGTGTTTTCTGCATGTGTGCCTCTGTTCTGTTTTGTAATTCAGTTCAAGTGTAACGGTTTTTACATTCCCTCTAGAAGTGACACCTTATGAGAAGTGTCCTTTTCTGTGTGACTTATTTCACTTAGAATCGTCTTACCTAAATCCACTCATCATGCTGCTACTAGCCTTATGACATTGATTTCATGGCTGAGTGATATTCCATTGTACATAAGGACCACAACTTTTTGATCCATTTTTCGCTTTCCTGGGATATTTAAGGTGGAATGAAGTGGAGGTCCTTGTCAACAGAGCAGCCCTAAACTTTGGGGTGCTTGTTTCTTGCTGATTTTCAATTTTCCCACTTTATCCCCCCATGCGTGGAAGTGCCCTATGCTCTCTAAGCTGTGTTTTTTAGATGTTTCAGGACACACCGTACACTTCTCCAGAGTGGCTGTTGGCAATTTACATCCCGCCCATCAGTGTAGCAAGGCTCCCATTTCTCCATGGCCTGTCCTGCATTTCTGGTTTTGACACTTTTTTCAGCATGGCCCTTTTGACCGATGGGAAGCCAGACTTCTTAGTAGCGCTGATTTGCCTTTCCAGGTTGCTTGGTTGGCCAAAAAGGGCGTATGCGTTTTTTCCTGAATATATTCAGGAAAAAACGCATACGCCCTTTTTGGCCAAGGGCATCATTGTCAACGTTTTGCCGCTTTTCATGTGCTTTAAAGGCGATTCGAATCTACCTCCTGAAATCTGTTTCCTGCAATTCTGCCTTGATTTCAAATCCTCTTCTTTGCCTTCCCTCAATATATTTGTGGACGAGAGTTATCATTTATAACTCTGCAGGTTTGTGAATTGCAGTGCCCAGAAGCTCCATTTTACAAGTCGCTTTTTTGGGAGCTGGCCGCAAAAGCGCAGGATGGCTTCAGGCCCTGTTCTGGTTCCGGGGGGCAGGCTGAGCCTGTGGTTAATTCTTCTTCCTGATGGGAAAATAGAGTGACCTGTGCCTGTCCCAACACCAAGAGCTAGTCTCTCATTGGTTCCCCGTCTTCCCGTTCATCCTCAGGACAAATTGCAACCTGTACGGAACAGGAGGTTAAAGGTGCTGATGCTCCAAGTAGGGAGATTGCTAGTAAAGTGGCTGGAATGGCGAACCCGAGCACAAGGAGATGAGAAATGAAGTGCGTTTTAGAAACCTTTCCCCATCACACGGTGTACCATCTTCTGGGTTTCTCATGCATGTTTTCGATGTAGGAAGATGCCCTTGAACCTGGAGATTTGGGACCCATGCGATGGGTAGCACGCAGTATTACTTTAAAGGGTCTGCATTTGCTCACCCAACCTCACCAAACCTCTCAGCCCCAAGAGTGTCCACCCTTATGTCTCATCCAGCTGTGGGTCTAGATATGGTCAATCCAGGTTGCATCACAGCCCCTGAACGAATTGTGTAAGAATTTCTCTCTCTTTCCCTGTCTTTGTTTCATGGGTTTTTAAAAGTAATTTATTTTTATAATGGGGTTTAGCTGCTTTTCACGGCTGTGTTTATGCCGCTTTACACCCACTTGACACACTAACAGAGAGATATCAATACATAGGTTTTAAGATTATTACTAGTCAGATATTTTCTTGTGCGGTGAATCGGGCGTGTTGAGTCCAGTTCTCTGAGCAAGGAGTAGGTCTTGTCTATTACATATTGGGTTTATGGAACGGTATCTGAGCTAATTTGAAACTCTTGTTTTATGTATCACCCCACCTCACCTTTCCCGTTAAGCAGCCATAGTGAGTTTTCTGCATGTGTGACTCTGTTCTGTTTTGTAATTCAGTTCAAGTGTAACGGTTTTTACATTCCCTCTATAAGTGACACCTTATGAGAAGTGTCCTTTTCTGTGTGACTTATTTCACTTAGAATCGTCTTACCTAAATCCACTCATCATGCTGCTACTAGCCTTATGACATTGATTTCATGGCTGAGTGTTATTCCATTGTACATAAGGACCACAACTTTTTTATCCATTTTTCGCTTTCCTGGGATATTTAAGGTGGAATGAAGTGGAGGTCCTTGTCAACAGAGCAGCCCTAAACTTTGGGGTGCTTGTGTCTTGCTGATTTTCAATTTTCCCACTTTATCCCCCCATGCGTGGAAGTGCCCTATGCTCTCTAAGCTGTGTTTTTTAGATGTTTCAGGACACACCGTACACTTCTCCAGAGTGGCTGTTGGCAATTTACATCCCGCCCATCAGTGTACCAAGGCTCCCATTTCTCCATGGCCTGTCCTGCATTTCTGGTTTTGACACTTTTTTCAGCATGGCCCTTTTGACCGATGGGAAGCGAGACTTCTTTGTAGCGCTGATTTGCCTTTCCAGGTTGCTTGGTTGGCCAAAAAGGGCGTATGCGTTTTTTCCTGAATATATTCAGGAAAAAACCTATACGCCCTTTTTGGCCAAGGGCATCATTGTCAACGTTTTGCCGCTTTTCATGTGCTTTAAAGGCGATTCGAATCTACCTCCTGAAATCTGTTTCCTGCAATTCTGCCTTGATTTCAAATCCTCTTCTTTGCCTTCCCTCAATATATTTGTGGACGAGAGTTATCATTTATAACTCTGCAGGTTTGTGAATTGCAGTGCCCTGAAGCTCCATTTTACAAGTCGCTTTTTTGGGAGCTGGCCGCAAAAGCGCAGGATGGCTTCAGGCCCTGTTCTGGTTCCGGGGGGCAGGCTGAGCCTGTGGTTAATTCTTCTTCCTGATGGGAAAATAGAGTGACCTGTGCCTGTCCCAACACCAAGAGCTAGTCTCTCATTGGTTCCCCGTCTTCCCGTTCATCCTCAGGACAAATTGCAACCTGTACGGAACAGGAGGTTAAAGGTGCTGATGCTCCAAGTAGGGAGATTGCTAGTAAAGTGGCTGGAATGGCGAACCCGAGCACAAGGAGATGAGAAATGAGGTGCGTTTTAGAAACCTTTCCCCATCACACGGTGTACCATCTTCTGGGTTTCTCATGCATGTTTTCGATGTAGGAAGATGCCCTTGAACCTGGAGATTTGGGACCCATGCGATGGGTAGCACGCAGTATTACTTTAAAGGGTCTGCGTTTGCTCACCCAACCTCACCAAACCTCTCAGCCCCAAGTGTGTCCACCCTTATGTCTCATCCAGCTGTGGGTCTAGATATGGTCAATCCAGGTTGCATCACAGCCCCTGAACGAATTGTGTAAGAATTTCTCTCTCTTTCCCTGTCTTTGTTTCATGGGTTTTTAAAAGTAATTTATTTTTATAATGGGGTTTAGCTGCTTTTCAGGGCTGTGTTTATGCCGCTTTACACCCACTTGACACACTAACAGAGAGATATCAATACATAGGTTTTAAGATTATTACTAGTCAGATATATTCTTGTGCGGTGAATCGGGCGTGTTGAGTCCAGTTCTCTGAGCAAGGAGTAGGTCTTGTCTATTACATATTGGGTTTATGGAACGGTATCTGAGCTAATTTGAAACTCTTGTTTTATGTATCACCCCACCTCACCTTTCCCGTTAAGCAGCCATAGTGTGTTTTCTGCATGTGTGCCTCTGTTCTGTTTTGTAATTCAGTTCAAGTGTAACGGTTTTTACATTCCCTCTATAAGTGACACCTTATGAGAAGTGTCCTTTTCTGTGTGACTTATTTCACTTAGAATCGTCTTACCTAAATCCACTCATCATGCTGCTACTAGCCTTATGACATTGATTTCATGGCTGAGTGTTATTCCATTGTACATAAGGACCACAACTTTTTTATCCATTTTTCGCTTTCCTGGGATATTTAAGGTGGAATGAAGTGGAGGTCCTTGTCAACAGAGCAGCCCTAAACTTTGGGGTGCTTGTGTCTTGCTGATTTTCAATTTTCCCACTTTATCCCCCCATGCGTGGAAGTGCCCTATGCTCTCTAAGCTGTGTTTTTTAGATGTTTCAGGACACACCGTACACTTCTCCAGAGTGGCTGTTGGCAATTTACATCCCGCCCATCAGTGTACCAAGGCTCCCATTTCTCCATGGCCTGTCCTGCATTTCTGGTTTTGACACTTTTTTCAGCATGGCCCTTTTGACCGATGGGAAGCGAGACTTCTTTGTAGCGCTGATTTGCCTTTCCAGGTTGCTTGGTTGGCCAAAAAGGGCGTATGCGTTTTTTCCTGAATATATTCAGGAAAAAACCTATACGCCCTTTTTGGCCAAGGGCATCATTGTCAACGTTTTGCCGCTTTTCATGTGCTTTAAAGGCGATTCGAATCTACCTCCTGAAATCTGTTTCCTGCAATTCTGCCTTGATTTCAAATCCTCTTCTTTGCCTTCCCTCAATATATTTGTGGACGAGAGTTATCATTTATAACTCTGCAGGTTTGTGAATTGCAGTGCCCTGAAGCTCCATTTTACAAGTCGCTTTTTTGGGAGCTGGCCGCAAAAGCGCAGGATGGCTTCAGGCCCTGTTCTGGTTCCGGGGGGCAGGCTGAGCCTGTGGTTAATTCTTCTTCCTGATGGGAAAATAGAGTGACCTGTGCCTGTCCCAACACCAAGAGCTAGTCTCTCATTGGTTCCCCGTCTTCCCGTTCATCCTCAGGACAAATTGCAACCTGTACGGAACAGGAGGTTAAAGGTGCTGATGCTCCAAGTAGGGAGATTGCTAGTAAAGTGGCTGGAATGGCGAACCCGAGCACAAGGAGATGAGAAATGAGGTGCGTTTTAGAAACCTTTCCCCATCACACGGTGTACCATCTTCTGGGTTTCTCATGCATGTTTTCGATGTAGGAAGATGCCCTTGAACCTGGAGATTTGGGACCCATGCGATGGGTAGCACGCAGTATTACTTTAAAGGGTCTGCGTTTGCTCACGCAACCTCAACAAACCTCTCAGCCCCAAGAGTGTCCACCCTTATGTCTCATCCAGCTGTGGGTCTAGATATGGTCAATCCAGGTTGCATCACAGCCCCTGAACGAATTGTGTAAGAATTTCTCTCTCTTTCACTGTCTTTGTTTCATGGGTTTTTAAAAGTAATTTATTTTTATAATGGGGTTTAGCTGCTTTTCACGGCTGTGTTTATGCCGCTTTACACCCACTTGACACACTAACAGAGAGATATCAATACATAGGTTTTAAGATTATTACTAGTCAGATATATTCTTGTGCAGTGAATCGGGCGTGTTGAGTCCAGTTCTCTGAGCAAGGAGTAGGTCTTGTCTATTACATATTGGGTTTATGGAACGGTATCTGAGCTAATTTGAAACTCTTGTTTTATGTATCACCCCACCTCACCTTTCCCGTTAAGCAGCCATAGTGTGTTTTCTGCATGTGTGCCTCTGTTCTGTTTTGTAATTCAGTTCAAGTGTAACGGTTTTTACATTCCCTCTAGAAGTGACACCTTATGAGAAGTGTCCTTTTCTGTGTGACTTATTTCACTTAGAATCGTCTTACCTAAATCCACTCATCATGCTGCTACTAGCCTTATGACATTGATTTCATGGCTGAGTGATATTCCATTGTACATAAGGACCACAACTTTTTGATCCATTTTTCGCTTTCCTGGGATATTTAAGGTGGAATGAAGTGGAGGTCCTTGTCAACAGAGCAGCCCTAAACTTTGGGGTGCTTGTTTCTTGCTGATTTTCAATTTTCCCACTTTATCCCCCCATGCGTGGAAGTGCCCTATGCTCTCTAAGCTGTGTTTTTTAGATGTTTCAGGACACACCGTACACTTCTCCAGAGTGGCTGTTGGCAATTTACATCCCGCCCATCAGTGTAGCAAGGCTCCCATTTCTCCATGGCCTGTCCTGCATTTCTGGTTTTGACACTTTTTTCAGCATGGCCCTTTTGACCGATGGGAAGCGAGACTTCTTTGTAGCGCTGATTTGCCTTTCCAGGTTGCTTGGTTGGCCAAAAAGGGCGTATGCGTTTTTTCCTGAATATATTCAGGAAAAAACGCATACGCCCTTTTTGGCCAAGGGCATCATTGTCAACGTTTTGCCGCTTTTCATGTGCTTTAAAGGCGATTCGAATCTACCTCCTGAAATCTGTTTCCTGCAATTCTGCCTTGATTTCAAATCCTCTTCTTTGCCTTCCCTCAATATATTTGTGGACGAGAGTTATCATTTATAACTCTGCAGGTTTGTGAATTGCAGTGCCCTGAAGCTCCATTTTACAAGTCGCTTTTTTGGGAGCTGGCCGCAAAAGCGCAGGATGGCTTCAGGCCCTGTTCTGGTTCCGGGGGGCAGGCTGAGCCTGTGGTTAATTCTTCTTCCTGATGGGAAAATAGAGTGACCTGTGCCTGTCCCAACACCAAGAGCTAGTCTCTCATTGGTTCCCCGTCTTCCCGTTCATCCTCAGGACAAATTGCAACCTGTACGGAACAGGAGGTTAAAGGTGCTGATGCTCCAAGTAGGGAGATTGCTAGTAAAGTGGCTGGAATGGCGAACCCGAGCACAAGGAGATGAGAAATGAGGTGCGTTTTAGAAACCTTTCCCCATCACACGGTGTACCATCTTCTGGGTTTCTCATGCATGTTTTCGATGTAGGAAGATGCCCTTGAACCTGGAGATTTGGGACCCATGCGATGGGTAGCACGCAGTATTACTTTAAAGGGTCTGCGTTTGCTCACCCAACCTCACCAAACCTCTCAGCCCCAAGAGTGTCCACCCTTATGTCTCATCCAGCTGTGGGTCTAGATATGGTCAATCCAGGTTGCATCACAGCCCCTGAACGAATTGTGTAAGAATTTCTCTCTCTTTCCCTGTCTTTGTTTCATGGGTTTTGAAAAGTAATTTATTTTTATAATGGGGTTTAGCTGCTTTTCAGGGCTGTGTTTATGCCGCTTTACACCCACTTGACACACTAACAGAGAGATATCAATACATAGGTTTTAAGATTATTACTAGTCAGATATATTCTTGTGCGGTGAATCGGGCGTGTTGAGTCCAGTTCTCTGAGCAAGGAGTAGGTCTTGTCTATTACATATTGGGTTTATGGAACGGTATCTGAGCTAATTTGAAACTCTTGTTTTATGTATCACCCCACCTCACCTTTCCCGTTAAGCAGCCATAGTGTGTTTTCTGCATGTGTGCCTCTGTTCTGTTTTGTAATTCAGTTCAAGTGTAACGGTTTTTACATTCCCTCTATAAGTGACACCTTAAGAGAAGTGTCCTTTTCTGTGTGACTTATTTCACTTAGAATCGTCTTACCTAAATCCACTCATCATGCTGCTACTAGCCTTATGACATTGATTTCATGGCTGAGTGATATTCCATTGTACATAAGGACCACAACTTTTTTATCCATTTTTCGCTTTCCTGGGATATTTAAGGTGGAATGAAGAGGAGGTCCTTGTCAACAGAGCAGCCCTAAACTTTGGGGTGCTTGTGTCTTGCTGATTTTCAATTTTCCCACTTTATCCCCCCATGCGTGGAAGTGCCCTATGCTCTCTAAGCTGTGTTTTTTAGATGTTTCAGGACACACCGTACACTTCTCCAGAGTGGCTGTTGGCAATTTACATCCCGCCCATCAGTGTAGCAAGGCTCCCATTTCTCCATGGCCTGTCCTGCATTTCTGGTTTTGACACTTTTTTCAGCATGGCCCTTTTGACCGATGGGAAGCGAGACTTCTTTGTAGCGCTGATTTGCCTTTCCAGGTTGCTTGGTTGGCCAAAAAGGGCGTATGCGTTTTTTCCTGAATATATTCAGGAAAAAACGCATACGCCCTTTTTGGCCAAGGGCATCATTGTCAACGTTTTGCCGCTTTTCATGTGCTTTAAAGGCGATTCGAATCTACCTCCTGAAATCTGTTTCCTGCAATTCTGCCTTGATTTCAAATCCTCTTCTTTGCCTTCCCTCAATATATTTGTGGACGAGAGTTATCATTTATAACTCTGCAGGTTTGTGAATTGCAGTGCCCTGAAGCTCCATTTTACAAGTCGCTTTTTTGGGAGCTGGCCGCAAAAGCGCAGGATGGCTTCAGGCCCTGTTCTGGTTCCGGGGGGCAGGCTGAGCCTGTGGTTAATTCTTCTTCCTGATGGGAAAATAGAGTGACCTGTGCCTGTCCCAACACCAAGAGCTAGTCTCTCATTGGTTCCCCGTCTTCCCGTTCATCCTCAGGACAAATTGCAACCTGTACGGAACAGGAGGTTAAAGGTGCTGATGCTCCAAGTAGGGAGATTGCTAGTAAAGTGGCTGGAATGGCGAACCCGAGCACAAGGAGATGAGAAATGAGGTGCGTTTTAGAAACCTTTCCCCATCACACGGTGTACCATCTTCTGGGTTTCTCATGCATGTTTTCGATGTAGGAAGATGCCCTTGAACCTGGAGATTTGGGACCCATGCGATGGGTAGCACGCAGTATTACTTTAAAGGGTCTGCGTTTGCTCACCCAACCTCAACAAACTTCTCAGCCCCAAGAGTGTCCACCCTTATGTCTCATCCAGCTGTGGGTCTAGATATGGTCAATCCAGGTTGCATCACAGCCCCTGAACGAATTGTGTAAGAATTTCTCTCTCTTTCCCTGTCTTTGTTTCATGGGTTTTGAAAAGTAATTTATTTTTATAATGGGGTTTAGCTGCTTTTCACGGCTGTGTTTATGCCGCTTTACACCCACTTGACACACTAACAGAGAGATATCAATACATAGGTTTTAAGATTATTACTAGTCAGATATATTCTTGTGCGGTGAATCGGGCGTGTTGAGTCCAGTTCTCTGAGCAAGGAGTAGGTCTTGTCTATTACATATTGGGTTTATGGAACGGTATCTGAGCTAATTTGAAACTCTTGTTTTATGTATCACCCCACCTCACCTTTCCCGTTAAGCAGCCATCGTGTGTTTTCTGCATGTGTGCCTCTGTTCTGTTTTGTAATTCAGTTCAAGTGTAACGGTTTTTACATTCCCTCTATAAGTGACACCTTATGAGAAGTGTCCTTTTCTGTGTGACTTATTTCACTTAGAATCGTCTTACCTAAATCCACTCATCATGCTGCTACTAGCCTTATGACATTGATTTCATGGCTGAGTGATATTCCATTGTACATAAGGACCACAACTTTTTGATCCATTTTTCGCTTTCCTGGGATATTTAAGGTGGAATGAAGTGGAGGTCCTTGTCAACAGAGCAGCCCTAAACTTTGGGGTGCTTGTGTCTTGCTGATTTTCAATTTTCCCACTTTATCCCCCCATGCGTGGAAGTGCCCTATGCTCTCTAAGCTGTGTTTTTTAGATGTTTCAGGACACACCGTACACTTCTCCAGAGTGGCTGTTGGCAATTTACATCCCGCCCATCAGTGTACCAAGGCTCCCATTTCTCCATGGCCTGTCCTGCATTTCTGGTTTTGACACTTTTTTCAGCATGGCCCTTTTGACCGATGGGAAGCGAGACTTCTTTGTAGCGCTGATTTGCCTTTCCAGGTTGCTTGGTTGGCCAAAAAGGGCGTATGCGTTTTTTCCTGAATATATTCAGGAAAAAACGCATACGCCCTTTTTGGCCAAGGGCATCATTGTCAACGTTTTGCCGCTTTTCATGTGCTTTAAAGGCGATTCGAATCTACCTCCTGAAATCTGTTTCCTGCAATTCTGCCTTGATTTCAAATCCTCTTCTTTGCCTTCCCTCAATATATTTGTGGACGAGAGTTATCATTTATAACTCTGCAGGTTTGTGAATTGCAGTGCCCTGAAGCTCCATTTTACAAGTCGCTTTTTTGGGAGCTGGCCGCAAAAGCGCAGGATGGCTTCAGGCCCTGTTCTGGTTCCGGGGGGCAGGCTGAGCCTGTGGTTAATTCTTCTTCCTGATGGGAAAATAGAGTGACCTGTGCCTGTCCCAACACCAAGAGCTAGTCTCTCATTGGTTCCCCGTCTTCCCGTTCATCCTCAGGACAAATTGCAACCTGTACGGAACAGGAGGTTAAAGGTGCTGATGCTCCAGGTAGGGAGATTGCTAGTAAAGTGGCTGGAATGGCGAACCCGAGCACAAGGAGATGAGAAATGAGGTGCGTTTTAGAAACCTTTCCCCATCACACGGTGTACCATCTTCTGGGTTTCTCATGCATGTTTTCGATGTAGGAAGATGCCCTTGAACCTGGAGATTTGGGACCCATGCGATGGGTAGCACGCAGTATTACTTTAAAGGGTCTGCGTTTGCTCACCCAACCTCACCAAACCTCTCAGCCCCAAGAGTGTCCACCCTTATGTCTCATCCAGCTGTGGGTCTAGATATGGTCAATCCAGGTTGCATCACAGCCCCTGAACGAATTGTGTAAGAATTTCTCTCTCTTTCCCTGTCTTTGTTTCATGGGTTTTGAAAAGTAATTTATTTTTATAATGGGGTTTAGCTGCTTTTCACGGCTGTGTTTATGCCGCTTTACACCCACTTGACACACTAACAGAGAGATAGCAATACATAGGTTTTAAGATTATTACTAGTCAGATATATTCTTGTGTGGTGAATCGGGCGTGTTGAGTCCAGTTCTCTGAGCAAGGAGTAGGTCTTGTCTATTACATATTGGGTTTATGGAACGGTATCTGAGCTAATTTGAAACTCTTGTTTTATGTATCACCCCACCTCACCTTTCCCGTTAAGCAGCCATAGTGTGTTTTCTGCATGTGTGACTCTGTTCTGTTTTGTAATTCAGTTCAAGTGTAACGGTTTTTACATTCCCTCTATAAGTGACACCTTATGAGAAGTGTCCTTTTCTGTGTGACTTATTTCACTTAGAATCGTCTTACCTAAATCCACTCATCATGCTGCTACTAGCCTTATGACATTGATTTCATGGCTGAGTGCTATTCCATTGTACATAAGGACCACAACTTTTTTATCCATTTTTCGCTTTCCTGGGATATTTAAGGTGGAATGAAGTGGAGGTCCTTGTCAACAGAGCAGCCCTAAACTTTGGGGTGCTTGTGTCTTGCTGATTTTCAATTTTCCCACTTTATCCCCCCATGCGTGGAAGTGCCCTATGCTCTCTAAGCTGTGTTTTTTAGATGTTTCAGGACACACCGTACACGTCTTCAGAGTGGCTGTTGGCAATTTACATCCCGCCCATCAGTGTAGCAAGGCTCCAATTCCTCCATGGCCTGTCCTGCATTTCTGGTTTTGACACTTTTTTCAGCATGGCCCTTTTGACCGATGGGAAGCGAGACTTCTTTGTAGCGCTGATTTGCCTTTCCAGGTTGCTTGGTTGGCCAAAAAGGGCGTATGCGTTTTTTCCTGAATATATTCAGGAAAAAACGCATACGCCCTTTTTGGCCAAGGGCATCATTGTCAACGTTTTGCCGCTTTTCATGTGCTTTAAAGGCGATTCGAATCTACCTCCTGAAATCTGTTTCCTGCAATTCTGCCTTGATTTCAAATCCTCTTCTTTGCCTTCCCTCAATATATTTGAGGACAAGAGTTATCATTTATAACTCTGCAGGTTTGTGAATTGCAGTGCCCTGAAGCTCCATTTTACAAGTCGCTTTTTTGGGAGCTGGCCGCAAAAGCGCAGGATGGCTTCAGGCCCTGCTCTGGTTCCGGGGGGCAGGCTGAGCCTGTGGTTAATTCTTCTTCCTGATGGGAAAATAGAGTGACCTGTGCCTGTCCCAACACCAAGAGCTAGTCTCTCATTGGTTCCCCGTCTTCCCGTTCATCCTCAGGACAAATTGCAACCTGTACGGAACAGGAGGTTAAAGGTGCTGATGCTCCAAGTAGGGAGATTGCTAGTAAAGTGGCTGGAATGGCGAACCCGAGCACAAGGAGATGAGAAATGAGGTGCGTTTTAGAAACCTTTCCCCATCATACGGTGTACCATCTTCTGGGTTTCTCATGCATGTTTTCGATGTAGGAAGATGCCCTTGAACCTGGAGATTTGGGACCCATGCGATGGGTAGCACGCAGTATTACTTTAAAGGGTCTGCGTTTGCTCACCCAACCTCACCAAACCTCTCAGCCCCAAGAGTGTCCACCCTTATGTCTCATCCAGCTGTGGGTCTAGATATGGTCAATCCAGGTTGCATCACAGCCCCTGAACGAATTGTGTAAGAATTTCTCTCTCTTTCCCTGTCTTTGTTTCATGGGTTTTTAAAAGTAATTTATGTTTATAATGGGGTTTAGCTGCTTTTCACGGCTGTGTTTATGCCGCTTTACACCCACTTGACACACTAACAGAGAGATATCAATACATAGGTTTTAAGATTATTACTAGTCAGATATTTCCTTGTGCGGTGAATCGGGCGTGTTGAGTCCAGTTCTCTGAGCAAGGAGTAGGTCTTGTCTATTACATATTGGGTTTATGGAACGGTATCTGAGCTAATTTGAAACTCTTGTTTTATGTATCACCCCACCTCACCTTTCCCGTTAAGCAGCCATAGTGAGTTTTCTGCATGTGTGACTCTGTTCTGTTTTGTAATTCAGTTCAAGTGTAACGGTTTTTACATTCCCTCTATAAGTGACACCTTATGAGAAGTGTCCTTTTCTGTGTGACTTATTTCACTTAGAATCGTCTTACCTAAATCCACTCATCATGCTGCTACTAGCCTTATGACATTGATTTCATGGCTGAGTGTTATTCCATTGTACATAAGGACCACAACTTTTTTATCCATTTTTCGCTTTCCTGGGATATTTAAGGTGGAATGAAGTGGAGGTCCTTGTCAACAGAGCAGCCCTAAACTTTGGGGTGCTTGTGTCTTGCTGATTTTCAATTTTCCCACTTTATCCCCCCATGCGTGGAAGTGCCCTATGCTCTCTAAGCTGTGTTTTTTAGATGTTTCAGGACACACCGTACACTTCTCCAGAGTGGCTGTTGGCAATTTACATCCCGCCCATCAGTGTACCAAGGCTCCCATTTCTCCATGGCCTGTCCTGCATTTCTGGTTTTGACACTTTTTTCAGCATGGCCCTTTTGACCGATGGGAAGCGAGACTTCTTTGTAGCGCTGATTTGCCTTTCCAGGTTGCTTGGTTGGCCAAAAAGGGCGTATGCGTTTTTTCCTGAATATATTCAGGAAAAAACCTATACGCCCTTTTTGGCCAAGGGCATCATTGTCAACGTTTTGCCGCTTTTCATGTGCTTTAAAGGCGATTCGAATCTACCTCCTGAAATCTGTTTCCTGCAATTCTGCCTTGATTTCAAATCCTCTTCTTTGCCTTCCCTCAATATATTTGTGGACGAGAGTTATCATTTATAACTCTGCAGGTTTGTGAATTGCAGTGCCCTGAAGCTCCATTTTACAAGTCGCTTTTTTGGGAGCTGGCCGCAAAAGCGCAGGATGGCTTCAGGCCCTGTTCTGGTTCCGGGGGGCAGGCTGAGCCTGTGGTTAATTCTTCTTCCTGATGGGAAAATAGAGTGACCTGTGCCTGTCCCAACACCAAGAGCTAGTCTCTCATTGGTTCCCCGTCTTCCCGTTCATCCTCAGGACAAATTGCAACCTGTACGGAACAGGAGGTTAAAGGTGCTGATGCTCCAAGTAGGGAGATTGCTAGTAAAGTGGCTGGAATGGCGAACCCGAGCACAAGGAGATGAGAAATGAGGTGCGTTTTAGAAACCTTTCCCCATCACACGGTGTACCATCTTCTGGGTTTCTCATGCATGTTTTCGATGTAGGAAGATGCCCTTGAACCTGGAGATTTGGGACCCATGCGATGGGTAGCACGCAGTATTACTTTAAAGGGTCTGCGTTTGCTCACCCAACCTCACCAAACCTCTCAGCCCCAAGAGTGTCCACCCTTATGTCTCATCCAGCTGTGGGTCTAGATATGGTCAATCCAGGTTGCATCACAGCCCCTGAACGAATTGTGTAAGAATTTCTCTCTCTTTCCCTGTCTTTGTTTCATGGGTTTTTAAAAGTAATTTATTTTTATAATGGGGTTTAGCTGCTTTTCAGGGCTGTGTTTATGCCGCTTTACACCCACTTGACACACTAACAGAGAGATATCAATACATAGGTTTTAAGATTATTACTAGTCAGATATATTCTTGTGCGGTGAATCGGGCGTGTTGAGTCCAGTTCTCTGAGCAAGGAGTAGGTCTTGTCTATTACATATTGGGTTTATGGAACGGTATCTGAGCTAATTTGAAACTCTTGTTTTATGTATCACCCCACCTCACCTTTCCCGTTAAGCAGCCATAGTGTGTTTTCTGCATGTGTGCCTCTGTTCTGTTTTGTAATTCAGTTCAAGTGTAACGGTTTTTACATTCCCTCTATAAGTGACACCTTATGAGAAGTGTCCTTTTCTGTGTGACTTATTTCACTTAGAATCGTCTTACCTAAATCCACTCATCATGCTGCTACTAGCCTTATGACATTGATTTCATGGCTGAGTGTTATTCCATTGTACATAAGGACCACAACTTTTTTATCCATTTTTCGCTTTCCTGGGATATTTAAGGTGGAATGAAGTGGAGGTCCTTGTCAACAGAGCAGCCCTAAACTTTGGGGTGCTTGTGTCTTGCTGATTTTCAATTTTCCCACTTTATCCCCCCATGCGTGGAAGTGCCCTATGCTCTCTAAGCTGTGTTTTTTAGATGTTTCAGGACACACCGTACACTTCTCCAGAGTGGCTGTTGGCAATTTACATCCCGCCCATCAGTGTACCAAGGCTCCCATTTCTCCATGGCCTGTCCTGCATTTCTGGTTTTGACACTTTTTTCAGCATGGCCCTTTTGACCGATGGGAAGCGAGACTTCTTTGTAGCGCTGATTTGCCTTTCCAGGTTGCTTGGTTGGCCAAAAAGGGCGTATGCGTTTTTTCCTGAATATATTCAGGAAAAAACCTATACGCCCTTTTTGGCCAAGGGCATCATTGTCAACGTTTTGCCGCTTTTCATGTGCTTTAAAGGCGATTCGAATCTACCTCCTGAAATCTGTTTCCTGCAATTCTGCCTTGATTTCAAATCCTCTTCTTTGCCTTCCCTCAATATATTTGTGGACGAGAGTTATCATTTATAACTCTGCAGGTTTGTGAATTGCAGTGCCCTGAAGCTCCATTTTACAAGTCGCTTTTTTGGGAGCTGGCCGCAAAAGCGCAGGATGGCTTCAGGCCCTGTTCTGGTTCCGGGGGGCAGGCTGAGCCTGTGGTTAATTCTTCTTCCTGATGGGAAAATAGAGTGACCTGTGCCTGTCCCAACACCAAGAGCTAGTCTCTCATTGGTTCCCCGTCTTCCCGTTCATCCTCAGGACAAATTGCAACCTGTACGGAACAGGAGGTTAAAGGTGCTGATGCTCCAAGTAGGGAGATTGCTAGTAAAGTGGCTGGAATGGCGAACCCGAGCACAAGGAGATGAGAAATGAGGTGCGTTTTAGAAACCTTTCCCCATCACACGGTGTACCATCTTCTGGGTTTCTCATGCATGTTTTCGATGTAGGAAGATGCCCTTGAACCTGGAGATTTGGGACCCATGCGATGGGTAGCACGCAGTATTACTTTAAAGGGTCTGCGTTTGCTCACGCAACCTCAACAAACCTCTCAGCCCCAAGAGTGTCCACCCTTATGTCTCATCCAGCTGTGGGTCTAGATATGGTCAATCCAGGTTGCATCACAGCCCCTGAACGAATTGTGTAAGAATTTCTCTCTCTTTCACTGTCTTTGTTTCATGGGTTTTTAAAAGTAATTTATTTTTATAATGGGGTTTAGCTGCTTTTCACGGCTGTGTTTATGCCGCTTTACACCCACTTGACACACTAACAGAGAGATATCAATACATAGGTTTTAAGATTATTACTAGTCAGATATATTCTTGTGCAGTGAATCGGGCGTGTTGAGTCCAGTTCTCTGAGCAAGGAGTAGGTCTTGTCTATTACATATTGGGTTTATGGAACGGTATCTGAGCTAATTTGAAACTCTTGTTTTATGTATCACCCCACCTCACCTTTCCCGTTAAGCAGCCATAGTGTGTTTTCTGCATGTGTGCCTCTGTTCTGTTTTGTAATTCAGTTCAAGTGTAACGGTTTTTACATTCCCTCTATAAGTGACACCTTATGAGAAGTGTCCTTTTCTGTGTGACTTATTTCACTTAGAATCGTCTTACCTAAATCCACTCATCATGCTGCTACTAGCCTTATGACATTGATTTCATGGCTGAGTGATATTCCATTGTACATAAGGACCACAACTTTTTGATCCATTTTTCGCTTTCCTGGGATATTTAAGGTGGAATGAAGTGGAGGTCCTTGTCAACAGAGCAGCCCTAAACTTTGGGGTGCTTGTTTCTTGCTGATTTTCAATTTTCCCACTTTATCCCCCCATGCGTGGAAGTGCCCTATGCTCTCTAAGCTGTGTTTTTTAGATGTTTCAGGACACACCGTACACTTCTCCAGAGTGGCTGTTGGCAATTTACATCCCGCCCATCAGTGTAGCAAGGCTCCCATTTCTCCATGGCCTGTCCTGCATTTCTGGTTTTGACACTTTTTTCAGCATGGCCCTTTTGACCGATGGGAAGCGAGACTTCTTTGTAGCGCTGATTTGCCTTTCCAGGTTGCTTGGTTGGCCAAAAAGGGCGTATGCGTTTTTTCCTGAATATATTCAGGAAAAAACGCATACGCCCTTTTTGGCCAAGGGCATCATTGTCAACGTTTTGCCGCTTTTCATGTGCTTTAAAGGCGATTCGAATCTACCTCCTGAAATCTGTTTCCTGCAATTCTGCCTTGATTTCAAATCCTCTTCTTTGCCTTCCCTCAATATATTTGTGGACGAGAGTTATCATTTATAACTCTGCAGGTTTGTGAATTGCAGTGCCCTGAAGCTCCATTTTACAAGTCGCTTTTTTGGGAGCTGGCCGCAAAAGCGCAGGATGGCTTCAGGCCCTGTTCTGGTTCCGGGGGGCAGGCTGAGCCTGTGGTTAATTCTTCTTCCTGATGGGAAAATAGAGTGACCTGTGCCTGTCCCAACACCAAGAGCTAGTCTCTCATTGGTTCCCCGTCTTCCCGTTCATCCTCAGGACAAATTGCAACCTGTACGGAACAGGAGGTTAAAGGTGCTGATGCTCCAAGTAGGGAGATTGCTAGTAAAGTGGCTGGAATGGCGAACCCGAGCACAAGGAGATGAGAAATGAGGTGCGTTTTAGAAACCTTTCCCCATCACACGGTGTACCATCTTCTGGGTTTCTCATGCATGTTTTCGATGTAGGAAGATGCCCTTGAACCTGGAGATTTGGGACCCATGCGATGGGTAGCACGCAGTATTACTTTAAAGGGTCTGCGTTTGCTCACCCAACCTCACCAAACCTCTCAGCCCCAAGAGTGTCCACCCTTATGTCTCATCCAGCTGTGGGTCTAGATATGGTCAATCCAGGTTGCATCACAGCCCCTGAACGAATTGTGTAAGAATTTCTCTCTCTTTCCCTGTCTTTGTTTCATGGGTTTTGAAAAGTAATTTATTTTTATAATGGGGTTTAGCTGCTTTTCAGGGCTGTGTTTATGCCGCTTTACACCCACTTGACACACTAACAGAGAGATATCAATACATAGGTTTTAAGATTATTACTAGTCAGATATATTCTTGTGCGGTGAATCGGGCGTGTTGAGTCCAGTTCTCTGAGCAAGGAGTAGGTCTTGTCTATTACATATTGGGTTTATGGAACGGTATCTGAGCTAATTTGAAACTCTTGTTTTATGTATCACCCCACCTCACCTTTCCCGTTAAGCAGCCATAGTGTGTTTTCTGCATGTGTGCCTCTGTTCTGTTTTGTAATTCAGTTCAAGTGTAACGGTTTTTACATTCCCTCTATAAGTGACACCTTAAGAGAAGTGTCCTTTTCTGTGTGACTTATTTCACTTAGAATCGTCTTACCTAAATCCACTCATCATGCTGCTACTAGCCTTATGACATTGATTTCATGGCTGAGTGATATTCCATTGTACATAAGGACCACAACTTTTTTATCCATTTTTCGCTTTCCTGGGATATTTAAGGTGGAATGAAGTGGAGGTCCTTGTCAACAGAGCAGCCCTAAACTTTGGGGTGCTTGTGTCTTGCTGATTTTCAATTTTCCCACTTTATCCCCCCATGCGTGGAAGTGCCCTATGCTCTCTAAGCTGTGTTTTTTAGATGTTTCAGGACACACCGTACACTTCTCCAGAGTGGCTGTTGGCAATTTACATCCCGCCCATCAGTGTAGCAAGGCTCCCATTTCTCCATGGCCTGTCCTGCATTTCTGGTTTTGACACTTTTTTCAGCATGGCCCTTTTGACCGATGGGAAGCGAGACTTCTTTGTAGCGCTGATTTGCCTTTCCAGGTTGCTTGGTTGGCCAAAAAGGGCGTATGCGTTTTTTCCTGAATATATTCAGGAAAAAACGCATACGCCCTTTTTGGCCAAGGGCATCATTGTCAACGTTTTGCCGCTTTTCATGTGCTTTAAAGGCGATTCGAATCTACCTCCTGAAATCTGTTTCCTGCAATTCTGCCTTGATTTCAAATCCTCTTCTTTGCCTTCCCTCAATATATTTGTGGACGAGAGTTATCATTTATAACTCTGCAGGTTTGTGAATTGCAGTGCCCTGAAGCTCCATTTTACAAGTCGCTTTTTTGGGAGCTGGCCGCAAAAGCGCAGGATGGCTTCAGGCCCTGTTCTGGTTCCGGGGGGCAGGCTGAGCCTGTGGTTAATTCTTCTTCCTGATGGGAAAATAGAGTGACCTGTGCCTGTCCCAACACCAAGAGCTAGTCTCTCATTGGTTCCCCGTCTTCCCGTTCATCCTCAGGACAAATTGCAACCTGTACGGAACAGGAGGTTAAAGGTGCTGATGCTCCAAGTAGGGAGATTGCTAGTAAAGTGGCTGGAATGGCGAACCCGAGCACAAGGAGATGAGAAATGAGGTGCGTTTTAGAAACCTTTCCCCATCACACGGTGTACCATCTTCTGGGTTTCTCATGCATGTTTTCGATGTAGGAAGATGCCCTTGAACCTGGAGATTTGGGACCCATGCGATGGGTAGCACGCAGTATTACTTTAAAGGGTCTGCGTTTGCTCACCCAACCTCAACAAACTTCTCAGCCCCAAGAGTGTCCACCCTTATGTCTCATCCAGCTGTGGGTCTAGATATGGTCAATCCAGGTTGCATCACAGCCCCTGAACGAATTGTGTAAGAATTTCTCTCTCTTTCCCTGTCTTTGTTTCATGGGTTTTGAAAAGTAATTTATTTTTATAATGGGGTTTAGCTGCTTTTCACGGCTGTGTTTATGCCGCTTTACACCCACTTGACACACTAACAGAGAGATATCAATACATAGGTTTTAAGATTATTACTAGTCAGATATATTCTTGTGCGGTGAATCGGGCGTGTTGAGTCCAGTTCTCTGAGCAAGGAGTAGGTCTTGTCTATTACATATTGGGTTTATGGAACGGTATCTGAGCTAATTTGAAACTCTTGTTTTATGTATCACCCCACCTCACCTTTCCCGTTAAGCAGCCATCGTGTGTTTTCTGCATGTGTGCCTCTGTTCTGTTTTGTAATTCAGTTCAAGTGTAACGGTTTTTACATTCCCTCTATAAGTGACACCTTATGAGAAGTGTCCTTTTCTGTGTGACTTATTTCACTTAGAATCGTCTTACCTAAATCCACTCATCATGCTGCTACTAGCCTTATGACATTGATTTCATGGCTGAGTGATATTCCATTGTACATAAGGACCACAACTTTTTGATCCATTTTTCGCTTTCCTGGGATATTTAAGGTGGAATGAAGTGGAGGTCCTTGTCAACAGAGCAGCCCTAAACTTTGGGGTGCTTGTGTCTTGCTGATTTTCAATTTTCCCACTTTATCCCCCCATGCGTGGAAGTGCCCTATGCTCTCTAAGCTGTGTTTTTTAGATGTTTCAGGACACACCGTACACTTCTCCAGAGTGGCTGTTGGCAATTTACATCCCGCCCATCAGTGTAGCAAGGCTCCCATTTCTCCATGGCCTGTCCTGCATTTCTGGTTTTGACACTTTTTTCAGCATGGCCCTTTTGACCGATGGGAAGCGAGACTTCTTTGTAGCGCTGATTTGCCTTTCCAGGTTGCTTGGTTGGCCAAAAAGGGCGTATGCGTTTTTTCCTGAATATATTCAGGAAAAAACGCATACGCCCTTTTTGGCCAAGGGCATCATTGTCAACGTTTTGCCGCTTTTCATGTGCTTTAAAGGCGATTCGAATCTACCTCCTGAAATCTGTTTCCTGCAATTCTGCCTTGATTTCAAATCCTCTTCTTTGCCTTCCCTCAATATATTTGTGGACGAGAGTTATCATTTATAACTCTGCAGGTTTGTGAATTGCAGTGCCCTGAAGCTCCATTTTACAAGTCGCTTTTTTGGGAGCTGGCCGCAAAAGCGCAGGATGGCTTCAGGCCCTGTTCTGGTTCCGGGGGGCAGGCTGAGCCTGTGGTTAATTCTTCTTCCTGATGGGAAAATAGAGTGACCTGTGCCTGTCCCAACACCAAGAGCTAGTCTCTCATTGGTTCCCCGTCTTCCCGTTCATCCTCAGGACAAATTGCAACCTGTACGGAACAGGAGGTTAAAGGTGCTGATGCTCCAGGTAGGGAGATTGCTAGTAAAGTGGCTGGAATGGCAAACCCGAGCACAAGGAGATGAGAAATGAGGTGCGTTTTAGAAACCTTTCCCCATCACACGGTGTACCATCTTCTGGGTTTCTCATGCATGTTTTCGATGTAGGAAGATGCCCTTGAACCTGGAGATTTGGGACCCATGCGATGGGTAGCACGCAGTATTTCTTTAAAGGGTCTGCGTTTGCTCACCCAACCTCACCAAACCTCTCAGCCCCAAGAGTGTCCACCCTTATGTCTCATCCAGCTGTGGGTCTAGATATGGTCAATCCAGGTTGCATCACAGCCCCTGAACGAATTGTGTAAGAATTTCTCTCTCTTTCCCTGTCTTTGTTTCATGGGTTTTGAAAAGTAATTTATTTTTATAATGGGGTTTAGCTGCTTTTCACGGCTGTGTTTATGCCGCTTTACACCCACTTGACACACTAACAGAGAGATAGCAATACATAGGTTTTAAGATTATTACTAGTCAGATATATTCTTGTGTGGTGAATCGGGCGTGTTGAGTCCAGTTCTCTGAGCAAGGAGTAGGTCTTGTCTATTACATATTGGGTTTATGGAACGGTATCTGAGCTAATTTGAAACTCTTGTTTTATGTATCACCCCACCTCACCTTTCCCGTTAAGCAGCCATAGTGTGTTTTCTGCATGTGTGACTCTGTTCTGTTTTGTAATTCAGTTCAAGTGTAACGGTTTTTACATTCCCTCTATAAGTGACACCTTATGAGAAGTGTCCTTTTCTGTGTGACTTATTTCACTTAGAATCGTCTTACCTAAATCCACTCATCATGCTGCTACTAGCCTTATGACATTGATTTCATGGCTGAGTGCTATTCCATTGTACATAAGGACCACAACTTTTTTATCCATTTTTCGCTTTCCTGGGATATTTAAGGTGGAATGAAGTGGAGGTCCTTGTCAACAGAGCAGCCCTAAACTTTGGGGTGCTTGTGTCTTGCTGATTTTCAATTTTCCCACTTTATCCCCCCATGCGTGGAAGTGCCCTATGCTCTCTAAGCTGTGTTTTTTAGATGTTTCAGGACACACCGTACACGTCTTCAGAGTGGCTGTTGGCAATTTACATCCCGCCCATCAGTGTAGCAAGGCTCCAGTTCCTCCATGGCCTGTCCTGCATTTCTGGTTTTGACACTTTTTTCAGCATGGCCCTTTTGACCGATGGGAAGCGAGACTTCTTTGTAGCGCTGATTTGCCTTTCCAGGTTGCTTGGTTGGCCAAAAAGGGCGTATGCGTTTTTTCCTGAATATATTCAGGAAAAAACGCATACGCCCTTTTTGGCCAAGGGCATCATTGTCAACGTTTTGCCGCTTTTCATGTGCTTTAAAGGCGATTCGAATCTACCTCCTGAAATCTGTTTCCTGCAATTCTGCCTTGATTTCAAATCCTCTTCTTTGCCTTCCCTCAATATATTTGAGGACAAGAGTTATCATTTATAACTCTGCAGGTTTGTGAATTGCAGTGCCCTGAAGCTCCATTTTACAAGTTGCTTTTTTGGGAGCTGGCCGCAAAAGCGCAGGATGGCTTCAGGCCCTGCTCTGGTTCCGGGGGGCAGGCTGAGCCTGTGGTTAATTCTTCTTCCTGATGGGAAAATAGAGTGACCTGTGCCTGTCCCAACACCAAGAGCTAGTCTCTCATTGGTTCCCCGTCTTCCCGTTCATCCTCAGGACAAATTGCAACCTGTACGGAACAGGAGGTTAAAGGTGCTGATGCTCCAAGTAGGGAGATTGCTAGTAAAGTGGCTGGAATGGCGAACCCGAGCACAAGGAGATGAGAAATGAGGTGCGTTTTAGAAACCTTTCCCCATCATACGGTGTACCATCTTCTGGGTTTCTCATGCATGTTTTCGATGTAGGAAGATGCCCTTGAACCTGGAGATTTGGGACCCATGCGATGGGTAGCACGCAGTATTACTTTAAAGGGTCTGCGTTTGCTCACCCAACCTCACCAAACCTCTCAGCCCCAAGAGTGTCCACCCTTATGTCTCATCCAGCTGTGGGTCTAGATATGGTCAATCCAGGTTGCATCACAGCCCCTGAACGAATTGTGTAAGAATTTCTCTCTCTTTCCCTGTCTTTGTTTCATGGGTTTTTAAAAGTAATTTATGTTTATAATGGGGTTTAGCTGCTTTTCACGGCTGTGTTTATGCCGCTTTACACCCACTTGACACACTAACAGAGAGATATCAATACATAGGTTTTAAGATTATTACTAGTCAGATATTTCCTTGTGCGGTGAATCGGGCGTGTTGAGTCCAGTTCTCTGAGCAAGGAGTAGGTCTTGTCTATTACATATTGGGTTTATGGAACGGTATCTGAGCTAATTTGAAACTCTTGTTTTATGTATCACCCCACCTCACCTTTCCCGTTAAGCAGCCATAGTGAGTTTTCTGCATGTGTGACTCTGTTCTGTTTTGTAATTCAGTTCAAGTGTAACGGTTTTTACATTCCCTCTATAAGTGACACCTTATGAGAAGTGTCCTTTTCTGTGTGACTTATTTCACTTAGAATCGTTTTACCTAAATCCACTCATCATGCTGCTACTAGCCTTATGACATTGATTTCATGGCTGAGTGTTATTCCATTGTACATAAGGACCACAACTTTTTGATCCATTTTTCGCTTTCCTGGGATATTTAAGGTGGAATGAAGTGGAGGTCCTTGTCAACAGAGCAGCCCTAAACTTTGGGGTGCTTGTGTCTTGCTGATTTTCAATTTTACCACTTTATCCCCCCATGCGTGGAAGTGCCCTATGCTCTCTAAGCTGTGTTTTTTAGATGTTTCAGGACACACCGTACACTTCTCCAGAGTGGCTGTTGGCAATTTACATCCCGCCCATCAGTGTAGCAAGGCTCCCATTTCTCCATGGCCTGTCCTGCATTTCTGGTTTTGACACTTTTTTCAGCATGGCCCTTTTGACCGATGGGAAGCCAGACTTCTTAGTAGCGCTGATTTGCCTTTCCAGGTTGCTTGGTTGGCCAAAAAGGGCGTATGCGTTTTTTCCTGAATATATTCAGGAAAAAACGCATACGCCCTTTTTGGCCAAGGGCATCATTGTCAACGTTTTGCCGCTTTTCATGTGCTTTAAAGGCGATTCGAATCTACCTCCTGAAATCTGTTTCCTGCAATTCTGCCTTGATTTCAAATCCTCTTCTTTGCCTTCCCTCAATATATTTGTGGACGAGAGTTATCATTTATAACTCTGCAGGTTTGTGAATTGCAGTGCCCAGAAGCTCCATTTTACAAGTCGCTTTTTTGGGAGCTGGCCGCAAAAGCGCAGGATGGCTTCAGGCCCTGTTCTGGTTCCGGGGGGCAGGCTGAGCCTGTGGTTAATTCTTCTTCCTGATGGGAAAATAGAGTGACCTGTGCCTGTCCCAACACCAAGAGCTAGTCTCTCATTGGTTCCCCGTCTTCCCGTTCATCCTCAGGACAAATTGCAACCTGTACGGAACAGGAGGTTAAAGGTGCTGATGCTCCAAGTAGGGAGATTGCTAGTAAAGTGGCTGGAATGGCGAACCCGAGCACAAGGAGATGAGAAATGAAGTGCGTTTTAGAAACCTTTCCCCATCACACGGTGTACCATCTTCTGGGTTTCTCATGCATGTTTTCGATGTAGGAAGATGCCCTTGAACCTGGAGATTTGGGACCCATGCGATGGGTAGCACGCAGTATTACTTTAAAGGGTCTGCATTTGCTCACCCAACCTCACCAAACCTCTCAGCCCCAAGAGTGTCCACCCTTATGTCTCATCCAGCTGTGGGTCTAGATATGGTCAATCCAGGTTGCATCACAGCCCCTGAACGAATTGTGTAAGAATTTCTCTCTCTTTCCCTGTCTTTGTTTCATGGGTTTTTAAAAGTAATTTATTTTTATAATGGGGTTTAGCTGCTTTTCACGGCTGTGTTTATGCCGCTTTACACCCACTTGACACACTAACAGAGAGATATCAATACATAGGTTTTAAGATTATTACTAGTCAGATATTTTCTTGTGCGGTGAATCGGGCGTGTTGAGTCCAGTTCTCTGAGCAAGGAGTAGGTCTTGTCTATTACATATTGGGTTTATGGAACGGTATCTGAGCTAATTTGAAACTCTTGTTTTATGTATCACCCCACCTCACCTTTCCCGTTAAGCAGCCATAGTGAGTTTTCTGCATGTGTGACTCTGTTCTGTTTTGTAATTCAGTTCAAGTGTAACGGTTTTTACATTCCCTCTATAAGTGACACCTTATGAGAAGTGTCCTTTTCTGTGTGACTTATTTCACTTAGAATCGTCTTACCTAAATCCACTCATCATGCTGCTACTAGCCTTATGACATTGATTTCATGGCTGAGTGTTATTCCATTGTACATAAGGACCACAACTTTTTTATCCATTTTTCGCTTTCCTGGGATATTTAAGGTGGAATGAAGTGGAGGTCCTTGTCAACAGAGCAGCCCTAAACTTTGGGGTGCTTGTGTCTTGCTGATTTTCAATTTTCCCACTTTATCCCCCCATGCGTGGAAGTGCCCTATGCTCTCTAAGCTGTGTTTTTTAGATGTTTCAGGACACACCGTACACTTCTCCAGAGTGGCTGTTGGCAATTTACATCCCGCCCATCAGTGTACCAAGGCTCCCATTTCTCCATGGCCTGTCCTGCATTTCTGGTTTTGACACTTTTTTCAGCATGGCCCTTTTGACCGATGGGAAGCGAGACTTCTTTGTAGCGCTGATTTGTCTTTCCAGGTTGCTTGGTTGGCCAAAAAGGGCGTATGCGTTTTTTCCTGAATATATTCAGGAAAAAACGCATACGCCCTTTTTGGCCAAGGGCATCATTGTCAACGTTTTGCCGCTTTTCATGTGCTTTAAAGGCGATTCGAATCTACCTCCTGAAATCTGTTTCCTGCAATTCTGCCTTGATTTCAAATCCTCTTCTTTGCCTTCCCTCAATATATTTGTGGACGAGAGTTATCATTTATAACTCTGCAGGTTTGTGAATTGCAGTGCCCTGAAGCTCCATTTTACAAGTCGCTTTTTTGGGAGCTGGCCGCAAAAGCGCAGGATGGCTTCAGGCCCTGTTCTGGTTCCGGGGGGCAGGCTGAGCCTGTGGTTAATTCTTCTTCCTGATGGGAAAATAGAGTGACCTGTGCCTGTCCCAACACCAAGAGCTAGTCTCTCATTGGTTCCCCGTCTTCCCGTTCATCCTCAGGACAAATTGCAACCTGTACGGAACAGGAGGTTAAAGGTGCTGATGCTCCAAGTAGGGAGATTGCTAGTAAAGTGGCTGGAATGGCGAACCCGAGCACAAGGAGATGAGAAATGAGGTGCGTTTTAGAAACCTTTCCCCATCACACGGTGTACCATCTTCTGGGTTTCTCATGCATGTTTTCGATGTAGGAAGATGCCCTTGAACCTGGAGATTTGGGACCCATGCGATGGGTAGCATGCAGTATTACTTTAAAGGGTCTGCGTTTGCTCACCCAACCTCACCAAACCTCTCAGCCCCAAGAGTGTCCACCCTTATGTCTCATCCAGCTGTGGGTCTAGATTTGGTCAATCCAGGTTGCATCACAGCCCCTGAACGAATTGTGTAAGAATTTCTCTCTCTTTCCCTGTCTTTGTTTCATGGGTTTTGAAAAGTAATTTATTTTTATAATGGGGTTTAGCTGCTTTTCAGGGCTGTGTTTATGCCGCTTTACACCCACTTGACACACTAACAGAGAGATATCAATACATAGGTTTTAAGATTATTACTAGTCAGATATATTCTTGTGCGGTGAATCGGGCGTGTTGAGTCCAGTTCTCTGAGCAAGGAGTAGGTCTTCTCTATTACATATTGGGTTTATGGAACGGTATCTGAGCTAATTTGAAACTCTTGTTTTATGTATCACCCCACCTCACCTTTCCCGTTAAGCAGCCATAGTGTGTTTTCTGCAGGTGTGCCTCTGTTCTGTTTTGTAATTCAGTTCAAGTGTAACGGTTTTTACATTCCCTCTATAAGTGACACCTTATGAGAAGTGTCCTTTTCTGTGTGACTTATTTCACTTAGAATCGTCTTACCTAAATCCACTCATCATGCTGCTACTAGCTTTATGACATTGATTTCATGGCTGAGTGATATTCCATTGTACATAAGGACCACAACTTTTTTATCCATTTTTCGCTTTCCTGGGATATTTAAGGTGGAATGAAGTGGAGGTCCTTGTCAACAGAGCAGCCCTAAACTTTGGGGTGCTTGTGTCTTGCTGATTTTCAATTTTCCCACTTTATCCCCCCATGCGTGGAAGTGCCCTATGCTCTCTAAGCTGTGTTTTTTAGATGTTTCAGGACACACCGTACACTTCTCCAGAGTGGCTGTTGGCAATTTACATCCCGCCCATCAGTGTAGCAAGGCTCCCATTTCTCCATGGCCTGTCCTGCATTTCTGGTTTTGACACTTTTTTCAGCATGGCCCTTTTGACCGATGGGAAGCGAGACTTCTTTGTAGCGCTGATTTGCCTTTCCAGGTGGCTTGGTTGGCCAAAAAGGGCGTATGCGTTTTTTCCTGAATATATTCAGGAAAAAACGCATACGCCCTTTTTGGCCAAGGGCATCATTGTCAACGTTTTGCCGCTTTTCATGTGCTTTAAAGGCGATTCGAATCTACCTCCTGAAATCTGTTTCCTGCAATTCTGCCTTGATTTCAAATCCTCTTCTTTGCCTTCCCTCAATATATTTGTGGACGAGAGTTATCATTTATAACTCTGCAGGTTTGTGAATTGCAGTGCCCTGAAGCTCCATTTTACAAGTCGCTTTTTTGGGAGCTGGCCGCAAAAGCGCAGGATGGCTTCAGGCCCTGTTCTGGTTCCGGGGGGCAGGCTGAGCCTGTGGTTAATTCTTCTTCCTGATGGGAAAATAGAGTGACCTGTGCCTGTCCCAACACCAAGAGCTAGTCTCTCATTGGTTCCCCGTCTTCCCGTTCATCCTCAGGACAAATTGCAACCTGTACGGAACAGGAGGTTAAAGGTGCTGATGCTCCAAGTAGGGAGATTGCTAGTAAAGTGGCTGGAATGGCGAACCCGAGCACAAGGAGATGAGAAATGAGGTGCGTTTTAGAAACCTTTCCCCATCACACGGTGTACCATCTTCTGGGTTTCTCATGCATGTTTTCGATGTAGGAAGATGCCCTTGAACCTGGAGATTTGGGACCCATGCGATGGGTAGCACGCAGTATTACTTTAAAGGGTCTGCGTTTGCTCACCCAACCTCAGCAAACCTCTCAGCCCCAAGAGTGTCCACCCTTATGTCTCATCCAGCTGTGGGTCTAGATATGGTCAATCCAGGTTGCATCACAGCCCCTGAACGAATTGTGTAAGAATTTCTCTCTCTTTCCCTGTCTTTGTTTCATGGGTTTTGAAAAGTTATTTATTTTTATAATGGGGTTTAGCTGCTTTTCAGGGCTGTGTTTATGCCGCTTTACACCCACTTGACACACTAACAGAGAGATATCAATACATAGGTTTTAAGATTATTACTAGTCAGATATATTCTTGTGCGGTGAATCGGGCGTGTTGAGTCCAGTTCTCTGAGCAAGGAGTAGGTCTTGTCTATTACATATTGGGTTTATGGAACGGTATCTGAGCTAATTTGAAACTCTTGTTTTATGTATCACCCCACCTCACCTTTCCCGTTAAGCAGCCATAGTGTGTTTTCTGCATGTGTGCCTCTGTTCTGTTTTGTAATTCAGTTCAAGTGTAACGGTTTTTACATTCCCTCTATAAGTGACACCTTATGAGAAGTGTCCTTTTCTGTGTGACTTATTTCACTTAGAATCGTCTTACCTAAATCCACTCATCATGCTGCTACTAGCCTTATGACATTGATTTCATGGCTGAGTGATATTCCATTGTACATAAGGACCACAACTTTTTTATCCATTTTTCGCTTTCCTGGGATATTTAAGGTGGAATGAAGTGGAGGTCCTTGTCAACAGAGCAGCCCTAAACTTTGGGGTGCTTGTGTCTTGCTGATTTTCAATTTTCCCACTTTATCCCCCCATGCGTGGAAGTGCCCTATGCTCTCTAAGCTGTGTTTTTTAGATGTTTCAGGACACACCGTACACTTCTCCAGAGTGGCTGTTGGCAATTTACATCCCGCCCATCAGTGTAGCAAGGCTCCCATTTCTCCATGGCCTGTCCTGCATTTCTGGTTTTGACACTTTTTTCAGCATGGCCCTTTTGACCGATGGGAAGCCAGACTTCTTAGTAGCGCTGATTTGCCTTTCCAGGTTGCTTGGTTGGCCAAAAAGGGCGTATGCGTTTTTTCCTGAATATATTCAGGAAAAAACGCATACGCCCTTTTTGGCCAAGGGCATCATTGTCAACGTTTTGCCGCTTTTCATGTGCTTTAAAGGCGATTCGAATCTACCTCCTGAAATCTGTTTCCTGCAATTCTGCCTTGATTTCAAATCCTCTTCTTTGCCTTCCCTCAATATATTTGTGGACGAGAGTTATCATTTATAACTCTGCAGGTTTGTGAATTGCAGTGCCCAGAAGCTCCATTTTACAAGTCGCTTTTTTGGGAGCTGGCCGCAAAAGCGCAGGATGGCTTCAGGCCCTGTTCTGGTTCCGGGGGGCAGGCTGAGCCTGTGGTTAATTCTTCTTCCTGATGGGAAAATAGAGTGACCTGTGCCTGTCCCAACACCAAGAGCTAGTCTCTCATTGGTTCCCCGTCTTCCCGTTCATCCTCAGGACAAATTGCAACCTGTACGGAACAGGAGGTTAAAGGTGCTGATGCTCCAAGTAGGGAGATTGCTAGTAAAGTGGCTGGAATGGCGAACCCGAGCACAAGGAGATGAGAAATGAAGTGCGTTTTAGAAACCTTTCCCCATCACACGGTGTACCATCTTCTGGGTTTCTCATGCATGTTTTCGATGTAGGAAGATGCCCTTGAACCTGGAGATTTGGGACCCATGCGATGGGTAGCACGCAGTATTACTTTAAAGGTTCTGCATTTGCTCACCCAACCTCACCAAACCTCTCAGCCCCAAGAGTGTCCACCCTTATGTCTCATCCAGCTGTGGGTCTAGATATGGTCAATCCAGGTTGCATCACAGCCCCTGAACGAATTGTGTAAGAATTTCTCTCTCTTTCCCTGTCTTTGTTTCATGGGTTTTTAAAAGTAATTTATTTTTATAATGGGGTTTAGCTGCTTTTCACGGCTGTGTTTATGCCGCTTTACACCCACTTGACACACTAACAGAGAGATATCAATACATAGGTTTTAAGATTATTACTAGTCAGATATTTTCTTGTGCGGTGAATCGGGCGTGTTGAGTCCAGTTCTCTGAGCAAGGAGTAGGTCTTGTCTATTACATATTGGGTTTATGGAACGGTATCTGAGCTAATTTGAAACTCTTGTTTTATGTATCACCCCACCTCACCTTTCCCGTTAAGCAGCCATAGTGAGTTTTCTGCATGTGTGACTCTGTTCTGTTTTGTAATTCAGTTCAAGTGTAACGGTTTTTACATTCCCTCTATAAGTGACACCTTATGAGAAGTGTCCTTTTCTGTGTGACTTATTTCACTTAGAATCGTCTTACCTAAATCCACTCATCATGCTGCTACTAGCCTTATGACATTGATTTCATGGCTGAGTGTTATTCCATTGTACATAAGGACCACAACTTTTTGATCCATTTTTCGCTTTCCTGGGATATTTAAGGTGGAATGAAGTGGAGGTCCTTGTCAACAGAGCAGCCCTAAACTTTGGGGTGCTTGTGTCTTGCTGATTTTCAATTTTCCCACTTTATCCCCCCATGCGTGGAAGTGCCCTATGCTCTCTAAGCTGTGTTTTTTAGATGTTTCAGGACACACCGTACACTTCTCCAGAGTGGCTGTTGGCAATTTACATCCCGCCCATCAGTGTAGCAAGGCTCCCATTTCTCCATGGCCTGTCCTGCATTTCTGGTTTTGACACTTTTTTCAGCATGGCCCTTTTGACCGATGGGAAGCCAGACTTCTTAGTAGCGCTGATTTGCCTTTCCAGGTTGCTTGGTTGGCCAAAAAGGGCGTATGCGTTTTTTCCTGAATATATTCAGGAAAAAACGCATACGCCCTTTTTGGCCAAGGGCATCATTGTCAACGTTTTGCCGCTTTTCATGTGCTTTAAAGGCGATTCGAATCTACCTCCTGAAATCTGTTTCCTGCAATTCTGCCTTGATTTCAAATCCTCTTCTTTGCCTTCCCTCAATATATTTGTGGACGAGAGTTATCATTTATAACTCTGCAGGTTTGTGAATTGCAGTGCCCAGAAGCTCCATTTTACAAGTCGCTTTTTTGGGAGCTGGCCGCAAAAGCGCAGGATGGCTTCAGGCCCTGTTCTGGTTCCGGGGGGCAGGCTGAGCCTGTGGTTAATTCTTCTTCCTGATGGGAAAATAGAGTGACCTGTGCCTGTCCCAACACCAAGAGCTAGTCTCTCATTGGTTCCCCGTCTTCCCGTTCATCCTCAGGACAAATTGCAACCTGTACGGAACAGGAGGTTAAAGGTGCTGATGCTCCAAGTAGGGAGATTGCTAGTAAAGTGGCTGGAATGGCGAACCCGAGCACAAGGAGATGAGAAATGAAGTGCGTTTTAGAAACCTTTCCCCATCACACGGTGTACCATCTTCTGGGTTTCTCATGCATGTTTTCGATGTAGGAAGATGCCCTTGAACCTGGAGATTTGGGACCCATGCGATGGGTAGCACGCAGTATTACTTTAAAGGGTCTGCATTTGCTCACCCAACCTCACCAAACCTCTCAGCCCCAAGAGTGTCCACCCTTATGTCTCATCCAGCTGTGGGTCTAGATATGGTCAATCCAGGTTGCATCACAGCCCCTGAACGAATTGTGTAAGAATTTCTCTCTCTTTCCCTGTCTTTGTTTCATGGGTTTTTAAAAGTAATTTATTTTTATAATGGGGTTTAGCTGCTTTTCACGGCTGTGTTTATGCCGCTTTACACCCACTTGACACACTAACAGAGAGATATCAATACATAGGTTTTAAGATTATTACTAGTCAGATATTTTCTTGTGCGGTGAATCGGGCGTGTTGAGTCCAGTTCTCTGAGCAAGGAGTAGGTCTTGTCTATTACATATTGGGTTTATGGAACGGTATCTGAGCTAATTTGAAACTCTTGTTTTATGTATCACCCCACCTCACCTTTCCCGTTAAGCAGCCATAGTGAGTTTTCTGCATGTGTGACTCTGTTCTGTTTTGTAATTCAGTTCAAGTGTAACGGTTTTTACATTCCCTCTATAAGTGACACCTTATGAGAAGTGTCCTTTTCTGTGTGACTTATTTCACTTAGAATCGTCTTACCTAAATCCACTCATCATGCTGCTACTAGCCTTATGACATTGATTTCATGGCTGAGTGTTATTCCATTGTACATAAGGACCACAACTTTTTGATCCATTTTTCGCTTTCCTGGGATATTTAAGGTGGAATGAAGTGGAGGTCCTTGTCAACAGAGCAGCCCTAAACTTTGGGGTGCTTGTGTCTTGCTGATTTTCAATTTTCCCACTTTATCCCCCCATGCGTGGAAGTGCCCTATGCTCTCTAAGCTGTGTTTTTTAGATGTTTCAGGACACACCGTACACTTCTCCAGAGTGGCTGTTGGCAATTTACATCCCGCCCATCAGTGTAGCAAGGCTCCCATTTCTCCATGGCCTGTCCTGCATTTCTGGTTTTGACACTTTTTTCAGCATGGCCCTTTTGACCGATGGGAAGCCAGACTTCTTAGTAGCGCTGATTTGCCTTTCCAGGTTGCTTGGTTGGCCAAAAAGGGCGTATGCGTTTTTTCCTGAATATATTCAGGAAAAAACGCATACGCCCTTTTTGGCCAAGGGCATCATTGTCAACGTTTTGCCGCTTTTCATGTGCTTTAAAGGCGATTCGAATCTACCTCCTGAAATCTGTTTCCTGCAATTCTGCCTTGATTTCAAATCCTCTTCTTTGCCTTCCCTCAATATATTTGTGGACGAGAGTTATCATTTATAACTCTGCAGGTTTGTGAATTGCAGTGCCCAGAAGCTCCATTTTACAAGTCGCTTTTTTGGGAGCTGGCCGCAAAAGCGCAGGATGGCTTCAGGCCCTGTTCTGGTTCCGGGGGGCAGGCTGAGCCTGTGGTTAATTCTTCTTCCTGATGGGAAAATAGAGTGACCTGTGCCTGTCCCAACACCAAGAGCTAGTCTCTCATTGGTTCCCCGTCTTCCCGTTCATCCTCAGGACAAATTGCAACCTGTACGGAACAGGAGGTTAAAGGTGCTGATGCTCCAAGTAGGGAGATTGCTAGTAAAGTGGCTGGAATGGCGAACCCGAGCACAAGGAGATGAGAAATGAAGTGCGTTTTAGAAACCTTTCCCCATCACACGGTGTACCATCTTCTGGGTTTCTCATGCATGTTTTCGATGTAGGAAGATGCCCTTGAACCTGGAGATTTGGGACCCATGCGATGGGTAGCACGCAGTATTACTTTAAAGGGTCTGCATTTGCTCACCCAACCTCACCAAACCTCTCAGCCCCAAGAGTGTCCACCCTTATGTCTCATCCAGCTGTGGGTCTAGATATGGTCAATCCAGGTTGCATCACAGCCCCTGAACGAATTGTGTAAGAATTTCTCTCTCTTTCCCTGTCTTTGTTTCATGGGTTTTTAAAAGTAATTTATTTTTATAATGGGGTTTAGCTGCTTTTCACGGCTGTGTTTATGCCGCTTTACACCCACTTGACACACTAACAGAGAGATATCAATACATAGGTTTTAAGATTATTACTAGTCAGATATTTTCTTGTGCGGTGAATCGGGCGTGTTGAGTCCAGTTCTCTGAGCAAGGAGTAGGTCTTGTCTATTACATATTGGGTTTATGGAACGGTATCTGAGCTAATTTGAAACTCTTGTTTTATGTATCACCCCACCTCACCTTTCCCGTTAAGCAGCCATAGTGAGTTTTCTGCATGTGTGACTCTGTTCTGTTTTGTAATTCAGTTCAAGTGTAACGGTTTTTACATTCCCTCTATAAGTGACACCTTATGAGAAGTGTCCTTTTCTGTGTGACTTATTTCACTTAGAATCGTCTTACCTAAATCCACTCATCATGCTGCTACTAGCCTTATGACATTGATTTCATGGCTGAGTGTTATTCCATTGTACATAAGGACCACAACTTTTTTATCCATTTTTCGCTTTCCTGGGATATTTAAGGTGGAATGAAGTGGAGGTCCTTGTCAACAGAGCAGCCCTAAACTTTGGGGTGCTTGTGTCTTGCTGATTTTCAATTTTACCACTTTATCCCCCCATGCGTGGAAGTGCCCTATGCTCTCTAAGCTGTGTTTTTTAGATGTTTCAGGACACACCGTACACTTCTCCAGAGTGGCTGTTGGCAATTTACATCCCGCCCATCAGTGTAGCAAGGCTCCCATTTCTCCATGGCCTGTCCTGCATTTCTGGTTTTGACACTTTTTTCAGCATGGCCCTTTTGACCGATGGGAAGCCAGACTTCTTAGTAGCGCTGATTTGCCTTTCCAGGTTGCTTGGTTGGCCAAAAAGGGCGTATGCGTTTTTTCCTGAATATATTCAGGAAAAAACGCATACGCCCTTTTTGGCCAAGGGCATCATTGTCAACGTTTTGCCGCTTTTCATGTGCTTTAAAGGCGATTCGAATCTACCTCCTGAAATCTGTTTCCTGCAATTCTGCCTTGATTTCAAATCCTCTTCTTTGCCTTCCCTCAATATATTTGTGGACGAGAGTTATCATTTATAACTCTGCAGGTTTGTGAATTGCAGTGCCCAGAAGCTCCATTTTACAAGTCGCTTTTTTGGGAGCTGGCCGCAAAAGCGCAGGATGGCTTCAGGCCCTGTTCTGGTTCCGGGGGGCAGGCTGAGCCTGTGGTTAATTCTTCTTCCTGATGGGAAAATAGAGTGACCTGTGCCTGTCCCAACACCAAGAGCTAGTCTCTCATTGGTTCCCCGTCTTCCCGTTCATCCTCAGGACAAACTGCAACCTGTACGGAACAGGAGGTTAAAGGTGCTGATGCTCCAAGTAGGGAGATTGCTAGTAAAGTGGCTGGAATGGCGAACCCGAGCACAAGGAGATGAGAAATGAAGTGCGTTTTAGAAACCTTTCCCCATCACACGGTGTACCATCTTCTGGGTTTCTCATGCATGTTTTCGATGTAGGAAGATGCCCTTGAACCTGGAGATTTGGGACCCATGCGATGGGTAGCACGCAGTATTACTTTAAAGGGTCTGCATTTGCTCACCCAACCTCACCAAACCTCTCAGCCCCAAGAGTGTCCACCCTTATGTCTCATCCAGCTGTGGGTCTAGATATGGTCAATCCAGGTTGCATCACAGCCCCTGAACAAATTGTGTAAGAATTTCTCTCTCTTTCCCTGTCTTTGTTTCATGGGTTTTTAAAAGTAATTTATTTTTATAATGGGGTTTAGCTGCTTTTCACGGCTGTGTTTATGCCGCTTTACACCCACTTGACACACTAACAGAGAGATATCAATACATAGGTTTTAAGATTATTACTAGTCAGATATTTTCTTGTGCGGTGAATCGGGCGTGTTGAGTCCAGTTCTCTGAGCAAGGAGTAGGTCTTGTCTATTACATATTGGGTTTATGGAACGGTATCTGAGCTAATTTGAAACTCTTGTTTTATGTATCACCCCACCTCACCTTTCCCGTTAAGCAGCCATAGTGAGTTTTCTGCATGTGTGACTCTGTTCTGTTTTGTAATTCAGTTCAAGTGTAACGGTTTTTACATTCCCTCTATAAGTGACACCTTATGAGAAGTGTCCTTTTCTGTGTGACTTATTTCACTTAGAATCGTCTTACCTAAATCCACTCATCATGCTGCTACTAGCCTTATGACATTGATTTCATGGCTGAGTGTTATTCCATTGTACATAAGGACCACAACTTTTTTATCCATTTTTCGCTTTCCTGGGATATTTAAGGTGGAATGAAGTGGAGGTCCTTGTCAACAGAGCAGCCCTAAACTTTGGGGTGCTTGTGTCTTGCTGATTTTCAATTTTACCACTTTATCCCCCCATGCGTGGAAGTGCCCTATGCTCTCTAAGCTGTGTTTTTTAGATGTTTCAGGACACACCGTACACTTCTCCAGAGTGGCTGTTGGCAATTTACATCCCGCCCATCAGTGTAGCAAGGCTCCCATTTCTCCATGGCCTGTCCTGCATTTCTGGTTTTGACACTTTTTTCAGCATGGCCCTTTTGACCGATGGGAAGCCAGACTTCTTAGTAGCGCTGATTTGCCTTTCCAGGTTGCTTGGTTGGCCAAAAAGGGCGTATGCGTTTTTTCCTGAATATATTCAGGAAAAAACGCATACGCCCTTTTTGGCCAAGGGCATCATTGTCAACGTTTTGCCGCTTTTCATGTGCTTTAAAGGCGATTCGAATCTACCTCCTGAAATCTGTTTCCTGCAATTCTGCCTTGATTTCAAATCCTCTTCTTTGCCTTCCCTCAATATATTTGTGGACGAGAGTTATCATTTATAACTCTGCAGGTTTGTGAATTGCAGTGCCCAGAAGCTCCATTTTACAAGTCGCTTTTTTGGGAGCTGGCCGCAAAAGCGCAGGATGGCTTCAGGCCCTGTTCTGGTTCCGGGGGGCAGGCTGAGCCTGTGGTTAATTCTTCTTCCTGATGGGAAAATAGAGTGACCTGTGCCTGTCCCAACACCAAGAGCTAGTCTCTCATTGGTTCCCCGTCTTCCCGTTCATCCTCAGGACAAATTGCAACCTGTACGGAACAGGAGGTTAAAGGTGCTGATGCTCCAAGTAGGGAGATTGCTAGTAAAGTGGCTGGAATGGCGAACCCGAGCACAAGGAGATGAGAAATGAAGTGCGTTTTAGAAACCTTTCCCCATCACACGGTGTACCATCTTCTGGGTTTCTCATGCATGTTTTCGATGTAGGAAGATGCCCTTGAACCTGGAGATTTGGGACCCATGCGATGGGTAGCACGCAGTATTACTTTAAAGGGTCTGCATTTGCTCACCCAACCTCACCAAACCTCTCAGCCCCAAGAGTGTCCACCCTTATGTCTCATCCAGCTGTGGGTCTAGATATGGTCAATCCAGGTTGCATCACAGCCCCTGAACGAATTGTGTAAGAATTTCTCTCTCTTTCCCTGTCTTTGTTTCATGGGTTTTTAAAAGTAATTTATTTTTATAATGGGGTTTAGCTGCTTTTCACGGCTGTGTTTATGCCGCTTTACACCCACTTGACACACTAACAGAGAGATATCAATACATAGGTTTTAAGATTATTACTAGTCAGATATTTTCTTGTGCGGTGAATCGGGCGTGTTGAGTCCAGTTCTCTGAGCAAGGAGTAGGTCTTGTCTATTACATATTGGGTTTATGGAACGGTATCTGAGCTAATTTGAAACTCTTGTTTTATGTATCACCCCACCTCACCTTTCCCGTTAAGCAGCCATAGTGAGTTTTCTGCATGTGTGACTCTGTTCTGTTTTGTAATTCAGTTCAAGTGTAACGGTTTTTACATTCCCTCTATAAGTGACACCTTATGAGAAGTGTCCTTTTCTGTGTGACTTATTTCACTTAGAATCGTCTTACCTAAATCCACTCATCATGCTGCTACTAGCCTTATGACATTGATTTCATGGCTGAGTGTTATTCCATTGTACATAAGGACCACAACTTTTTTATCCATTTTTCGCTTTCCTGGGATATTTAAGGTGGAATGAAGTGGAGGTCCTTGTCAACAGAGCAGCCCTAAACTTTGGGGTGCTTGTGTCTTGCTGATTTTCAATTTTACCACTTTATCCCCCCATGCGTGGAAGTGCCCTATGCTCTCTAAGCTGTGTTTTTTAGATGTTTCAGGACACACCGTACACTTCTCCAGAGTGGCTGTTGGCAATTTACATCCCGCCCATCAGTGTAGCAAGGCTCCCATTTCTCCATGGCCTGTCCTGCATTTCTGTTTTTGACACTTTTTTCAGCATGGCCCTTTTGACCGATGGGAAGCCAGACTTCTTAGTAGCGCTGATTTGCCTTTCCAGGTTGCTTGGTTGGCCAAAAAGGGCGTATGCGTTTTTTCCTGAATATATTCAGGAAAAAACGCATACGCCCTTTTTGGCCAAGGGCATCATTGTCAACGTTTTGCCGCTTTTCATGTGCTTTAAAGGCGATTCGAATCTACCTCCTGAAATCTGTTTCCTGCAATTCTGCCTTGATTTCAAATCCTCTTCTTTGCCTTCCCTCAATATATTTGTGGACGAGAGTTATCATTTATAACTCTGCAGGTTTGTGAATTGCAGTGCCCAGAAGCTCCATTTTACAAGTCGCTTTTTTGGGAGCTGGCCGCAAAAGCGCAGGATGGCTTCAGGCCCTGTTCTGGTTCCGGGGGGCAGGCTGAGCCTGTGGTTAATTCTTCTTCCTGATGGGAAAATAGAGTGACCTGTGCCTGTCCCAACACCAAGAGCTAGTCTCTCATTGGTTCCCCGTCTTCCCGTTCATCCTCAGGACAAACTGCAACCTGTACGGAACAGGAGGTTAAAGGTGCTGATGCTCCAAGTAGGGAGATTGCTAGTAAAGTGGCTGGAATGGCGAACCCGAGCACAAGGAGATGAGAAATGAAGTGCGTTTTAGAAACCTTTCCCCATCACACGGTGTACCATCTTCTGGGTTTCTCATGCATGTTTTCGATGTAGGAAGATGCCCTTGAACCTGGAGATTTGGGACCCATGCGATGGGTAGCACGCAGTATTACTTTAAAGGGTCTGCATTTGCTCACCCAACCTCACCAAACCTCTCAGCCCCAAGAGTGTCCACCCTTATGTCTCATCCAGCTGTGGGTCTAGATATGGTCAATCCAGGTTGCATCACAGCCCCTGAACAAATTGTGTAAGAATTTCTCTCTCTTTCCCTGTCTTTGTTTCATGGGTTTTTAAAAGTAATTTATTTTTATAATGGGGTTTAGCTGCTTTTCACGGCTGTGTTTATGCCGCTTTACACCCACTTGACACACTAACAGAGAGATATCAATACATAGGTTTTAAGATTATTACTAGTCAGATATTTTCTTGTGCGGTGAATCGGGCGTGTTGAGTCCAGTTCTCTGAGCAAGGAGTAGGTCTTGTCTATTACATATTGGGTTTATGGAACGGTATCTGAGCTAATTTGAAACTCTTGTTTTATGTATCACCCCACCTCACCTTTCCCGTTAAGCAGCCATAGTGAGTTTTCTGCATGTGTGACTCTGTTCTGTTTTGTAATTCAGTTCAAGTGTAACGGTTTTTACATTCCCTCTATAAGTGACACCTTATGAGAAGTGTCCTTTTCTGTGTGACTTATTTCACTTAGAATCGTCTTACCTAAATCCACTCATCATGCTGCTACTAGCCTTATGACATTGATTTCATGGCTGAGTGTTATTCCATTGTACATAAGGACCACAACTTTTTTATCCATTTTTCGCTTTCCTGGGATATTTAAGGTGGAATGAAGTGGAGGTCCTTGTCAACAGAGCAGCCCTAAACTTTGGGGTGCTTGTGTCTTGCTGATTTTCAATTTTACCACTTTATCCCCCCATGCGTGGAAGTGCCCTATGCTCTCTAAGCTGTGTTTTTTAGATGTTTCAGGACACACCGTACACTTCTCCAGAGTGGCTGTTGGCAATTTACATCCCGCCCATCAGTGTAGCAAGGCTCCCATTTCTCCATGGCCTGTCCTGCATTTCTGGTTTTGACACTTTTTTCAGCATGGCCCTTTTGACCGATGGGAAGCCAGACTTCTTAGTAGCGCTGATTTGCCTTTCCAGGTTGCTTGGTTGGCCAAAAAGGGCGTATGCGTTTTTTCCTGAATATATTCAGGAAAAAACGCATACGCCCTTTTTGGCCAAGGGCATCATTGTCAACGTTTTGCCGCTTTTCATGTGCTTTAAAGGCGATTCGAATCTACCTCCTGAAATCTGTTTCCTGCAATTCTGCCTTGATTTCAAATCCTCTTCTTTGCCTTCCCTCAATATATTTGTGGACGAGAGTTATCATTTATAACTCTGCAGGTTTGTGAATTGCAGTGCCCAGAAGCTCCATTTTACAAGTCGCTTTTTTGGGAGCTGGCCGCAAAAGCGCAGGATGGCTTCAGGCCCTGTTCTGGTTCCGGGGGGCAGGCTGAGCCTGTGGTTAATTCTTCTTCCTGATGGGAAAATAGAGTGACCTGTGCCTGTCCCAACACCAAGAGCTAGTCTCTCATTGGTTCCCCGTCTTCCCGTTCATCCTCAGGACAAATTGCAACCTGTACGGAACAGGAGGTTAAAGGTGCTGATGCTCCAAGTAGGGAGATTGCTAGTAAAGTGGCTGGAATGGCGAACCCGAGCACAAGGAGATGAGAAATGAAGTGCGTTTTAGAAACCTTTCCCCATCACACGGTGTACCATCTTCTGGGTTTCTCATGCATGTTTTCGATGTAGGAAGATGCCCTTGAACCTGGAGATTTGGGACCCATGCGATGGGTAGCACGCAGTATTACTTTAAAGGGTCTGCATTTGCTCACCCAACCTCACCAAACCTCTCAGCCCCAAGAGTGTCCACCCTTATGTCTCATCCAGCTGTGGGTCTAGATATGGTCAATCCAGGTTGCATCACAGCCCCTGAACGAATTGTGTAAGAATTTCTCTCTCTTTCCCTGTCTTTGTTTCATGGGTTTTTAAAAGTAATTTATTTTTATAATGGGGTTTAGCTGCTTTTCACGGCTGTGTTTATGCCGCTTTACACCCACTTGACACACTAACAGAGAGATATCAATACATAGGTTTTAAGATTATTACTAGTCAGATATTTTCTTGTGCGGTGAATCGGGCGTGTTGAGTCCAGTTCTCTGAGCAAGGAGTAGGTCTTGTCTATTACATATTGGGTTTATGGAACGGTATCTGAGCTAATTTGAAACTCTTGTTTTATGTATCACCCCACCTCACCTTTCCCGTTAAGCAGCCATAGTGAGTTTTCTGCATGTGTGACTCTGTTCTGTTTTGTAATTCAGTTCAAGTGTAACGGTTTTTACATTCCCTCTATAAGTGACACCTTATGAGAAGTGTCCTTTTCTGTGTGACTTATTTCACTTAGAATCGTCTTACCTAAATCCACTCATCATGCTGCTACTAGCCTTATGACATTGATTTCATGGCTGAGTGATATTCCATTGTACATAAGGACCACAACATTTTTTATCCATTTTTCGCTTTCCTGGGATATTTAAGGTGGAATGAAGTGGAGGTCCTTGTCAACAGAGCAGCCCTAAACTTTGGGGTGCTTGTGTCTTGCTGATTTTCAATTTTCCCACTTTATCCCCCCATGCGTGGAAGTGCCCTATGCTCTCTTAGCTGTGTTTTTTAGATGTTTCAGGACACACCGTACACTTCTCCAGAGTGGCTGTTGGCAATTTACATCCCGCCCATCAGTGTAGCAAGGCTCCCATTTCTCCATGGCCTGTCCTGCATTTCTGGTTTTGACACTTTTTTCAGCATGGCCCTTTTGACCGATGGGAAGCGAGACTTCTTTGTAGCGCTGATTTGCCTTTCCAGGTTGCTTGGTTGGCCAAAAAGGGCGTATGCGTTTTTTCCTGAATATATTCAGGAAAAAACGCATACGCCCTTTTTGGCCAAGGGCATCATTGTCAACGTTTTGCCTCTTTTCATGTGCTTTAAAGGCGATTCGAATCTACCTCCTGAAATCTGTTTCCTGCAATTCTGCCTTGATTTCAAATCCTCTTCTTTGCCTTCCCTCAATATATTTGTGGACGAGAGTTATCATTTATAACTCTGCAGGTTTGTGAATTGCAGTGCCCTGAAGCTCCATTTTACAAGTCGCTTTTTTGGGAGCTGGCCGCAAAAGCGCAGGATGGCTTCAGGCCCTGTTCTGGTTCCGGGGGGCAGGCTGAGCCTGTGGTTAATTCTTCTTCCTGATGGGAAAATAGAGTGACCTGTGCCTGTCCCAACACCAAGAGCTAGTCTCTCATTGGTTCCCCGTCTTCCCGTTCATCCTCAGGACAAATTGCAACCTGCACGGAACAGGAGGTTAAAGGTGCTGATGCTCCAAGTAGGGAGATTGCTAGTAAAGTGGCTGGAATGGCGAACCCGAGCACAAGGAGATGAGAAATGAGGTGCGTTTTAGAAACCTTTCCCCATCACACGGTGTACCATCTTCTGGGTTTCTCATGCATGTTTTCGATGTAGGAAGATGCCCTTGAACCTGGAGATTTGGGACCCATGCGATGGGTAGCACGCAGTATTACTTAAAGCATCTGCGTTTGCTCACCCAACCTCACCAAACCTCTCAGCCCCAAGAGTGTCCACCCTTATGTCTCATCCAGCTGTGGGTCTAGATATGGTCAATCCAGGTTGCATCACAGCCCCTGAACGAATTGTGTAAGAATTTCTCTCTCTTTCCCTGTCTTTGTTTCATGGGTTTTTAAAAGTAATTTATTTTTATAATGGGGTTTAGCTGCTTTTCACGGCTGTGTTTATGCCACTTTACACCCACTTGACACACTAACAGAGAGATATCAATACATAGGTTTTAAGATTATTACTAGTCAGATATATTCTTGTGCGGTGAATCGGGCGTGTTGAGTCCAGTTCTCTGAGCAAGGAGTAGGTCTTGTCTATTACATATTGGGTTTATGGAACGGTATCTGAGCTAATTTGAAACTCTTGTTTTATGTATCACCCCTCCTCACCTTTCCCGTTAAGCAGCCATAGTGTGTTTTCTGCATGTGTGACTCTGTTCTGTTTTGTAATTCAGTTCAAGTGTAACGGTTTTTACATTCCCTCTATAAGTGACACCTTATGAGAAGTGTCCTTTTCTGTGTGACTTATTTCACTTAGAATCGTCTTACCTAAATCCACTCATCATGCTGCTACTAGCCTTATGACATTGATTTCATGGCTGAGTGTTATTCCATTGTACATAAGGACCACAACTTTTTTATCCATTTTTCGCTTTCCTGGGATATTTAAGGTGGAATGAAGTGGAGGTCCTTGTCAACAGAGCAGCCCTAAACTTTGGGGTGCTTGTGTCTTGCTGATTTTCAATTTTACCACTTTATCCCCCCATGCGTGGAAGTGCCCTATGCTCTCTAAGCTGTGTTTTTTAGATGTTTCAGGACACACCGTACACTTCTCCAGAGTGGCTGTTGGCAATTTACATCCCGCCCATCAGTGTAGCAAGGCTCCCATTTCTCCATGGCCTGTCCTGCATTTCTGGTTTTGACACTTTTTTCAGCATGGCCCTTTTGACCGATGGGAAGCCAGACTTCTTAGTAGCGCTGATTTGCCTTTCCAGGTTGCTTGGTTGGCCAAAAAGGGCGTATGCGTTTTTTCCTGAATATATTCAGGAAAAAACGCATACGCCCTTTTTGGCCAAGGGCATCATTGTCAACGTTTTGCCGCTTTTCATGTGCTTTAAAGGCGATTCGAATCTACCTCCTGAAATCTGTTTCCTGCAATTCTGCCTTGATTTCAAATCCTCTTCTTTGCCTTCCCTCAATATATTTGTGGACGAGAGTTATCATTTATAACTCTGCAGGTTTGTGAATTGCAGTGCCCAGAAGCTCCATTTTACAAGTCGCTTTTTTGGGAGCTGGCCGCAAAAGCGCAGGATGGCTTCAGGCCCTGTTCTGGTTCCGGGGGGCAGGCTGAGCCTGTGGTTAATTCTTCTTCCTGATGGGAAAATAGAGTGACCTGTGCCTGTCCCAACACCAAGAGCTAGTCTCTCATTGGTTCCCCGTCTTCCCGTTCATCCTCAGGACAAATTGCAACCTGTACGGAACAGGAGGTTAAAGGTGCTGATGCTCCAAGTAGGGAGATTGCTAGTAAAGTGGCTGGAATGGCGAACCCGAGCACAAGGAGATGAGAAATGAAGTGCGTTTTAGAAACCTTTCCCCATCACACGGTGTACCATCTTCTGGGTTTCTCATGCATGTTTTCGATGTAGGAAGATGCCCTTGAACCTGGAGATTTGGGACCCATGCGATGGGTAGCACGCAGTATTACTTTAAAGGGTCTGCATTTGCTCACCCAACCTCACCAAACCTCTCAGCCCCAAGAGTGTCCACCCTTATGTCTCATCCAGCTGTGGGTCTAGATATGGTCAATCCAGGTTGCATCACAGCCCCTGAACGAATTGTGTAAGAATTTCTCTCTCTTTCCCTGTCTTTGTTTCATGGGTTTTTAAAAGTAATTTATTTTTATAATGGGGTTTAGCTGCTTTTCACGGCTGTGTTTATGCCGCTTTACACCCACTTGACACACTAACAGAGAGATATCAATACATAGGTTTTAAGATTATTACTAGTCAGATATTTTCTTGTGCGGTGAATCGGGCGTGTTGAGTCCAGTTCTCTGAGCAAGGAGTAGGTCTTGTCTATTACATATTGGGTTTATGGAACGGTATCTGAGCTAATTTGAAACTCTTGTTTTATGTATCACCCCACCTCACCTTTCCCGTTAAGCAGCCATAGTGAGTTTTCTGCATGTGTGACTCTGTTCTGTTTTGTAATTCAGTTCAAGTGTAACGGTTTTTACATTCCCTCTATAAGTGACACCTTATGAGAAGTGTCCTTTTCTGTGTGACTTATTTCACTTAGAATCGTCTTACCTAAATCCACTCATCATGCTGCTACTAGCCTTATGACATTGATTTCATGGCTGAGTGATATTCCATTGTACATAAGGACCACAACATTTTTTATCCATTTTTCGCTTTCCTGGGATATTTAAGGTGGAATGAAGTGGAGGTCCTTGTCAACAGAGCAGCCCTAAACTTTGGGGTGCTTGTGTCTTGCTGATTTTCAATTTTCCCACTTTATCCCCCCATGCGTGGAAGTGCCCTATGCTCTCTTAGCTGTGTTTTTTAGATGTTTCAGGACACACCGTACACTTCTCCAGAGTGGCTGTTGGCAATTTACATCCCGCCCATCAGTGTAGCAAGGCTCCCATTTCTCCATGGCCTGTCCTGCATTTCTGGTTTTGACACTTTTTTCAGCATGGCCCTTTTGACCGATGGGAAGCGAGACTTCTTTGTAGCGCTGATTTGCCTTTCCAGGTTGCTTGGTTGGCCAAAAAGGGCGTATGCGTTTTTTCCTGAATATATTCAGGAAAAAACGCATACGCCCTTTTTGGCCAAGGGCATCATTGTCAACGTTTTGCCTCTTTTCATGTGCTTTAAAGGCGATTCGAATCTACCTCCTGAAATCTGTTTCCTGCAATTCTGCCTTGATTTCAAATCCTCTTCTTTGCCTTCCCTCAATATATTTGTGGACGAGAGTTATCATTTATAACTCTGCAGGTTTGTGAATTGCAGTGCCCTGAAGCTCCATTTTACAAGTCGCTTTTTTGGGAGCTGGCCGCAAAAGCGCAGGATGGCTTCAGGCCCTGTTCTGGTTCCGGGGGGCAGGCTGAGCCTGTGGTTAATTCTTCTTCCTGATGGGAAAATAGAGTGACCTGTGCCTGTCCCAACACCAAGAGCTAGTCTCTCATTGGTTCCCCGTCTTCCCGTTCATCCTCAGGACAAATTGCAACCTGCACGGAACAGGAGGTTAAAGGTGCTGATGCTCCAAGTAGGGAGATTGCTAGTAAAGTGGCTGGAATGGCGAACCCGAGCACAAGGAGATGAGAAATGAGGTGCGTTTTAGAAACCTTTCCCCATCACACGGTGTACCATCTTCTGGGTTTCTCATGCATGTTTTCGATGTAGGAAGATGCCCTTGAACCTGGAGATTTGGGACCCATGCGATGGGTAGCACGCAGTATTACTTAAAGCATCTGCGTTTGCTCACCCAACCTCACCAAACCTCTCAGCCCCAAGAGTGTCCACCCTTATGTCTCATCCAGCTGTGGGTCTAGATATGGTCAATCCAGGTTGCATCACAGCCCCTGAACGAATTGTGTAAGAATTTCTCTCTCTTTCCCTGTCTTTGTTTCATGGGTTTTTAAAAGTAATTTATTTTTATAATGGGGTTTAGCTGCTTTTCACGGCTGTGTTTATGCCACTTTACACCCACTTGACACACTAACAGAGAGATATCAATACATAGGTTTTAAGATTATTACTAGTCAGATATATTCTTGTGCGGTGAATCGGGCGTGTTGAGTCCAGTTCTCTGAGCAAGGAGTAGGTCTTGTCTATTACATATTGGGTTTATGGAACGGTATCTGAGCTAATTTGAAACTCTTGTTTTATGTATCACCCCTCCTCACCTTTCCCGTTAAGCAGCCATAGTGTGTTTTCTGCATGTGTGACTCTGTTCTGTTTTGTAATTCAGTTCAAGTGTAACGGTTTTTACATTCCCTCTATAAGTGACACCTTATGAGAAGTGTCCTTTTCTGTGTGACTTATTTCACTTAGAATCGTCTTACCTAAATCCACTCATCATGCTGCTACTAGCCTTATGACATTGATTTCATGGCTGAGTGTTATTCCATTGTACATAAGGACCACAACTTTTTTATCCATTTTTCGCTTTCCTGGGATATTTAAGGTGGAATGAAGTGGAGGTCCTTGTCAACAGAGCAGCCCTAAACTTTGGGGTGCTTGTGTCTTGCTGATTTTCAATTTTACCACTTTATCCCCCCATGCGTGGAAGTGCCCTATGCTCTCTAAGCTGTGTTTTTTAGATGTTTCAGGACACACCGTACACTTCTCCAGAGTGGCTGTTGGCAATTTACATCCCGCCCATCAGTGTAGCAAGGCTCCCATTTCTCCATGGCCTGTCCTGCATTTCTGGTTTTGACACTTTTTTCAGCATGGCCCTTTTGACCGATGGGAAGCCAGACTTCTTAGTAGCGCTGATTTGCCTTTCCAGGTTGCTTGGTTGGCCAAAAAGGGCGTATGCGTTTTTTCCTGAATATATTCAGGAAAAAACGCATACGCCCTTTTTGGCCAAGGGCATCATTGTCAACGTTTTGCCGCTTTTCATGTGCTTTAAAGGCGATTCGAATCTACCTCCTGAAATCTGTTTCCTGCAATTCTGCCTTGATTTCAAATCCTCTTCTTTGCCTTCCCTCAATATATTTGTGGACGAGAGTTATCATTTATAACTCTGCAGGTTTGTGAATTGCAGTGCCCAGAAGCTCCATTTTACAAGTCGCTTTTTTGGGAGCTGGCCGCAAAAGCGCAGGATGGCTTCAGGCCCTGTTCTGGTTCCGGGGGGCAGGCTGAGCCTGTGGTTAATTCTTCTTCCTGATGGGAAAATAGAGTGACCTGTGCCTGTCCCAACACCAAGAGCTAGTCTCTCATTGGTTCCCCGTCTTCCCGTTCATCCTCAGGACAAATTGCAACCTGTACGGAACAGGAGGTTAAAGGTGCTGATGCTCCAAGTAGGGAGATTGCTAGTAAAGTGGCTGGAATGGCGAACCCGAGCACAAGGAGATGAGAAATGAAGTGCGTTTTAGAAACCTTTCCCCATCACACGGTGTACCATCTTCTGGGTTTCTCATGCATGTTTTCGATGTAGGAAGATGCCCTTGAACCTGGAGATTTGGGACCCATGCGATGGGTAGCACGCAGTATTACTTTAAAGGGTCTGCATTTGCTCACCCAACCTCACCAAACCTCTCAGCCCCAAGAGTGTCCACCCTTATGTCTCATCCAGCTGTGGGTCTAGATATGGTCAATCCAGGTTGCATCACAGCCCCTGAACGAATTGTGTAAGAATTTCTCTCTCTTTCCCTGTCTTTGTTTCATGGGTTTTTAAAAGTAATTTATTTTTATAATGGGGTTTAGCTGCTTTTCACGGCTGTGTTTATGCCGCTTTACACCCACTTGACACACTAACAGAGAGATATCAATACATAGGTTTTAAGATTATTACTAGTCAGATATTTTCTTGTGCGGTGAATCGGGCGTGTTGAGTCCAGTTCTCTGAGCAAGGAGTAGGTCTTGTCTATTACATATTGGGTTTATGGAACGGTATCTGAGCTAATTTGAAACTCTTGTTTTATGTATCACCCCACCTCACCTTTCCCGTTAAGCAGCCATAGTGAGTTTTCTGCATGTGTGACTCTGTTCTGTTTTGTAATTCAGTTCAAGTGTAACGGTTTTTACATTCCCTCTATAAGTGACACCTTATGAGAAGTGTCCTTTTCTGTGTGACTTATTTCACTTAGAATCGTCTTACCTAAATCCACTCATCATGCTGCTACTAGCCTTATGACATTGATTTCATGGCTGAGTGATATTCCATTGTACATAAGGACCACAACATTTTTTATCCATTTTTCGCTTTCCTGGGATATTTAAGGTGGAATGAAGTGGAGGTCCTTGTCAACAGAGCAGCCCTAAACTTTGGGGTGCTTGTGTCTTGCTGATTTTCAATTTTCCCACTTTATCCCCCCATGCGTGGAAGTGCCCTATGCTCTCTTAGCTGTGTTTTTTAGATGTTTCAGGACACACCGTACACTTCTCCAGAGTGGCTGTTGGCAATTTACATCCCGCCCATCAGTGTAGCAAGGCTCCCATTTCTCCATGGCCTGTCCTGCATTTCTGGTTTTGACACTTTTTTCAGCATGGCCCTTTTGACCGATGGGAAGCGAGACTTCTTTGTAGCGCTGATTTGCCTTTCCAGGTTGCTTGGTTGGCCAAAAAGGGCGTATGCGTTTTTTCCTGAATATATTCAGGAAAAAACGCATACGCCCTTTTTGGCCAAGGGCATCATTGTCAACGTTTTGCCTCTTTTCATGTGCTTTAAAGGCGATTCGAATCTACCTCCTGAAATCTGTTTCCTGCAATTCTGCCTTGATTTCAAATCCTCTTCTTTGCCTTCCCTCAATATATTTGTGGACGAGAGTTATCATTTATAACTCTGCAGGTTTGTGAATTGCAGTGCCCTGAAGCTCCATTTTACAAGTCGCTTTTTTGGGAGCTGGCCGCAAAAGCGCAGGATGGCTTCAGGCCCTGTTCTGGTTCCGGGGGGCAGGCTGAGCCTGTGGTTAATTCTTCTTCCTGATGGGAAAATAGAGTGACCTGTGCCTGTCCCAACACCAAGAGCTAGTCTCTCATTGGTTCCCCGTCTTCCCGTTCATCCTCAGGACAAATTGCAACCTGCACGGAACAGGAGGTTAAAGGTGCTGATGCTCCAAGTAGGGAGATTGCTAGTAAAGTGGCTGGAATGGCGAACCCGAGCACAAGGAGATGAGAAATGAGGTGCGTTTTAGAAACCTTTCCCCATCACACGGTGTACCATCTTCTGGGTTTCTCATGCATGTTTTCGATGTAGGAAGATGCCCTTGAACCTGGAGATTTGGGACCCATGCGATGGGTAGCACGCAGTATTACTTAAAGCATCTGCGTTTGCTCACCCAACCTCACCAAACCTCTCAGCCCCAAGAGTGTCCACCCTTATGTCTCATCCAGCTGTGGGTCTAGATATGGTCAATCCAGGTTGCATCACAGCCCCTGAACGAATTGTGTAAGAATTTCTCTCTCTTTCCCTGTCTTTGTTTCATGGGTTTTTAAAAGTAATTTATTTTTATAATGGGGTTTAGCTGCTTTTCACGGCTGTGTTTATGCCACTTTACACCCACTTGACACACTAACAGAGAGATATCAATACATAGGTTTTAAGATTATTACTAGTCAGATATATTCTTGTGCGGTGAATCGGGCGTGTTGAGTCCAGTTCTCTGAGCAAGGAGTAGGTCTTGTCTATTACATATTGGGTTTATGGAACGGTATCTGAGCTAATTTGAAACTCTTGTTTTATGTATCACCCCTCCTCACCTTTCCCGTTAAGCAGCCATAGTGTGTTTTCTGCATGTGTGACTCTGTTCTGTTTTGTAATTCAGTTCAAGTGTAACGGTTTTTACATTCCCTCTATAAGTGACACCTTATGAGAAGTGTCCTTTTCTGTGTGACTTATTTCACTTAGAATCGTCTTACCTAAATCCACTCATCATGCTGCTACTAGCCTTATGACATTGATTTCATGGCTGAGTGATATTCCATTGTACATAAGGACCACAACTTTTTGATCCATTTTTCGCTTTCCTGGGATATTTAAGGTGGAATGAAGTGGAGGTCCTTGTCAACAGAGCAGCCCTAAACTTTGGGGTGCTTGTGTCTTGCTGATTTTCAATTTTCCCACTTTATCCCCCCATGCGTGGAAGTGCCCTATGCTCTCTAAGCTCTGTTTTTTAGATGTTTCAGGACACACCGTACACTTCTCCAGAGTGGCTGTTGGCAATTTACATCCTGCCCATCAGTGTAGCAAGGCTCCCATTTCTCCATGGCCTGTCCTGCATTTCTGGTTTTGACACTTTTTTCAGCATGGCCCTTTTGACCGATGGGAAGCGAGACTTCTTTGTAGCGCTGATTTGCCTTTCCAGGTTGCTTGGTTGGCCAAAAAGGGCGTATGCGTTTTTTCCTGAATATATTCAGGAAAAAACGCATACGCCCTTTTTGGCCAAGGGCATCATTGTCAACGTTTTGCCGCTTTTCATGTGCTTTAAAGGCGATTCGAATCTACCTCCTGAAATCTGTTTCCTGCAATTCTGCCTTGATTTCAAATCCTCTTCTTTGCCTTCCCTCAATATATTTGTGGACGAGAGTTATCATTTATAACTCTGCAGGTTTGTGAATTGCAGTGCCCAGAAGCTCCATTTTACAAGTCGCTTTTTTGGGAGCTGGCCGCAAAAGCGCAGGATGGCTTCAGGCCCTGTTCTGGTTCCGGGGGGCAGGCTGAGCCTGTGGTTAATTCTTCTTCCTGATGGGAAAATAGAGTGACCTGTGCCTGTCCCAACACCAAGAGCTAGTCTCTCATTGGTTCCCCGTCTTCCCGTTCATCCTCAGGACAAATTGCAACCTGTACGGAACAGGAGGTTAAAGGTGCTGATGCTCCAAGTAGGGAGATTGCTAGTAAAGTGGCTGGAATGGCGAACCCGAGCACAAGGAGATGAGAAATGAGGTGCGTTTTAGAAACCTTTCCCCATCACACGGTGTACCATCTTCTGGGTTTCTCATGCATGTTTTCGATGTAGGAAGATGCCCTTGAACCTGGAGATTTGGGACCCATGCGATGGGTAGCACGCAGTATTACTTTAAAGGGTCTGCGTTTGCTCACCCAACCTCACCAAACCTCTCAGCCCCAAGAGTGTCCACCCTTATGTCTCATCCAGCTGTGGGTCTAGATATGGTCAATCCAGGTTGCATCACAGCCCCTGAACGAATTGTGTAAGAATTTCTCTCTCTTTCCCTGTCTTTGTTTCATGGGTTTTTAAAAGTAATTTATTTTTATAATGGGGTTTAGCTGCTTTTCACGGCTGTGTTTATGCCGCTTTACACCCACTTGACACACTAACAGAGAGATATCAATACATAGGTTTTAAGATTATTACTAGTCAGATATATTCTTGTGCGGTGAATCAGGCGTGTTGAGTCCAGTTCTCTGAGCAAGGAGTAGGTCTTGTCTATTACATATTGGGTTTATGGAACGGTATCTGAGCTAATTTGAAACTCTTGTTTTATGTATCACCCCACCTCACCTTTCCCGTTAAGCAGCCATAGTGTGTTTTCTGCATGTGTGACTCTGTTCTGTTTTGTAATTCAGTTCAAGTGTAACGGTTTTTACATTCCCTCTATAAGTGACACCTTATGAGAAGTGTCCTTTTCTGTGTGACTTATTTCACTTAGAATCGTCTTACCTAAATCCACTCATCATGCTGCTACTAGCCTTATGACATTGATTTCATGGCTGAGTGATATTCCATTGTACATAAGGACCACAACTTTTTTATCCATTTTTCGCTTTCCTGGGATATTTAAGGTGGAATGAAGTGGAGGTCCTTGTCAACAGAGCAGCCCTAAACTTTGGGGTGCTTGTGTCTTGCTGATTTTCAATTTTCCCAGTTTATCCCCCCATGCGTGGAAGTGCCCTATGCTCTCTTAGCTGTGTTTTTTAGATGTTTCAGGACACACCGTACACTTCTCCAGAGTGGCTGTTGGCAATTTACATCCCGCCCATCAGTGTAGCAAGGCTCCCATTTCTCCATGGCCTGTCCTGCATTTCTGGTTTTGACACTTTTTTCAGCATGGCCCTTTTGACCGATGGGAAGCGAGACTTCTTTGTAGCGCTGATTTGCCTTTCCAGGTTGCTTGGTTGGCCAAAAAGGGCGTATGCGTTTTTTCCTGAATATATTCAGGAAAAAACGCATACGCCCTTTTTGGCCAAGGGCATCATTGTCAACGTTTTGCCGCTTTTCATGTGCTTTAAAGGCGATTCGAATCTACCTCCTGAAATCTGTTTCCTGCAATTCTGCCTTGATTTCAAATCCTCTTCTTTGCCTTCCCTCAATATATTTGTGGACGAGAGTTATCATTTATAACTCTGCAGGTTTGTGAATTGCAGTGCCCTGAAGCTCCATTTTACAAGTCGCTTTTTTGGGAGCTGGCCGCAAAAGCGCAGGATGGCTTCAGGCCCTGTTCTGGTTCCGGGGGGCAGGCTGAGCCTGTGGTTAATTCTTCTTCCTGATGGGAAAATAGAGTGACCTGTGCCTGTCCCAACACCAAGAGCTAGTCTCTCATTGGTTCCCCGTCTTCCCGTTCATCCTCAGGACAAATTGCAACCTGTACGGAACAGGAGGTTAAAGGTGCTGATGCTCCAAGTAGGGAGATTGCTAGTAAAGTGGCTGGAATGGCGAACCCGAGCACAAGGAGATGAGAAATGAGGTGCGTTTTAGAAACCTTTCCCCATCACACGGTGTACCATCTTCTGGGTTTCTCATGCATGTTTTCGATGTAGGAAGATGCCCTTGAACCTGGAGATTTGGGACCCATGCGATGGGTAGCACGCAGTATTACTTAAAGGATCTGCGTTTGCTCACCCAACCTCACCAAACCTCTCAGCCCCAAGAGTGTCCACCCTTATGTCTCATCCAGCTGTGGGTCTAGATATGGTCAATCCAGGTTGCATCACAGCCCCTGAACGAATTGTGTAAGAATTTCTCTCTCTTTCCCTGTCTTTGTTTCATGGGTTTTTAAAAGTAATTTATTTTTATAATGGGGTTTAGCTGCTTTTCACGGCTGTGTTTATGCCGCTTTACACCCACTTGACACACTAACAGAGAGATATCAATACATAGGTTTTAAGATTATTACTAGTCAGATATATTCTTGTGCGGTGAATCGGGCGTGTTGAGTCCAGTTCTCTGAGCAAGGAGTAGGTCTTGTCTATTACATATTGGGTTTATGGAATGGTATCTGAGCTAATTTGAAACTCTTGTTTTATGTATCACCCCACCTCACCTTTCCCGTTAAGCAGCCATAGTGTGTTTTCTGCATGTGTGACTCTGTTCTGTTTTGTAATTCAGTTCAAGTGTAACGGTTTTTACATTCCCTCTATAAGTGACACCTTATGAGAAGTGTCCTTTTCTGTGTGACTTATTTCACTTAGAATCGTCTTACCTAAATCCACTCATCATGCTGCTACTAGCCTTATGACATTGATTTCATGGCTGAGTGATATTCCATTGTACATAAGGACCACAACTTTTTGATCCATTTTTCGCTTTCCTGGGATATTTAAGGTGGAATGAAGTGGAGGTCCTTGTCAACAGAGCAGCCCTAAACTTTGGGGTGCTTGTGTCTTGCTGATTTTCAATTTTCGCACTTTATCCCCCCATGCGTGGAAGTGCCCTATGCTCTCTAAGCTCTGTTTTTTAGATTTTTCAGGACACACCGTACACTTCTCCAGAGTGGCTGTTGGCAATTTACATCCTGCCCATCAGTGTAGCAAGGCTCCCATTTCTCCATGGCCTGTCCTGCATTTCTGGTTTTGACACTTTTTTCAGCATGGCCCTTTTGACCGATGGGAAGCGAGACTTCTTTGTAGCGCTGATTTGCCTTTCCAGGTTGCTTGGTTGGCCAAAAAGGGCGTATGCGTTTTTTCCTGAATATATTCAGGAAAAAACGCATACGCCCTTTTTGGCCAAGGGCATCATTGTCAACGTTTTGCCGCTTTTCATGTGCTTTAAAGGCGATTCGAATCTACCTCCTGAAATCTGTTTCCTGCAATTCTGCCTTGATTTCAAATCCTCTTCTTTGCCTTCCCTCAATATATTTGTGGACGAGAGTTATCATTTATAACTCTGCAGGTTTGTGAATTGCAGTGCCCAGAAGCTCCATTTTACAAGTCGCTTTTTTGGGAGCTGGCCGCAAAAGCGCAGGATGGCTTCAGGCCCTGTTCTGGTTCCGGGGGGCAGGCTGAGCCTGTGGTTAATTCTTCTTCCTGATGGGAAAATAGAGTGACCTGTGCCTGTCCCAACACCAAGAGCTAGTCTCTCATTGGTTCCCCGTCTTCCCGTTCATCCTCAGGACAAATTGCAACCTGTACGGAACAGGAGGTTAAAGGTGCTGATGCTCCAAGTAGGGAGATTGCTAGTAAAGTGGCTGGAATGGCGAACCCGAGCACAAGGAGATGAGAAATGAGGTGCGTTTTAGAAACCTTTCCCCATCACACGGTGTACCATCTTCTGGGTTTCTCATGCATGTTTTCGATGTAGGAAGATGCCCTTGAACCTGGAGATTTGGGACCCATGCGATGGGTAGCACGCAGTATTACTTTAAAGGGTCTGCGTTTGCTCACCCAACCTCACCAAACCTCTCAGCCCCAAGAGTGTCCACCCTTATGTCTCATCCAGCTGTGGGTCTAGATATGGTCAATCCAGGTTGCATCACAGCCCCTGAACGAATTGTGTAAGAATTTCTCTCTCTTTCCCTGTCTTTGTTTCATGGGTTTTTAAAAGTAATTTATTTTTATAATGGGGTTTAGCTGCTTTTCACGGCTGTGTTTATGCCGCTTTACACCCACTTGACACACTAACAGAGAGATATCAATACATAGGTTTTAAGATTATTACTAGTCAGATATATTTTTGTGCGGTGAATCGGGCGTGTTGAGTCCAGTTCTCTGAGCAAGGAGTAGGTCTTGTCTATTACATATTGGGTTTATGGAACGGTATCTGAGCTAATTTGAAACTCTTGTTTTATGTATCACCCCTCCTCACCTTTCCCGTTAAGCAGCCATAGTGTGTTTTCTGCATGTGTGACTCTGTTCTGTTTTGTAATTCAGTTCAAGTGTAACGGTTTTTACATTCCCTCTATAAGTGACACCTTATGAGAAGTGTCCTTTTCTGTGTGACTTATTTCACTTAGAATCGTCTTACCTAAATCCACTCATCATGCTGCTACTAGCCTTATGACATTGATTTCATGGCTGAGTGATATTCCATTGTACATAAGGACCACAACTTTTTGATCCATTTTTCGCTTTCCTGGGATATTTAAGGTGGAATGAAGTGGAGGTCCTTGTCAACAGAGCAGCCCTAAACTTTGGGGTGCTTGTGTCTTGCTGATTTTCAATTTTCCCACTTTATCCCCCCATGCGTGGAAGTGCCCTATGCTCTCTAAGCTCTGTTTTTTAGATGTTTCAGGACACACCGTACACTTCTCCAGAGTGGCTGTTGGCAATTTACATCCTGCCCATCAGTGTAGCAAGGCTCCCATTTCTCCATGGCCTGTCCTGCATTTCTGGTTTTGACACTTTTTTCAGCATGGCCCTTTTGACCGATGGGAAGCGAGACTTCTTTGTAGCGCTGATTTGCCTTTCCAGGTTGCTTGGTTGGCCAAAAAGGGCGTATGCGTTTTTTCCTGAATATATTCAGGAAAAAACGCATACGCCCTTTTTGGCCAAGGGCATCATTGTCAACGTTTTGCCGCTTTTCATGTGCTTTAAAGGCGATTCGAATCTACCTCCTGAAATCTGTTTCCTGCAATTCTGCCTTGATTTCAAATCCTCTTCTTTGCCTTCCCTCAATATATTTGTGGACGAGAGTTATCATTTATAACTCTGCAGGTTTGTGAATTGCAGTGCCCAGAAGCTCCATTTTACAAGTCGCTTTTTTGGGAGCTGGCCGCAAAAGCGCAGGATGGCTTCAGGCCCTGTTCTGGTTCCGGGGGGCAGGCTGAGCCTGTGGTTAATTCTTCTTCCTGATGGGAAAATAGAGTGACCTGTGCCTGTCCCAACACCAAGAGCTAGTCTCTCATTGGTTCCCCGTCTTCCCGTTCATCCTCAGGACAAATTGCAACCTGTACGGAACAGGAGGTTAAAGGTGCTGATGCTCCAAGTAGGGAGATTGCTAGTAAAGTGGCTGGAATGGCGAACCCGAGCACAAGGAGATGACAAATGAGGTGCGTTTTAGAAACCTTTCCCCATCACACGGTGTACCATCTTCTGGGTTTCTCATGCATGTTTTCGATGTAGGAAGATGCCCTTGAACCTGGAGATTTGGGACCCATGCGATGGGTAGCACGCAGTATTACTTTAAAGGGTCTGCGTTTGCTCACCCAACCTCACCAAACCTCTCAGCCCCAAGAGTGTCCACCCTTATGTCTCATCCAGCTGTGGGTCTAGATATGGTCAATCCAGGTTGCATCACAGCCCCTGAACGAATTGTGTAAGAATTTCTCTCTCTTTCCCTGTCTTTGTTTCATGGGTTTTTAAAAGTAATTTATTTTTATAATGGGGTTTAGCTGCTTTTCACGGCTGTGTTTATGCCGCTTTACACCCACTTGACACACTAACAGAGAGATATCAATACATAGGTTTTAAGATTATTACTAGTCAGATATATTCTTGTGCGGTGAATCGGGCGTGTTGAGTCCAGTTCTCTGAGCAAGGAGTAGGTCTTGTCTATTACATATTGGGTTTATGGAACGGTATCTGAGCTAATTTGAAACTCTTGTTTTATGTATCACCCCTCCTCACCTTTCCCGTTAAGCAGCCATAGTGTGTTTTCTGCATGTGTGACTCTGTTCTGTTTTGTAATTCAGTTCAAGTGTAACGGTTTTTACATTCCCTCTATAAGTGACACCTTATGAGAAGTGTCCTTTTCTGTGTGACTTATTTCACTTAGAATCGTCTTACCTAAATCCACTCATCATGCTGCTACTAGCCTTATGACATTGATTTCATGGCTGAGTGATATTCCATTGTACATAAGGACCACAACTTTTTGATCCATTTTTCGCTTTCCTGGGATATTTAAGGTGGAATGAAGTGGAGGTCCTTGTCAACAGAGCAGCCCTAAACTTTGGGGTGCTTGTGTCTTGCTGATTTTCAATTTTCCCACTTTATCCCCCCATGCGTGGAAGTGCCCTATGCTCTCTAAGCTGTGTTTTTTAGATGTTTCAGGACACACCGTACACTTCTCCAGAGTGGCTGTTGGCAATTTACATCCTGCCCATCAGTGTAGCAAGGCTCCCATTTCTCCATGGCCTGTCCTGCATTTCTGGTTTTGACACTTTTTTCAGCATGGCCCTTTTGACCGATGGGAAGCGAGACTTCTTTGTAGCGCTGATTTGCCTTTCCAGGTTGCTTGGTTGGCCAAAAAGGGCGTATGCGTTTTTTCCTGAATATATTCAGGAAAAAACGCATACGCCCTTTTTGGCCAAGGGCATCATTGTCAACGTTTTGCCGCTTTTCATGTGCTTTAAAGGCGATTCGAATCTACCTCCTGAAATCTGTTTCCTGCAATTCTGCCTTGATTTCAAATCCTCTTCTTTGCCTTCCCTCAATATATTTGTGGACGAGAGTTATCATTTATAACTCTGCAGGTTTGTGAATTGCAGTGCCCAGAAGCTCCATTTTACAAGTCGCTTTTTTGGGAGCTGGCCGCAAAAGCGCAGGATGGCTTCAGGCCCTGTTCTGGTTCTGGGGGGCAGGCTGAGCCTGTGGTTAATTCTTCTTCCTGATGGGAAAATAGAGTGACCTGTGCCTGTCCCAACACCAAGAGCTAGTCTCTCATTGGTTCCCCGTCTTCCCGTTCATCCTCAGGACAAATTGCAACCTGTACGGAACAGGAGGTTAAAGGTGCTGATGCTCCAAGTAGGGAGATTGCTAGTAAAGTGGCTGGAATGGCGAACCCGAGCACAAGGAGATGAGAAATGAGGTGCGTTTTAGAAACCTTTCCCCATCACACGGTGTACCATCTTCTGGGTTTCTCATGCATGTTTTCGATGTAGGAAGATGCCCTTGAACCTGGAGATTTGGGACCCATGCAATGGGTAGCACGCAGTATTACTTTAAAGGGTCTGCGTTTGCTCACCCAACCTCACCAAACCTCTCAGCCCCAAGAGTGTCCACCCTTATGTCTCATCCTGCTGTGGGTCTAGATATGGTCAATCCAGGTTGCATCACAGCCCCTGAACGAATTGTGTAAGAATTTCTCTCTCTTTCCCTGTCTTTGTTTCATGGGTTTTTAAAAGTAATTTATTTTTATAATGGGGTTTAGCTGCTTTTCACGGCTGTGTTTATGCCGCTTTACACCCACTTGACACACTAACAGAGAGATATCAATACATAGGTTTTAAGATTATTACTAGTCAGATATATTCTTGTGCGGTGAATCGGGCGTGTTGAGTCCAGTTCTCTGAGCAAGGAGTAGGTCTTGTCTATTACATATTGGGTTTATGGAACGGTATCTGAGCTAATTTGAAACTCTTGTTTTATGTATCACCCCACCTCACCTTTCCCGTTAAGCAGCCATAGTGTGTTTTCTGCATGTGTGACTCTGTTCTGTTTTGTAATTCAGTTCAAGTGTAACGGTTTTTACATTCCCTCTATAAGTGACACCTTATGAGAAGTGTCCTTTTCTGTGTGACTTATTTCACTTAGAGTCGTCTTACCTAAATCCACTCATCATGCTGCTACTAGCCTTATGACATTGATTTCATGGCTGAGTGATATTCCATTGTACATAAGGACCACAACATTTTTTATCCATTTTTCGCTTTCCTGGGATATTTAAGGTGGAATGAAGTGGAGGTCCTTGTCAACAGAGCAGCCCTAAACTTTGGGGTGCTTGTGTCTTGCTGATTTTCAATTTTCCCACTTTATCCCCCCATGCGTGGAAGTGCCCTATGCTCTCTTAGCTGTGTTTTTTAGATGTTTCAGGACACACCGTACACTTCTCCAGAGTGGCTGTTGGCAATTTACATCCCGCCCATCAGTGTAGCAAGGCTCCCATTTCTCCATGGCCTGTCCTGCATTTCTGGTTTTGACACTTTTTTCAGCATGGCCCTTTTGACCGATGGGAAGCGAGACTTCTTTGTAGCGCTGATTTGCCTTTCCAGGTTGCTTGGTTGGCCAAAAAGGGCGTATGCGTTTTTTCCTGAATATATTCAGGAAAAAACGCATACGCCCTTTTTGGCCAAGGGCATCATTGTCAACGTTTTGCCTCTTTTCATGTGCTTTAAAGGCGATTCGAATCTACCTCCTGAAATCTGTTTCCTGCAATTCTGCCTTGATTTCAAATCCTCTTCTTTGCCTTCCCTCAATATATTTGTGGACGAGAGTTATCATTTATAACTCTGCAGGTTTGTGAATTGCAGTGCCCTGAAGCTCCATTTTACAAGTCGCTTTTTTGGGAGCTGGCCGCAAAAGCGCAGGATGGCTTCAGGCCCTGTTCTGGTTCCGGGGGGCAGGCTGAGCCTGTGGTTAATTCTTCTTCCTGATGGGAAAATAGAGTGACCTGTGCCTGTCCCAACACCAAGAGCTAGTCTCTCATTGGTTCCCGGTCTTCCCGTTCATCCTCAGGACAAATTGCAACCTGCACGGAACAGGAGGTTAAAGGTGCTGATGCTCCAAGTAGGGAGATTGCTAGTAAAGTGGCTGGAATGGCGAACCCGAGCACAAGGAGATGAGAAATGAGGTGCGTTTTAGAAACCTTTCCCCATCACACGGTGTACCATCTTCTGGGTTTCTCATGCATGTTTTCGATGTAGGAAGATGCCCTTGAACCTGGAGATTTGGGACCCATGCGATGGGTAGCACGCAGTATTACTTAAAGCATCTGCGTTTGCTCACCCAACCTCACCAAACCTCTCAGCCCCAAGAGTGTCCACCCTTATGTCTCATCCAGCTGTGGGTCTAGATATGGTCAATCCAGGTTGCATCACAGCCCCTGAACGAATTGTGTAAGAATTTCTCTCTCTTTCCCTGTCTTTGTTTCATGGGTTTTTAAAAGTAATTTATTTTTATAATGGGGTTTAGCTGCTTTTCACGGCTGTGTTTATGCCACTTTACACCCACTTGACACACTAACAGAGAGATATCAATACATAGGTTTTAAGATTATTACTAGTCAGATATATTCTTGTGCGGTGAATCGGGCGTGTTGAGTCCAGTTCTCTGAGCAAGGAGTAGGTCTTGTCTATTACATATTGGGTTTATGGAACGGTATCTGAGCTAATTTGAAACTCTTGTTTTATGTATCACCCCTCCTCACCTTTCCCGTTAAGCAGCCATAGTGTGTTTTCTGCATGTGTGACTCTGTTCTGTTTTGTAATTCAGTTCAAGTGTAACGGTTTTTACATTCCCTCTATAAGTGACACCTTATGAGAAGTGTCCTTTTCTGTGTGACTTATTTCACTTAGAATCGTCTTACCTAAATCCACTCATCATGCTGCTACTAGCCTTATGACATTGATTTCATGGCTGAGTGATATTCCATTGTACATAAGGACCACAACTTTTTGATCCATTTTTCGCTTTCCTGGGATATTTAAGGTGGAATGAAGTGGAGGTCCTTGTCAACAGAGCAGCCCTAAACTTTGGGGTGCTTGTGTCTTGCTGATTTTCAATTTTCCCACTTTATCCCCCCATGCGTGGAAGTGCCCTATGCTCTCTAAGCTCTGTTTTTTAGATGTTTCAGGACACACCGTACACTTCTCCAGAGTGGCTGTTGGCAATTTACATCCTGCCCATCAGTGTAGCAAGGCTCCCATTTCTCCATGGCCTGTCCTGCATTTCTGGTTTTGACACTTTTTTCAGCATGGCCCTTTTGACCGATGGGAAGCGAGACTTCTTTGTAGCGCTGATTTGCCTTTCCAGGTTGCTTGGTTGGCCAAAAAGGGCGTATGCGTTTTTTCCTGAATATATTCAGGAAAAAACGCATACGCCCTTTTTGGCCAAGGGCATCATTGTCAACGTTTTGCCGCTTTTCATGTGCTTTAAAGGCGATTCGAATCTACCTCCTGAAATCTGTTTCCTGCAATTCTGCCTTGATTTCAAATCCTCTTCTTTGCCTTCCCTCAATATATTTGTGGACGAGAGTTATCATTTATAACTCTGCAGGTTTGTGAATTGCAGTGCCCAGAAGCTCCATTTTACAAGTCGCTTTTTTGGGAGCTGGCCGCAAAAGCGCAGGATGGCTTCAGGCCCTGTTCTGGTTTTGGGGGGCAGGCTGAGCCTGTGGTTAATTCTTCTTCCTGATGGGAAAATAGAGTGACCTGTGCCTGTCCCAACACCAAGAGCTAGTCTCTCATTGGTTCCCCGTCTTCCCGTTCATCCTCAGGACAAATTGCAACCTGTACGGAACAGGAGGTTAAAGGTGCTGATGCTCCAAGTAGGGAGATTGCTAGTAAAGTGGCTGGAATGGCGAACCCGAGCACAAGGAGATGAGAAATGAGGTGCGTTTTAGAAACCTTTCCCCATCACACGGTGTACCATCTTCTGGGTTTCTCATGCATGTTTTCGATGTAGGAAGATGCCCTTGAACCTGGAGATTTGGGACCCATGCGATGGGTAGCACGCAGTATTACTTTAAAGGGTCTGCGTTTGCTCACCCAACCTCACCAAACCTCTCAGCCCCAAGAGTGTCCACCCTTATGTCTCATCCTGCTGTGGGTCTAGATATGGTCAATCCAGGTTGCATCACAGCCCCTGAACGAATTGTGTAAGAATTTCTCTCTCTTTCCCTGTCTTTGTTTCATGGGTTTTTAAAAGTAATTTATTTTTATAATGGGGTTTAGCTGCTTTTCACGGCTGTGTTTATGCTGCTTTACACCCACTTGACACACTAACAGAGAGATATCAATACATAGGTTTTAAGATTATTACTAGTCAGATATATTCTTGTGCGGTGAATCGGGCGTGTTGAGTCCAGTTCTCTGAGCAAGGAGTAGGTCTTGTCTATTACATATTGGGTTTATGGAACGGTATCTGAGCTAATTTGAAACTCTTGTTTTATGTATCACCCCACCTCACCTTTCCCGTTAAGCAGCCATAGTGTGTTTTCGGCATGTGTGACTCTGTTCTGTTTTGTAATTCAGTTCAAGTGTAACGGTTTTTACATTCCCTCTATAAGTGACACCTTATGAGAAGTGTCCTTTTCTGTGTGACTTATTTCACTTAGAATCGTCTTACCTAAATCCACTCATCATGCTGCTACTAGCCTTATGACATTGATTTCATGGCTGAGTGATATTCCATTGTACATAAGGACCACAACATTTTTTATCCATTTTTCGCTTTCCTGGGATATTTAAGGTGGAATGAAGTGGAGGTCCTTGTCAACAGAGCAGCCCTAAACTTTGGGGTGCTTGTGTCTTGCTGATTTTCAATTTTCCCACTTTATCCCCCCATGCGTGGAAGTGCCCTATGCTCTCTTAGCTGTGTTTTTTAGATGTTTCAGGACACACCGTACACTTCTCCAGAGTGGCTGTTGGCAATTTACATCCCGCCCATCAGTGTAGCAAGGCTCCCATTTCTCCATGGCCTGTCCTGCATTTCTGGTTTTGACACTTTTTTCAGCATGGCCCTTTTGACCGATGGGAAGCGAGACTTCTTTGTAGCGCTGATTTGCCTTTCCAGGTTGCTTGGTTGGCCAAAAAGGGCGTATGCGTTTTTTCCTGAATATATTCAGGAAAAAACGCATACGCCCTTTTTGGCCAAGGGCATCATTGTCAACGTTTTGCCTCTTTTCATGTGCTTTAAAGGCGATTCGAATCTACCTCCTGAAATCTGTTTCCTGCAATTCTGCCTTGATTTCAAATCCTCTTCTTTGCCTTCCCTCAATATATTTGTGGACGAGAGTTATCATTTATAACTCTGCAGGTTTGTGAATTGCAGTGCCCTGAAGCTCCATTTTACAAGTCGCTTTTTTGGGAGCTGGCCGCAAAAGCGCAGGATGGCTTCAGGCCCTGTTCTGGTTCCGGGGGGCAGGCTGAGCCTGTGGTTAATTCTTCTTCCTGATGGGAAAATAGAGTGACCTGTGCCTGTCCCAACACCAAGAGCTAGTCTCTCATTGGTTCCCCGTCTTCCCGTTCATCCTCAGGACAAATTGCAACCTGTACGGAACAGGAGGTTAAAGGTGCTGATGCTCCAAGTAGGGAGATTGCTAGTAAAGTGGCTGGAATGGCGAACCCGAGCACAAGGAGATGAGAAATGAGGTGCGTTTTAGAAACCTTTCCCCATCACACGGTGTACCATCTTCTGGGTTTCTCATGCATGTTTTCGATGTAGGAAGATGCCCTTGAACCTGGAGATTTGGGACCCATGCGATGGGTAGCACGCAGTATTACTTAAAGCATCTGCGTTTGCTCACCCAACCTCACCAAACCTCTCAGCCCCAAGAGTGTCCACCCTTATGTCTCATCCAGCTGTGGGTCTAGATATGGTCAATCCAGGTTGCATCACAGCCCCTGAACGAATTGTGTAAGAATTTCTCTCTCTTTCCCTGTCTTTGTTTCATGGGTTTTTAAAAGTAATTTATTTTTATAATGGGGTTTAGCTGCTTTTCACGGCTGTGTTTATGCCACTTTACACCCACTTGACACACTAACAGAGAGATATCAATACATAGGTTTTAAGATTATTACTAGTCAGATATATTCTTGTGCGGTGAATCGGGCGTGTTGAGTCCAGTTCTCTGAGCAAGGAGTAGGTCTTGTCTATTACATATTGGGTTTATGGAACGGTATCTGAGCTAATTTGAAACTCTTGTTTTATGTATCACCCCACCTCACCTTTCCCGTTAAGCAGCCATAGTGTGTTTTCTGCATGTGTGACTCTGTTCTGTTTTGTAATTCAGTTCAAGTGTAACGGTTTTTACATTCCCTCTATAAGTGACACCTTATGAGAAGTGTCCTTTTCTGTGTGACTTATTTCACTTAGAATCGTCTTACCTAAATCCACTCATCATGCTGCTACTAGCCTTATGACATTGATTTCATGGCTGAGTGATATTCCATTGTACATAAGGACCACAACTTTTTGATCCATTTTTCGCTTTCCTGGGATATTTAAGGTGGAATGAAGTGGAGGTCCTTGTCAACAGAGCAGCCCTAAACTTTGGGGTGCTTGTGTCTTGCTGATTTTCAATTTTCCCACTTTATCCCCCCATGCGTGGAAGTGCCCTATGCTCTCTAAGCTGTGTTTTTTAGATGTTTCAGGACACACCGTACACTTCTCCAGAGTGGCTGTTGGCAATTTACATCCCGCCCATCAGTGTAGCAAGGCTCCCATTTCTCCATGGCCTGTCCTGCATTTCTGGTTTTGACACTTTTTTCAGCATGGCCCTTTTGACCGATGGGAAGCGAGACTTCTTTGTAGCGCTGATTTGCCTTTCCAGGTTGCTTGGTTGGCCAAAAAGGGCGTATGCGTTTTTTCCTGAATATATTCAGGAAAAAACGCATACGCCCTTTTTGGCCAAGGGCATCATTGTCAACGTTTTGCCTCTTTTCATGTGCTTTAAAGGCGATTCGAATCTACCTCCTGAAATCTGTTTCCTGCAATTCTGCCTTGATTTCAAATCCTCTTCTTTGCCTTCCCTCAATATATTTGTGGACGAGAGTTATCATTTATAACTCTGCAGGTTTGTGAATTGCAGTGCCCTGAAGCTCCATTTTACAAGTCGCTTTTTTGGGAGCTGGCCGCAAAAGCGCAGGATGGCTTCAGGCCCTGTTCTGGTTCCGGGGGGCAGGCTGAGCCTGTGGTTAATTCTTCTTCCTGATGGGAAAATAGAGTGACCTGTGCCTGTCCCAACACCAAGAGCTAGTCTCTCATTGGTTCCCGGTCTTCCCGTTCATCCTCAGGACAAATTGCAACCTGCACGGAACAGGAGGTTAAAGGTGCTGATGCTCCAAGTAGGGAGATTGCTAGTAAAGTGGCTGGAATGGCGAACCCGAGCACAAGGAGATGAGAAATGAGGTGCGTTTTAGAAACCTTTCCCCATCACACGGTGTACCATCTTCTGGGTTTCTCATGCATGTTTTCGATGTAGGAAGATGCCCTTGAACCTGGAGATTTGGGACCCATGCGATGGGTAGCACGCAGTATTACTTAAAGCATCTGCGTTTGCTCACCCAACCTCACCAAACCTCTCAGCCCCAAGAGTGTCCACCCTTATGTCTCATCCAGCTGTGGGTCTAGATATGGTCAATCCAGGTTGCATCACAGCCCCTGAACGAATTGTGTAAGAATTTCTCTCTCTTTCCCTGTCTTTGTTTCATGGGTTTTTAAAAGTAATTTATTTTTATAATGGGGTTTAGCTGCTTTTCACGGCTGTGTTTATGCCACTTTACACCCACTTGACACACTAACAGAGAGATATCAATACATAGGTTTTAAGATTATTACTAGTCAGATATATTCTTGTGCGGTGAATCGGGCGTGTTGAGTCCAGTTCTCTGAGCAAGGAGTAGGTCTTGTCTATTACATATTGGGTTTATGGAACGGTATCTGAGCTAATTTGAAACTCTTGTTTTATGTATCACCCCTCCTCACCTTTCCCGTTAAGCAGCCATAGTGTGTTTTCTGCATGTGTGACTCTGTTCTGTTTTGTAATTCAGTTCAAGTGTAACGGTTTTTACATTCCCTCTATAAGTGACACCTTATGAGAAGTGTCCTTTTCTGTGTGACTTATTTCACTTAGAATCGTCTTACCTAAATCCACTCATCATGCTGCTACTAGCCTTATGACATTGATTTCATGGCTGAGTGATATTCCATTGTACATAAGGACCACAACTTTTTGATCCATTTTTCGCTTTCCTGGGATATTTAAGGTGGAATGAAGTGGAGGTCCTTGTCAACAGAGCAGCCCTAAACTTTGGGGTGCTTGTGTCTTGCTGATTTTCAATTTTCCCACTTTATCCCCCCATGCGTGGAAGTGCCCTATGCTCTCTAAGCTCTGTTTTTTAGATGTTTCAGGACACACCGTACACTTCTCCAGAGTGGCTGTTGGCAATTTACATCCTGCCCATCAGTGTAGCAAGGCTCCCATTTCTCCATGGCCTGTCCTGCATTTCTGGTTTTGACACTTTTTTCAGCATGGCCCTTTTGACCGATGGGAAGCGAGACTTCTTTGTAGCGCTGATTTGCCTTTCCAGGTTGCTTGGTTGGCCAAAAAGGGCGTATGCGTTTTTTCCTGAATATATTCAGGAAAAAACGCATACGCCCTTTTTGGCCAAGGGCATCATTGTCAACGTTTTGCCGCTTTTCATGTGCTTTAAAGGCGATTCGAATCTACCTCCTGAAATCTGTTTCCTGCAATTCTGCCTTGATTTCAAATCCTCTTCTTTGCCTTCCCTCAATATATTTGTGGACGAGAGTTATCATTTATAACTCTGCAGGTTTGTGAATTGCAGTGCCCAGAAGCTCCATTTTACAAGTCGCTTTTTTGGGAGCTGGCCGCAAAAGCGCAGGATGGCTTCAGGCCCTGTTCTGGTTTTGGGGGGCAGGCTGAGCCTGTGGTTAATTCTTCTTCCTGATGGGAAAATAGAGTGACCTGTGCCTGTCCCAACACCAAGAGCTAGTCTCTCATTGGTTCCCCGTCTTCCCGTTCATCCTCAGGACAAATTGCAACCTGTACGGAACAGGAGGTTAAAGGTGCTGATGCTCCAAGTAGGGAGATTGCTAGTAAAGTGGCTGGAATGGCGAACCCGAGCACAAGGAGATGAGAAATGAGGTGCGTTTTAGAAACCTTTCCCCATCACACGGTGTACCATCTTCTGGGTTTCTCATGCATGTTTTCGATGTAGGAAGATGCCCTTGAACCTGGAGATTTGGGACCCATGCGATGGGTAGCACGCAGTATTACTTTAAAGGGTCTGCGTTTGCTCACCCAACCTCACCAAACCTCTCAGCCCCAAGAGTGTCCACCCTTATGTCTCATCCTGCTGTGGGTCTAGATATGGTCAATCCAGGTTGCATCACAGCCCCTGAACGAATTGTGTAAGAATTTCTCTCTCTTTCCCTGTCTTTGTTTCATGGGTTTTTAAAAGTAATTTATTTTTATAATGGGGTTTAGCTGCTTTTCACGGCTGTGTTTATGCCGCTTTACACCCACTTGACACACTAACAGAGAGATATCAATACATAGGTTTTAAGATTATTACTAGTCAGATATATTCTTGTGCGGTGAATCGGGCGTGTTGAGTCCAGTTCTCTGAGCAAGGAGTAGGTCTTGTCTATTACATATTGGGTTTATGGAACGGTATCTGAGCTAATTTGAAACTCTTGTTTTATGTATCACCCCACCTCACCTTTCCCGTTAAGCAGCCATAGTGTGTTTTCGGCATGTGTGACTCTGTTCTGTTTTGTAATTCAGTTCAAGTGTAACGGTTTTTACATTCCCTCTATAAGTGACACCTTATGAGAAGTGTCCTTTTCTGTGTGACTTATTTCACTTAGAATCGTCTTACCTAAATCCACTCATCATGCTGCTACTAGCCTTATGACATTGATTTCATGGCTGAGTGATATTCCATTGTACATAAGGACCACAACATTTTTTATCCATTTTTCGCTTTCCTGGGATATTTAAGGTGGAATGAAGTGGAGGTCCTTGTCAACAGAGCAGCCCTAAACTTTGGGGTGCTTGTGTCTTGCTGATTTTCAATTTTCCCACTTTATCCCCCCATGCGTGGAAGTGCCCTATGCTCTCTTAGCTGTGTTTTTTAGATGTTTCAGGACACACCGTACACTTATCCAGAGTGGCTGTTGGCAATTTACATCCCGCCCATCAGTGTAGCAAGGCTCCCATTTCTCCATGGCCTGTCCTGCATTTCTGGTTTTGACACTTTTTTCAGCATGGCCCTTTTGACCGATGGGAAGCGAGACTTCTTTGTAGCGCTGATTTGCCTTTCCAGGTTGCTTGGTTGGCCAAAAAGGGCGTATGCGTTTTTTCCTGAATATATTCAGGAAAAAACGCATACGCCCTTTTTGGCCAAGGGCATCATTGTCAACGTTTTGCCTCTTTTCATGTGCTTTAAAGGCGATTCGAATCTACCTCCTGAAATCTGTTTCCTGCAATTCTGCCTTGATTTCAAATCCTCTTCTTTGCCTTCCCTCAATATATTTGTGGACGAGAGTTATCATTTATAACTCTGCAGGTTTGTGAATTGCAGTGCCCTGAAGCTCCATTTTACAAGTCGCTTTTTTGGGAGCTGGCCGCAAAAGCGCAGGATGGCTTCAGGCCCTGTTCTGGTTCCGGGGGGCAGGCTGAGCCTGTGGTTAATTCTTCTTCCTGATGGGAAAATAGAGTGACCTGTGCCTGTCCCAACACCAAGAGCTAGTCTCTCATTGGTTCCCCGTCTTCCCGTTCATCCTCAGGACAAATTGCAACCTGTACGGAACAGGAGGTTAAAGGTGCTGATGCTCCAAGTAGGGAGATTGCTAGTAAAGTGGCTGGAATGGCGAACCCGAGCACAAGGAGATGAGAAATGAGGTGCGTTTTAGAAACCTTTCCCCATCACACGGTGTACCATCTTCTGGGTTTCTCATGCATGTTTTCGATGTAGGAAGATGCCCTTGAACCTGGAGATTTGGGACCCATGCGATGGGTAGCACGCAGTATTACTTTAAAGGGTCTGCGTTTGCTCACCCAACCTCACCAAACCTCTCAGCCCCAAGAGTGTCCACCCTTATGTCTCATCCTGCTGTGGGTCTAGATATGGTCAATCCAGGTTGCATCACAGCCCCTGAACGAATTGTGTAAGAATTTCTCTCTCTTTCCCTGTCTTTGTTTCATGGGTTTTTAAAAGTAATTTATTTTTATAATGGGGTTTAGCTGCTTTTCACGGCTGTGTTTATGCCGCTTTACACCCACTTGACACACTAACAGAGAGATATCAATACATAGGTTTTAAGATTATTACTAGTCAGATATATTCTTGTGCGGTGAATCGGGCGTGTTGAGTCCAGTTCTCTGAGCAAGGAGTAGGTCTTGTCTATTACATATTGGGTTTATGGAACGGTATCTGAGCTAATTTGAAACTCTTGTTTTATGTATCACCCCACCTCACCTTTCCCGTTAAGCAGCCATAGTGTGTTTTCGGCATGTGTGACTCTGTTCTGTTTTGTAATTCAGTTCAAGTGTAACGGTTTTTACATTCCCTCTATAAGTGACACCTTATGAGAAGTGTCCTTTTCTGTGTGACTTATTTCACTTAGAATCGTCTTACCTAAATCCACTCATCATGCTGCTACTAGCCTTATGACATTGATTTCATGGCTGAGTGATATTCCATTGTACATAAGGACCACAACATTTTTTATCCATTTTTCGCTTTCCTGGGATATTTAAGGTGGAATGAAGTGGAGGTCCTTGTCAACAGAGCAGCCCTAAACTTTGGGGTGCTTGTGTCTTGCTGATTTTCAATTTTCCCACTTTATCCCCCCATGCGTGGAAGTGCCCTATGCTCTCTTAGCTGTGTTTTTTAGATGTTTCAGGACACACCGTACACTTATCCAGAGTGGCTGTTGGCAATTTACATCCCGCCCATCAGTGTAGCAAGGCTCCCATTTCTCCATGGCCTGTCCTGCATTTCTGGTTTTGACACTTTTTTCAGCATGGCCCTTTTGACCGATGGGAAGCGAGACTTCTTTGTAGCGCTGATTTGCCTTTCCAGGTTGCTTGGTTGGCCAAAAAGGGCGTATGCGTTTTTTCCTGAATATATTCAGGAAAAAACGCATACGCCCTTTTTGGCCAAGGGCATCATTGTCAACGTTTTGCCTCTTTTCATGTGCTTTAAAGGCGATTCGAATCTACCTCCTGAAATCTGTTTCCTGCAATTCTGCCTTGATTTCAAATCCTCTTCTTTGCCTTCCCTCAATATATTTGTGGACGAGAGTTATCATTTATAACTCTGCAGGTTTGTGAATTGCAGTGCCCTGAAGCTCCATTTTACAAGTCGCTTTTTTGGGAGCTGGCCGCAAAAGCGCAGGATGGCTTCAGGCCCTGTTCTGGTTCCGGGGGGCAGGCTGAGCCTGTGGTTAATTCTTCTTCCTGATGGGAAAATAGAGTGACCTGTGCCTGTCCCAACACCAAGAGCTAGTCTCTCATTGGTTCCCCGTCTTCCCGTTCATCCTCAGGACAAATTGCAACCTGTACGGAACAGGAGGTTAAAGGTGCTGATGCTCCAAGTAGGGAGATTGCTAGTAAAGTGGCTGGAATGGCGAACCCGAGCACAAGGAGATGAGAAATGAGGTGCGTTTTAGAAACCTTTCCCCATCACACGGTGTACCATCTTCTGGGTTTCTCATGCATGTTTTCGATGTAGGAAGATGCCCTTGAACCTGGAGATTTGGGACCCATGCGATGGGTAGCACGCAGTATTACTTAAAGCATCTGCGTTTGCTCACCCAACCTCACCAAACCTCTCAGCCCCAAGAGTGTCCACCCTTATGTCTCATCCAGCTGTGGGTCTAGATATGGTCAATCCAGGTTGCATCACAGCCCCTGAACGAATTGTGTAAGAATTTCTCTCTCTTTCCCTGTCTTTGTTTCATGGGTTTTTAAAAGTAATTTATTTTTATAATGGGGTTTAGCTGCTTTTCACGGCTGTGTTTATGCCACTTTACACCCACTTGACACACTAACAGAGAGATATCAATACATAGGTTTTAAGATTATTACTAGTCAGATATATTCTTGTGCGGTGAATCGGGCGTGTTGAGTCCAGTTCTCTGAGCAAGGAGTAGGTCTTGTCTATTACATATTGGGTTTATGGAACGGTATCTGAGCTAATTTGAAACTCTTGTTTTATGTATCACCCCACCTCACCTTTCCCGTTAAGCAGCCATAGTGTGTTTTCTGCATGTGTGACTCTGTTCTGTTTTGTAATTCAGTTCAAGTGTAACGGTTTTTACATTCCCTCTATAAGTGACACCTTATGAGAAGTGTCCTTTTCTGTGTGACTTATTTCACTTAGAATCGTCTTACCTAAATCCACTCATCATGCTGCTACTAGCCTTATGACATTGATTTCATGGCTGAGTGATATTCCATTGTACATAAGGACCACAACTTTTTGATCCATTTTTCGCTTTCCTGGGATATTTAAGGTGGAATGAAGTGGAGGTCCTTGTCAACAGAGCAGCCCTAAACTTTGGGGTGCTTGTGTCTTGCTGATTTTCAATTTTCCCACTTTATCCCCCCATGCGTGGAAGTGCCCTATGCTCTCTAAGCTGTGTTTTTTAGATGTTTCAGGACACACCGTACACTTCTCCAGAGTGGCTGTTGGCAATTTACATCCCGCCCATCAGTGTAGCAAGGCTCCCATTTCTCCATGGCCTGTCCTGCATTTCTGGTTTTGACACTTTTTTCAGCATGGCCCTTTTGACCGATGGGAAGCGAGACTTCTTTGTAGCGCTGATTTGCCTTTCCAGGTTGCTTGGTTGGCCAAAAAGGGCGTATGCGTTTTTTCCTGAATATATTCAGGAAAAAACGCATACGCCCTTTTTGGCCAAGGGCATCATTGTCAACGTTTTGCCGCTTTTCATGTGCTTTAAAGGCGATTCGAATCTACCTCCTGAAATCTGTTTCCTGCAATTCTTCCTTGATTTCAAATCCTCTTCTTTGCCTTCCCTCAATATATTTGTGGACGAGAGTTATCATTTATAACTCTGCAGGTTTGTGAATTGCAGTGCCCTGAAGCTCCATTTTACAAGTCGCTTTTTTGGGAGCTGGCCGCAAAAGCGCAGGATGGCTTCAGGCCCTGTTCTGGTTCCGGGGGGCAGGCTGAGCCTGTGGTTAATTCTTCTTCCTGATGGGAAAATAGAGTGACCTGTGCCTGTCCCAACACCAAGAGCTAGTCTCTCATTGGTTCCCCGTCTTCCCGTTCATCCTCAGGACAAATTGCAACCTGTACGGAACAGGAGGTTAAAGGTGCTGATGCTCCAAGTAGGGAGATTGCTAGTAAAGTGGCTGGAATGGCGAACCCGAGCACAAGGAGATGAGAAATGAGGTGCGTTTTAGAAACCTTTCCCCATCACACGGTGTACCATCTTCTGGGTTTCTCATGCATGTTTTCGATGTAGGAAGATGCCCTTGAACCTGGAGATTTGGGACCCATGCGATGGGTAGCACGCAGTATTACTTAAAGGATCTGCGTTTGCTCACCCAACCTCACCAAACCTCTCAGCCCCAAGAGTGTCCACCCTTATGTCTCATCCAGCTGTGGGTCTAGATATGGTCAATCCAGGTTGCATCACAGCCCCTGAACGAATTGTGTAAGAATTTCTCTCTCTTTCCCTGTCTTTGTTTCATGGGTTTTTAAAAGTAATTTATTTTTATAATGGGGTTTAGCTGCTTTTCACGGCTGTGTTTATGCCGCTTTACACCCACTTGACACACTAACAGAGAGATATCAATACATAGGTTTTAAGATTATTACTAGTCAGATATATTCTTGTGCGGTGAATCGGGTGTGTTGAGTCCAGTTCTCTGAGCAAGGAGTAGGTCTTGTCTATTACATATTGGGTTTATGGAACGGTATCTGAGCTAATTTGAAACTCTTGTTTTATGTATCACCCCACCTCACCTTTCCCGTTAAGCAGCCATAGTGTGTTTTCTGCATGTGTGACTCTGTTCTGTTTTGTAATTCAGTTCAAGTGTAACGGTTTTTACATTCCCTCTATAAGTGACACCTTATGAGAAGTGTCCTTTTCTGTGTGACTTATTTCACTTAGAATCGTCTTACCTAAATCCACTCATCATGCTGCTACTAGCCTTATGACATTGATTTCATGGCTGAGTGATATTCCATTGTACATAAGGACCACAACTTTTTGATCCATTTTTCGCTTTCCTTGGATATTTAAGGTGGAATGAAGTGGAGGTCCTTGTCAACAGAGCAGCCCTAAACTTTGGGGTGCTTGTGTCTTGCTGATTTTCAATTTTCCCACTTTATCCCCCCATGCGTGGAAGTGCCCTATGCTCTCTAAGCTGTGTTTTTTAGATGTTTCAGGACACACCGTACACTTCTCCAGAGTGGCTGTTGGCAATTTACATCCCGCCCATCAGTGTAGCAAGGCTCCCATTTCTCCATGGCCTGTCCTGCATTTCTGGTTTTGACACTTTTTTCAGCATGGCCCTTTTGACCGATGGGAAGCGAGACTTCTTTGTAGCGCTGATTTGCCTTTCCAGGTTGCTTGGTTGGCCAAAAAGGGCGTATGCGTTTTTTCCTGAATATATTCAGGAAAAAACGCATACGCCCTTTTTGGCCAAGGGCATCATTGTCAACGTTTTGCCGCTTTTCATGTGCTTTAAAGGCGATTCGAATCTACCTCCTGAAATCTGTTTCCTGCAATTCTGCCTTGATTTCAAATCCTCTTCTTTGCCTTCCCTCAATATATTTGTGGACGAGAGTTGTCATTTATAACTCTGCAGGTTTGTGAATTGCAGTGCCCTGAAGCTCCATTTTACAAGTCGCTTTTTTGGGAGCTGGCCGCAAAAGCGCAGGATGGCTTCAGGCCCTGTTCTGGTTCCGGGGGGCAGGCTGAGCCTGTGGTTAATTCTTCTTCCTGATGGGAAAATAGAGTGACCTGTGCCTGTCCCAACACCAAGAGCTAGTCTCTCATTGGTTCCCCGTCTTCCCGTTCATCCTCAGGACAAATTGCAACCTGTACGGAACAGGAGGTTAAAGGTGCTGATGCTCCAAGTAAGGAGATTGCTAGTAAAGTGGCTGCAATGGCGAACCCGAGCACAAGGAGATGAGAAATGAGGTGCGTTTTAGAAACCTTTCCCCATCACACGGTGTACCATCTTCTGGGTTTCTCATGCATGTTTTCGATGTAGGAAGATGCCCTTGAACCTGGAGATTTGGGACCCATGCGTTGGGTAGCACGCAGTATTACTTAAAGGATCTGCGTTTGCTCACCCAACCTCACCAAACCTCTCAGCCCCAAGAGTGTCCACCCTTATGTCTCATCCAGCTGTGGGTCTAGATATGGTCAATCCAGGTTGCATCACAGCCCCTGAACGAATTGTGTAAGAATTTCTCTCTCTTTCCCTGTCTTTGTTTCATGGGTTTTTAAAAGTAATTTATTTTTATAATGGGGTTTAGCTGCTTTTCACGGCTGTGTTTATGCCGCTTTACACCCACTTGACACACTAACAGAGAGATATCAATACATAGGTTTTAAGATTATTACTAGTCAGATATATTCTTGTGCGGTGAATCGGGCGTGTTGAGTCCAGTTCTCTGAGCAAGGAGTAGGTCTTGTCTATTACATATTGGGTTTATGGAACGGTATCTGAGCTAATTTGAAACTCTTGTTTTATGTATCACCCCACCTCACCTTTCCCGTTAAGCAGCCATAGTGTGTTTTCTGCATGTGTGACTCTGTTCTGTTTTGTAATTCAGTTCAAGTGTAACGGTTTTTACATTCCCTCTATAAGTGACACCTTATGAGAAGTGTCCTTTTCTGTGTGACTTATTTCACTTAGAATCGTCTTACCTAAATCCACTCATCATGCTGCTACTAGCCTTATGACATTGATTTCATGGCTGAGTGATATTCCATTGTACATAAGGACCACAACCTTTTGATCCATTTTTCGCTTTCCTGGGATATTTAAGGTGGAATGAAGTGGAGGTCCTTGTCAACAGAGCAGCCCTAAACTTTGGGGTGCTTGTGTCTTGCTGATTTTCAATTTTCCCACTTTATCCCCCCATGCGTGGAAGTGCCCTATGCTCTCTAAGCTGTGTTTTTTAGATGTTTCAGGACACACCGTACACTTCTCCAGAGTGGCTGTTGGCAATTTACATCCTGCCCATCAGTGTAGCAAGGCTCCCATTTCTCCATGGCCTGTCCTGCATTTCTGGTTTTGACACATTTTTCAGCATGGCCCTTTTGACCGATGGGAAGCGAGACTTCTTTGTAGCGCTGATTTGCCTTTCCAGGTTGCTTGGTTGGCCAAAAAGGGCGTATGCGTTTTTTCCTGAATATATTCAGGAAAAAACGCATACGCCCTTTTTGGACAATGGCATCATTGTCAACGTTTTGCCGCTTTTCATGTGCTTTAAAGGCGATTCGAATCTACCTCCTGAAATCTGTTTCCTGCAATTCTGCCTTGATTTCAAATCCTCTTCTTTGCCTTCCCTCAATATATTTGTGGACGAGAGTTATCATTTATAACTCTGCAGGTTTGTGAATTGCAGTGCCCAGAAGCTCCATTTTACAAGTCGCTTTTTTGGGAGCTGGCCGCAAAAGCGCAGGATGGCTTCAGGCCCTGTTCTGGTTCTGGGGGGCAGGCTGAGCCTGTGGTTAATTCTTCTTCCTGATGGGAAAATAGAGTGACCTGTGCCTGTCCCAACACCAAGAGCTAGTCTCTCATTGGTTCCCCGTCTTCCCGTTCATCCTCAGGACAAATTGCAACCTGTACGGAACAGGAGGTTAAAGGTGCTGATGCTCCAAGTAGGGAGATTGCTAGTAAAGTGGCTGGAATGGCGAACCCGAGCACAAGGAGATGAGAAATGAGGTGCGTTTTAGAAACCTTTCCCCATCACACGGTGTACCATCTTCTGGGTTTCTCATGCATGTTTTCGATGTAGGAAGATGCCCTTGAACCTGGAGATTTGGGACCCATGCGATGGGTAGCACGCAGTATTACTTTAAAGGGTCTGCGTTTGCTCACCCAACCTCACCAAACCTCTCAGCCCCAAGAGTGTCCACCCTTATGTCTCATCCAGCTGTGGGTCTAGATATGGTCAATCCAGGTTGCATCACAGCCCCTGAACGAATTGTGTAAGAATTTCTCTCTCTTTCCCTGTCTTTGTTTCATGGGTTTTTAAAAGTAATTTATTTTTATAATGGGGTTTAGCTGCTTTTCACGGCTGTGTTTATGCCGCTTTACACCCACTTGACACACTAACAGAGAGATATCAATACATAGGTTTTAAGATTATTACTAGTCAGATATATTCTTGTGCGGTGAATCGGGCGTGTTGAGTCCAGTTCTCTGAGCAAGGAGTAGGTCTTGTCTATTACATATTGGGTTTATGGAACGGTATCTGAGCTAATTTGAAACTCTTGTTTTATGTATCACCCCACCTCACCTTTCCCGTTAAGCAGCCATAGTGTGTTTTCTGCATGTGTGACTCTGTTCTGTTTTGTAATTCAGTTCAAGTGTAACGGTTTTTACATTCCCTCTATAAGTGACACCTTATGAGAAGTGTCCTTTTCTGTGTGACTTATTTCACTTAGAATCGTCTTACCTAAATCCACTCATCATGCTGCTACTAGCCTTATGACATTGATTTCATGGCTGAGTGATATTCCATTGTACATAAGGACCACAACTTTTTGATCCATTTTTCGCTTTCCTGGGATACTTAAGGTGGAATGAAGTGGAGGTCCTTGTCAACAGAGCAGCCCTAAACTTTGGGGTGCTTGTGTCTTGCTGATTTTCAATTTTCCCACTTTATCCCCCCATGCGTGGAAGTGCCCTATGCTCTCTAAGCTGTGTTTTTTAGATGTTTCAGGACACACCGTACACTTCTCCAGAGTGGCTGTTGGCAATTTACATCCCGCCCATCAGTGTAGCAAGGCTCCCATTTCTCCATGGCCTGTCCTGCATTTCTGGTTTTGACACTTTTTTCAGCATGGCCCTTTTGACCGATGGGAAGCGAGACTTCTTTGTAGCGCTGATTTGCCTTTCCAGGTTGCTTGGTTGGCCAAAAAGGGCGTATGCGTTTTTTCCTGAATATATTCAGGAAAAAACGCATACGCCCTTTTTGGCCAAGGGCATCATTGTCAACGTTTTGCCGCTTTTCATGTGCTTTAAAGGCGATTCGAATCTACCTCCTGAAATCTGTTTCCTGCAATTCTGCCTTGATTTCAAATCCTCTTCTTTGCCTTCCCTCAATATATTTGTGGACGAGAGTTGTCATTTATAACTCTGCAGGTTTGTGAATTGCAGTGCCCTGAAGCTCCATTTTACAAGTCGCTTTTTTGGGAGCTGGCCGCAAAAGCGCAGGATGGCTTCAGGCCCTGTTCTGGTTCCGGGGGGCAGGCTGAGCCTGTGGTTAATTCTTCTTCCTGATGGGAAAATAGAGTGACCTGTGCCTGTCCCAACACCAAGAGCTAGTCTCTCATTGGTTCCCCGTCTTCCCGTTCATCCTCAGGACAAATTGCAACCTGTACGGAACAGGAGGTTAAAGGTGCTGATGCTCCAAGTAGGGAGATTGCTAGTAAAGTGGCTGGAATGGCGAACCCGAGCACAAGGAGATGAGAAATGAGGTGCGTTTTAGAAACCTTTCCCCATCACACGGTGTACCATCTTCTGGGTTTCTCATGCATGTTTTCGATGTAGGAAGATGCCCTTGAACCTGGAGATTTGGGACCCATGCGATGGGTAGCACGCAGTATTACTTAAAGGATCTGCGTTTGCTCACCCAACCTCACCAAACCTCTCAGCCCCAAGAGTGTCCACCCTTATGTCTCATCCAGCTGTGGGTCTAGATATGGTCAATCCAGGTTGCATCACAGCCCCTGAACGAATTGTGTAAGAATTTCTCTCTCTTTCCCTGTCTTTGTTTCATGGGTTTTTAAAAGTAATTTATTTTTATAATGGGGTTTAGCTGCTTTTCACGGCTGTGTTTATGCCGCTTTACACCCACTTGACACACTAACAGAGAGATATCAATACATAGGTTTTAAGATTATTACTAGTCAGATATATTCTTGTGCGGTGAATCGGGTGTGTTGAGTCCAGTTCTCTGAGCAAGGAGTAGGTCTTGTCTATTACATATTGGGTTTATGGAACGGTATCTGAGCTAATTTGAAACTCTTGTTTTATGTATCACCCCACCTCACCTTTCCCGTTAAGCAGCCATAGTGTGTTTTCTGCATGTGTGACTCTGTTCTGTTTTGTAATTCAGTTCAAGTGTAACGGTTTTTACATTCCCTCTATAAGTGACACCTTATGAGAAGTGTCCTTTTCTGTGTGACTTATTTCACTTAGAATCGTCTTACCTAAATCCACTCATCATGCTGCTACTAGCCTTATGACATTGATTTCATGGCTGAGTGATATTCCATTGTACATAAGGACCACAACTTTTTGATCCATTTTTCGCTTTCCTTGGATATTTAAGGTGGAATGAAGTGGAGGTCCTTGTCAACAGAGCAGCCCTAAACTTTGGGGTGCTTGTGTCTTGCTGATTTTCAATTTTCCCACTTTATCCCCCCATGCGTGGAAGTGCCCTATGCTCTCTAAGCTGTGTTTTTTAGATGTTTCAGGACACACCGTACACTTCTCCAGAGTGGCTGTTGGCAATTTACATCCCGCCCATCAGTGTAGCAAGGCTCCCATTTCTCCATGGCCTGTCCTGCATTTCTGGTTTTGACACTTTTTTCAGCATGGCCCTTTTGACCGATGGGAAGCGAGACTTCTTTGTAGCGCTGATTTGCCTTTCCAGGTTGCTTGGTTGGCCAAAAAGGGCGTATGCGTTTTTTCCTGAATATATTCAGGAAAAAACGCATACGCCCTTTTTGGCCAAGGGCATCATTGTCAACGTTTTGCCGCTTTTCATGTGCTATAAAGGCGATTCGAATCTACCTCCTGAAATCTGTTTCCTGCAATTCTGCCTTGATTTCAAATCCTCTTCTTTGCCTTCCCTCAATATATTTGTGGACGAGAGTTCTCATTTATAACTCTGCAGGTTTGTGAATTGCAGTGCCCTGAAGCTCCATTTTACAAGTCGCTTTTTTGGGAGCTGGCCGCAAAAGCGCAGGATGGCTTCAGGCCCTGTTCTGGTTCCGGGGGGCAGGCTGAGCCTGTGGTTAATTCTTCTTCCTGATGGGAAAATAGAGTGACCTGTGCCTGTCCCAACACCAAGAGCTAGTCTCTCATTGGTTCCCCGTCTTCCCGTTCATCCTCAGGACAAATTGCAACCTGTACGGAACAGGAGGTTAAAGGTGCTGATGCTCCAAGTAAGGAGATTGCTAGTAAAGTGGCTGCAATGGCGAACCCGAGCACAAGGAGATGAGAAATGAGGTGCGTTTTAGAAACCTTTCCCCATCACACGGTGTACCATCTTCTGGGTTTCTCATGCATGTTTTCGATGTAGGAAGATGCCCTTGAACCTGGAGATTTGGGACCCATGCGTTGGGTAGCACGCAGTATTACTTAAAGGATCTGCGTTTGCTCACCCAACCTCACCAAACCTCTCAGCCCCAAGAGTGTCCACCCTTATGTCTCATCCAGCTGTGGGTCTAGATATGGTCAATCCAGGTTGCATCACAGCCCCTGAACGAATTGTGTAAGAATTTCTCTCTCTTTCCCTGTCTTTGTTTCATGGGTTTTTAAAAGTAATTTATTTTTATAATGGGGTTTAGCTGCTTTTCACGGCTGTGTTTATGCCGCTTTACACCCACTTGACACACTAACAGAGAGATATCAATACATAGGTTTTAAGATTATTACTAGTCAGATATATTCTTGTGCGGTGAATCGGGCGTGTTGAGTCCAGTTCTCTGAGCAAGGAGTAGGTCTTGTCTATTACATATTGGGTTTATGGAACGGTATCTGAGCTAATTTGAAACTCTTGTTTTATGTATCACCCCACCTCACCTTTCCCGTTAAGCAGCCATAGTGTGTTTTCGGCATGTGTGACTCTGTTCTGTTTTGTAATTCAGTTCAAGTGTAACGGTTTTTACATTCCCTCTATAAGTGACACCTTATGAGAAGTGTCCTTTTCTGTGTGACTTATTTCACTTAGAATCGTCTTACCTAAATCCACTCATCATGCTGCTACTAGCCTTATGACATTGATTTCATGGCTGAGTGATATTCCATTGTACATAAGGACCACAACTTTTTGATCCATTTTTCGCTTTCCTGGGATACTTAAGGTGGAATGAAGTGGAGGTCCTTGTCAACAGAGCAGCCCTAAACTTTGGGGTGCTTGTGTCTTGCTGATTTTCAATTTTCCCACTTTATCCCCCCATGCGTGGAAGTGCCCTATGCTCTCTAAGCTGTGTTTTTTAGATGTTTCAGGACACACCGTACACTTCTCCAGAGTGGCTGTTGGCAATTTACATCCCGCCCATCAGTGTAGCAAGGCTCCCATTTCTCCATGGCCTGTCCTGCATTTCTGGTTTTGACACTTTTTTCAGCATGGCCCTTTTGACCGATGGGAAGCGAGACTTCTTTGTAGCGCTGATTTGCCTTTCCAGGTTGCTTGGTTGGCCAAAAAGGGCGTATGCGTTTTTTCCTGAATATATTCAGGAAAAAACGCATACGCCCTTTTTGGCCAAGGGCATCATTGTCAACGTTTTGCCGCTTTTCATGTGCTTTAAAGGCGATTCGAATCTACCTCCTGAAATCTGTTTCCTGCAATTCTGCCTTGATTTCAAATCCTCTTCTTTGCCTTCCCTCAATATATTTGTGGACGAGAGTTGTCATTTATAACTCTGCAGGTTTGTGAATTGCAGTGCCCTGAAGCTCCATTTTACAAGTCGCTTTTTTGGGAGCTGGCCGCAAAAGCGCAGGATGGCTTCAGGCCCTGTTCTGGTTCCGGGGGGCAGGCTGAGCCTGTGGTTAATTCTTCTTCCTGATGGGAAAATAGAGTGACCTGTGCCTGTCCCAACACCAAGAGCTAGTCTCTCATTGGTTCCCCGTCTTCCCGTTCATCCTCAGGACAAATTGCAACCTGTACGGAACAGGAGGTTAAAGGTGCTGATGCTCCAAGTAGGGAGATTGCTAGTAAAGTGGCTGGAATGGAGAACCCGAGCACAAGGAGATGAGAAATGAGGTGCGTTTTAGAAACCTTTCCCCATCACACGGTGTACCATCTTCTGGGTTTCTCATGCATGTTTTCGATGTAGGAAGATGCCCTTGAACCTGGAGATTTGGGACCCATGCGATGGGTAGCACGCAGTATTACTTAAAGGATCTGCGTTTGCTCACCCAACCTCACCAAACCTCTCAGCCCCAAGAGTGTCCACCCTTATGTCTCATCCAGCTGTGGGTCTAGATATGGTCAATCCAGGTTGCATCACAGCCCCTGAACGAATTGTGTAAGAATTTCTCTCTCTTTCCCTGTCTTTGTTTCATGGGTTTTTAAAAGTAATTTATTTTTATAATGGGGTTTAGCTGCTTTTCACGGCTGTGTTTATGCCGCTTTACACCCACTTGACACACTAACAGAGAGATATCAATACATAGGTTTTAAGATTATTACTAGTCAGATATATTCTTGTGCGGTGAATCGGGCGTGTTGAGTCCAGTTCTCTGAGCAAGGAGTAGGTCTTGTCTATTACATATTGGGTTTATGGAACGGTATCTGAGCTAATTTGAAACTCTTGTTTTATGTATCACCCCACCTCACCTTTCCCGTTAAGCAGCCATAGTGTGTTTTCTGCATGTGTGACTCTGTTCTGTTTTGTAATTCAGTTCAAGTGTAACGGTTTTTACATTCCCTCTATAAGTGACACCTTATGAGAAGTGTCCTTTTCTGTGTGACTTATTTCACTTAGAATCGTCTTACCTAAATCCACTCATCATGCTGCTACTAGCCTTATGACATTGATTTCATGGCTGAGTGATATTCCATTGTACATAAGGACCACAACTTTTTGATCCATTTTTCGCTTTCCTGGGATATTTAAGGTGGAATGAAGTGGAGGTCCTTGTCAACAGAGCAGCCCTAAACTTTGGGGTGCTTGTGTCTTGCTGATTTTCAATTTTCCCACTTTATCCCCCCATGCGTGGAAGTGCCCTATGCTCTCTAAGCTGTGTTTTTTAGATGTTTCAGGACACACCGTACACTTCTCCAGAGTGGCTGTTGGCAATTTACATCCCGCCCATCAGTGTAGCAAGGCTCCCATTTCTCCATGGCCTGTCCTGCATTTCTGGTTTTGACACTTTTTTCAGCATGGCCCTTTTGACCGATGGGAAGCGAGACTTCTTTGTAGCGCTGATTTGCCTTTCCAGGTTGCTTGGTTGGCCAAAAAGGGCGTATGCGTTTTTTCCTGAATATATTCAGGAAAAAACGCATACGCCCTTTTTGGCCAAGGGCATCATTGTCAACGTTTTGCCGCTTTTCATGTGCTTTAAAGGCGATTCGAATCTACCTCCTGAAATCTGTTTCCTGCAATTCTGCCTTGATTTCAAATCCTCTTCTTTGCCTTCCCTCAATATATTTGTGGACGAGAGTTGTCATTTATAACTCTGCAGGTTTGTGAATTGCAGTGCCCTGAAGCTCCATTTTACAAGTCGCTTTTTTGGGAGCTGGCCGCAAAAGCACAGGATGGCTTCAGGCCCTGTTCTGGTTCCGGGGGGCAGGCTGAGCCTGTGGTTAATTCTTCTTCCTGATGGGAAAATAGAGTGACCTGTACCTGTCCCAACACCAAGAGCTAGTCTCTCATTGGTTCCCCGTCTTCCCGTTCATCCTCAGGACAAATTGCAACCTGTACGGAACAGGAGGTTAAAGGTGCTGATGCTCCAAGTAGGGAGATTGTTAGTAAAGTGGCTGGAATGGCGAACCCGAGCACAAGGAGATGAGAAATGAGGTGCGTTTTAGAAACCTTTCCCCATCACACGGTGTACCATCTTCTGGGTTTCTCATGCATGTTTTCGATGTAGGAAGATGCCCTTGAACCTGGAGATTTGGGACCCATGCGATGGGTAGCACGCAGTATTACTTTAAAGGGTCTGCGTTTGCTCACCCAACCTCACCAAACCTCTCAGCCCCAAGAGTGTCCACCCTTATGTCTCATCCAGCTGTGGGTCTAGATATGGTCAATCCAGGTTGCATCACAGCCCCTGAACGAATTGTGTAAGAATTTCTCTCTCTTTCCCTGTCTTTGTTTCATGGGTTTTTAAAAGTAATTTATTTTTATAATGGGGTTTAGCTGCTTTTCACGGCTGTGTTTATGCCGCTTTACACCCACTTGACACACTAACAGAGAGATATCAATACATAGGTTTTAAGATTATTACTAGTCAGATATATTCTTGTGCGGTGAATCGGGCGTGTTGAGTCCAGTTCTCTGAGCAAGGAGTAGGTCTTGTCTATTACATATTGGGTTTATGGAACGGTATCTGAGCTAATTTGAAACTCTTGTTTTATGTATCACCCCACCTCACCTTTCCCGTTAAGCAGCCATAGTGTGTTTTCGGCATGTGTGACTCTGTTCTGTTTTGTAATTCAGTTCAAGTGTAACGGTTTTTACATTCCCTCTATAAGTGACACCTTATGAGAAGTGTCCTTTTCTGTGTGACTTATTTCACTTAGAATCGTCTTACCTAAATCCACTCATCATGCTGCTACTAGCCTTATGACATTGATTTCATGGCTGAGTGATATTCCATTGTACATAAGGACCACAACATTTTTTATCCATTTTTCGCTTTCCTGGGATATTTAAGGTGGAATGAAGTGGAGGTCCTTGTCAACAGAGCAGCCCTAAACTTTGGGGTGCTTGTGTCTTGCTGATTTTCAATTTTCCCAGTTTATCCCCCCATGCGTGGAAGTGCCCTATGCTCTCTTAGCTGTGTTTTTTAGATGTTTCAGGACACACCGTACACTTCTCCAGAGTGGCTGTTGGCAATTTACATCCCGCCCATCAGTGTAGCAAGGCTCCCATTTCTCCATGGCCTGTCCTGCATTTCTGGTTTTGACACTTTTTTCAGCATGGCCCTTTTGACCGATGGGAAGCGAGACTTCTTTGTAGCGCTGATTTGCCTTTCCAGGTTGCTTGGTTGGCCAAAAAGGGCGTATGCGTTTTTTCCTGAATATATTCAGGAAAAAACGCATACGCCCTTTTTGGCCAAGGGCATCATTGTCAACGTTTTGCCGCTTTTCATGTGCTTTAAAGGCGATTCGAATCTACCTCCTGAAATCTGTTTCCTGCAATTCTGCCTTGATTTCAAATCCTCTTCTTTGCCTTCCCTCAATATATTTGTGGACGAGAGTTGTCATTTATAACTCTGCAGGTTTGTGAATTGCAGTGCCCTGAAGCTCCATTTTACAAGTCGCTTTTTTGGGAGCTGGCCGCAAAAGCGCAGGATGGCTTCAGGCCCTGTTCTGGTTCCGGGGGGCAGGCTGAGCCTGTGGTTAATTCTTCTTCCTGATGGGAAAATAGAGTGACCTGTGCCTGTCCCAACACCAAGAGCTAGTCTCTCATTGGTTCCCCGTCTTCCCGTTCATCCTCAGGACAAATTGCAACCTGTACGGAACAGGAGGTTAAAGGTGCTGATGCTCCAAGTAGGGAGATTGCTAGTAAAGTGGCTGGAATGGAGAACCCGAGCACAAGGAGATGAGAAATGAGGTGCGTTTTAGAAACCTTTCCCCATCACACGGTGTACCATCTTCTGGGTTTCTCATGCATGTTTTCGATGTAGGAAGATGCCCTTGAACCTGGAGATTTGGGACCCATGCGATGGGTAGCACGCAGTATTACTTAAAGGATCTGCGTTTGCTCACCCAACCTCACCAAACCTCTCAGCCCCAAGAGTGTCCACCCTTATGTCTCATCCAGCTGTGGGTCTAGATATGGTCAATCCAGGTTGCATCACAGCCCCTGAACGAATTGTGTAAGAATTTCTCTCTCTTTCCCTGTCTTTGTTTCATGGGTTTTTAAAAGTAATTTATTTTTATAATGGGGTTTAGCTGCTTTTCACGGCTGTGTTTATGCCGCTTTACACCCACTTGACACACTAACAGAGAGATATCAATACATAGGTTTTAAGATTATTACTAGTCAGATATATTCTTGTGCGGTGAATCGGGCGTGTTGAGTCCAGTTCTCTGAGCAAGGAGTAGGTCTTGTCTATTACATATTGGGTTTATGGAACGGTATCTGAGCTAATTTGAAACTCTTGTTTTATGTATCACCCCACCTCACCTTTCCCGTTAAGCAGCCATAGTGTGTTTTCTGCATGTGTGACTCTGTTCTGTTTTGTAATTCAGTTCAAGTGTAACGGTTTTTACATTCCCTCTATAAGTGACACCTTATGAGAAGTGTCCTTTTCTGTGTGACTTATTTCACTTAGAATCGTCTTACCTAAATCCACTCATCATGCTGCTACTAGCCTTATGACATTGATTTCATGGCTGAGTGATATTCCATTGTACATAAGGACCACAACTTTTTGATCCATTTTTCGCTTTCCTGGGATATTTAAGGTGGAATGAAGTGGAGGTCCTTGTCAACAGAGCAGCCCTAAACTTTGGGGTGCTTGTGTCTTGCTGATTTTCAATTTTCCCACTTTATCCCCCCATGCGTGGAAGTGCCCTATGCTCTCTAAGCTGTGTTTTTTAGATGTTTCAGGACACACCGTACACTTCTCCAGAGTGGCTGTTGGCAATTTACATCCCGCCCATCAGTGTAGCAAGGCTCCCATTTCTCCATGGCCTGTCCTGCATTTCTGGTTTTGACACTTTTTTCAGCATGGCCCTTTTGACCGATGGGAAGCGAGACTTCTTTGTAGCGCTGATTTGCCTTTCCAGGTTGCTTGGTTGGCCAAAAAGGGCGTATGCGTTTTTTCCTGAATATATTCAGGAAAAAACGCATACGCCCTTTTTGGCCAAGGGCATCATTGTCAACGTTTTGCCGCTTTTCATGTGCTTTAAAGGCGATTCGAATCTACCTCCTGAAATCTGTTTCCTGCAATTCTGCCTTGATTTCAAATCCTCTTCTTTGCCTTCCCTCAATATATTTGTGGACGAGAGTTGTCATTTATAACTCTGCAGGTTTGTGAATTGCAGTGCCCTGAAGCTCCATTTTACAAGTCGCTTTTTTGGGAGCTGGCCGCAAAAGCGCAGGATGGCTTCAGGCCCTGTTCTGGTTCCGGGGGGCAGGCTGAGCCTGTGGTTAATTCTTCTTCCTGATGGGAAAATAGAGTGACCTGTGCCTGTCCCAACACCAAGAGCTAGTCTCTCATTGGTTCCCCGTCTTCCCGTTCATCCTCAGGACAAATTGCAACCTGTACGGAACAGGAGGTTAAAGGTGCTGATGCTCCAAGTAGGGAGATTGCTAGTAAAGTGGCTGGAATGGCGAACCCGAGCACAAGGAGATGAGAAATGAGGTGCGTTTTAGAAACCTTTCCCCATCACACGGTGTACCATCTTCTGGGTTTCTCATGCATGTTTTCGATGTAGGAAGATGCCCTTGAACCTGGAGATTTGGGACCCATGCGATGGGTAGCACGCAGTATTACTTAAAGGATCTGCGTTTGCTCACCCAACCTCACCAAACCTCTCAGCCCCAAGAGTGTCCACCCTTATGTCTCATCCAGCTGTGGGTCTAGATATGGTCAATCCAGGTTGCATCACAGCCCCTGAACGAATTGTGTAAGAATTTCTCTCTCTTTCCCTGTCTTTGTTTCATGGGTTTTTAAAAGTAATTTATTTTTATAATGGGGTTTAGCTGCTTTTCACGGCTGTGTTTATGCCGCTTTACACCCACTTGACACACTAACAGAGAGATATCAATACATAGGTTTTAAGATTATTACTAGTCAGATATATTCTTGTGCGGTGAATCGGGCGTGTTGAGTCCAGTTCTCTGAGCAAGGAGTAGGTCTTGTCTATTACATATTGGGTTTATGGAACGGTATCTGAGCTAATTTGAAACTCTTGTTTTATGTATCACCCCACCTCACCTTTCCCGTTAAGCAGCCATAGTGTGTTTTCTGCATGTGTGACTCTGTTCTGTTTTGTAATTCAGTTCAAGTGTAACGGTTTTTACATTCCCTCTATAAGTGACACCTTATGAGAAGTGTCCTTTTCTGTGTGACTTATTTCACTTAGAATCGTCTTACCTAAATCCACTCATCATGCTGCTACTAGCCTTATGACATTGATTTCATGGCTGAGTGATATTCCATTGTACATAAGGACCACAACTTTTTGATCCATTTTTCGCTTTCCTGGGATATTTAAGGTGGAATGAAGTGGAGGTCCTTGTCAACAGAGCAGCCCTAAACTTTGGGGTGCTTGTGTCTTGCTGATTTTCAATTTTCCCACTTTATCCCCCCATGCGTGGAAGTGCCCTATGCTCTCTAAGCTGTGTTTTTTAGATGTTTCAGGACACACCGTACACTTCTCCAGAGTGGCTGTTGGCAATTTACATCCCGCCCATCAGTGTAGCAAGGCTCCCATTTCTCCATGGCCTGTCCTGCATTTCTGGTTTTGACACTTTTTTCAGCATGGCCCTTTTGACCGATGGGAAGCGAGACTTCTTTGTAGCGCTGATTTGCCTTTCCAGGTTGCTTGGTTGGCCAAAAAGGGCGTATGCGTTTTTTCCTGAATATATTCAGGAAAAAACGCATACGCCCTTTTTGGCCAAGGGCATCATTGTCAACGTTTTGCCGCTTTTCATGTGCTTTAAAGGCGATTCGAATCTACCTCCTGAAATCTGTTTCCTGCAATTCTGCCTTGATTTCAAATCCTCTTCTTTGCCTTCCCTCAATATATTTGTGGACGAGAGTTGTCATTTATAACTCTGCAGGTTTGTGAATTGCAGTGCCCTGAAGCTCCATTTTACAAGTCGCTTTTTTGGGAGCTGGCCGCAAAAGCGCAGGATGGCTTCAGGCCCTGTTCTGGTTCCGGGGGGCAGGCTGAGCCTGTGGTTAATTCTTCTTCCTGATGGGAAAATAGAGTGACCTGTGCCTGTCCCAACACCAAGAGCTAGTCTCTCATTGGTTCCCCGTCTTCCCGTTCATCCTCAGGACAAATTGCAACCTGTACGGAACAGGAGGTTAAAGGTGCTGATGCTCCAAGTAGGGAGATTGCTAGTAAAGTGGCTGGAATGGAGAACCCGAGCACAAGGAGATGAGAAATGAGGTGCGTTTTAGAAACCTTTCCCCATCACACGGTGTACCATCTTCTGGGTTTCTCATGCATGTTTTCGATGTAGGAAGATGCCCTTGAACCTGGAGATTTGGGACCCATGCGATGGGTAGCACGCAGTATTACTTAAAGGATCTGCGTTTGCTCACCCAACCTCACCAAACCTCTCAGCCCCAAGAGTGTCCACCCTTATGTCTCATCCAGCTGTGGGTCTAGATATGGTCAATCCAGGTTGCATCACAGCCCCTGAACGAATTGTGTAAGAATTTCTCTCTCTTTCCCTGTCTTTGTTTCATGGGTTTTTAAAAGTAATTTATTTTTATAATGGGGTTTAGCTGCTTTTCACGGCTGTGTTTATGCCGCTTTACACCCACTTGACACACTAACAGAGAGATATCAATACATAGGTTTTAAGATTATTACTAGTCAGATATATTCTTGTGCGGTGAATCGGGCGTGTTGAGTCCAGTTCTCTGAGCAAGGAGTAGGTCTTGTCTATTACATATTGGGTTTATGGAACGGTATCTGAGCTAATTTGAAACTCTTGTTTTATGTATCACCCCACCTCACCTTTCCCGTTAAGCAGCCATAGTGTGTTTTCGGCATGTGTGACTCTGTTCTGTTTTGTAATTCAGTTCAAGTGTAACGGTTTTTACATTCCCTCTATAAGTGACACCTTATGAGAAGTGTCCTTTTCTGTGTGACTTATTTCACTTAGAATCGTCTTACCTAAATCCACTCATCATGCTGCTACTAGCCTTATGACATTGATTTCATGGCTGAGTGATATTCCATTGTACATAAGGACCACAACTTTTTGATCCATTTTTCGCTTTCCTGGGATATTTAAGGTGGAATGAAGTGGAGGTCCTTGTCAACAGAGCAGCCCTAAACTTTGGGGTGCTTGTGTCTTGCTGATTTTCAATTTTCCCACTTTATCCCCCCATGCGTGGAAGTGCCCTATGCTCTCTAAGCTGTGTTTTTTAGATGTTTCAGGACACACCGTACACTTCTCCAGAGTGGCTGTTGGCAATTTACATCCCGCCCATCAGTGTAGCAAGGCTCCCATTTCTCCATGGCCTGTCCTGCATTTCTGGTTTTGACACTTTTTTCAGCATGGCCCTTTTGACCGATGGGAAGCGAGACTTCTTTGTAGCGCTGATTTGCCTTTCCAGGTTGCTTGGTTGGCCAAAAAGGGCGTATGCGTTTTTTCCTGAATATATTCAGGAAAAAACGCATACGCCCTTTTTGGCCAAGGGCATCATTGTCAACGTTTTGCCGCTTTTCATGTGCTTTAAAGGCGATTCGAATCTACCTCCTGAAATCTGTTTCCTGCAATTCTGCCTTGATTTCAAATCCTCTTCTTTGCCTTCCCTCAATATATTTGTGGACGAGAGTTGTCATTTATAACTCTGCAGGTTTGTGAATTGCAGTGCCCTGAAGCTCCATTTTACAAGTCGCTTTTTTGGGAGCTGGCCGCAAAAGCGCAGGATGGCTTCAGGCCCTGTTCTGGTTCCGGGGGGCAGGCTGAGCCTGTGGTTAATTCTTCTTCCTGATGGGAAAATAGAGTGACCTGTGCCTGTCCCAACACCAAGAGCTAGTCTCTCATTGGTTCCCCGTCTTCCCGTTCATCCTCAGGACAAATTGCAACCTGTACGGAACAGGAGGTTAAAGGTGCTGATGCTCCAAGTAGGGAGATTGCTAGTAAAGTGGCTGGAATGGCGAACCCGAGCACAAGGAGATGAGAAATGAGGTGCGTTTTAGAAACCTTTCCCCATCACACGGTGTACCATCTTCTGGGTTTCTCATGCATGTTTTCGATGTAGGAAGATGCCCTTGAACCTGGAGATTTGGGACCCATGCGATGGGTAGCACGCAGTATTACTTTAAAGGGTCTGCGTTTGCTCACCCAACCTCACCAAACCTCTCAGCCCCAAGAGTGTCCACCCTTATGTCTCATCCAGCTGTGGGTCTAGATATGGTCAATCCAGGTTGCATCACAGCCCCTGAACGAATTGTGTAAGAATTTCTCTCTCTTTCCCTGTCTTTGTTTCATGGGTTTTTAAAAGTAATTTATTTTTATAATGGGGTTTAGCTGCTTTTCACGGCTGTGTTTATGCCGCTTTACACCCACTTGACACACTAACAGAGAGATATCAATACATAGGTTTTAAGATTATTACTAGTCAGATATATTCTTGTGCGGTGAATCGGGCGTGTTGAGTCCAGTTCTCTGAGCAAGGAGTAGGTCTTGTCTATTACATATTGGGTTTATGGAACGGTATCTGAGCTAATTTGAAACTCTTGTTTTATGTATCTCCCCACCTCACCTTTCCCGTTAAGCAGCCATAGTGTGTTTTCGGCATGTGTGACTCTGTTCTGTTTTGTAATTCAGTTCAAGTGTAACGGTTTTTACATTCCCTCTATAAGTGACACCTTATGAGAAGTGTCCTTTTCTGTGTGACTTATTTCACTTAGAATCGTCTTACCTAAATCCACTCATCATGCTGCTACTAGCCTTATGACATTGATTTCATGGCTGAGTGATATTCCATTGTACATAAGGACCACAACATTTTGATCCATTTTTCGCTTTCCTGGGATATTTAAGGTGGAATGAAGTGGAGGTCCTTGTCAACAGAGCAGCCCTAAACTTTGGGGTGCTTGTGTCTTGCTGATTTTCAATTTTCCCAGTTTATCCCCCCATGCGTGGAAGTGCCCTATGCTCTCTTAGCTGTGTTTTTTAGATGTTTCAGGACACACCGTACACTTCTCGATAGTGGCTGTTGGCAATTTACATCCCGCCCATCAGTGTAGCAAGGCTCCCATTTCTCCATGGCCTGTCCTGCATTTCTGGTTTTGACACTTTTTTCAGCATGGCCCTTTTGACCGATGGGAAGCGAGACTTCTTTGTAGCGCTTATTTGCCTTTCCAGGTTGCTTGGTTGGCCAAAAAGGGCGTATGCGTTTTTTCCTGAATATATTCAGGAAAAAACGCATACGCCCTTTTTGGCCAAGGGCATCATTGTCAACGTTTTGCCGCTTTTCATGTGCTTTAAAGGCGATTCGAATCTACCTCCTGAAATCTGTTTCCTGCAATTCTGCCTTGATTTCAAATCCTCTTCTTTGCCTTCCCTCAATATATTTGTGGACGAGAGTTGTCATTTATAACTCTGCAGGTTTGTGAATTGCAGTGCCCTGAAGCTCCATTTTACAAGTCGCTTTTTTGGGAGCTGGCCGCAAAAGCGCAGGATGGCTTCAGGCCCTGTTCTGGTTCCGGGGGGCAGGCTGAGCCTGTGGTTAATTCTTCTTCCTGATGGGAAAATAGAGTGACCTGTGCCTGTCCCAACACCAAGAGCTAGTCTCTCATTGGTTCCCCGTCTTCCCGTTCATCCTCAGGACAAATTGCAACCTGTACGGAACAGGAGGTTAAAGGTGCTGATGCTCCAAGTAGGGAGATTGCTAGTAAAGTGGCTGGAATGGCGAACCCGAGCACAAGGAGATGAGAAATGAGGTGCGTTTTAGAAACCTTTCCCCATCACACGGTGTACCATCTTCTGGGTTTCTCATGCATGTTTTCGATGTAGGAAGATGCCCTTGAACCTGGAGATTTGGGACCCATGCGATGGGTAGCACGCAGTATTACTTAAAGGATCTGCGTTTGCTCACCCAACCTCACCAAACCTCTCAGCCCCAAGAGTGTCCACCCTTATGTCTCATCCAGCTGTGGGTCTAGATATGGTCAATCCAGGTTGCATCACAGCCCCTGAACGAATTGTGTAAGAATTTCTCTCTCTTTCCCTGTCTTTGTTTCATGGGTTTTTAAAAGTAATTTATTTTTATAATGGGGTTTAGCTGCTTTTCACGGCTGTGTTTATGCCGCTTTACACCCACTTGACACACTAACAGAGAGATATCAATACATAGGTTTTAAGATTATTACTAGTCAGATATATTCTTGTGCGGTGAATCGGGCGTGTTGAGTCCAGTTCTCTGAGCAAGGAGTAGGTCTTGTCTATTACATATTGGGTTTATGGAACGGTATCTGAGCTAATTTGAAACTCTTGTTTTATGTATCACCCCACCTCACCTTTCCCGTTAAGCAGCCATAGTGTGTTTTCTGCATGTGTGACTCTGTTCTGTTTTGTAATTCAGTTCAAGTGTAACGGTTTTTACATTCCCTCTATAAGTGACACCTTATGAGAAGTGTCCTTTTCTGTGTGACTTATTTCACTTAGAATCGTCTTACCTAAATCCACTCATCATGCTGCTACTAGCCTTATGACATTGATTTCATGGCTGAGTGATATTCCATTGTACATAAGGACCACAACTTTTTGATCCATTTTTCGCTTTCCTGGGATATTTAAGGTGGAATGAAGTGGAGGTCCTTGTCAACAGAGCAGCCCTAAACTTTGGGGTGCTTGTGTCTTGCTGATTTTCAATTTTCCCACTTTATCCCCCCATGCGTGGAAGTGCCCTATGCTCTCTAAGCTGTGTTTTTTAGATGTTTCAGGACACACCGTACACTTCTCCAGAGTGGCTGTTGGCAATTTACATCCCGCCCATCAGTGTAGCAAGGCTCCCATTTCTCCATGGCCTGTCCTGCATTTCTGGTTTTGACACTTTTTTCAGCATGGCCCTTTTGACCGATGGGAAGCGAGACTTCTTTGTAGCGCTGATTTGCCTTTCCAGGTTGCTTGGTTGGCCAAAAAGGGCGTATGCGTTTTTTCCTGAATATATTCAGGAAAAAACGCATACGCCCTTTTTGGCCAAGGGCATCATTGTCAACGTTTTGCCGCTTTTCATGTGCTTTAAAGGCGATTCGAATCTACCTCCTGAAATCTGTTTCCTGCAATTCTGCCTTGATTTCAAATCCTCTTCTTTGCCTTCCCTCAATATATTTGTGGACGAGAGTTGTCATTTATAACTCTGCAGGTTTGTGAATTGCAGTGCCCTGAAGCTCCATTTTACAAGTCGCTTTTTTGGGAGCTGGCCGCAAAAGCGCAGGATGGCTTCAGGCCCTGTTCTGGTTCCGGGGGGCAGGCTGAGCCTGTGGTTAATTCTTCTTCCTGATGGGAAAATAGAGTGACCTGTGCCTGTCCCAACACCAAGAGCTAGTCTCTCATTGGTTCCCCGTCTTCCCGTTCATCCTCAGGACAAATTGCAACCTGTACGGAACAGGAGGTTAAAGGTGCTGATGCTCCAAGTAGGGAGATTGCTAGTAAAGTGGCTGGAATGGCGAACCCGAGCACAAGGAGATGAGAAATGAGGTGCGTTTTAGAAACCTTTCCCCATCACACGGTGTACCATCTTCTGGGTTTCTCATGCATGTTTTCGATGTAGGAAGATGCCCTTGAACCTGGAGATTTGGGACCCATGCGATGGGTAGCACGCAGTATTACTTAAAGGATCTGCGTTTGCTCACCCAACCTCACCAAACCTCTCAGCCCCAAGAGTGTCCACCCTTATGTCTCATCCAGCTGTGGGTCTAGATATGGTCAATCCAGGTTGCATCACAGCCCCTGAACGAATTGTGTAAGAATTTCTCTCTCTTTCCCTGTCTTTGTTTCATGGGTTTTTAAAAGTAATTTATTTTTATAATGGGGTTTAGCTGCTTTTCACGGCTGTGTTTATGCCGCTTTACACCCACTTGACACACTAACAGAGAGATATCAATACATAGGTTTTAAGATTATTACTAGTCAGATATATTCTTGTGCGGTGAATCGGGCGTGTTGAGTCCAGTTCTCTGAGCAAGGAGTAGGTCTTGTCTATTACATATTGGGTTTATGGAACGGTATCTGAGCTAATTTGAAACTCTTGTTTTATATATCACCCCACCTCACCTTTCCCGTTAAGCAGCCATAGTGTGTTTTCTGCATGTGTGACTCTGTTCTGTTTTGTAATTCAGTTCAAGTGTAACGGTTTTTACATTCCCTCTATAAGTGACACCTTATGAGAAGTGTCCTTTTCTGTGTGACTTATTTCACTTAGAATCGTCTTACCTAAATCCACTCATCATGCTGCTACTAGCCTTATGACATTGATTTCATGGCTGAGTGATATTCCATTGTACATAAGGACCACAACCTTTTGATCCATTTTTCGCTTTCCTGGGATATTTAAGGTGGAATGAAGTGGAGGTCCTTGTCAACAGAGCAGCCCTAAACTTTGGGGTGCTTGTGTCTTGCTGATTTTCAATTTTCCCACTTTATCCCCCCATGCGTGGAAGTGCCCTATGCTCTCTAAGCTGTGTTTTTTAGATGTTTCAGGACACACCGTACACTTCTCCAGAGTGGCTGTTGGCAATTTACATCCCGCCCATCAGTGTAGCAAGGCTCCCATTTCTCCATGGCCTGTCCTGCATTTCTGGTTTTGACACTTTTTTCAGCATGGCCCTTTTGACCGATGGGAAGCGAGACTTCTTTGTAGCGCTGATTTGCCTTTCCAGGTTGCTTGGTTGGCCAAAAAGGGCGTATGCGTTTTTTCCTGAATATATTCAGGAAAAAACGCATACGCCCTTTTTGGCCAAGGGCATCATTGTCAACGTTTTGCCGCTTTTCATGTGCTTTAAAGGCGATTCGAATCTACCTCCTGAAATCTGTTTCCTGCAATTCTTCCTTGATTTCAAATCCTCTTCTTTGCCTTCCCTCAATATATTTGTGGACGAGAGTTATCATTTATAACTCTGCAGGTTTGTGAATTGCAGTGCCCTGAAGCTCCATTTTACAAGTCGCTTTTTTGGGAGCTGGCCGCAAAAGCGCAGGATGGCTTCAGGCCCTGTTCTGGTTCCGGGGGGCAGGCTGAGCCTGTGGTTAATTCTTCTTCCTGATGGGAAAATAGAGTGACCTGTGCCTGTCCCAACACCAAGAGCTAGTCTCTCATTGGTTCCCCGTCTTCCCGTTCATCCTCAGGACAAATTGCAACCTGTACGGAACAGGAGGTTAAAGGTGCTGATGCTCCAAGTAGGGAGATTGCTAGTAAAGTGGCTGGAATGGCGAACCCGAGCACAAGGAGATGAGAAATGAGGTGCGTTTTAGAAACCTTTCCCCATCACACGGTGTACCATCTTCTGGGTTTCTCATGCATGTTTTCGATGTAGGAAGATGCCCTTGAACCTGGAGATTTGGGACCCATGCGATGGGTAGCACGCAGTATTACTTAAAGGATCTGCGTTTGCTCACCCAACCTCACCAAACCTCTCAGCCCCAAGAGTGTCCACCCTTATGTCTCATCCAGCTGTGGGTCTAGATATGGTCAATCCAGGTTGCATCACAGCCCCTGAACGAATTGTGTAAGAATTTCTCTCTCTTTCCCTGTCTTTGTTTCATGGGTTTTTAAAAGTAATTTATTTTTATAATGGGGTTTAGCTGCTTTTCACGGCTGTGTTTATGCCGCTTTACACCCACTTGACACACTAACAGAGAGATATCAATACATAGGTTTTAAGATTATTACTAGTCAGATATATTCTTGTGCGGTGAATCGGGCGTGTTGAGTCCAGTTCTCTGAGCAAGGAGTAGGTCTTGTCTATTACATATTGGGTTTATGGAACGGTATCTGAGCTAATTTGAAACTCTTGTTTTATGTATCACCCCACCTCACCTTTCCCGTTAAGCAGCCATAGTGTGTTTTCTGCATGTGTGACTCTGTTCTGTTTTGTAATTCAGTTCAAGTGTAACGGTTTTTACATTCCCTCTATAAGTGACACCTTATGAGAAGTGTCCTTTTCTGTGTGACTTATTTCACTTAGAATCGTCTTACCTAAATCCACTCATCATGCTGCTACTAGCCTTATGACATTGATTTCATGGCTGAGTGATATTCCATTGTACATAAGGACCACAACTTTTTGATCCATTTTTCGCTTTCCTGGGATATTTAAGGTGGAATGAAGTGGAGGTCCTTGTCAACAGAGCAGCCCTAAACTTTGGGGTGCTTGTGTCTTGCTGATTTTCAATTTTCCCACTTTATCCCCCCATGCGTGGAAGTGCCCTATGCTCTCTAAGCTGTGTTTTTTAGATGTTTCAGGACACACCGTACACTTCTCCAGAGTGGCTGTTGGCAATTTACATCCCGCCCATCAGTGTAGCAAGGCTCCCATTTCTCCATGGCCTGTCCTGCATTTCTGGTTTTGACACTTTTTTCAGCATGGCCCTTTTGACCGATGGGAAGCGAGACTTCTTTGTAGCGCTGATTTGCCTTTCCAGGTTGCTTGGTTGGCCAAAAAGGGCGTATGCGTTTTTTCCTGAATATATTCAGGAAAAAACGCATACGCCCTTTTTGGCCAAGGGCATCATTGTCAACGTTTTGCCGCTTTTCATGTGCTTTAAAGGCGATTCGAATCTACCTCCTGAAATCTGTTTCCTGCAATTCTTCCTTGATTTCAAATCCTCTTCTTTGCCTTCCCTCAATATATTTGTGGACGAGAGTTATCATTTATAACTCTGCAGGTTTGTGAATTGCAGTGCCCTGAAGCTCCATTTTACAAGTCGCTTTTTTGGGAGCTGGCCGCAAAAGCGCAGGATGGCTTCAGGCCCTGTTCTGGTTCCGGGGGGCAGGCTGAGCCTGTGGTTAATTCTTCTTCCTGATGGGAAAATAGAGTGACCTGTGCCTGTCCCAACACCAAGAGCTAGTCTCTCATTGGTTCCCCGTCTTCCCGTTCATCCTCAGGACAAATTGCAACCTGTACGGAACAGGAGGTTAAAGGTGCTGATGCTCCAAGTAGGGAGATTGCTAGTAAAGTGGCTGGAATGGCGAACCCGAGCACAAGGAGATGAGAAATGAGGTGCGTTTTAGAAACCTTTCCCCATCACACGGTGTACCATCTTCTGGGTTTCTCATGCATGTTTTCGATGTAGGAAGATGCCCTTGAACCTGGAGATTTGGGACCCATGCGATGGGTAGCACGCAGTATTACTTAAAGGATCTGCGTTTGCTCACCCAACCTCACCAAACCTCTCAGCCCCAAGAGTGTCCACCCTTATGTCTCATCCAGCTGTGGGTCTAGATATGGTCAATCCAGGTTGCATCACAGCCCCTGAACGAATTGTGTAAGAATTTCTCTCTCTTTCCCTGTCTTTGTTTCATGGGTTTTTAAAAGTAATTTATTTTTATAATGGGGTTTAGCTGCTTTTCACGGCTGTGTTTATGCCGCTTTACACCCACTTGACACACTAACAGAGAGATATCAATACATAGGTTTTAAGATTATTACTAGTCAGATATATTCTTGTGCGGTGAATCGGGCGTGTTGAGTCCAGTTCTCTGAGCAAGGAGTAGGTCTTGTCTATTACATATTGGGTTTATGGAACGGTATCTGAGCTAATTTGAAACTCTTGTTTTATGTATCACCCCACCTCACCTTTCCCGTTAAGCAGCCATAGTGTGTTTTCTGCATGTGTGACTCTGTTCTGTTTTGTAATTCAGTTCAAGTGTAACGGTTTTTACATTCCCTCTATAAGTGACACCTTATGAGAAGTGTCCTTTTCTGTGTGACTTATTTCACTTAGAATCGTCTTACCTAAATCCACTCATCATGCTGCTACTAGCCTTATGACATTGATTTCATGGCTGAGTGATATTCCATTGTACATAAGGACCACAACTTTTTGATCCATTTTTCGCTTTCCTGGGATATTTAAGGTGGAATGAAGTGGAGGTCCTTGTCAACAGAGCAGCCCTAAACTTTGGGGTGCTTGTGTCTTGCTGATTTTCAATTTTCCCACTTTATCCCCCCATGCGTGGAAGTGCCCTATGCTCTCTTAGCTGTGTTTTTTAGATGTTTCAGGACACACCGTACACTTCTCCAGAGTGGCTGTTGGCAATTTACATCCCGCCCATCAGTGTAGCAAGGCTCCCATTTCTCCATGGCCTGTCCTGCATTTCTGGTTTTGACACTTTTTTCAGCATGGCCCTTTTGACCGATGGGAAGCGAGACTTCTTTGTAGCGCTGATTTGCCTTTCCAGGTTGCTTGGTTGGCCAAAAAGGGCGTATGCGTTTTTTCCTGAATATATTCAGGAAAAAACGCATACGCCCTTTTTGGCCAAGGGCATCATTGTCAACGTTTTGCCGCTTTTCATGTGCTTTAAAGGCGATTCGAATCTACCTCCTGAAATCTGTTTCCTGCAATTCTGCCTTGATTTCAAATCCTCTTCTTTGCCTTCCCTCAATATATTTGTGGACGAGAGTTGTCATTTATAACTCTGCAGGTTTGTGAATTGCAGTGCCCTGAAGCTCCATTTTACAAGTCGCTTTTTTGGGAGCTGGCCGCAAAAGCGCAGGATGGCTTCAGGCCCTGTTCTGGTTCCGGGGGGCAGGCTGAGCCTGTGGTTAATTCTTCTTCCTGATGGGAAAATAGAGTGACCTGTGCCTGTCCCAACACCAAGAGCTAGTCTCTCATTGGTTCCCCGTCTTCCCGTTCATCCTCAGGACAAATTGCAACCTGTACGGAACAGGAGGTTAAAGGTGCTGATGCTCCAAGTAGGGAGATTGCTAGTAAAGTGGCTGGAATGGCGAACCCGAGCACAAGGAGATGAGAAATGAGGTGCGTTTTAGAAACCTTTCCCCATCACACGGTGTACCATCTTCTGGGTTTCTCATGCATGTTTTCGATGTAGGAAGATGCCCTTGAACCTGGAGATTTGGGACCCATGCGATGGGTAGCACGCAGTATTACTTAAAGGATCTGCGTTTGCTCACCCAACCTCACCAAACCTCTCAGCCCCAAGAGTGTCCACCCTTATGTCTCATCCAGCTGTGGGTCTAGATATGGTCAATCCAGGTTGCATCACAGCCCCTGAACGAATTGTGTAAGAATTTCTCTCTCTTTCCCTGTCTTTGTTTCATGGGTTTTTAAAAGTAATTTATTTTTATAATGGGGTTTAGCTGCTTTTCACGGCTGTGTTTATGCCGCTTTACACCCACTTGACACACTAACAGAGAGATATCAATACATAGGTTTTAAGATTATTACTAGTCAGATATATTCTTGTGCGGTGAATCGGGCGTGTTGAGTCCAGTTCTCTGAGCAAGGAGTAGGTCTTGTCTATTACATATTGGGTTTATGGAACGGTATCTGAGCTAATTTGAAACTCTTGTTTTATGTATCACCCCACCTCACCTTTCCCGTTAAGCAGCCATAGTGTGTTTTCTGCATGTGTGACTCTGTTCTGTTTTGTAATTCAGTTCAAGTGTAACGGTTTTTACATTCCCTCTATAAGTGACACCTTATGAGAAGTGTCCTTTTCTGTGTGACTTATTTCACTTAGAATCGTCTTACCTAAATCCACTCATCATGCTGCTACTAGCCTTATGACATTGATTTCATGGCTGAGTGATATTCCATTGTACATAAGGACCACAACTTTTTGATCCATTTTTCGCTTTCCTGGGATATTTAAGGTGGAATGAAGTGGAGGTCCTTGTCAACAGAGCAGCCCTAAACTTTGGGGTGCTTGTGTCTTGCTGATTTTCAATTTTCCCACTTTATCCCCCCATGCGTGGAAGTGCCCTATGCTCTCTTAGCTGTGTTTTTTAGATGTTTCAGGACACACCGTACACTTCTCCAGAGTGGCTGTTGGCAATTTACATCCCGCCCATCAGTGTAGCAAGGCTCCCATTTCTCCATGGCCTGTCCTGCATTTCTGGTTTTGACACTTTTTTCAGCATGGCCCTTTTGACCGATGGGAAGCGAGACTTCTTTGTAGCGCTGATTTGCCTTTCCAGGTTGCTTGGTTGGCCAAAAAGGGCGTATGCGTTTTTTCCTGAATATATTCAGGAAAAAACGCATACGCCCTTTTTGGCCAAGGGCATCATTGTCAACGTTTTGCCGCTTTTCATGTGCTTTAAAGGCGATTCGAATCTACCTCCTGAAATCTGTTTCCTGCAATTCTGCCTTGATTTCAAATCCTCTTCTTTGCCTTCCCTCAATATATTTGTGGACGAGAGTTGTCATTTATAACTCTGCAGGTTTGTGAATTGCAGTGCCCTGAAGCTCCATTTTACAAGTCGCTTTTTTGGGAGCTGGCCGCAAAAGCGCAGGATGGCTTCAGGCCCTGTTCTGGTTCCGGGGGGCAGGCTGAGCCTGTGGTTAATTCTTCTTCCTGATGGGAAAATAGAGTGACCTGTGCCTGTCCCAACACCAAGAGCTAGTCTCTCATTGGTTCCCCGTCTTCCCGTTCATCCTCAGGACAAATTGCAACCTGTACGGAACAGGAGGTTAAAGGTGCTGATGCTCCAAGTAGGGAGATTGCTAGTAAAGTGGCTGGAATGGCGAACCCGAGCACAAGGAGATGAGAAATGAGGTGCGTTTTAGAAACCTTTCCCCATCACACGGTGTACCATCTTCTGGGTTTCTCATGCATGTTTTCGATGTAGGAAGATGCCCTTGAACCTGGAGATTTGGGACCCATGCGATGGGTAGCACGCAGTATTACTTAAAGGATCTGCGTTTGCTCACCCAACCTCACCAAACCTCTCAGCCCCAAGAGTGTCCACCCTTATGTCTCATCCAGCTGTGGGTCTAGATATGGTCAATCCAGGTTGCATCACAGCCCCTGAACGAATTGTGTAAGAATTTCTCTCTCTTTCCCTGTCTTTGTTTCATGGGTTTTTAAAAGTAATTTATTTTTATAATGGGGTTTAGCTGCTTTTCACGGCTGTGTTTATGCCGCTTTACACCCACTTGACACACTAACAGAGAGATATCAATACATAGGTTTTAAGATTATTACTAGTCAGATATATTCTTGTGCGGTGAATCGGGCGTGTTGAGTCCAGTTCTCTGAGCAAGGAGTAGGTCTTGTCTATTACATATTGGGTTTATGGAACGGTATCTGAGCTAATTTGAAACTCTTGTTTTATATATCACCCCACCTCACCTTTCCCGTTAAGCAGCCATAGTGTGTTTTCTGCATGTGTGACTCTGTTCTGTTTTGTAATTCAGTTCAAGTGTAACGGTTTTTACATTCCCTCTATAAGTGACACCTTATGAGAAGTGTCCTTTTCTGTGTGACTTATTTCACTTAGAATCGTCTTACCTAAATCCACTCATCATGCTGCTACTAGCCTTATGACATTGATTTCATGGCTGAGTGATATTCCATTGTACATAAGGACCACAACCTTTTGATCCATTTTTCGCTTTCCTGGGATATTTAAGGTGGAATGAAGTGGAGGTCCTTGTCAACAGAGCAGCCCTAAACTTTGGGGTGCTTGTGTCTTGCTGATTTTCAATTTTCCCACTTTATCCCCCCATGCGTGGAAGTGCCCTATGCTCTCTAAGCTGTGTTTTTTAGATGTTTCAGGACACACCGTACACTTCTCCAGAGTGGCTGTTGGCAATTTACATCCCGCCCATCAGTGTAGCAAGGCTCCCATTTCTCCATGGCCTGTCCTGCATTTCTGGTTTTGACACTTTTTTCAGCATGGCCCTTTTGACCGATGGGAAGCGAGACTTCTTTGTAGCGCTGATTTGCCTTTCCAGGTTGCTTGGTTGGCCAAAAAGGGCGTATGCGTTTTTTCCTGAATATATTCAGGAAAAAACGCATACGCCCTTTTTGGCCAAGGGCATCATTGTCAACGTTTTGCCGCTTTTCATGTGCTTTAAAGGCGATTCGAATCTACCTCCTGAAATCTGTTTCCTGCAATTCTTCCTTGATTTCAAATCCTCTTCTTTGCCTTCCCTCAATATATTTGTGGACGAGAGTTATCATTTATAACTCTGCAGGTTTGTGAATTGCAGTGCCCTGAAGCTCCATTTTACAAGTCGCTTTTTTGGGAGCTGGCCGCAAAAGCGCAGGATGGCTTCAGGCCCTGTTCTGGTTCCGGGGGGCAGGCTGAGCCTGTGGTTAATTCTTCTTCCTGATGGGAAAATAGAGTGACCTGTGCCTGTCCCAACACCAAGAGCTAGTCTCTCATTGGTTCCCCGTCTTCCCGTTCATCCTCAGGACAAATTGCAACCTGTACGGAACAGGAGGTTAAAGGTGCTGATGCTCCAAGTAGGGAGATTGCTAGTAAAGTGGCTGGAATGGCGAACCCGAGCACAAGGAGATGAGAAATGAGGTGCGTTTTAGAAACCTTTCCCCATCACACGGTGTACCATCTTCTGGGTTTCTCATGCATGTTTTCGATGTAGGAAGATGCCCTTGAACCTGGAGATTTGGGACCCATGCGATGGGTAGCACGCAGTATTACTTAAAGGATCTGCGTTTGCTCACCCAACCTCACCAAACCTCTCAGCCCCAAGAGTGTCCACCCTTATGTCTCATCCAGCTGTGGGTCTAGATATGGTCAATCCAGGTTGCATCACAGCCCCTGAACGAATTGTGTAAGAATTTCTCTCTCTTTCCCTGTCTTTGTTTCATGGGTTTTTAAAAGTAATTTATTTTTATAATGGGGTTTAGCTGCTTTTCACGGCTGTGTTTATGCCGCTTTACACCCACTTGACACACTAACAGAGAGATATCAATACATAGGTTTTAAGATTATTACTAGTCAGATATATTCTTGTGCGGTGAATCGGGCGTGTTGAGTCCAGTTCTCTGAGCAAGGAGTAGGTCTTGTCTATTACATATTGGGTTTATGGAACGGTATCTGAGCTAATTTGAAACTCTTGTTTTATGTATCACCCCACCTCACCTTTCCCGTTAAGCAGCCATAGTGTGTTTTCTGCATGTGTGACTCTGTTCTGTTTTGTAATTCAGTTCAAGTGTAACGGTTTTTACATTCCCTCTATAAGTGACACCTTATGAGAAGTGTCCTTTTCTGTGTGACTTATTTCACTTAGAATCGTCTTACCTAAATCCACTCATCATGCTGCTACTAGCCTTATGACATTGATTTCATGGCTGAGTGATATTCCATTGTACATAAGGACCACAACTTTTTGATCCATTTTTCGCTTTCCTGGGATATTTAAGGTGGAATGAAGTGGAGGTCCTTGTCAACAGAGCAGCCCTAAACTTTGGGGTGCTTGTGTCTTGCTGATTTTCAATTTTCCCACTTTATCCCCCCATGCGTGGAAGTGCCCTATGCTCTCTAAGCTGTGTTTTTTAGATGTTTCAGGACACACCGTACACTTCTCCAGAGTGGCTGTTGGCAATTTACATCCCGCCCATCAGTGTAGCAAGGCTCCCATTTCTCCATGGCCTGTCCTGCATTTCTGGTTTTGACACTTTTTTCAGCATGGCCCTTTTGACCGATGGGAAGCGAGACTTCTTTGTAGCGCTGATTTGCCTTTCCAGGTTGCTTGGTTGGCCAAAAAGGGCGTATGCGTTTTTTCCTGAATATATTCAGGAAAAAACGCATACGCCCTTTTTGGCCAAGGGCATCATTGTCAACGTTTTGCCGCTTTTCATGTGCTTTAAAGGCGATTCGAATCTACCTCCTGAAATCTGTTTCCTGCAATTCTTCCTTGATTTCAAATCCTCTTCTTTGCCTTCCCTCAATATATTTGTGGACGAGAGTTATCATTTATAACTCTGCAGGTTTGTGAATTGCAGTGCCCTGAAGCTCCATTTTACAAGTCGCTTTTTTGGGAGCTGGCCGCAAAAGCGCAGGATGGCTTCAGGCCCTGTTCTGGTTCCGGGGGGCAGGCTGAGCCTGTGGTTAATTCTTCTTCCTGATGGGAAAATAGAGTGACCTGTGCCTGTCCCAACACCAAGAGCTAGTCTCTCATTGGTTCCCCGTCTTCCCGTTCATCCTCAGGACAAATTGCAACCTGTACGGAACAGGAGGTTAAAGGTGCTGATGCTCCAAGTAGGGAGATTGCTAGTAAAGTGGCTGGAATGGCGAACCCGAGCACAAGGAGATGAGAAATGAGGTGCGTTTTAGAAACCTTTCCCCATCACACGGTGTACCATCTTCTGGGTTTCTCATGCATGTTTTCGATGTAGGAAGATGCCCTTGAACCTGGAGATTTGGGACCCATGCGATGGGTAGCACGCAGTATTACTTAAAGGATCTGCGTTTGCTCACCCAACCTCACCAAACCTCTCAGCCCCAAGAGTGTCCACCCTTATGTCTCATCCAGCTGTGGGTCTAGATATGGTCAATCCAGGTTGCATCACAGCCCCTGAACGAATTGTGTAAGAATTTCTCTCTCTTTCCCTGTCTTTGTTTCATGGGTTTTTAAAAGTAATTTATTTTTATAATGGGGTTTAGCTGCTTTTCACGGCTGTGTTTATGCCGCTTTACACCCACTTGACACACTAACAGAGAGATATCAATACATAGGTTTTAAGATTATTACTAGTCAGATATATTCTTGTGCGGTGAATCGGGCGTGTTGAGTCCAGTTCTCTGAGCAAGGAGTAGGTCTTGTCTATTACATATTGGGTTTATGGAACGGTATCTGAGCTAATTTGAAACTCTTGTTTTATGTATCACCCCACCTCACCTTTCCCGTTAAGCAGCCATAGTGTGTTTTCTGCATGTGTGACTCTGTTCTGTTTTGTAATTCAGTTCAAGTGTAACGGTTTTTACATTCCCTCTATAAGTGACACCTTATGAGAAGTGTCCTTTTCTGTGTGACTTATTTCACTTAGAATCGTCTTACCTAAATCCACTCATCATGCTGCTACTAGCCTTATGACATTGATTTCATGGCTGAGTGATATTCCATTGTACATAAGGACCACAACTTTTTGATCCATTTTTCGCTTTCCTGGGATATTTAAGGTGGAATGAAGTGGAGGTCCTTGTCAACAGAGCAGCCCTAAACTTTGGGGTGCTTGTGTCTTGCTGATTTTCAATTTTCCCACTTTATCCCCCCATGCGTGGAAGTGCCCTATGCTCTCTTAGCTGTGTTTTTTAGATGTTTCAGGACACACCGTACACTTCTCCAGAGTGGCTGTTGGCAATTTACATCCCGCCCATCAGTGTAGCAAGGCTCCCATTTCTCCATGGCCTGTCCTGCATTTCTGGTTTTGACACTTTTTTCAGCATGGCCCTTTTGACCGATGGGAAGCGAGACTTCTTTGTAGCGCTGATTTGCCTTTCCAGGTTGCTTGGTTGGCCAAAAAGGGCGTATGCGTTTTTTCCTGAATATATTCAGGAAAAAACGCATACGCCCTTTTTGGCCAAGGGCATCATTGTCAACGTTTTGCCGCTTTTCATGTGCTTTAAAGGCGATTCGAATCTACCTCCTGAAATCTGTTTCCTGCAATTCTGCCTTGATTTCAAATCCTCTTCTTTGCCTTCCCTCAATATATTTGTGGACGAGAGTTGTCATTTATAACTCTGCAGGTTTGTGAATTGCAGTGCCCTGAAGCTCCATTTTACAAGTCGCTTTTTTGGGAGCTGGCCGCAAAAGCGCAGGATGGCTTCAGGCCCTGTTCTGGTTCCGGGGGGCAGGCTGAGCCTGTGGTTAATTCTTCTTCCTGATGGGAAAATAGAGTGACCTGTGCCTGTCCCAACACCAAGAGCTAGTCTCTCATTGGTTCCCCGTCTTCCCGTTCATCCTCAGGACAAATTGCAACCTGTACGGAACAGGAGGTTAAAGGTGCTGATGCTCCAAGTAGGGAGATTGCTAGTAAAGTGGCTGGAATGGCGAACCCGAGCACAAGGAGATGAGAAATGAGGTGCGTTTTAGAAACCTTTCCCCATCACACGGTGTACCATCTTCTGGGTTTCTCATGCATGTTTTCGATGTAGGAAGATGCCCTTGAACCTGGAGATTTGGGACCCATGCGATGGGTAGCACGCAGTATTACTTAAAGGATCTGCGTTTGCTCACCCAACCTCACCAAACCTCTCAGCCCCAAGAGTGTCCACCCTTATGTCTCATCCAGCTGTGGGTCTAGATATGGTCAATCCAGGTTGCATCACAGCCCCTGAACGAATTGTGTAAGAATTTCTCTCTCTTTCCCTGTCTTTGTTTCATGGGTTTTTAAAAGTAATTTATTTTTATAATGGGGTTTAGCTGCTTTTCACGGCTGTGTTTATGCCGCTTTACACCCACTTGACACACTAACAGAGAGATATCAATACATAGGTTTTAAGATTATTACTAGTCAGATATATTCTTGTGCGGTGAATCGGGCGTGTTGAGTCCAGTTCTCTGAGCAAGGAGTAGGTCTTGTCTATTACATATTGGGTTTATGGAACGGTATCTGAGCTAATTTGAAACTCTTGTTTTATGTATCACCCCACCTCACCTTTCCCGTTAAGCAGCCATAGTGTGTTTTCTGCATGTGTGACTCTGTTCTGTTTTGTAATTCAGTTCAAGTGTAACGGTTTTTACATTCCCTCTATAAGTGACACCTTATGAGAAGTGTCCTTTTCTGTGTGACTTATTTCACTTAGAATCGTCTTACCTAAATCCACTCATCATGCTGCTACTAGCCTTATGACATTGATTTCATGGCTGAGTGATATTCCATTGTACATAAGGACCACAACTTTTTGATCCATTTTTCGCTTTCCTGGGATATTTAAGGTGGAATGAAGTGGAGGTCCTTGTCAACAGAGCAGCCCTAAACTTTGGGGTGCTTGTGTCTTGCTGATTTTCAATTTTCCCACTTTATCCCCCCATGCGTGGAAGTGCCCTATGCTCTCTTAGCTGTGTTTTTTAGATGTTTCAGGACACACCGTACACTTCTCCAGAGTGGCTGTTGGCAATTTACATCCCGCCCATCAGTGTAGCAAGGCTCCCATTTCTCCATGGCCTGTCCTGCATTTCTGGTTTTGACACTTTTTTCAGCATGGCCCTTTTGACCGATGGGAAGCGAGACTTCTTTGTAGCGCTGATTTGCCTTTCCAGGTTGCTTGGTTGGCCAAAAAGGGCGTATGCGTTTTTTCCTGAATATATTCAGGAAAAAACGCATACGCCCTTTTTGGCCAAGGGCATCATTGTCAACGTTTTGCCGCTTTTCATGTGCTTTAAAGGCGATTCGAATCTACCTCCTGAAATCTGTTTCCTGCAATTCTGCCTTGATTTCAAATCCTCTTCTTTGCCTTCCCTCAATATATTTGTGGACGAGAGTTGTCATTTATAACTCTGCAGGTTTGTGAATTGCAGTGCCCTGAAGCTCCATTTTACAAGTCGCTTTTTTGGGAGCTGGCCGCAAAAGCGCAGGATGGCTTCAGGCCCTGTTCTGGTTCCGGGGGGCAGGCTGAGCCTGTGGTTAATTCTTCTTCCTGATGGGAAAATAGAGTGACCTGTGCCTGTCCCAACACCAAGAGCTAGTCTCTCATTGGTTCCCCGTCTTCCCGTTCATCCTCAGGACAAATTGCAACCTGTACGGAACAGGAGGTTAAAGGTGCTGATGCTCCAAGTAGGGAGATTGCTAGTAAAGTGGCTGGAATGGCGAACCCGAGCACAAGGAGATGAGAAATGAGGTGCGTTTTAGAAACCTTTCCCCATCACACGGTGTACCATCTTCTGGGTTTCTCATGCATGTTTTCGATGTAGGAAGATGCCCTTGAACCTGGAGATTTGGGACCCATGCGATGGGTAGCACGCAGTATTACTTAAAGGATCTGCGTTTGCTCACCCAACCTCACCAAACCTCTCAGCCCCAAGAGTGTCCACCCTTATGTCTCATCCAGCTGTGGGTCTAGATATGGTCAATCCAGGTTGCATCACAGCCCCTGAACGAATTGTGTAAGAATTTCTCTCTCTTTCCCTGTCTTTGTTTCATGGGTTTTTAAAAGTAATTTATTTTTATAATGGGGTTTAGCTGCTTTTCACGGCTGTGTTTATGCCGCTTTACACCCACTTGACACACTAACAGAGAGATATCAATACATAGGTTTTAAGATTATTACTAGTCAGATATATTCTTGTGCGGTGAATCGGGCGTGTTGAGTCCAGTTCTCTGAGCAAGGAGTAGGTCTTGTCTATTACATATTGGGTTTATGGAACGGTATCTGAGCTAATTTGAAACTCTTGTTTTATGTATCACCCCACCTCACCTTTCCCGTTAAGCAGCCATAGTGTGTTTTCTGCATGTGTGACTCTGTTCTGTTTTGTAATTCAGTTCAAGTGTAACGGTTTTTACATTCCCTCTATAAGTGACACCTTATGAGAAGTGTCCTTTTCTGTGTGACTTATTTCACTTAGAATCGTCTTACCTAAATCCACTCATCATGCTGCTACTAGCCTTATGACATTGATTTCATGGCTGAGTGATATTCCATTGTACATAAGGACCACAACTTTTTGATCCATTTTTCGCTTTCCTGGGATATTTAAGGTGGAATGAAGTGGAGGTCCTTGTCAACAGAGCAGCCCTAAACTTTGGGGTGCTTGTGTCTTGCTGATTTTCAATTTTCCCACTTTATCCCCCCATGCGTGGAAGTGCCCTATGCTCTCTAAGCTGTGTTTTTTAGATGTTTCCGGACACACCGTACACTTCTCCAGAGTGGCTGTTGGCAATTTACATCCCGCCCATCAGTGTAGCAAGGCTCCCATTTCTCCATGGCCTGTCCTGCATTTCTGGTTTTGACACTTTTTTCAGCATGGCCCTTTTGACCGATGGGAAGCGAGACTTCTTTGTAGCGCTGATTTGCCTTTCCAGGTTGCTTGGTTGGCCAAAAAGGGCGTATGCGTTTTTTCCTGAATATATTCAGGAAAAAACGCATACGCCCTTTTTGGCCAAGGGCATCATTGTCAACGTTTTGCCGCTTTTCATGTGCTTTAAAGGCGATTCGAATCTACCTCCTGAAATCTGTTTCCTGCAATTCTGCCTTGATTTCAAATCCTCTTCTTTGCCTTCCCTCAATATATTTGTGGACGAGAGTTGTCATTTATAACTCTGCAGGTTTGTGAATTGCAGTGCCCTGAAGCTCCATTTTACAAGTCGCTTTTTTGGGAGCTGGCCGCAAAAGCGCAGGATGGCTTCAGGCCCTGTTCTGGTTCCGGGGGGCAGGCTGAGCCTGTGGTTAATTCTTCTTGCTGATGGGAAAATAGAGTGACCTGTGCCTGTCCCAACACCAAGAGCTAGTCTCTCATTGGTTCCCCGTCTTCCCGTTCATCCTCAGGACAAATTGCAACCTGTACGGAACAGGAGGTTAAAGGTGCTGATGCTCCAAGTAGGGAGATTGCTAGTAAAGTGGCTGGAATGGCGAACCCGAGCACAAGGAGATGAGAAATGAGGTGCGTTTTAGAAACCTTTCCCCATCACACGGTGTACCATCTTCTGGGTTTCTCATGCATGTTTTCGATGTAGGAAGATGCCCTTGAACCTGGAGATTTGGGACCCATGCGATGGGTAGCACGCAGTATTACTTAAAGGATCTGCGTTTGCTCACCCAACCTCACCAAACCTCTCAGCCCCAAGAGTGTCCACCCTTATGTCTCATCCAGCTGTGGGTCTAGATATGGTCAATCCAGGTTGCATCACAGCCCCTGAAGGAATTGTGTAAGAATTTCTCTCTCTTTCCCTGTCTTTGTTTCATGGGTTTTTAAAAGTAATTTATTTTTATAATGGGGTTTAGCTGCTTTTCACGGCTGTGTTTATGCCGCTTTACACCCACTTGACACACTAACAGAGAGATATCAATACATAGGTTTTAAGATTATTACTAGTCAGATATATTCTTGTGCGGTGAATCGGGCGTGTTGAGTCCAGTTCTCTGAGCAAGGAGTAGGTCTTGTCTATTACATATTGGGTTTATGGAACGGTATCTGAGCTAATTTGAAACTCTTGTTTTATGTATCACCCCACCTCACCTTTCCCGTTAAGCAGCCATAGTGTGTTTTCGGCATGTGTGACTCTGTTCTGTTTTGTAATTCAGTTCAAGTGTAACGGTTTTTACATTCCCTCTATAAGTGACACCTTATGAGAAGTGTCCTTTTCTGTGTGACTTATTTCACTTAGAATCGTCTTACCTAAATCCACTCATCATGCTGCTACTAGCCTTATGACATTGATTTCATGGCTGAGTGATATTCCATTGTACATAAGGACCACAACATTTTTTATCCATTTTTCGCTTTCCTGGGATATTTAAGGTGGAATGAAGTGGAGGTCCTTGTCAACAGAGCAGCCCTAAACTTTGGGGTGCTTGTGTCTTGCTGATTTTCAATTTTCCCACTTTATCCCCCCATGCGTGGAAGTGCCCTATGCTCTCTTAGCTGTGTTTTTTAGATGTTTCAGGACACACCGTACACTTCTCCAGAGTGGCTGTTGGCAATTTACATCCCGCCCATCAGTGTAGCAAGGCTCCCATTTCTCCATGGCCTGTCCTGCATTTCTGGTTTTGACACTTTTTTCAGCATGGCCCTTTTGACCGATGGGAAGCGAGACTTCTTTGTAGCGCTGATTTGCCTTTCCAGGTTGCTTGGTTGGCCAAAAAGGGCGTATGCGTTTTTTCCTGAATATATTCAGGAAAAAACGCATACGCCCTTTTTGGCCAAGGGCATCATTGTCAACGTTTTGCCGCTTTTCATGTGCTTTAAAGGCGATTCGAATCTACCTCCTGAAATCTGTTTCCTGCAATTCTGCCTTGATTTCAAATCCTCTTCTTTGCCTTCCCTCAATATATTTGTGGACGAGAGTTGTCATTTATAACTCTGCAGGTTTGTGAATTGCAGTGCCCTGAAGCTCCATTTTACAAGTCGCTTTTTTGGGAGCTGGCCGCAAAAGCGCAGGATGGCTTCAGGCCCTGTTCTGGTTCCGGGGGGCAGGCTGAGCCTGTGGTTAATTCTTCTTGCTGATGGGAAAATAGAGTGACCTGTGCCTGTCCCAACACCAAGAGCTAGTCTCTCATTGGTTCCCCGTCTTCCCGTTCATCCTCAGGACAAATTGCAACCTGTACGGAACAGGAGGTTAAAGGTGCTGATGCTCCAAGTAGGGAGATTGCTAGTAAAGTGGCTGGAATGGCGAACCCGAGCACAAGGAGATGAGAAATGAGGTGCGTTTTAGAAACCTTTCCCCATCACACGGTGTACCATCTTCTGGGTTTCTCATGCATGTTTTCGATGTAGGAAGATGCCCTTGAACCTGGAGATTTGGGACCCATGCGATGGGTAGCACGCAGTATTACTTAAAGGATCTGCGTTTGCTCACCCAACCTCACCAAACCTCTCAGCCCCAAGAGTGTCCACCCTTATGTCTCATCCAGCTGTGGGTCTAGATATGGTCAATCCAGGTTGCATCACAGCCCCTGAAGGAATTGTGTAAGAATTTCTCTCTCTTTCCCTGTCTTTGTTTCATGGGTTTTTAAAAGTAATTTATTTTTATAATGGGGTTTAGCTGCTTTTCACGGCTGTGTTTATGCCGCTTTACACCCACTTGACACACTAACAGAGAGATATCAATACATAGGTTTTAAGATTATTACTAGTCAGATATATTCTTGTGCGGTGAATCGGGCGTGTTGAGTCCAGTTCTCTGAGCAAGGAGTAGGTCTTGTCTATTACATATTGGGTTTATGGAACGGTATCTGAGCTCATTTGAAACTCTTGTTTTATGTATCACCCCACCTCACCTTTCCCGTTAAGCAGCCATAGTATGTTTTCGGCATGTGTGACTCTGTTCTGTTTTGTAATTCAGTTCAAGTGTAACGGTTTTTACATTCCCTCTATAAGTGACACCTTATGAGAAGTGTCCTTTTCTGTGTGACTTATTTCACTTAGAATCGTCTTACCTAAATCCACTCATCATGCTGCTACTAGCCTTATGACATTGATTTCATGGCTGAGTGATATTCCATTGTACATAAGTACCACAACTTTTTGATCCATTTTTCGCTTTCCTGGGATATTTAAGGTGGAATGAAGTGGAGGTCCTTGTCAACAGAGCAGCCCTAAACTTTGGGGTGCTTGTGTCTTGCTGATTTTCAATTTTCCCACTTTATCCCCCCATGCGTGGAAGTGCCCTATGCTCTCTAAGCTGTGTTTTTTAGATGTTTCCGGACACACCGTACACTTCTCCAGAGTGGCTGTTGGCAATTTACATCCCGCCCATCAGTGTAGCAAGGCTCCCATTTCTCCATGGCCTGTCCTGCATTTCTGGTTTTGACACTTTTTTCAGCATGGCCCTTTTGACCGATGGGAAGCGAGACTTCTTTGTAGCGCTGATTTGCCTTTCCAGGTTGCTTGGTTGGCCAAAAAGGGCGTATGCGTTTTTTCCTGAATATATTCAGGAAAAAACGCATACGCCCTTTTTGGCCAAGGGCATCATTGTCAACGTTTTGCCGCTTTTCATGTGCTTTAAAAGCGATTCGAATCTACCTCCTGAAATCTGTTTCCTGCAATTCTGCCTTGATTTCAAATCCTCTTCTTTGCCTTCCCTCAATATATTTGTGGACGAGAGTTATCATTTATAACTCTGCAGGTTTGTGAATTGCAGTGCCCTGAAGCTCCATTTTACAAGTCGCTTTTTTGGGAGCTGGCCGCAAAAGCGCAGGATGGCTTCAGGCCCTGTTCTGGTTCCGGGGGGCAGGCTGAGCCTGTGGTTAATTCTTCTTCCTGATGGGAAAATAGAGTGACCTGTGCCTGTCCCAACACCAAGAGCTAGTCTCTCATTGGTTCCCCGTCTTCCCGTTCATCCTCAGGACAAATTGCAACCTGTACGGAACAGGAGGTTAAAGGTGCTGATGCTCCAAGTAGGGAGATTGCTAGTAAAGTGGCTGGAATGGCGAACCCGAGCACAAGGAGATGAGAAATGAGGTGCGTTTTAGAAACCTTTCCCCATCACACGGTGTACCATCTTCTGGGTTTCTCATGCATGTTTTCGATGTAGGAAGATGCCCTTGAACCTGGAGATTTGGGACCCATGCGATGGGTAGCACGCAGTATTACTTAAAGGATCTGCGTTTGCTCACCCAACCTCACCAAACCTCTCAGCCCCAAGAGTGTCCACCCTTATGTCTCATCCAGCTGTGGGTCTAGATATGGTCAATCCAGGTTGCATCACAGCCCCTGAAGGAATTGTGTAAGAATTTCTCTCTCTTTCCCTGTCTTTGTTTCATGGGTTTTTAAAAGTAATTTATTTTTATAATGGGGTTTAGCTGCTTTTCACGGCTGTGTTTATGCCGCTTTACACCCACTTGACACACTAACAGAGAGATATCAATACATAGGTTTTAAGATTATTACTAGTCAGATATATTCTTGTGCGGTGAATCGGGCGTGTTGAGTCCAGTTCTCTGAGCAAGGAGTAGGTCTTGTCTATTACATATTGGGTTTATGGAACGGTATCTGAGCTCATTTGAAACTCTTGTTTTATGTATCACCCCACCTCACCTTTCCCGTTAAGCAGCCATAGTGTGTTTTCTGCATGTGTGACTCTGTTCTGTTTTGTAATTCAGTTCAAGTGTAACGGTTTTTACATTCCCTCTATAAGTGACACCTTATGAGAAGTGTCCTTTTCTGTGTGACTTATTTCACTTAGAATCGTCTTACCTAAATCCACTCATCATGCTGCTACTAGCCTTATGACATTGATTTCATGGCTGAGTGATATTCCATTGTACATAAGGACCACAACTTTTTGATCCATTTTTCGCTTTCCTGGGATATTTAAGGTGGAATGAAGTGGAGGTCCTTGTCAACAGAGCAGCCCTAAACTTTGGGGTGCTTGTGTCTTGCTGATTTTCAATTTTCCCACTTTATCCCCCCATGCGTGGAAGTGCCCTATGCTCTCTAAGCTGTGTTTTTTAGATGTTTCCGGACACACCGTACACTTCTCCAGAGTGGCTGTTGGCAATTTACATCCCGCCCATCAGTGTAGCAAGGCTCCCATTTCTCCATGGCCTGTCCTGCATTTCTGGTTTTGACACTTTTTTCAGCATGGCCCTTTTGACCGATGGGAAGCGAGACTTCTTTGTAGCGCTGATTTGCCTTTCCAGGTTGCTTGGTTGGCCAAAAAGGGCGTATGCGTTTTTTCCTGAATATATTCAGGAAAAAACGCATACGCCCTTTTTGGCCAAGGGCATCATTGTCAACGTTTTGCCGCTTTTCATGTGCTTTAAAGGCGATTCGAATCTACCTCCTGAAATCTGTTTCCTGCAATTCTGCCTTGATTTCAAATCCTCTTCTTTGCCTTCCCTCAATATATTTGTGGACGAGAGTTATCATTTATAACTCTGCAGGTTTGTGAATTGCAGTGCCCTGAAGCTCCATTTTACAAGTCGCTTTTTTGGGAGCTGGCCGCAAAAGCGCAGGATGGCTTCAGGCCCTGTTCTGGTTCCGGGGGGCAGGCTGAGCCTGTGGTTAATTCTTCTTCCTGATGGGAAAATAGAGTGACCTGTGCCTGTCCCAACACCAAGAGCTAGTCTCTCATTGGTTCCCCGTCTTCCCGTTCATCCTCAGGACAAATTGCAACCTGTACGGAACAGGAGGTTAAAGGTGCTGATGCTCCAAGTAGGGAGATTGCTAGTAAAGTGGCTGGAATGGCGAACCCGAGCACAAGGAGATGAGAAATGAGGTGCGTTTTAGAAACCTTTCCCCATCACACGGTGTACCATCTTCTGGGTTTCTCATGCATGTTTTCGATGTAGGAAGATGCCCTTGAACCTGGAGATTTGGGACCCATGCGATGGGTAGCACGCAGTATTACTTAAAGGATCTGCGTTTGCTCACCCAACCTCACCAAACCTCTCAGCCCCAAGAGTGTCCACCCTTATGTCTCATCCAGCTGTGGGTCTAGATATGGTCAATCCAGGTTGCATCACAGCCCCTGAACGAATTGTGTAAGAATTTCTCTCTCTTTCCCTGTCTTTGTTTCATGGGTTTTTAAAAGTAATTTATTTTTATAATGGGGTTTAGCTGCTTTTCACGGCTGTGTTTATGCCGCTTTACACCCACTTGACACACTAACAGAGAGATATCAATACATAGGTTTTAAGATTATTACTAGTCAGATATATTCTTGTGCGGTGAATCGGGTGTGTTGAGTCCAGTTCTCTGAGCAAGGAGTAGGTCTTGTCTATTACATATTGGGTTTATGGAACGGTATCTGAGCTCATTTGAAACTCTTGTTTTATGTATCACCCCACCTCACCTTTCCCGTTAAGCAGCCATAGTGTGTTTTCTGCATGTGTGACTCTGTTCTGTTTTGTAATTCAGTTCAAGTGTAACGGTTTTTACATTCCCTCTATAAGTGACACCTTATGAGAAGTGTCCTTTTCTGTGTGACTTATTTCACTTAGAATCGTCTTACCTAAATCCACTCATCATGCTGCTACTAGCCTTATGACATTGATTTCATGGCTGAGTGATATTCCATTGTACATAAGGACCACAACTTTTTGATCCATTTTTCGCTTTCCTGGGATATTTAAGGTGGAATGAAGTGGAGGTCCTTGTCAACAGAGCAGCCCTAAACTTTGGGGTGCTTGTGTCTTGCTGATTTTCAATTTTCCCACTTTATCCCCCCATGCGTGGAAGTGCCCTATGCTCTCTAAGCTGTGTTTTTTAGATGTTTCCGGACACACCGTACACTTCTCCAGAGTGGCTGTTGGCAATTTACATCCCGCCCATCAGTGTAGCAAGGCTCCCATTTCTCCATGGCCTGTCCTGCATTTCTGGTTTTGACACTTTTTTCAGCATGGCCCTTTTGACCGATGGGAAGCGAGACTTCTTTGTAGCGCTGATTTGCCTTTCCAGGTTGCTTGGTTGGCCAAAAAGGGCGTATGCGTTTTTTCCTGAATATATTCAGGAAAAAACGCATACGCCCTTTTTGGCCAAGGGCATCATTGTCAACGTTTTGCCGCTTTTCATGTGCTTTAAAGGCGATTCGAATCTACCTCCTGAAATCTGTTTCCTGCAATTCTGCCTTGATTTCAAATCCTCTTCTTTGCCTTCCCTCAATATATTTGTGGACGAGAGTTGTCATTTATAACTCTGCAGGTTTGTGAATTGCAGTGCCCTGAAGCTCCATTTTACAAGTCGCTTTTTTGGGAGCTGGCCGCAAAAGCGCAGGATGGCTTCAGGCCCTGTTCTGGTTCCGGGGGGCAGGCTGAGCCTGTGGTTAATTCTTCTTCCTGATGGGAAAATAGAGTGACCTGTGCCTGTCCCAACACCAAGAGCTAGTCTCTCATTGGTTCCCCGTCTTCCCGTTCATCCTCAGGACAAATTGCAACCTGTACGGAACAGGAGGTTAAAGGTGCTGATGCTCCAAGTAAGGAGATTGCTAGTAAAGTGGCTGCAATGGCGAACCCGAGCACAAGGAGATGAGAAATGAGGTGCGTTTTAGAAACCTTTCCCCATCACACGGTGTACCATCTTCTGGGTTTCTCATGCATGTTTTCGATGTAGGAAGATGCCCTTGAACCTGGAGATTTGGGACCCATGCGTTGGGTAGCACGCAGTATTACTTAAAGGATCTGCGTTTGCTCACCCAACCTCACCAAACCTCTCAGCCCCAAGAGTGTCCACCCTTATGTCTCATCCAGCTGTGGGTCTAGATATGGTCAATCCAGGTTGCATCACAGCCCCTGAAGGAATTGTGTAAGAATTTCTCTCTCTTTCCCTGTCTTTGTTTCATGGGTTTTTAAAAGTAATTTATTTTTATAATGGGGTTTAGCTGCTTTTCACGGCTGTGTTTATGCCGCTTTACACCCACTTGACACACTAACAGAGAGATATCAATACATAGGTTTTAAGATTATTACTAGTCAGATATATTCTTGTGCGGTGAATCGGGCGTGTTGAGTCCAGTTCTCTGAGCAAGGAGTAGGTCTTGTCTATTACATATTGGGTTTATGGAACGGTATCTGAGCTCATTTGAAACTCTTGTTTTATGTATCACCCCACCTCACCTTTCCCGTTAAGCAGCCATAGTATGTTTTCGGCATGTGTGACTCTGTTCTGTTTTGTAATTCAGTTCAAGTGTAACGGTTTTTACATTCCCTCTATAAGTGACACCTTATGAGAAGTGTCCTTTTCTGTGTGACTTATTTCACTTAGAATCGTCTTACCTAAATCCACTCATCATGCTGCTACTAGCCTTATGACATTGATTTCATGGCTGAGTGATATTCCATTGTACATAAGTACCACAACTTTTTGATCCATTTTTCGCTTTCCTGGGATATTTAAGGTGGAATGAAGTGGAGGTCCTTGTCAACAGAGCAGCCCTAAACTTTGGGGTGCTTGTGTCTTGCTGATTTTCAATTTTCCCACTTTATCCCCCCATGCGTGGAAGTGCCCTATGCTCTCTAAGCTGTGTTTTTTAGATGTTTCCGGACACACCGTACACTTCTCCAGAGTGGCTGTTGGCAATTTACATCCCGCCCATCAGTGTAGCAAGGCTCCCATTTCTCCATGGCCTGTCCTGCATTTCTGGTTTTGACACTTTTTTCAGCATGGCCCTTTTGACCGATGGGAAGCGAGACTTCTTTGTAGCGCTGATTTGCCTTTCCAGGTTGCTTGGTTGGCCAAAAAGGGCGTATGCGTTTTTTCCTGAATATATTCAGGAAAAAACGCATACGCCCTTTTTGGCCAAGGGCATCATTGTCAACGTTTTGCCGCTTTTCATGTGCTTTAAAAGCGATTCGAATCTACCTCCTGAAATCTGTTTCCTGCAATTCTGCCTTGATTTCAAATCCTCTTCTTTGCCTTCCCTCAATATATTTGTGGACGAGAGTTATCATTTATAACTCTGCAGGTTTGTGAATTGCAGTGCCCTGAAGCTCCATTTTACAAGTCGCTTTTTTGGGAGCTGGCCGCAAAAGCGCAGGATGGCTTCAGGCCCTGTTCTGGTTCCGGGGGGCAGGCTGAGCCTGTGGTTAATTCTTCTTCCTGATGGGAAAATAGAGTGACCTGTGCCTGTCCCAACACCAAGAGCTAGTCTCTCATTGGTTCCCCGTCTTCCCGTTCATCCTCAGGACAAATTGCAACCTGTACGGAACAGGAGGTTAAAGGTGCTGATGCTCCAAGTAGGGAGATTGCTAGTAAAGTGGCTGGAATGGCGAACCCGAGCACAAGGAGATGAGAAATGAGGTGCGTTTTAGAAACCTTTCCCCATCACACGGTGTACCATCTTCTGGGTTTCTCATGCATGTTTTCGATGTAGGAAGATGCCCTTGAACCTGGAGATTTGGGACCCATGCGATGGGTAGCACGCAGTATTACTTAAAGGATCTGCGTTTGCTCACCCAACCTCACCAAACCTCTCAGCCCCAAGAGTGTCCACCCTTATGTCTCATCCAGCTGTGGGTCTAGATATGGTCAATCCAGGTTGCATCACAGCCCCTGAAGGAATTGTGTAAGAATTTCTCTCTCTTTCCCTGTCTTTGTTTCATGGGTTTTTAAAAGTAATTTATTTTTATAATGGGGTTTAGCTGCTTTTCACGGCTGTGTTTATGCCGCTTTACACCCACTTGACACACTAACAGAGAGATATCAATACATAGGTTTTAAGATTATTACTAGTCAGATATATTCTTGTGCGGTGAATCGGGCGTGTTGAGTCCAGTTCTCTGAGCAAGGAGTAGGTCTTGTCTATTACATATTGGGTTTATGGAACGGTATCTGAGCTCATTTGAAACTCTTGTTTTATGTATCACCCCACCTCACCTTTCCCGTTAAGCAGCCATAGTGTGTTTTCTGCATGTGTGACTCTGTTCTGTTTTGTAATTCAGTTCAAGTGTAACGGTTTTTACATTCCCTCTATAAGTGACACCTTATGAGAAGTGTCCTTTTCTGTGTGACTTATTTCACTTAGAATCGTCTTACCTAAATCCACTCATCATGCTGCTACTAGCCTTATGACATTGATTTCATGGCTGAGTGATATTCCATTGTACATAAGGACCACAACTTTTTGATCCATTTTTCGCTTTCCTGGGATATTTAAGGTGGAATGAAGTGGAGGTCCTTGTCAACAGAGCAGCCCTAAACTTTGGGGTGCTTGTGTCTTGCTGATTTTCAATTTTCCCACTTTATCCCCCCATGCGTGGAAGTGCCCTATGCTCTCTAAGCTGTGTTTTTTAGATGTTTCCGGACACACCGTACACTTCTCCAGAGTGGCTGTTGGCAATTTACATCCCGCCCATCAGTGTAGCAAGGCTCCCATTTCTCCATGGCCTGTCCTGCATTTCTGGTTTTGACACTTTTTTCAGCATGGCCCTTTTGACCGATGGGAAGCGAGACTTCTTTGTAGCGCTGATTTGCCTTTCCAGGTTGCTTGGTTGGCCAAAAAGGGCGTATGCGTTTTTTCCTGAATATATTCAGGAAAAAACGCATACGCCCTTTTTGGCCAAGGGCATCATTGTCAACGTTTTGCCGCTTTTCATGTGCTTTAAAGGCGATTCGAATCTACCTCCTGAAATCTGTTTCCTGCAATTCTGCCTTGATTTCAAATCCTCTTCTTTGCCTTCCCTCAATATATTTGTGGACGAGAGTTATCATTTATAACTCTGCAGGTTTGTGAATTGCAGTGCCCTGAAGCTCCATTTTACAAGTCGCTTTTTTGGGAGCTGGCCGCAAAAGCGCAGGATGGCTTCAGGCCCTGTTCTGGTTCCGGGGGGCAGGCTGAGCCTGTGGTTAATTCTTCTTCCTGATGGGAAAATAGAGTGACCTGTGCCTGTCCCAACACCAAGAGCTAGTCTCTCATTGGTTCCCCGTCTTCCCGTTCATCCTCAGGACAAATTGCAACCTGTACGGAACAGGAGGTTAAAGGTGCTGATGCTCCAAGTAGGGAGATTGCTAGTAAAGTGGCTGGAATGGCGAACCCGAGCACAAGGAGATGAGAAATGAGGTGCGTTTTAGAAACCTTTCCCCATCACACGGTGTACCATCTTCTGGGTTTCTCATGCATGTTTTCGATGTAGGAAGATGCCCTTGAACCTGGAGATTTGGGACCCATGCGATGGGTAGCACGCAGTATTACTTAAAGGATCTGCGTTTGCTCACCCAACCTCACCAAATCTCTCAGCCCCAAGAGTGTCCACCCTTATGTCTCATCCAGCTGTGGGTCTAGATATGGTCAATCCAGGTTGCATCACAGCCCCTGAACGAATTGTGTAAGAATTTCTCTCTCTTTCCCTGTCTTTGTTTCATGGGTTTTTAAAAGTAATTTATTTTTATAATGGGGTTTAGCTGCTTTTCACGGCTGTGTTTATGCCGCTTTACACCCACTTGACACACTAACAGAGAGATATCAATACATAGGTTTTAAGATTATTACTAGTCAGATATATTCTTGTGCGGTGAATCGGGTGTGTTGAGTCCAGTTCTCTGAGCAAGGAGTAGGTCTTGTCTATTACATATTGGGTTTATGGAACGGTATCTGAGCTCATTTGAAACTCTTGTTTTATGTATCACCCCACCTCACCTTTCCCGTTAAGCAGCCATAGTGTGTTTTCTGCATGTGTGACTCTGTTCTGTTTTGTAATTCAGTTCAAGTGTAACGGTTTTTACATTCCCTCTATAAGTGACACCTTATGAGAAGTGTCCTTTTCTGTGTGACTTATTTCACTTAGAATCGTCTTACCTAAATCCACTCATCATGCTGCTACTAGCCTTATGACATTGATTTCATGGCTGAGTGATATTCCATTGTACATAAGGACCACAACTTTTTGATCCATTTTTCGCTTTCCTGGGATATTTAAGGTGGAATGAAGTGGAGGTCCTTGTCAACAGAGCAGCCCTAAACTTTGGGGTGCTTGTGTCTTGCTGATTTTCAATTTTCCCACTTTATCCCCCCATGCGTGGAAGTGCCCTATGCTCTCTAAGCTGTGTTTTTTAGATGTTTCCGGACACACCGTACACTTCTCCAGAGTGGCTGTTGGCAATTTACATCCCGCCCATCAGTGTAGCAAGGCTCCCATTTCTCCATGGCCTGTCCTGCATTTCTGGTTTTGACACTTTTTTCAGCATGGCCCTTTTGACCGATGGGAAGCGAGACTTCTTTGTAGCGCTGATTTGCCTTTCCAGGTTGCTTGGTTGGCCAAAAAGGGCGTATGCGTTTTTTCCTGAATATATTCAGGAAAAAACGCATACGCCCTTTTTGGCCAAGGGCATCATTGTCAACGTTTTGCCGCTTTTCATGTGCTTTAAAGGCGATTCGAATCTACCTCCTGAAATCTGTTTCCTGCAATTCTGCCTTGATTTCAAATCCTCTTCTTTGCCTTCCCTCAATATATTTGTGGACGAGAGTTGTCATTTATAACTCTGCAGGTTTGTGAATTGCAGTGCCCTGAAGCTCCATTTTACAAGTCGCTTTTTTGGGAGCTGGCCGCAAAAGCGCAGGATGGCTTCAGGCCCTGTTCTGGTTCCGGGGGGCAGGCTGAGCCTGTGGTTAATTCTTCTTCCTGATGGGAAAATAGAGTGACCTGTGCCTGTCCCAACACCAAGAGCTAGTCTCTCATTGGTTCCCCGTCTTCCCGTTCATCCTCAGGACAAATTGCAACCTGTACGGAACAGGAGGTTAAAGGTGCTGATGCTCCAAGTAAGGAGATTGCTAGTAAAGTGGCTGCAATGGCGAACCCGAGCACAAGGAGATGAGAAATGAGGTGCGTTTTAGAAACCTTTCCCCATCACACGGTGTACCATCTTCTGGGTTTCTCATGCATGTTTTCGATGTAGGAAGATGCCCTTGAACCTGGAGATTTGGGACCCATGCGTTGGGTAGCACGCAGTATTACTTAAAGGATCTGCGTTTGCTCACCCAACCTCACCAAACCTCTCAGCCCCAAGAGTGTCCACCCTTATGTCTCATCCAGCTGTGGGTCTAGATATGGTCAATCCAGGTTGCATCACAGCCCCTGAAGGAATTGTGTAAGAATTTCTCTCTCTTTCCCTGTCTTTGTTTCATGGGTTTTTAAAAGTAATTTATTTTTATAATGGGGTTTAGCTGCTTTTCACGGCTGTGTTTATGCCGCTTTACACCCACTTGACACACTAACAGAGAGATATCAATACATAGGTTTTAAGATTATTACTAGTCAGATATATTCTTGTGCGGTGAATCGGGCGTGTTGAGTCCAGTTCTCTGAGCAAGGAGTAGGTCTTGTCTATTACATATTGGGTTTATGGAACGGTATCTGAGCTCATTTGAAACTCTTGTTTTATGTATCACCCCACCTCACCTTTCCCGTTAAGCAGCCATAGTATGTTTTCGGCATGTGTGACTCTGTTCTGTTTTGTAATTCAGTTCAAGTGTAACGGTTTTTACATTCCCTCTATAAGTGACACCTTATGAGAAGTGTCCTTTTCTGTGTGACTTATTTCACTTAGAATCGTCTTACCTAAATCCACTCATCATGCTGCTACTAGCCTTATGACATTGATTTCATGGCTGAGTGATATTCCATTGTACATAAGTACCACAACTTTTTGATCCATTTTTCGCTTTCCTGGGATATTTAAGGTGGAATGAAGTGGAGGTCCTTGTCAACAGAGCAGCCCTAAACTTTGGGGTGCTTGTGTCTTGCTGATTTTCAATTTTCCCACTTTATCCCCCCATGCGTGGAAGTGCCCTATGCTCTCTAAGCTGTGTTTTTTAGATGTTTCCGGACACACCGTACACCTCTCCAGAGTGGCTGTTGGCAATTTACATCCCGCCCATCAGTGTAGCAAGGCTCCCATTTCTCCATGGCCTGTCCTGCATTTCTGGTTTTGACACTTTTTTCAGCATGGCCCTTTTGACCGATGGGAAGCGAGACTTCTTTGTAGCGCTGATTTGCCTTTCCAGGTTGCTTGGTTGGCCAAAAAGGGCGTATGCGTTTTTTCCTGAATATATTCAGGAAAAAACGCATACGCCCTTTTTGGCCAAGGGCATCATTGTCAACGTTTTGCCGCTTTTCATGTGCTTTAAAAGCGATTCGAATCTACCTCCTGAAATCTGTTTCCTGCAATTCTGCCTTGATTTCAAATCCTCTTCTTTGCCTTCCCTCAATATATTTGTGGACGAGAGTTATCATTTATAACTCTGCAGGTTTGTGAATTGCAGTGCCCTGAAGCTCCATTTTACAAGTCGCTTTTTTGGGAGCTGGCCGCAAAAGCGCAGGATGGCTTCAGGCCCTGTTCTGGTTCCGGGGGGCAGGCTGAGCCTGTGGTTAATTCTTCTTCCTGATGGGAAAATAGAGTGACCTGTGCCTGTCCCAACACCAAGAGCTAGTCTCTCATTGGTTCCCCGTCTTCCCGTTCATCCTCAGGACAAATTGCAACCTGTACGGAACAGGAGGTTAAAGGTGCTGATGCTCCAAGTAGGGAGATTGCTAGTAAAGTGGCTGGAATGGCGAACCCGAGCACAAGGAGATGAGAAATGAGGTGCGTTTTAGAAACCTTTCCCCATCACACGGTGTACCATCTTCTGGGTTTCTCATGCATGTTTTCGATGTAGGAAGATGCCCTTGAACCTGGAGATTTGGGACCCATGCGATGGGTAGCACGCAGTATTACTTAAAGGATCTGCGTTTGCTCACCCAACCTCACCAAACCTCTCAGCCCCAAGAGTGTCCACCCTTATGTCTCATCCAGCTGTGGGTCTAGATATGGTCAATCCAGGTTGCATCACAGCCCCTGAAGGAATTGTGTAAGAATTTCTCTCTCTTTCCCTGTCTTTGTTTCATGGGTTTTTAAAAGTAATTTATTTTTATAATGGGGTTTAGCTGCTTTTCACGGCTGTGTTTATGCCGCTTTACACCCACTTGACACACTAACAGAGAGATATCAATACATAGGTTTTAAGATTATTACTAGTCAGATATATTCTTGTGCGGTGAATCGGGCGTGTTGAGTCCAGTTCTCTGAGCAAGGAGTAGGTCTTGTCTATTACATATTGGGTTTATGGAACGGTATCTGAGCTCATTTGAAACTCTTGTTTTATGTATCACCCCACCTCACCTTTCCCGTTAAGCAGCCATAGTGTGTTTTCTGCATGTGTGACTCTGTTCTGTTTTGTAATTCAGTTCAAGTGTAACGGTTTTTACATTCCCTCTATAAGTGACACCTTATGAGAAGTGTCCTTTTCTGTGTGACTTATTTCACTTAGAATCGTCTTACCTAAATCCACTCATCATGCTGCTACTAGCCTTATGACATTGATTTCATGGCTGAGTGATATTCCATTGTACATAAGGACCACAACTTTTTGATCCATTTTTCGCTTTCCTGGGATATTTAAGGTGGAATGAAGTGGAGGTCCTTGTCAACAGAGCAGCCCTAAACTTTGGGGTGCTTGTGTCTTGCTGATTTTCAATTTTCCCACTTTATCCCCCCATGCGTGGAAGTGCCCTATGCTCTCTAAGCTGTGTTTTTTAGATGTTTCCGGACACACCGTACACTTCTCCAGAGTGGCTGTTGGCAATTTACATCCCGCCCATCAGTGTAGCAAGGCTCCCATTTCTCCATGGCCTGTCCTGCATTTCTGGTTTTGACACTTTTTTCAGCATGGCCCTTTTGACCGATGGGAAGCGAGACTTCTTTGTAGCGCTGATTTGCCTTTCCAGGTTGCTTGGTTGGCCAAAAAGGGCGTATGCGTTTTTTCCTGAATATATTCAGGAAAAAACGCATACGCCCTTTTTGGCCAAGGGCATCATTGTCAACGTTTTGCCGCTTTTCATGTGCTTTAAAGGCGATTCGAATCTACCTCCTGAAATCTGTTTCCTGCAATTCTGCCTTGATTTCAAATCCTCTTCTTTGCCTTCCCTCAATATATTTGTGGACGAGAGTTATCATTTATAACTCTGCAGGTTTGTGAATTGCAGTGCCCTGAAGCTCCATTTTACAAGTCGCTTTTTTGGGAGCTGGCCGCAAAAGCGCAGGATGGCTTCAGGCCCTGTTCTGGTTCCGGGGGGCAGGCTGAGCCTGTGGTTAATTCTTCTTCCTGATGGGAAAATAGAGTGACCTGTGCCTGTCCCAACACCAAGAGCTAGTCTCTCATTGGTTCCCCGTCTTCCCGTTCATCCTCAGGACAAATTGCAACCTGTACGGAACAGGAGGTTAAAGGTGCTGATGCTCCAAGTAGGGAGATTGCTAGTAAAGTGGCTGGAATGGCGAACCCGAGCACAAGGAGATGAGAAATGAGGTGCGTTTTAGAAACCTTTCCCCATCACACGGTGTACCATCTTCTGGGTTTCTCATGCATGTTTTCGATGTAGGAAGATGCCCTTGAACCTGGAGATTTGGGACCCATGCGATGGGTAGCACGCAGTATTACTTAAAGGATCTGCGTTTGCTCACCCAACCTCACCAAACCTCTCAGCCCCAAGAGTGTCCACCCTTATGTCTCATCCAGCTGTGGGTCTAGATATGGTCAATCCAGGTTGCATCACAGCCCCTGAACGAATTGTGTAAGAATTTCTCTCTCTTTCCCTGTCTTTGTTTCATGGGTTTTTAAAAGTAATTTATTTTTATAATGGGGTTTAGCTGCTTTTCACGGCTGTGTTTATGCCGCTTTACACCCACTTGACACACTAACAGAGAGATATCAATACATAGGTTTTAAGATTATTACTAGTCAGATATATTCTTGTGCGGTGAATCGGGTGTGTTGAGTCCAGTTCTCTGAGCAAGGAGTAGGTCTTGTCTATTACATATTGGGTTTATGGAACGGTATCTGAGCTCATTTGAAACTCTTGTTTTATGTATCACCCCACCTCACCTTTCCCGTTAAGCAGCCATAGTGTGTTTTCTGCATGTGTGACTCTGTTCTGTTTTGTAATTCAGTTCAAGTGTAACGGTTTTTACATTCCCTCTATAAGTGACACCTTATGAGAAGTGTCCTTTTCTGTGTGACTTATTTCACTTAGAATCGTCTTACCTAAATCCACTCATCATGCTGCTACTAGCCTTATGACATTGATTTCATGGCTGAGTGATATTCCATTGTACATAAGGACCACAACTTTTTGATCCATTTTTCGCTTTCCTGGGATATTTAAGGTGGAATGAAGTGGAGGTCCTTGTCAACAGAGCAGCCCTAAACTTTGGGGTGCTTGTGTCTTGCTGATTTTCAATTTTCCCACTTTATCCCCCCATGCGTGGAAGTGCCCTATGCTCTCTAAGCTGTGTTTTTTAGATGTTTCCGGACACACCGTACACTTCTCCAGAGTGGCTGTTGGCAATTTACATCCCGCCCATCAGTGTAGCAAGGCTCCCATTTCTCCATGGCCTGTCCTGCATTTCTGGTTTTGACACTTTTTTCAGCATGGCCCTTTTGACCGATGGGAAGCGAGACTTCTTTGTAGCGCTGATTTGCCTTTCCAGGTTGCTTGGTTGGCCAAAAAGGGCGTATGCGTTTTTTCCTGAATATATTCAGGAAAAAACGCATACGCCCTTTTTGGCCAAGGGCATCATTGTCAACGTTTTGCCGCTTTTCATGTGCTTTAAAGGCGATTCGAATCTACCTCCTGAAATCTGTTTCCTGCAATTCTGCCTTGATTTCAAATCCTCTTCTTTGCCTTCCCTCAATATATTTGTGGACGAGAGTTGTCATTTATAACTCTGCAGGTTTGTGAATTGCAGTGCCCTGAAGCTCCATTTTACAAGTCGCTTTTTTGGGAGCTGGCCGCAAAAGCGCAGGATGGCTTCAGGCCCTGTTCTGGTTCCGGGGGGCAGGCTGAGCCTGTGGTTAATTCTTCTTCCTGATGGGAAAATAGAGTGACCTGTGCCTGTCCCAACACCAAGAGCTAGTCTCTCATTGGTTCCCCGTCTTCCCGTTCATCCTCAGGACAAATTGCAACCTGTACGGAACAGGAGGTTAAAGGTGCTGATGCTCCAAGTAAGGAGATTGCTAGTAAAGTGGCTGCAATGGCGAACCCGAGCACAAGGAGATGAGAAATGAGGTGCGTTTTAGAAACCTTTCCCCATCACACGGTGTACCATCTTCTGGGTTTCTCATGCATGTTTTCGATGTAGGAAGATGCCCTTGAACCTGGAGATTTGGGACCCATGCGTTGGGTAGCACGCAGTATTACTTAAAGGATCTGCGTTTGCTCACCCAACCTCACCAAACCTCTCAGCCCCAAGAGTGTCCACCCTTATGTCTCATCCAGCTGTGGGTCTAGATATGGTCAATCCAGGTTGCATCACAGCCCCTGAACGAATTGTGTAAGAATTTCTCTCTCTTTCCCTGTCTTTGTTTCATGGGTTTTTAAAAGTAATTTATTTTTATAATGGGGTTTAGCTGCTTTTCACGGCTGTGTTTATGCCGCTTTACACCCACTTGACACACTAACAGAGAGATATCAATACATAGGTTTTAAGATTATTACTAGTCAGATATATTCTTGTGCGGTGAATCGGGCGTGTTGAGTCCAGTTCTCTGAGCAAGGAGTAGGTCTTGTCTATTACATATTGGGTTTATGGAACGGTATCTGAGCTAATTTGAAACTCTTGTTTTATGTATCACCCCACCTCACCTTTCCCGTTAAGCAGCCATAGTGTGTTTTCTGCATGTGTGACTCTGTTCTGTTTTGTAATTCAGTTCAAGTGTAACGGTTTTTACATTCCCTCTATAAGTGACACCTTATGAGAAGTGTCCTTTTCTGTGTGACTTATTTCACTTAGAATCGTCTTACCTAAATCCACTCATCATGCTGCTACTAGCCTTATGACATTGATTTCATGGCTGAGTGATATTCCATTGTACATAAGGACCACAACCTTTTGATCCATTTTTCGCTTTCCTGGGATATTTAAGGTGGAATGAAGTGGAGGTCCTTGTCAACAGAGCAGCCCTAAACTTTGGGGTGCTTGTGTCTTGCTGATTTTCAATTTTCCCACTTTATCCCCCCATGCGTGGAAGTGCCCTATGCTCTCTAAGCTGTGTTTTTTAGATGTTTCAGGACACACCGTACATTTCTCCAGAGTGGCTGTTGGCAATTTACATCCCGCCCATCAGTGTAGCAAGGCTCCCATTTCTCCATGGCCTGTCCTGCATTTCTGGTTTTGACACTTTTTTCAGCATGGCCCTTTTGACCGATGGGAAGCGAGACTTCTTTGTAGCGCTGATTTGCCTTTCCAGGTTGCTTGGTTGGCCAAAAAGGGCATCATTGTCAACGTTTTGCCGCTTTTCATGTGCTTTAAAGGCGATTCGAATCTACCTCCTGAAATCTGTTTCCTGCAATTCTGCCTTGATTTCAAATCCTCTTCTTTGCCTTCCCTCAATATATTTGTGGACGAGAGTTATCATTTATAACTCTGCAGGTTTGTGAATTGCAGTGCCCTGAAGCTCCATTTTACAAGTCGCTTTTTTGGGAGCTGGCCGCAAAAGCGCAGGATGGCTTCAGGCCCTGTTCTGGTTCCGGGGGGCAGGCTGAGCCTGTGGTTAATTCTTCTTCCTGATGGGAAAATAGAGTGACCTGTGCCTGTCCCAACACCAAGAGCTAGTCTCTCATTGGTTCCCCGTCTTCCCGTTCATCCTCAGGACAAATTGCAACCTGTACGGAACAGGAGGTTAAAGGTGCTGATGCTCCAAGTAGGGAGATTGCTAGTAAAGTGGCTGGAATGGCGAACCCGAGCACAAGGAGATGAGAAATGAGGTGCGTTTTAGAAACCTTTCCCCATCACACGGTGTACCATCTTCTGGGTTTCTCATGCATGTTTTCGATGTAGGAAGATGCCCTTGAACCTGGAGATTTGGGACCCATGCGATGGGTAGCACGCAGTATTACTTTAAAGGGTCTGCGTTTGCTCACCCAACCTCACCAAACCTCTCAGCCCCAAGAGTGTCCACCCTTATGTCTCATCCAGCTGTGGGTCTAGACATGGTCAATCCAGGTTGCATCACAGCCCCTGAACGAATTGTGTAAGAATTTCTCTCTCTTTCCCTGTCTTTGTTTCATGGGTTTTTAAAAGTAATTTATTTTTATAATGGGGTTTAGCTGCTTTTCACGGCTGTGTTAATGCCGCTTTACACCCACTTGACACACTAACAGAGAGATATCAATACATAGGTTTTAAGATTATTACTAGTCAGATATATTCTTGTGCGGTGAATCGGGCGTGTTGAGTCCAGTTCTCTGAGCAAGGAGTAGGTCTTGTCTATTACATATTGGGTTTATGGAACGGTATCTGAGCTAATTTGAAACTCTTGTTTTATGTATCACCCCACCTCACCTTTCCCGTTAAGCAGCCATAGTGTGTTTTCTGCATGTGTGACTCTGTTCTGTTTTGTAATTCAGTTCAAGTGTAACGGTTTTTACATTCCCTCTATAAGTGACACCTTATGAGAAGTGTCCTTTTCTGTGTGACTTATTTCACTTAGAATCGTCTTACCTAAATCCACTCATCATGCTGCTACTAGCCTTATGACATTGATTTCATGGCTGAGTGATATTCCATTGTACATAAGGACCACAACCTTTTGATCCATTTTTCGCTTTCCTGGGATATTTAAGGTGGAATGAAGTGGAGGTCCTTGTCAACAGAGCAGCCCTAAACTTTGGGGTGCTTGTGTCTTGCTGATTTTCAATTTTCCCACTTTATCCCCCCATGCGTGGAAGTGCCCTATGCTCTCTAAGCTGTGTTTTTTAGATGTTTCAGGACACACCGTACATTTCTCCAGAGTGGCTGTTGGCAATTTACATCCCGCCCATCAGTGTAGCAAGGCTCCCATTTCTCCATGGCCTGTCCTGCATTTCTGGTTTTGACACTTTTTTCAGCATGGCCCTTTTGACCGATGGGAAGCGAGACTTCTTTGTAGCGCTGATTTGCCTTTCCAGGTTGCTTGGTTGGCCAAAAAGGGCGTATGCGTTTTTTCCTGAATATATTCAGGAAAAAACGCATACGCCCTTTTTGGCCAAGGGCATCATTGTCAACGTTTTGCCGCTTTTCATGTGCTTTAAAGGCGATTCGAATCTACCTCCTGAAATCTGTTTCCTGCAATTCTGCCTTGATTTCAAATCCTCTTCTTTGCCTTCCCTCAATATATTTGTGGACGAGAGTTATCATTTATAACTCTGCAGGTTTGTGAATTGCAGTGCCCTGAAGCTCCATTTTACAAGTCGCTTTTTTGGGAGCTGGCCGCAAAAGCGCAGGATGGCTTCAGGCCCTGTTCTGGTTCCGGGGGGCAGGCTGAGCCTGTGGTTAATTCTTCTTCCTGATGGGAAAATAGAGTGACCTGTGCCTGTCCCAACACCAAGAGCTAGTCTCTCATTGGTTCCCCGTCTTCCCGTTCATCCTCAGGACAAATTGCAACCTGTACGGAACAGGAGGTTAAAGGTGCTGATGCTCCAAGTAGGGAGATTGCTAGTAAAGTGGCTGGAATGGCGAACCCGAGCACAAGGAGATGAGAAATGAGGTGCGTTTTAGAAACCTTTCCCCATCACACGGTGTACCATCTTCTGGGTTTCTCATGCATGTTTTCGATGTAGGAAGATGCCCTTGAACCTGGAGATTTGGGACCCATGCGATGGGTAGCACGCAGTATTACTTTAAAGGGTCTGCGTTTGCTCACCCAACCTCACCAAACCTCTCAGCCCCAAGAGTGTCCACCCTTATGTCTCATCCAGCTGTGGGTCTAGATATGGTCAATCCAGGTTGCATCACAGCCCCTGAACGAATTGTGTAAGAATTTCTCTCTCTTTCCCTGTCTTTGTTTCATGGGTTTTTAAAAGTAATTTATTTTTATAATGGGGTTTAGCTGCTTTTCACGGCTGTGTTAATGCCGCTTTACACCCACTTGACACACTAACAGAGAGATATCAATACATAGGTTTTAAGATTATTACTAGTCAGATATATTCTTGTGCGGTGAATCGGGCGTGTTGAGTCCAGTTCTCTGAGCAAGGAGTAGGTCTTGTCTATTACATATTGGGTTTATGGAACGGTATCTGAGCTAATTTGAAACTCTTGTTTTATGTATCACCCCACCTCACCTTTCCCGTTAAGCAGCCATAGTGTGTTTTCGGCATGTGTGACTCTGTTCTGTTTTGTAATTCAGTTCAAGTGTAACGGTTTTTACATTCCCTCTATAAGTGACACCTTATGAGAAGTGTCCTTTTCTGTGTGACTTATTTCACTTAGAATCGTCTTACCTAAATCCACTCATCATGCTGCTACTAGCCTTATGACATTGATTTCATGGCTGAGTGATATTCCATTGTACATAAGGACCACAACTTTTTGATCCATTTTTCGCTTTCCTGGGATATTTAAGGTGGAATGAAGTGGAGGTCCTTGTCAACAGAGCAGCCCTAAACTTTCGGGTGCTTGTGTCTTGCTGATTTTCAATTTTCCCACTTTATCCCCCCATGCGTGGAAGTGCCCTATGCTCTCTAAGCTGTGTTTTTTAGATGTTTCAGGACACACCGTACACTTCTCCAGAGTGGCTGTTGGCAATTTACATCCTGCCCATCAGTGTAGCAAGGCTCCCATTTCTCCATGGCCTGTCCTGCATTTCTGGTTTTGACACATTTTTCAGCATGGCCCTTTTGACCGATGGGAAGCGAGACTTCTTTGTAGCGCTGATTTGCCTTTCCAGGTTGCTTGGTTGGCCAAAAAGGGCGTATGCGTTTTTTCCTGAATATATTCAGGAAAAAACGCATACGCCCTTTTTGGACAATGGCATCATTGTCAACGTTTTGCCGCTTTTCATGTGCTTTAAAGGCGATTCGAATCTACCTCCTGAAATCTGTTTCCTGCAATTCTGCCTTGATTTCAAATCCTCTTCTTTGCCTTCCCTCAATATATTTGTGGACGAGAGTTATCATTTATAACTCTGCAGGTTTGTGAATTGCAGTGCCCAGAAGCTCCATTTTACAAGTCGCTTTTTTGGGAGCTGGCCGCAAAAGCGCAGGATGGCTTCAGGCCCTGTTCTGGTTCTGGGGGGCAGGCTGAGCCTGTGGTTAATTCTTCTTCCTGATGGGAAAATAGAGTGACCTGTGCCTGTCCCAACACCAAGAGCTAGTCTCTCATTGGTTCCCCGTCTTCCCGTTCATCCTCAGGACAAATTGCAACCTGTACGGAACAGGAGGTTAAAGGTGCTGATGCTCCAAGTAGGGAGATTGCTAGTAAAGTGGCTGGAATGGCGAACCCGAGCACAAGGAGATGAGAAATGAGGTGCGTTTTAGAAACCTTTCCCCATCACACGGTGTACCATCTTCTGGGTTTCTCATGCATGTTTTCGATGTAGGAAGATGCCCTTGAACCTGGAGATTTGGGACCCATGCGATGGGTAGCACGCAGTATTACTTTAAAGGGTCTGCGTTTGCTCACCCAACCTCACCAAACCTCTCAGCCCCAAGAGTGTCCACCCTTATGTCTCATCCAGCTGTGGGTCTAGATATGGTCAATCCAGGTTGCATCACAGCCCCTGAACGAATTGTGTAAGAATTTCTCTCTCTTTCCCTGTCTTTGTTTCATGGGTTTTTAAAAGTAATTTATTTTTATAATGGGGTTTAGCTGCTTTTCACGGCTGTGTTTATGCCGCTTTACACCCACTTGACACACTAACAGAGAGATATCAATACATAGGTTTTAAGATTATTACTAGTCAGATATATTCTTGTGCGGTGAATCGGGCGTGTTGAGTCCAGTTCTCTGAGCAAGGAGTAGGTCTTGTCTATTACATATTGGGTTTATGGAACGGTATCTGAGCTAATTTGAAACTCTTGTTTTATGTATCACCCCACCTCACCTTTCCCGTTAAGCAGCCATAGTGTGTTTTCGGCATGTGTGACTCTGTTCTGTTTTGTAATTCAGTTCAAGTGTAACGGTTTTTACATTCCCTCTATAAGTGACACCTTATGAGAAGTGTCCTTTTCTGTGTGACTTATTTCACTTAGAATCGTCTTACCTAAATCCACTCATCATGCTGCTACTAGCCTTATGACATTGATTTCATGGCTGAGTGATATTCCATTGTACATAAGGACCACAACATTTTTTATCCATTTTTCGCTTTCCTGGGATATTTAAGGTGGAATGAAGTGGAGGTCCTTGTCAACAGAGCAGCCCTAAACTTTGGGGTGCTTGTGTCTTGCTGATTTTCAATTTTCCCAGTTTATCCCCCCATGCGTGGAAGTGCCCTATGCTCTCTTAGCTGTGTTTTTTAGATGTTTCAGGACACACCGTACACTTCTCCAGAGTGGCTGTTGGCAATTTACATCCCGCCCATCAGTGTAGCAAGGCTCCCATTTCTCCATGGCCTGTCCTGCATTTCTGGTTTTGACACTTTTTTCAGCATGGCCCTTTTGACCGATGGGAAGCGAGACTTCTTTGTAGCGCTGATTTGCCTTTCCAGGTTGCTTGGTTGGCCAAAAAGGGCGTATGCGTTTTTTCCTGAATATATTCAGGAAAAAACGCATACGCCCTTTTTGGCCAAGGGCATCATTGTCAACGTTTTGCCGCTTTTCATGTGCTTTAAAGGCGATTCGAATCTACCTCCTGAAATCTGTTTCCTGCAATTCTGCCTTGATTTCAAATCCTCTTCTTTGCCTTCCCTCAATATATTTGTGGACGAGAGTTGTCATTTATAACTCTGCAGGTTTGTGAATTGCAGTGCCCTGAAGCTCCATTTTACAAGTCGCTTTTTTGGGAGCTGGCCGCAAAAGCGCAGGATGGCTTCAGGCCCTGTTCTGGTTCCGGGGGGCAGGCTGAGCCTGTGGTTAATTCTTCTTCCTGATGGGAAAATAGAGTGACCTGTGCCTGTCCCAACACCAAGAGCTAGTCTCTCATTGGTTCCCCGTCTTCCCGTTCATCCTCAGGACAAATTGCAACCTGTACGGAACAGGAGGTTAAAGGTGCTGATGCTCCAAGTAGGGAGATTGCTAGTAAAGTGGCTGGAATGGAGAACCCGAGCACAAGGAGATGAGAAATGAGGTGCGTTTTAGAAACCTTTCCCCATCACACGGTGTACCATCTTCTGGGTTTCTCATGCATGTTTTCGATGTAGGAAGATGCCCTTGAACCTGGAGATTTGGGACCCATGCGATGGGTAGCACGCAGTATTACTTAAAGGATCTGCGTTTGCTCACCCAACCTCACCAAACCTCTCAGCCCCAAGAGTGTCCACCCTTATGTCTCATCCAGCTGTGGGTCTAGATATGGTCAATCCAGGTTGCATCACAGCCCCTGAACGAATTGTGTAAGAATTTCTCTCTCTTTCCCTGTCTTTGTTTCATGGGTTTTTAAAAGTAATTTATTTTTATAATGGGGTTTAGCTGCTTTTCACGGCTGTGTTTATGCCGCTTTACACCCACTTGACACACTAACAGAGAGATATCAATACATAGGTTTTAAGATTATTACTAGTCAGATATATTCTTGTGCGGTGAATCGGGCGTGTTGAGTCCAGTTCTCTGAGCAAGGAGTAGGTCTTGTCTATTACATATTGGGTTTATGGAACGGTATCTGAGCTAATTTGAAACTCTTGTTTTATGTATCACCCCACCTCACCTTTCCCGTTAAGCAGCCATAGTGTGTTTTCTGCATGTGTGACTCTGTTCTGTTTTGTAATTCAGTTCAAGTGTAACGGTTTTTACATTCCCTCTATAAGTGACACCTTATGAGAAGTGTCCTTTTCTGTGTGACTTATTTCACTTAGAATCGTCTTACCTAAATCCACTCATCATGCTGCTACTAGCCTTATGACATTGATTTCATGGCTGAGTGATATTCCATTGTACATAAGGACCACAACTTTTTGATCCATTTTTCGCTTTCCTGGGATATTTAAGGTGGAATGAAGTGGAGGTCCTTGTCAACAGAGCAGCCCTAAACTTTGGGGTGCTTGTGTCTTGCTGATTTTCAATTTTCCCACTTTATCCCCCCATGCGTGGAAGTGCCCTATGCTCTCTAAGCTGTGTTTTTTAGATGTTTCAGGACACACCGTACACTTCTCCAGAGTGGCTGTTGGCAATTTACATCCCGCCCATCAGTGTAGCAAGGCTCCCATTTCTCCATGGCCTGTCCTGCATTTCTGGTTTTGACACTTTTTTCAGCATGGCCCTTTTGACCGATGGGAAGCGAGACTTCTTTGTAGCGCTGATTTGCCTTTCCAGGTTGCTTGGTTGGCCAAAAAGGGCGTATGCGTTTTTTCCTGAATATATTCAGGAAAAAACGCATACGCCCTTTTTGGCCAAGGGCATCATTGTCAACGTTTTGCCGCTTTTCATGTGCTTTAAAGGCGATTCGAATCTACCTCCTGAAATCTGTTTCCTGCAATTCTGCCTTGATTTCAAATCCTCTTCTTTGCCTTCCCTCAATATATTTGTGGACGAGAGTTGTCATTTATAACTCTGCAGGTTTGTGAATTGCAGTGCCCTGAAGCTCCATTTTACAAGTCGCTTTTTTGGGAGCTGGCCGCAAAAGCGCAGGATGGCTTCAGGCCCTGTTCTGGTTCCGGGGGGCAGGCTGAGCCTGTGGTTAATTCTTCTTCCTGATGGGAAAATAGAGTGACCTGTGCCTGTCCCAACACCAAGAGCTAGTCTCTCATTGGTTCCCCGTCTTCCCGTTCATCCTCAGGACAAATTGCAACCTGTACGGAACAGGAGGTTAAAGGTGCTGATGCTCCAAGTAGGGAGATTGCTAGTAAAGTGGCTGGAATGGCGAACCCGAGCACAAGGAGATGAGAAATGAGGTGCGTTTTAGAAACCTTTCCCCATCACACGGTGTACCATCTTCTGGGTTTCTCATGCATGTTTTCGATGTAGGAAGATGCCCTTGAACCTGGAGATTTGGGACCCATGCGATGGGTAGCACGCAGTATTACTTTAAAGGGTCTGCGTTTGCTCACCCAACCTCACCAAACCTCTCAGCCCCAAGAGTGTCCACCCTTATGTCTCATCCAGCTGTGGGTCTAGATATGGTCAATCCAGGTTGCATCACAGCCCCTGAACGAATTGTGTAAGAATTTCTCTCTCTTTCCCTGTCTTTGTTTCATGGGTTTTTAAAAGTAATTTATTTTTATAATGGGGTTTAGCTGCTTTTCACGGCTGTGTTTATGCCGCTTTACACCCACTTGACACACTAACAGAGAGATATCAATACATAGGTTTTAAGATTATTACTAGTCAGATATATTCTTGTGCGGTGAATCGGGCGTGTTGAGTCCAGTTCTCTGAGCAAGGAGTAGGTCTTGTCTATTACATATTGGGTTTATGGAACGGTATCTGAGCTAATTTGAAACTCTTGTTTTATGTATCACCCCACCTCACCTTTCCCGTTAAGCAGCCATAGTGTGTTTTCGGCATGTGTGACTCTGTTCTGTTTTGTAATTCAGTTCAAGTGTAACGGTTTTTACATTCCCTCTATAAGTGACACCTTATGAGAAGTGTCCTTTTCTGTGTGACTTATTTCACTTAGAATCGTCTTACCTAAATCCACTCATCATGCTGCTACTAGCCTTATGACATTGATTTCATGGCTGAGTGATATTCCATTGTACATAAGGACCACAACATTTTTTATCCATTTTTCGCTTTCCTGGGATATTTAAGGTGGAATGAAGTGGAGGTCCTTGTCAACAGAGCAGCCCTAAACTTTGGGGTGCTTGTGTCTTGCTGATTTTCAATTTTCCCAGTTTATCCCCCCATGCGTGGAAGTGCCCTATGCTCTCTTAGCTGTGTTTTTTAGATGTTTCAGGACACACCGTACACTTCTCCAGAGTGGCTGTTGGCAATTTACATCCCGCCCATCAGTGTAGCAAGGCTCCCATTTCTCCATGGCCTGTCCTGCATTTCTGGTTTTGACACTTTTTTCAGCATGGCCCTTTTGACCGATGGGAAGCGAGACTTCTTTGTAGCGCTGATTTGCCTTTCCAGGTTGCTTGGTTGGCCAAAAAGGGCGTATGCGTTTTTTCCTGAATATATTCAGGAAAAAACGCATACGCCCTTTTTGGCCAAGGGCATCATTGTCAACGTTTTGCCGCTTTTCATGTGCTTTAAAGGCGATTCGAATCTACCTCCTGAAATCTGTTTCCTGCAATTCTGCCTTGATTTCAAATCCTCTTCTTTGCCTTCCCTCAATATATTTGTGGACGAGAGTTGTCATTTATAACTCTGCAGGTTTGTGAATTGCAGTGCCCTGAAGCTCCATTTTACAAGTCGCTTTTTTGGGAGCTGGCCGCAAAAGCGCAGGATGGCTTCAGGCCCTGTTCTGGTTCCGGGGGGCAGGCTGAGCCTGTGGTTAATTCTTCTTCCTGATGGGAAAATAGAGTGACCTGTGCCTGTCCCAACACCAAGAGCTAGTCTCTCATTGGTTCCCCGTCTTCCCGTTCATCCTCAGGACAAATTGCAACCTGTACGGAACAGGAGGTTAAAGGTGCTGATGCTCCAAGTAGGGAGATTGCTAGTAAAGTGGCTGGAATGGAGAACCCGAGCACAAGGAGATGAGAAATGAGGTGCGTTTTAGAAACCTTTCCCCATCACACGGTGTACCATCTTCTGGGTTTCTCATGCATGTTTTCGATGTAGGAAGATGCCCTTGAACCTGGAGATTTGGGACCCATGCGATGGGTAGCACGCAGTATTACTTAAAGGATCTGCGTTTGCTCACCCAACCTCACCAAACCTCTCAGCCCCAAGAGTGTCCACCCTTATGTCTCATCCAGCTGTGGGTCTAGATATGGTCAATCCAGGTTGCATCACAGCCCCTGAACGAATTGTGTAAGAATTTCTCTCTCTTTCCCTGTCTTTGTTTCATGGGTTTTTAAAAGTAATTTATTTTTATAATGGGGTTTAGCTGCTTTTCACGGCTGTGTTTATGCCGCTTTACACCCACTTGACACACTAACAGAGAGATATCAATACATAGGTTTTAAGATTATTACTAGTCAGATATATTCTTGTGCGGTGAATCGGGCGTGTTGAGTCCAGTTCTCTGAGCAAGGAGTAGGTCTTGTCTATTACATATTGGGTTTATGGAACGGTATCTGAGCTAATTTGAAACTCTTGTTTTATGTATCACCCCACCTCACCTTTCCCGTTAAGCAGCCATAGTGTGTTTTCTGCATGTGTGACTCTGTTCTGTTTTGTAATTCAGTTCAAGTGTAACGGTTTTTACATTCCCTCTATAAGTGACACCTTATGAGAAGTGTCCTTTTCTGTGTGACTTATTTCACTTAGAATCGTCTTACCTAAATCCACTCATCATGCTGCTACTAGCCTTATGACATTGATTTCATGGCTGAGTGATATTCCATTGTACATAAGGACCACAACTTTTTGATCCATTTTTCGCTTTCCTGGGATATTTAAGGTGGAATGAAGTGGAGGTCCTTGTCAACAGAGCAGCCCTAAACTTTGGGGTGCTTGTGTCTTGCTGATTTTCAATTTTCCCACTTTATCCCCCCATGCGTGGAAGTGCCCTATGCTCTCTAAGCTGTGTTTTTTAGATGTTTCCGGACACACCGTACACTTCTCCAGAGTGGCTGTTGGCAATTTACATCCCGCCCATCAGTGTAGCAAGGCTCCCATTTCTCCATGGCCTGTCCTGCATTTCTGGTTTTGACACTTTTTTCAGCATGGCCCTTTTGACCGATGGGAAGCGAGACTTCTTTGTAGCGCTGATTTGCCTTTCCAGGTTGCTTGGTTGGCCAAAAAGGGCGTATGCGTTTTTTCCTGAATATATTCAGGAAAAAACGCATACGCCCTTTTTGGCCAAGGGCATCATTGTCAACGTTTTGCCGCTTTTCATGTGCTTTAAAGGCGATTCGAATCTACCTCCTGAAATCTGTTTCCTGCAATTCTGCCTTGATTTCAAATCCTCTTCTTTGCCTTCCCTCAATATATTTGTGGACGAGAGTTGTCATTTATAACTCTGCAGGTTTGTGAATTGCAGTGCCCTGAAGCTCCATTTTACAAGTCGCTTTTTTGGGAGCTGGCCGCAAAAGCGCAGGATGGCTTCAGGCCCTGTTCTGGTTCCGGGGGGCAGGCTGAGCCTGTGGTTAATTCTTCTTCCTGATGGGAAAATAGAGTGACCTGTGCCTGTCCCAACACCAAGAGCTAGTCTCTCATTGGTTCCCCGTCTTCCCGTTCATCCTCAGGACAAATTGCAACCTGTACGGAACAGGAGGTTAAAGGTGCTGATGCTCCAAGTAGGGAGATTGCTAGTAAAGTGGCTGGAATGGCGAACCCGAGCACAAGGAGATGAGAAATGAGGTGCGTTTTAGAAACCTTTCCCCATCACACGGTGTACCATCTTCTGGGTTTCTCATGCATGTTTTCGATGTAGGAAGATGCCCTTGAACCTGGAGATTTGGGACCCATGCGATGGGTAGCACGCAGTATTACTTAAAGGATCTGCGTTTGCTCACCCAACCTCACCAAACCTCTCAGCCCCAAGAGTGTCCACCCTTATGTCTCATCCAGCTGTGGGTCTAGATATGGTCAATCCAGGTTGCATCACAGCCCCTGAACGAATTGTGTAAGAATTTCTCTCTCTTTCCCTGTCTTTGTTTCATGGGTTTTTAAAAGTAATTTATTTTTATAATGGGGTTTAGCTGCTTTTCACGGCTGTGTTTATGCCGCTTTACACCCACTTGACACACTAACAGAGAGATATCAATACATAGGTTTTAAGATTATTACTAGTCAGATATATTCTTGTGCGGTGAATCGGGCGTGTTGAGTCCAGTTCTCTGAGCAAGGAGTAGGTCTTGTCTATTACATATTGGGTTTATGGAACGGTATCTGAGCTAATTTGAAACTCTTGTTTTATGTATCACCCCACCTCACCTTTCCCGTTAAGCAGCCATAGTGTGTTTTCTGCATGTGTGACTCTGTTCTGTTTTGTAATTCAGTTCAAGTGTAACGGTTTTTACATTCCCTCTATAAGTGACACCTTATGAGAAGTGTCCTTTTCTGTGTGACTTATTTCACTTAGAATCGTCTTACCTAAATCCACTCATCATGCTGCTACTAGCCTTATGACATTGATTTCATGGCTGAGTGATATTCCATTGTACATAAGGACCACAACTTTTTGATCCATTTTTCGCTTTCCTGGGATATTTAAGGTGGAATGAAGTGGAGGTCCTTGTCAACAGAGCAGCCCTAAACTTTGGGGTGCTTGTGTCTTGCTGATTTTCAATTTTCCCAGTTTATCCCCCCATGCGTGGAAGTGCCCTATGCTCTCTTAGCTGTGTTTTTTAGATGTTTCAGGACACACCGTACACTTCTCCAGAGTGGCTGTTGGCAATTTACATCCCGCCCATCAGTGTAGCAAGGCTCCCATTTCTCCATGGCCTGTCCTGCATTTCTGGTTTTGACACTTTTTTCAGCATGGCCCTTTTGACCGATGGGAAGCGAGACTTCTTTGTAGCGCTGATTTGCCTTTCCAGGTTGCTTGGTTGGCCAAAAAGGGCGTATGCGTTTTTTCCTGAATATATTCAGGAAAAAACGCATACGCCCTTTTTGGCCAAGGGCATCATTGTCAACGTTTTGCCGCTTTTCATGTGCTTTAAAGGCGATTCGAATCTACCTCCTGAAATCTGTTTCCTGCAATTCTGCCTTGATTTCAAATCCTCTTCTTTGCCTTCCCTCAATATATTTGTGGACGAGAGTTGTCATTTATAACTCTGCAGGTTTGTGAATTGCAGTGCCCTGAAGCTCCATTTTACAAGTCGCTTTTTTGGGAGCTGGCCGCAAAAGCGCAGGATGGCTTCAGGCCCTGTTCTGGTTCCGGGGGGCAGGCTGAGCCTGTGGTTAATTCTTCTTCCTGATGGGAAAATAGAGTGACCTGTGCCTGTCCCAACACCAAGAGCTAGTCTCTCATTGGTTCCCCGTCTTCCCGTTCATCCTCAGGACAAATTGCAACCTGTACGGAACAGGAGGTTAAAGGTGCTGATGCTCCAAGTAGGGAGATTGCTAGTAAAGTGGCTGGAATGGAGAACCCGAGCACAAGGAGATGAGAAATGAGGTGCGTTTTAGAAACCTTTCCCCATCACACGGTGTACCATCTTCTGGGTTTCTCATGCATGTTTTCGATGTAGGAAGATGCCCTTGAACCTGGAGATTTGGGACCCATGCGATGGGTAGCACGCAGTATTACTTAAAGGATCTGCGTTTGCTCACCCAACCTCACCAAACCTCTCAGCCCCAAGAGTGTCCACCCTTATGTCTCATCCAGCTGTGGGTCTAGATATGGTCAATCCAGGTTGCATCACAGCCCCTGAACGAATTGTGTAAGAATTTCTCTCTCTTTCCCTGTCTTTGTTTCATGGGTTTTTAAAAGTAATTTATTTTTATAATGGGGTTTAGCTGCTTTTCACGGCTGTGTTTATGCCGCTTTACACCCACTTGACACACTAACAGAGAGATATCAATACATAGGTTTTAAGATTATTACTAGTCAGATATATTCTTGTGCGGTGAATCGGGCGTGTTGAGTCCAGTTCTCTGAGCAAGGAGTAGGTCTTGTCTATTACATATTGGGTTTATGGAACGGTATCTGAGCTAATTTGAAACTCTTGTTTTATGTATCACCCCACCTCACCTTTCCCGTTAAGCAGCCATAGTGTGTTTTCGGCATGTGTGACTCTGTTCTGTTTTGTAATTCAGTTCAAGTGTAACGGTTTTTACATTCCCTCTATAAGTGACACCTTATGAGAAGTGTCCTTTTCTGTGTGACTTATTTCACTTAGAATCGTCTTACCTAAATCCACTCATCATGCTGCTACTAGCCTTATGACATTGATTTCATGGCTGAGTGATATTCCATTGTACATAAGGACCACAACTTTTTGATCCATTTTTCGCTTTCCTGGGATATTTAAGGTGGAATGAAGTGGAGGTCCTTGTCAACAGAGCAGCCCTAAACTTTGGGGTGCTTGTGTCTTGCTGATTTTCAATTTTCCCACTTTATCCCCCCATGCGTGGAAGTGCCCTATGCTCTCTAAGCTGTGTTTTTTAGATGTTTCAGGACACACCGTACACTTCTCCAGAGTGGCTGTTGGCAATTTACATCCCGCCCATCAGTGTAGCAAGGCTCCCATTTCTCCATGGCCTGTCCTGCATTTCTGGTTTTGACACTTTTTTCAGCATGGCCCTTTTGACCGATGGGAAGCGAGACTTCTTTGTAGCGCTGATTTGCCTTTCCAGGTTGCTTGGTTGGCCAAAAAGGGCGTATGCGTTTTTTCCTGAATATATTCAGGAAAAAACGCATACGCCCTTTTTGGCCAAGGGCATCATTGTCAACGTTTTGCCGCTTTTCATGTGCTTTAAAGGCGATTCGAATCTACCTCCTGAAATCTGTTTCCTGCAATTCTGCCTTGATTTCAAATCCTCTTCTTTGCCTTCCCTCAATATATTTGTGGACGAGAGTTGTCATTTATAACTCTGCAGGTTTGTGAATTGCAGTGCCCTGAAGCTCCATTTTACAAGTCGCTTTTTTGGGAGCTGGCCGCAAAAGCGCAGGATGGCTTCAGGCCCTGTTCTGGTTCCGGGGGGCAGGCTGAGCCTGTGGTGAATTCTTCTTCCTGATGGGAAAATAGAGTGACCTGTGCCTGTCCCAACACCAAGAGCTAGTCTCTCATTGGTTCCCCGTCTTCCCGTTCATCCTCAGGACAAATTGCAACCTGTACGGAACAGGAGGTTAAAGGTGCTGATGCTCCAAGTAGGGAGATTGCTAGTAAAGTGGCTGGAATGGCGAACCCGAGCACAAGGAGATGAGAAATGAGGTGCGTTTTAGAAACCTTTCCCCATCACACGGTGTACCATCTTCTGGGTTTCTCATGCATGTTTTCGATGTAGGAAGATGCCCTTGAACCTGGAGATTTGGGACCCATGCGATGGGTAGCACGCAGTATTACTTAAAGGATCTGCGTTTGCTCACCCAACCTCACCAAACCTCTCAGCCCCAAGAGTGTCCACCCTTATGTCTCATCCAGCTGTGGGTCTAGATATGGTCAATCCAGGTTGCATCACAGCCCCTGAACGAATTGTGTAAGAATTTCTCTCTCTTTCCCTGTCTTTGTTTCATGGGTTTTTAAAAGTAATTTATTTTTATAATGGGGTTTAGCTGCTTTTCACGGCTGTGTTTATGCCGCTTTACACCCACTTGACACACTAACAGAGAGATATCAATACATAGGTTTTAAGATTATTACTAGTCAGATATATTCTTGTGCGGTGAATCGGGCGTGTTGAGTCCAGTTCTCTGAGCAAGGAGTAGGTCTTGTCTATTACATATTGGGTTTATGGAACGGTATCTGAGCTAATTTGAAACTCTTGTTTTATGTATCACCCCACCTCACCTTTCCCGTTAAGCAGCCATAGTGTGTTTTCTGCATGTGTGACTCTGTTCTGTTTTGTAATTCAGTTCAAGTGTAACGGTTTTTACATTCCCTCTATAAGTGACACCTTATGAGAAGTGTCCTTTTCTGTGTGACTTATTTCACTTAGAATCGTCTTACCTAAATCCACTCATCATGCTGCTACTAGCCTTATGACATTGATTTCATGGCTGAGTGATATTCCATTGTACATAAGGACCACAACTTTTTGATCCATTTTTCGCTTTCCTGGGATATTTAAGGTGGAATGAAGTGGAGGTCCTTGTCAACAGAGCAGCCCTAAACTTTGGGGTGCTTGTGTCTTGCTGATTTTCAATTTTCCCACTTTATCCCCCCATGCGTGGAAGTGCCCTATGCTCTCTTAGCTGTGTTTTTTAGATGTTTCAGGACACACCGTACACTTCTCCAGAGTGGCTGTTGGCAATTTACATCCCGCCCATCAGTGTAGCAAGGCTCCCATTTCTCCATGGCCTGTCCTGCATTTCTGGTTTTGACACTTTTTTCAGCATGGCCCTTTTGACCGATGGGAAGCGAGACTTCTTTGTAGCGCTGATTTGCCTTTCCAGGTTGCTTGGTTGGCCAAAAAGGGCGTATGCGTTTTTTCCTGAATATATTCAGGAAAAAACGCATACGCCCTTTTTGGCCAAGGGCATCATTGTCAACGTTTTGCCGCTTTTCATGTGCTTTAAAGGCGATTCGAATCTACCTCCTGAAATCTGTTTCCTGCAATTCTGCCTTGATTTCAAATCCTCTTCTTTGCCTTCCCTCAATATATTTGTGGACGAGAGTTGTCATTTATAACTCTGCAGGTTTGTGAATTGCAGTGCCCTGAAGCTCCATTTTACAAGTCGCTTTTTTGGGAGCTGGCCGCAAAAGCGCAGGATGGCTTCAGGCCCTGTTCTGGTTCCGGGGGGCAGGCTGAGCCTGTGGTTAATTCTTCTTCCTGATGGGAAAATAGAGTGACCTGTGCCTGTCCCAACACCAAGAGCTAGTCTCTCATTGGTTCCCCGTCTTCCCGTTCATCCTCAGGACAAATTGCAACCTGTACGGAACAGGAGGTTAAAGGTGCTGATGCTCCAAGTAGGGAGATTGCTAGTAAAGTGGCTGGAATGGCGAACCCGAGCACAAGGAGATGAGAAATGAGGTGCGTTTTAGAAACCTTTCCCCATCACACGGTGTACCATCTTCTGGGTTTCTCATGCATGTTTTCGATGTAGGAAGATGCCCTTGAACCTGGAGATTTGGGACCCATGCGATGGGTAGCACGCAGTATTACTTAAAGGATCTGCGTTTGCTCACCCAACCTCACCAAACCTCTCAGCCCCAAGAGTGTCCACCCTTATGTCTCATCCAGCTGTGGGTCTAGATATGGTCAATCCAGGTTGCATCACAGCCCCTGAACGAATTGTGTAAGAATTTCTCTCTCTTTCCCTGTCTTTGTTTCATGGGTTTTTAAAAGTAATTTATTTTTATAATGGGGTTTAGCTGCTTTTCACGGCTGTGTTTATGCCGCTTTACACCCACTTGACACACTAACAGAGAGATATCAATACATAGGTTTTAAGATTATTACTAGTCAGATATATTCTTGTGCGGTGAATCGGGCGTGTTGAGTCCAGTTCTCTGAGCAAGGAGTAGGTCTTGTCTATTACATATTGGGTTTATGGAACGGTATCTGAGCTAATTTGAAACTCTTGTTTTATGTATCACCCCACCTCACCTTTCCCGTTAAGCAGCCATAGTGTGTTTTCTGCATGTGTGACTCTGTTCTGTTTTGTAATTCAGTTCAAGTGTAACGGTTTTTACATTCCCTCTATAAGTGACACCTTATGAGAAGTGTCCTTTTCTGTGTGACTTATTTCACTTAGAATCGTCTTACCTAAATCCACTCATCATGCTGCTACTAGCCTTATGACATTGATTTCATGGCTGAGTGATATTCCATTGTACATAAGGACCACAACTTTTTGATCCATTTTTCGCTTTCCTGGGATATTTAAGGTGGAATGAAGTGGAGGTCCTTGTCAACAGAGCAGCCCTAAACTTTGGGGTGCTTGTGTCTTGCTGATTTTCAATTTTCCCACTTTATCCCCCCATGCGTGGAAGTGCCCTATGCTCTCTAAGCTGTGTTTTTTAGATGTTTCAGGACACACCGTACACTTCTCCAGAGTGGCTGTTGGCAATTTACATCCCGCCCATCAGTGTAGCAAGGCTCCCATTTCTCCATGGCCTGTCCTGCATTTCTGGTTTTGACACTTTTTTCAGCATGGCCCTTTTGACCGATGGGAAGCGAGACTTCTTTGTAGCGCTGATTTGCCTTTCCAGGTTGCTTGGTTGGCCAAAAAGGGCGTATGCGTTTTTTCCTGAATATATTCAGGAAAAAACGCATACGCCCTTTTTGGCCAAGGGCATCATTGTCAACGTTTTGCCGCTTTTCATGTGCTTTAAAGGCGATTCGAATCTACCTCCTGAAATCTGTTTCCTGCAATTCTGCCTTGATTTCAAATCCTCTTCTTTGCCTTCCCTCAATATATTTGTGGACGAGAGTTGTCATTTATAACTCTGCAGGTTTGTGAATTGCAGTGCCCTGAAGCTCCATTTTACAAGTCGCTTTTTTGGGAGCTGGCCGCAAAAGCGCAGGATGGCTTCAGGCCCTGTTCTGGTTCCGGGGGGCAGGCTGAGCCTGTGGTTAATTCTTCTTGCTGATGGGAAAATAGAGTGACCTGTGCCTGTCCCAACACCAAGAGCTAGTCTCTCATTGGTTCCCCGTCTTCCCGTTCATCCTCAGGACAAATTGCAACCTGTACGGAACAGGAGGTTAAAGGTGCTGATGCTCCAAGTAGGGAGATTGCTAGTAAAGTGGCTGGAATGGCGAACCCGAGCACAAGGAGATGAGAAATGAGGTGCGTTTTAGAAACCTTTCCCCATCACACGGTGTACCATCTTCTGGGTTTCTCATGCATGTTTTCGATGTAGGAAGATGCCCTTGAACCTGGAGATTTGGGACCCATGCGATGGGTAGCACGCAGTATTACTTAAAGGATCTGCGTTTGCTCACCCAACCTCACCAAACCTCTCAGCCCCAAGAGTGTCCACCCTTATGTCTCATCCAGCTGTGGGTCTAGATATGGTCAATCCAGGTTGCATCACAGCCCCTGAACGAATTGTGTAAGAATTTCTCTCTCTTTCCCTGTCTTTGTTTCATGGGTTTTTAAAAGTAATTTATTTTTATAATGGGGTTTAGCTGCTTTTCACGGCTGTGTTTATGCCGCTTTACACCCACTTGACACACTAACAGAGAGATATCAATACATAGGTTTTAAGATTATTACTAGTCAGATATATTCTTGTGCGGTGAATCGGGCGTGTTGAGTCCAGTTCTCTGAGCAAGGAGTAGGTCTTGTCTATTACATATTGGGTTTATGGAACGGTATCTGAGCTAATTTGAAACTCTTGTTTTATGTATCACCCCACCTCACCTTTCCCGTTAAGCAGCCATAGTGTGTTTTCGGCATGTGTGACTCTGTTCTGTTTTGTAATTCAGTTCAAGTGTAACGGTTTTTACATTCCCTCTATAAGTGACACCTTATGAGAAGTGTCCTTTTCTGTGTGACTTATTTCACTTAGAATCGTCTTACCTAAATCCACTCATCATGCTGCTACTAGCCTTATGACATTGATTTCATGGCTGAGTGATATTCCATTGTACATAAGGACCACAACATTTTTTATCCATTTTTCGCTTTCCTGGGATATTTAAGGTGGAATGAAGTGGAGGTCCTTGTCAACAGAGCAGCCCTAAACTTTGGGGTGCTTGTGTCTTGCTGATTTTCAATTTTCCCAGTTTATCCCCCCATGCGTGGAAGTGCCCTATGCTCTCTTAGCTGTGTTTTTTAGATGTTTCAGGACACACCGTACACTTCTCCAGAGTGGCTGTTGGCAATTTACATCCCGCCCATCAGTGTAGCAAGGCTCCCATTTCTCCATGGCCTGTCCTGCATTTCTGGTTTTGACACTTTTTTCAGCATGGCCCTTTTGACCGATGGGAAGCGAGACTTCTTTGTAGCGCTGATTTGCCTTTCCAGGTTGCTTGGTTGGCCAAAAAGGGCGTATGCGTTTTTTCCTGAATATATTCAGGAAAAAACGCATACGCCCTTTTTGGCCAAGGGCATCATTGTCAACGTTTTGCCGCTTTTCATGTGCTTTAAAGGCGATTCGAATCTACCTCCTGAAATCTGTTTCCTGCAATTCTGCCTTGATTTCAAATCCTCTTCTTTGCCTTCCCTCAATATATTTGTGGACGAGAGTTGTCATTTATAACTCTGCAGGTTTGTGAATTGCAGTGCCCTGAAGCTCCATTTTACAAGTCGCTTTTTTGGGAGCTGGCCGCAAAAGCGCAGGATGGCTTCAGGCCCTGTTCTGGTTCCGGGGGGCAGGCTGAGCCTGTGGTTAATTCTTCTTCCTGATGGGAAAATAGAGTGACCTGTGCCTGTCCCAACACCAAGAGCTAGTCTCTCATTGGTTCCCCGTCTTCCCGTTCATCCTCAGGACAAATTGCAACCTGTACGGAACAGGAGGTTAAAGGTGCTGATGCTCCAAGTAGGGAGATTGCTAGTAAAGTGGCTGGAATGGCGAACCCGAGCACAAGGAGATGAGAAATGAGGTGCGTTTTAGAAACCTTTCCCCATCACACGGTGTACCATCTTCTGGGTTTCTCATGCATGTTTTCGATGTAGGAAGATGCCCTTGAACCTGGAGATTTGGGACCCATGCGATGGGTAGCACGCAGTATTACTTAAAGGATCTGCGTTTGCTCACCCAACCTCACCAAACCTCTCAGCCCCAAGAGTGTCCACCCTTATGTCTCATCCAGCTGTGGGTCTAGATATGGTCAATCCAGGTTGCATCACAGCCCCTGAACGAATTGTGTAAGAATTTCTCTCTCTTTCCCTGTCTTTGTTTCATGGGTTTTTAAAAGTAATTTATTTTTATAATGGGGTTTAGCTGCTTTTCACGGCTGTGTTTATGCCGCTTTACACCCACTTGACACACTAACAGAGAGATATCAATACATAGGTTTTAAGATTATTACTAGTCAGATATATTCTTGTGCGGTGAATCGGGCGTGTTGAGTCCAGTTCTCTGAGCAAGGAGTAGGTCTTGTCTATTACATATTGGGTTTATGGAACGGTATCTGAGCTAATTTGAAACTCTTGTTTTATGTATCACCCCACCTCACCTTTCCCGTTAAGCAGCCATAGTGTGTTTTCTGCATGTGTGACTCTGTTCTGTTTTGTAATTCAGTTCAAGTGTAACGGTTTTTACATTCCCTCTATAAGTGACACCTTATGAGAAGTGTCCTTTTCTGTGTGACTTATTTCACTTAGAATCGTCTTACCTAAATCCACTCATCATGCTGCTACTAGCCTTATGACATTGATTTCATGGCTGAGTGATATTCCATTGTACATAAGGACCACAACTTTTTGATCCATTTTTCGCTTTCCTGGGATATTTAAGGTGGAATGAAGTGGAGGTCCTTGTCAACAGAGCAGCCCTAAACTTTGGGGTGCTTGTGTCTTGCTGATTTTCAATTTTCCCACTTTATCCCCCCATGCGTGGAAGTGCCCTATGCTCTCTAAGCTGTGTTTTTTAGATGTTTCAGGACACACCGTACACTTCTCCAGAGTGGCTGTTGGCAATTTACATCCCGCCCATCAGTGTAGCAAGGCTCCCATTTCTCCATGGCCTGTCCTGCATTTCTGGTTTTGACACTTTTTTCAGCATGGCCCTTTTGACCGATGGGAAGCGAGACTTCTTTGTAGCGCTGATTTGCCTTTCCAGGTTGCTTGGTTGGCCAAAAAGGGCGTATGCGTTTTTTCCTGAATATATTCAGGAAAAAACGCATACGCCCTTTTTGGCCAAGGGCATCATTGTCAACGTTTTGCCGCTTTTCATGTGCTTTAAAGGCGATTCGAATCTACCTCCTGAAATCTGTTTCCTGCAATTCTGCCTTGATTTCAAATCCTCTTCTTTGCCTTCCCTCAATATATTTGTGGACGAGAGTTATCATTTATAACTCTGCAGGTTTGTGAATTGCAGTGCCCTGAAGCTCCATTTTACAAGTCGCTTTTTTGGGAGCTGGCCGCAAAAGCGCAGGATGGCTTCAGGCCCTGTTCTGGTTCCGGGGGGCAGGCTGAGCCTGTGGTTAATTCTTCTTCCTGATGGGAAAATAGAGTGACCTGTGCCTGTCCCAACACCAAGAGCTAGTCTCTCATTGGTTCCCCGTCTTCCCGTTCATCCTCAGGACAAATTGCAACCTGTACGGAACAGGAGGTTAAAGGTGCTGATGCTCCAAGTAGGGAGATTGCTAGTAAAGTGGCTGGAATGGCGAACCCGAGCACAAGGAGATGAGAAATGAGGTGCGTTTTAGAAACCTTTCCCCATCACACGGTGTACCATCTTCTGGGTTTCTCATGCATGTTTTCGATGTAGGAAGATGCCCTTGAACCTGGAGATTTGGGACCCATGCGATGGGTAGCACGCAGTATTACTTAAAGGATCTGCGTTTGCTCACCCAACCTCACCAAACCTCTCAGCCCGAAGAGTGTCCACCCTTATGTCTCATCCAGCTGTGGGTCTAGATATGGTCAATCCAGGTTGCATCACAGCCCCTGAAGGAATTGTGTAAGAATTTCTCTCTCTTTCCCTGTCTTTGTTTCATGGGTTTTTAAAAGTAATTTATTTTTATAATGGGGTTTAGCTGCTTTTCACGGCTGTGTTTATGCCGCTTTACACCCACTTGACACACTAACAGAGAGATATCAATACATAGGTTTTAAGATTATTACTAGTCAGATATATTCTTGTGCGGTGAATCGGGCGTGTTGAGTCCAGTTCTCTGAGCAAGGAGTAGGTCTTGTCTATTACATATTGGGTTTATGGAACGGTATCTGAGCTCATTTGAAACTCTTGTTTTATGTATCACCCCACCTCACCTTTCCCGTTAAGCAGCCATAGTGTGTTTTCGGCATGTGTGACTCTGTTCTGTTTTGTAATTCAGTTCAAGTGTAACGGTTTTTACATTCCCTCTATAAGTGACACCTTATGAGAAGTGTCCTTTTCTGTGTGACTTATTTCACTTAGAATCGTCTTACCTAAATCCACTCATCATGCTGCTACTAGCCTTATGACATTGATTTCATGGCTGAGTGATATTCCATTGTACATAAGGACCACAACTTTTTGATCCATTTTTCGCTTTCCTGGGATATTTAAGGTGGAATGAAGTGGAGGTCCTTGTCAACAGAGCAGCCCTAAACTTTGGGGTGCTTGTGTCTTGCTGATTTTCAATTTTCCCACTTTATCCCCCCATGCGTGGAAGTGCCCTATGCTCTCTAAGCTGTGTTTTTTAGATGTTTCCGGACACACCGTACACTTCTCCAGAGTGGCTGTTGGCAATTTACATCCCGCCCATCAGTGTAGCAAGGCTCCCATTTCTCCATGGCCTGTCCTGCATTTCTGGTTTTGACACTTTTTTCAGCATGGCCCTTTTGACCGATGGGAAGCGAGACTTCTTTGTAGCGCTGATTTGCCTTTCCAGGTTGCTTGGTTGGCCAAAAAGGGCGTATGCGTTTTTTCCTGAATATATTCAGGAAAAAACGCATACGCCCTTTTTGGCCAAGGGCATCATTGTCAACGTTTTGCCGCTTTTCATGTGCTTTAAAGGCGATTCGAATCTACCTCCTGAAATCTGTTTCCTGCAATTCTGCCTTGATTTCAAATCCTCTTCTTTGCCTTCCCTCAATATATTTGTGGACGAGAGTTGTCATTTATAACTCTGCAGGTTTGTGAATTGCAGTGCCCTGAAGCTCCATTTTACAAGTCGCTTTTTTGGGAGCTGGCCGCAAAAGCGCAGGATGGCTTCAGGCCCTGTTCTGGTTCCGGGGGGCAGGCTGAGCCTGTGGTTAATTCTTCTTCCTGATGGGAAAATAGAGTGACCTGTGCCTGTCCCAACACCAAGAGCTAGTCTCTCATTGGTTCCCCGTCTTCCCGTTCATCCTCAGGACAAATTGCAACCTGTACGGAACAGGAGGTTAAAGGTGCTGATGCTCCAAGTAGGGAGATTGCTAGTAAAGTGGCTGGAATGGAGAACCCGAGCACAAGGAGATGAGAAATGAGGTGCGTTTTAGAAACCTTTCCCCATCACACGGTGTACCATCTTCTGGGTTTCTCATGCATGTTTTCGATGTAGGAAGATGCCCTTGAACCTGGAGATTTGGGACCCATGCGATGGGTAGCACGCAGTATTACTTAAAGGATCTGCGTTTGCTCACCCAACCTCACCAAACCTCTCAGCCCCAAGAGTGTCCACCCTTATGTCTCATCCAGCTGTGGGTCTAGATATGGTCAATCCAGGTTGCATCACAGCCCCTGAACGAATTGTGTAAGAATTTCTCTCTCTTTCCCTGTCTTTGTTTCATGGGTTTTTAAAAGTAATTTATTTTTATAATGGGGTTTAGCTGCTTTTCACGGCTGTGTTTATGCCGCTTTACACCCACTTGACACACTAACAGAGAGATATCAATACATAGGTTTTAAGATTATTACTAGTCAGATATATTCTTGTGCGGTGAATCGGGCGTGTTGAGTCCAGTTCTCTGAGCAAGGAGTAGGTCTTGTCTATTACATATTGGGTTTATGGAACGGTATCTGAGCTAATTTGAAACTCTTGTTTTATGTATCACCCCACCTCACCTTTCCCGTTAAGCAGCCATAGTGTGTTTTCTGCATGTGTGACTCTGTTCTGTTTTGTAATTCAGTTCAAGTGTAACGGTTTTTACATTCCCTCTATAAGTGACACCTTATGAGAAGTGTCCTTTTCTGTGTGACTTATTTCACTTAGAATCGTCTTACCTAAATCCACTCATCATGCTGCTACTAGCCTTATGACATTGATTTCATGGCTGAGTGATATTCCATTGTACATAAGGACCACAACTTTTTGATCCATTTTTCGCTTTCCTGGGATATTTAAGGTGGAATGAAGTGGAGGTCCTTGTCAACAGAGCAGCCCTAAACTTTGGGGTGCTTGTGTCTTGCTGATTTTCAATTTTCCCACTTTATCCCCCCATGCGTGGAAGTGCCCTATGCTCTCTAAGCTGTGTTTTTTAGATGTTTCCGGACACACCGTACACTTCTCCAGAGTGGCTGTTGGCAATTTACATCCCGCCCATCAGTGTAGCAAGGCTCCCATTTCTCCATGGCCTGTCCTGCATTTCTGGTTTTGACACTTTTTTCAGCATGGCCCTTTTGACCGATGGGAAGCGAGACTTCTTTGTAGCGCTGATTTGCCTTTCCAGGTTGCTTGGTTGGCCAAAAAGGGCGTATGCGTTTTTTCCTGAATATATTCAGGAAAAAACGCATACGCCCTTTTTGGCCAAGGGCATCATTGTCAACGTTTTGCCGCTTTTCATGTGCTTTAAAGGCGATTCGAATCTACCTCCTGAAATCTGTTTCCTGCAATTCTGCCTTGATTTCAAATCCTCTTCTTTGCCTTCCCTCAATATATTTGTGGACGAGAGTTATCATTTATAACTCTGCAGGTTTGTGAATTGCAGTGCCCTGAAGCTCCATTTTACAAGTCGCTTTTTTGGGAGCTGGCCGCAAAAGCGCAGGATGGCTTCAGGCCCTGTTCTGGTTCCGGGGGGCAGGCTGAGCCTGTGGTTAATTCTTCTTCCTGATGGGAAAATAGAGTGACCTGTGCCTGTCCCAACACCAAGAGCTAGTCTCTCATTGGTTCCCCGTCTTCCCGTTCATCCTCAGGACAAATTGCAACCTGTACGGAACAGGAGGTTAAAGGTGCTGATGCTCCAAGTAGGGAGATTGCTAGTAAAGTGGCTGGAATGGCGAACCCGAGCACAAGGAGATGAGAAATGAGGTGCGTTTTAGAAACCTTTCCCCATCACACGGTGTACCATCTTCTGGGTTTCTCATGCATGTTTTCGATGTAGGAAGATGCCCTTGAACCTGGAGATTTGGGACCCATGCGATGGGTAGCACGCAGTATTACTTTAAAGGGTCTGCGTTTGCTCACCCAACCTCACCAAACCTCTCAGCCCCAAGAGTGTCCACCCTTATGTCTCATCCAGCTGTGGGTCTAGATATGGTCAATCCAGGTTGCATCACAGCCCCTGAACGAATTGTGTAAGAATTTCTCTCTCTTTCCCTGTCTTTGTTTCATGGGTTTTTAAAAGTAATTTATTTTTATAATGGGGTTTAGCTGCTTTTCACGGCTGTGTTAATGCCGCTTTACACCCACTTGACACACTAACAGAGAGATATCAATACATAGGTTTTAAGATTATTACTAGTCAGATATATTCTTGTGCGGTGAATCGGGCGTGTTGAGTCCAGTTCTCTGAGCAAGGAGTAGGTCTTGTCTATTACATATTGGGTTTATGGAACGGTATCTGAGCTAATTTGAAACTCTTGTTTTATGTATCACCCCACCTCACCTTTCCCGTTAAGCAGCCATAGTGTGTTTTCTGCATGTGTGACTCTGTTCTGTTTTGTAATTCAGTTCAAGTGTAACGGTTTTTACATTCCCTCTATAAGTGACACCTTATGAGAAGTGTCCTTTTCTGTGTGACTTATTTCACTTAGAATCGTCTTACCTAAATCCACTCATCATGCTGCTACTAGCCTTATGACATTGATTTCATGGCTGAGTGATATTCCATTGTACATAAGGACCACAACCTTTTGATCCATTTTTCGCTTTCCTGGGATATTTAAGGTGGAATGAAGTGGAGGTCCTTGTCAACAGAGCAGCCCTAAACTTTGGGGTGCTTGTGTCTTGCTGATTTTCAATTTTCCCACTTTATCCCCCCATGCGTGGAAGTGCCCTATGCTCTCTAAGCTGTGTTTTTTAGATGTTTCAGGACACACCGTACATTTCTCCAGAGTGGCTGTTGGCAATTTACATCCCGCCCATCAGTGTAGCAAGGCTCCCATTTCTCCATGGCCTGTCCTGCATTTCTGGTTTTGACACTTTTTTCAGCATGGCCCTTTTGACCGATGGGAAGCGAGACTTCTTTGTAGCGCTGATTTGCCTTTCCAGGTTGCTTGGTTGGCCAAAAAGGGCATCATTGTCAACGTTTTGCCGCTTTTCATGTGCTTTAAAGGCGATTCGAATCTACCTCCTGAAATCTGTTTCCTGCAATTCTGCCTTGATTTCAAATCCTCTTCTTTGCCTTCCCTCAATATATTTGTGGACGAGAGTTATCATTTATAACTCTGCAGGTTTGTGAATTGCAGTGCCCTGAAGCTCCATTTTACAAGTCGCTTTTTTGGGAGCTGGCCGCAAAAGCGCAGGATGGCTTCAGGCCCTGTTCTGGTTCCGGGGGGCAGGCTGAGCCTGTGGTTAATTCTTCTTCCTGATGGGAAAATAGAGTGACCTGTGCCTGTCCCAACACCAAGAGCTAGTCTCTCATTGGTTCCCCGTCTTCCCGTTCATCCTCAGGACAAATTGCAACCTGTACGGAACAGGAGGTTAAAGGTGCTGATGCTCCAAGTAGGGAGATTGCTAGTAAAGTGGCTGGAATGGCGAACCCGAGCACAAGGAGATGAGAAATGAGGTGCGTTTTAGAAACCTTTCCCCATCACACGGTGTACCATCTTCTGGGTTTCTCATGCATGTTTTCGATGTAGGAAGATGCCCTTGAACCTGGAGATTTGGGACCCATGCGATGGGTAGCACGCAGTATTACTTTAAAGGGTCTGCGTTTGCTCACCCAACCTCACCAAACCTCTCAGCCCCAAGAGTGTCCACCCTTATGTCTCATCCAGCTGTGGGTCTAGATATGGTCAATCCAGGTTGCATCACAGCCCCTGAACGAATTGTGTAAGAATTTCTCTCTCTTTCCCTGTCTTTGTTTCATGGGTTTTTAAAAGTAATTTATTTTTATAATGGGGTTTAGCTGCTTTTCACGGCTGTGTTAATGCCGCTTTACACCCACTTGACACACTAACAGAGAGATATCAATACATAGGTTTTAAGATTATTACTAGTCAGATATATTCTTGTGCGGTGAATCGGGCGTGTTGAGTCCAGTTCTCTGAGCAAGGAGTAGGTCTTGTCTATTACATATTGGGTTTATGGAACGGTATCTGAGCTAATTTGAAACTCTTGTTTTATGTATCACCCCACCTCACCTTTCCCGTTAAGCAGCCATAGTGTGTTTTCTGCATGTGTGACTCTGTTCTGTTTTGTAATTCAGTTCAAGTGTAACGGTTTTTACATTCCCTCTATAAGTGACACCTTATGAGAAGTGTCCTTTTCTGTGTGACTTATTTCACTTAGAATCGTCTTACCTAAATCCACTCATCATGCTGCTACTAGCCTTATGACATTGATTTCATGGCTGAGTGATATTCCATTGTACATAAGGACCACAACCTTTTGATCCATTTTTCGCTTTCCTGGGATATTTAAGGTGGAATGAAGTGGAGGTCCTTGTCAACAGAGCAGCCCTAAACTTTGGGGTGCTTGTGTCTTGCTGATTTTCAATTTTCCCACTTTATCCCCCCATGCGTGGAAGTGCCCTATGCTCTCTAAGCTGTGTTTTTTAGATGTTTCAGGACACACCGTACATTTCTCCAGAGTGGCTGTTGGCAATTTACATCCCGCCCATCAGTGTAGCAAGGCTCCCATTTCTCCATGGCCTGTCCTGCATTTCTGGTTTTGACACTTTTTTCAGCATGGCCCTTTTGACCGATGGGAAGCGAGACTTCTTTGTAGCGCTGATTTGCCTTTCCAGGTTGCTTGGTTGGCCAAAAAGGGCGTATGCGTTTTTTCCTGAATATATTCAGGAAAAAACGCATACGCCCTTTTTGGCCAAGGGCATCATTGTCAACGTTTTGCCGCTTTTCATGTGCTTTAAAGGCGATTCGAATCTACCTCCTGAAATCTGTTTCCTGCAATTCTGCCTTGATTTCAAATCCTCTTCTTTGCCTTCCCTCAATATATTTGTGGACGAGAGTTATCATTTATAACTCTGCAGGTTTGTGAATTGCAGTGCCCTGAAGCTCCATTTTACAAGTCGCTTTTTTGGGAGCTGGCCGCAAAAGCGCAGGATGGCTTCAGGCCCTGTTCTGGTTCCGGGGGGCAGGCTGAGCCTGTGGTTAATTCTTCTTCCTGATGGGAAAATAGAGTGACCTGTGCCTGTCCCAACACCAAGAGCTAGTCTCTCATTGGTTCCCCGTCTTCCCGTTTATCCTCAGGACAAATTGCAACCTGTACGGAACAGGAGGTTAAAGGTGCTGATGCTCCAAGTAGGGAGATTGCTAGTAAAGTGGCTGGAATGGCGAACCCGAGCACAAGGAGATGAGAAATGAGGTGCGTTTTAGAAACCTTTCCCCATCACACGGTGTACCATCTTCTGGGTTTCTCATGCATGTTTTCGATGTAGGAAGATGCCCTTGAACCTGGAGATTTGGGACCCATGCGATGGGTAGCACGCAGTATTACTTTAAAGGGTCTGCGTTTGCTCACCCAACCTCACCAAACCTCTCAGCCCCAAGAGTGTCCACCCTTATGTCTCATCCAGCTGTGGGTCTAGATATGGTCAATCCAGGTTGCATCACAGCCCCTGAACGAATTGTGTAAGAATTTCTCTCTCTTTCCCTGTCTTTGTTTCATGGGTTTTTAAAAGTAATTTATTTTTATAATGGGGTTTAGCTGCTTTTCACGGCTGTGTTAATGCCGCTTTACACCCACTTGACACACTAACAGAGAGATATCAATACATAGGTTTTAAGATTATTACTAGTCAGATATATTCTTGTGCGGTGAATCGGGCGTGTTGAGTCCAGTTCTCTGAGCAAGGAGTAGGTCTTGTCTATTACATATTGGGTTTATGGAACGGTATCTGAGCTAATTTGAAACTCTTGTTTTATGTATCACCCCACCTCACCTTTCCCGTTAAGCAGCCATAGTGTGTTTTCGGCATGTGTGACTCTGTTCTGTTTTGTAATTCAGTTCAAGTGTAACGGTTTTTACATTCCCTCTATAAGTGACACCTTATGAGAAGTGTCCTTTTCTGTGTGACTTATTTCACTTAGAATCGTCTTACCTAAATCCACTCATCATGCTGCTACTAGCCTTATGACATTGATTTCATGGCTGAGTGATATTCCATTGTACATAAGGACCACAACATTTTTTATCCATTTTTCGCTTTCCTGGGATATTTAAGGTGGAATGAAGTGGAGGTCCTTGTCAACAGAGCAGCCCTAAACTTTGGGGTGCTTGTGTCTTGCTGATTTTCAATTTTCCCAGTTTATCCCCCCATGCGTGGAAGTGCCCTATGCTCTCTTAGCTGTGTTTTTTAGATGTTTCAGGACACACCGTACACTTCTCCAGAGTGGCTGTTGGCAATTTACATCCCGCCCATCAGTGTAGCAAGGCTCCCATTTCTCCATGGCCTGTCCTGCATTTCTGGTTTTGACACTTTTTTCAGCATGGCCCTTTTGACCGATGGGAAGCGAGACTTCTTTGTAGCGCTGATTTGCCTTTCCAGGTTGCTTGGTTGGCCAAAAAGGGCGTATGCGTTTTTTCCTGAATATATTCAGGAAAAAACGCATACGCCCTTTTTGGCCAAGGGCATCATTGTCAACGTTTTGCCGCTTTTCATGTGCTTTAAAGGCGATTCGAATCTACCTCCTGAAATCTGTTTCCTGCAATTCTGCCTTGATTTCAAATCCTCTTCTTTGCCTTCCCTCAATATATTTGTGGACGAGAGTTGTCATTTATAACTCTGCAGGTTTGTGAATTGCAGTGCCCTGAAGCTCCATTTTACAAGTCGCTTTTTTGGGAGCTGGCCGCAAAAGCGCAGGATGGCTTCAGGCCCTGTTCTGGTTCCGGGGGGCAGGCTGAGCCTGTGGTTAATTCTTCTTCCTGATGGGAAAATAGAGTGACCTGTGCCTGTCCCAACACCAAGAGCTAGTCTCTCATTGGTTCCCCGTCTTCCCGTTCATCCTCAGGACAAATTGCAACCTGTACGGAACAGGAGGTTAAAGGTGCTGATGCTCCAAGTAGGGAGATTGCTAGTAAAGTGGCTGGAATGGAGAACCCGAGCACAAGGAGATGAGAAATGAGGTGCGTTTTAGAAACCTTTCCCCATCACACGGTGTACCATCTTCTGGGTTTCTCATGCATGTTTTCGATGTAGGAAGATGCCCTTGAACCTGGAGATTTGGGACCCATGCGATGGGTAGCACGCAGTATTACTTAAAGGATCTGCGTTTGCTCACCCAACCTCACCAAACCTCTCAGCCCCAAGAGTGTCCACCCTTATGTCTCATCCAGCTGTGGGTCTAGATATGGTCAATCCAGGTTGCATCACAGCCCCTGAACGAATTGTGTAAGAATTTCTCTCTCTTTCCCTGTCTTTGTTTCATGGGTTTTTAAAAGTAATTTATTTTTATAATGGGGTTTAGCTGCTTTTCACGGCTGTGTTTATGCCGCTTTACACCCACTTGACACACTAACAGAGAGATATCAATACATAGGTTTTAAGATTATTACTAGTCAGATATATTCTTGTGCGGTGAATCGGGCGTGTTGAGTCCAGTTCTCTGAGCAAGGAATAGGTCTTGTCTATTACATATTGGGTTTATGGAACGGTATCTGAGCTAATTTGAAACTCTTGTTTTATGTATCACCCCACCTCACCTTTCCCGTTAAGCAGCCATAGTGTGTTTTCTGCATGTGTGACTCTGTTCTGTTTTGTAATTCAGTTCAAGTGTAACGGTTTTTACATTCCCTCTATAAGTGACACCTTATGAGAAGTGTCCTTTTCTGTGTGACTTATTTCACTTAGAATCGTCTTACCTAAATCCACTCATCATGCTGCTACTAGCCTTATGACATTGATTTCATGGCTGAGTGATATTCCATTGTACATAAGGACCACAACCTTTTGATCCATTTTTCGCTTTCCTGGGATATTTAAGGTGGAATGAAGTGGAGGTCCTTGTCAACAGAGCAGCCCTAAACTTTGGGGTGCTTGTGTCTTGCTGATTTTCAATTTTCCCACTTTATCCCCCCATGCGTGGAAGTGCCCTATGCTCTCTAAGCTGTGTTTTTTAGATGTTTCAGGACACACCGTACATTTCTCCAGAGTGGCTGTTGGCAATTTACATCCCGCCCATCAGTGTAGCAAGGCTCCCATTTCTCCATGGCCTGTCCTGCATTTCTGGTTTTGACACTTTTTTCAGCATGGCCCTTTTGACCGATGGGAAGCGAGACTTCTTTGTAGCGCTGATTTGCCTTTCCAGGTTGCTTGGTTGGCCAAAAAGGGCGTATGCGTTTTTTCCTGAATATATTCAGGAAAAAACGCATACGCCCTTTTTGGCCAAGGGCATCATTGTCAACGTTTTGCCGCTTTTCATGTGCTTTAAAGGCGATTCGAATCTACCTCCTGAAATCTGTTTCCTGCAATTCTGCCTTGATTTCAAATCCTCTTCTTTGCCTTCCCTCAATATATTTGTGGACGAGAGTTATCATTTATAACTCTGCAGGTTTGTGAATTGCAGTGCCCTGAAGCTCCATTTTACAAGTCGCTTTTTTGGGAGCTGGCCGCAAAAGCGCAGGATGGCTTCAGGCCCTGTTCTGGTTCCGGGGGGCAGGCTGAGCCTGTGGTTAATTCTTCTTCCTGATGGGAAAATAGAGTGACCTGTGCCTGTCCCAACACCAAGAGCTAGTCTCTCATTGGTTCCCCGTCTTCCCGTTTATCCTCAGGACAAATTGCAACCTGTACGGAACAGGAGGTTAAAGGTGCTGATGCTCCAAGTAGGGAGATTGCTAGTAAAGTGGCTGGAATGGCGAACCCGAGCACAAGGAGATGAGAAATGAGGTGCGTTTTAGAAACCTTTCCCCATCACACGGTGTACCATCTTCTGGGTTTCTCATGCATGTTTTCGATGTAGGAAGATGCCCTTGAACCTGGAGATTTGGGACCCATGCGATGGGTAGCACGCAGTATTACTTTAAAGGGTCTGCGTTTGCTCACCCAACCTCACCAAACCTCTCAGCCCCAAGAGTGTCCACCCTTATGTCTCATCCAGCTGTGGGTCTAGATATGGTCAATCCAGGTTGCATCACAGCCCCTGAACGAATTGTGTAAGAATTTCTCTCTCTTTCCCTGTCTTTGTTTCATGGGTTTTTAAAAGTAATTTATTTTTATAATGGGGTTTAGCTGCTTTTCACGGCTGTGTTAATGCCGCTTTACACCCACTTGACACACTAACAGAGAGATATCAATACATAGGTTTTAAGATTATTACTAGTCAGATATATTCTTGTGCGGTGAATCGGGCGTGTTGAGTCCAGTTCTCTGAGCAAGGAGTAGGTCTTGTCTATTACATATTGGGTTTATGGAACGGTATCTGAGCTAATTTGAAACTCTTGTTTTATGTATCACCCCACCTCACCTTTCCCGTTAAGCAGCCATAGTGTGTTTTCGGCATGTGTGACTCTGTTCTGTTTTGTAATTCAGTTCAAGTGTAACGGTTTTTACATTCCCTCTATAAGTGACACCTTATGAGAAGTGTCCTTTTCTGTGTGACTTATTTCACTTAGAATCGTCTTACCTAAATCCACTCATCATGCTGCTACTAGCCTTATGACATTGATTTCATGGCTGAGTGATATTCCATTGTACATAAGGACCACAACATTTTTTATCCATTTTTCGCTTTCCTGGGATATTTAAGGTGGAATGAAGTGGAGGTCCTTGTCAACAGAGCAGCCCTAAACTTTGGGGTGCTTGTGTCTTGCTGATTTTCAATTTTCCCAGTTTATCCCCCCATGCGTGGAAGTGCCCTATGCTCTCTTAGCTGTGTTTTTTAGATGTTTCAGGACACACCGTACACTTCTCCAGAGTGGCTGTTGGCAATTTACATCCCGCCCATCAGTGTAGCAAGGCTCCCATTTCTCCATGGCCTGTCCTGCATTTCTGGTTTTGACACTTTTTTCAGCATGGCCCTTTTGACCGATGGGAAGCGAGACTTCTTTGTAGCGCTGATTTGCCTTTCCAGGTTGCTTGGTTGGCCAAAAAGGGCGTATGCGTTTTTTCCTGAATATATTCAGGAAAAAACGCATACGCCCTTTTTGGCCAAGGGCATCATTGTCAACGTTTTGCCGCTTTTCATGTGCTTTAAAGGCGATTCGAATCTACCTCCTGAAATCTGTTTCCTGCAATTCTGCCTTGATTTCAAATCCTCTTCTTTGCCTTCCCTCAATATATTTGTGGACGAGAGTTGTCATTTATAACTCTGCAGGTTTGTGAATTGCAGTGCCCTGAAGCTCCATTTTACAAGTCGCTTTTTTGGGAGCTGGCCGCAAAAGCGCAGGATGGCTTCAGGCCCTGTTCTGGTTCCGGGGGGCAGGCTGAGCCTGTGGTTAATTCTTCTTCCTGATGGGAAAATAGAGTGACCTGTGCCTGTCCCAACACCAAGAGCTAGTCTCTCATTGGTTCCCCGTCTTCCCGTTCATCCTCAGGACAAATTGCAACCTGTACGGAACAGGAGGTTAAAGGTGCTGATGCTCCAAGTAGGGAGATTGCTAGTAAAGTGGCTGGAATGGAGAACCCGAGCACAAGGAGATGAGAAATGAGGTGCGTTTTAGAAACCTTTCCCCATCACACGGTGTACCATCTTCTGGGTTTCTCATGCATGTTTTCGATGTAGGAAGATGCCCTTGAACCTGGAGATTTGGGACCCATGCGATGGGTAGCACGCAGTATTACTTAAAGGATCTGCGTTTGCTCACCCAACCTCACCAAACCTCTCAGCCCCAAGAGTGTCCACCCTTATGTCTCATCCAGCTGTGGGTCTAGATATGGTCAATCCAGGTTGCATCACAGCCCCTGAACGAATTGTGTAAGAATTTCTCTCTCTTTCCCTGTCTTTGTTTCATGGGTTTTTAAAAGTAATTTATTTTTATAATGGGGTTTAGCTGCTTTTCACGGCTGTGTTTATGCCGCTTTACACCCACTTGACACACTAACAGAGAGATATCAATACATAGGTTTTAAGATTATTACTAGTCAGATATATTCTTGTGCGGTGAATCGGGCGTGTTGAGTCCAGTTCTCTGAGCAAGGAATAGGTCTTGTCTATTACATATTGGGTTTATGGAACGGTATCTGAGCTAATTTGAAACTCTTGTTTTATGTATCACCCCACCTCACCTTTCCCGTTAAGCAGCCATAGTGTGTTTTCTGCATGTGTGACTCTGTTCTGTTTTGTAATTCAGTTCAAGTGTAACGGTTTTTACATTCCCTCTATAAGTGACACCTTATGAGAAGTGTCCTTTTCTGTGTGACTTATTTCACTTAGAATCGTCTTACCTAAATCCACTCATCATGCTGCTACTAGCCTTATGACATTGATTTCATGGCTGAGTGATATTCCATTGTACATAAGGACCACAACTTTTTGATCCATTTTTCGCTTTCCTGGGATATTTAAGGTGGAATGAAGTGGAGGTCCTTGTCAACAGAGCAGCCCTAAACTTTGGGGTGCTTGTGTCTTGCTGATTTTCAATTTTCCCACTTTATCCCCCCATGCGTGGAAGTGCCCTATGCTCTCTAAGCTGTGTTTTTTAGATGTTTCAGGACACACCGTACACTTCTCCAGAGTGGCTGTTGGCAATTTACATCCCGCCCATCAGTGTAGCAAGGCTCCCATTTCTCCATGGCCTGTCCTGCATTTCTGGTTTTGACACTTTTTTCAGCATGGCCCTTTTGACCGATGGGAAGCGAGACTTCTTTGTAGCGCTGATTTGCCTTTCCAGGTTGCTTGGTTGGCCAAAAAGGGCGTATGCGTTTTTTCCTGAATATATTCAGGAAAAAACGCATACGCCCTTTTTGGCCAAGGGCATCATTGTCAACGTTTTGCCGCTTTTCATGTGCTTTAAAGGCGATTCGAATCTACCTCCTGAAATCTGTTTCCTGCAATTCTGCCTTGATTTCAAATCCTCTTCTTTGCCTTCCCTCAATATATTTGTGGACGAGAGTTGTCATTTATAACTCTGCAGGTTTGTGAATTGCAGTGCCCTGAAGCTCCATTTTACAAGTCGCTTTTTTGGGAGCTGGCCGCAAAAGCGCAGGATGGCTTCAGGCCCTGTTCTGGTTCCGGGGGGCAGGCTGAGCCTGTGGTTAATTCTTCTTCCTGATGGGAAAATAGAGTGACCTGTGCCTGTCCCAACACCAAGAGCTAGTCTCTCATTGGTTCCCCGTCTTCCCGTTCATCCTCAGGACAAATTGCAACCTGTACGGAACAGGAGGTTAAAGGTGCTGATGCTCCAAGTAGGGAGATTGCTAGTAAAGTGGCTGGAATGGAGAACCCGAGCACAAGGAGATGAGAAATGAGGTGCGTTTTAGAAACCTTTCCCCATCACACGGTGTACCATCTTCTGGGTTTCTCATGCATGTTTTCGATGTAGGAAGATGCCCTTGAACCTGGAGATTTGGGACCCATGCGATGGGTAGCACGCAGTATTACTTAAAGGATCTGCGTTTGCTCACCCAACCTCACCAAACCTCTCAGCCCCAAGAGTGTCCACCCTTATGTCTCATCCAGCTGTGGGTCTAGATATGGTCAATCCAGGTTGCATCACAGCCCCTGAACGAATTGTGTAAGAATTTCTCTCTCTTTCCCTGTCTTTGTTTCATGGGTTTTTAAAAGTAATTTATTTTTATAATGGGGTTTAGCTGCTTTTCACGGCTGTGTTTATGCCGCTTTACACCCACTTGACACACTAACAGAGAGATATCAATACATAGGTTTTAAGATTATTACTAGTCAGATATATTCTTGTGCGGTGAATCGGGCGTGTTGAGTCCAGTTCTCTGAGCAAGGAGTAGGTCTTGTCTATTACATATTGGGTTTATGGAACGGTATCTGAGCTAATTTGAAACTCTTGTTTTATGTATCACCCCACCTCACCTTTCCCGTTAAGCAGCCATAGTGTGTTTTCTGCATGTGTGACTCTGTTCTGTTTTGTAATTCAGTTCAAGTGTAACGGTTTTTACATTCCCTCTATAAGTGACACCTTATGAGAAGTGTCCTTTTCTGTGTGACTTATTTCACTTAGAATCGTCTTACCTAAATCCACTCATCATGCTGCTACTAGCCTTATGACATTGATTTCATGGCTGAGTGATATTCCATTGTACATAAGGACCACAACTTTTTGATCCATTTTTCGCTTTCCTGGGATATTTAAGGTGGAATGAAGTGGAGGTCCTTGTCAACAGAGCAGCCCTAAACTTTGGGGTGCTTGTGTCTTGCTGATTTTCAATTTTCCCACTTTATCCCCCCATGCGTGGAAGTGCCCTATGCTCTCTAAGCTGTGTTTTTTAGATGTTTCAGGACACACCGTACACTTCTCCAGAGTGGCTGTTGGCAATTTACATCCCGCCCATCAGTGTAGCAAGGCTCCCATTTCTCCATGGCCTGTCCTGCATTTCTGGTTTTGACACTTTTTTCAGCATGGCCCTTTTGACCGATGGGAAGCGAGACTTCTTTGTAGCGCTGATTTGCCTTTCCAGGTTGCTTGGTTGGCCAAAAAGGGCGTATGCGTTTTTTCCTGAATATATTCAGGAAAAAACGCATACGCCCTTTTTGGCCAAGGGCATCATTGTCAACGTTTTGCCGCTTTTCATGTGCTTTAAAGGCGATTCGAATCTACCTCCTGAAATCTGTTTCCTGCAATTCTGCCTTGATTTCAAATCCTCTTCTTTGCCTTCCCTCAATATATTTGTGGACGAGAGTTGTCATTTATAACTCTGCAGATTTGTGAATTGCAGTGCCCTGAAGCTCCATTTTACAAGTCGCTTTTTTGGGAGCTGGCCGCAAAAGCGCAGGATGGCTTCAGGCCCTGTTCTGGTTCCGGGGGGCAGGCTGAGCCTGTGGTTAATTCTTCTTCCTGATGGGAAAATAGAGTGACCTGTACCTGTCCCAACACCAAGAGCTAGTCTCTCATTGGTTCCCCGTCTTCCCGTTCATCCTCAGGACAAATTGCAACCTGTACGGAACAGGAGGTTAAAGGTGCTGATGCTCCAAGTAGGGAGATTGTTAGTAAAGTGGCTGGAATGGCGAACCCGAGCACAAGGAGATGAGAAATGAGGTGCGTTTTAGAAACCTTTCCCCATCACACGGTGTACCATCTTCTGGGTTTCTCATGCATGTTTTCGATGTAGGAAGATGCCCTTGAACCTGGAGATTTGGGACCCATGCGATGGGTAGCACGCAGTATTACTTTAAAGGGTCTGCGTTTGCTCACCCAACCTCACCAAACCTCTCAGCCCCAAGAGTGTCCACCCTTATGTCTCATCCAGCTGTGGGTCTAGATATGGTCAATCCAGGTTGCATCACAGCCCCTGAACGAATTGTGTAAGAATTTCTCTCTCTTTCCCTGTCTTTGTTTCATGGGTTTTTAAAAGTAATTTATTTTTATAATGGGGTTTAGCTGCTTTTCACGGCTGTGTTTATGCCGCTTTACACCCACTTGACACACTAACAGAGAGATATCAATACATAGGTTTTAAGATTATTACTAGTCAGATATATTCTTGTGCGGTGAATCGGGCGTGTTGAGTCCAGTTCTCTGAGCAAGGAGTAGGTCTTGTCTATTACATATTGGGTTTATGGAACGGTATCTGAGCTAATTTGAAACTCTTGTTTTATGTATCTCCCCACCTCACCTTTCCCGTTAAGCAGCCATAGTGTGTTTTCGGCATGTGTGACTCTGTTCTGTTTTGTAATTCAGTTCAAGTGTAACGGTTTTTACATTCCCTCTATAAGTGACACCTTATGAGAAGTGTCCTTTTCTGTGTGACTTATTTCACTTAGAATCGTCTTACCTAAATCCACTCATCATGCTGCTACTAGCCTTATGACATTGATTTCATGGCTGAGTGATATTCCATTGTACATAAGGACCACAACATTTTTTATCCATTTTTCGCTTTCCTGGGATATTTAAGGTGGAATGAAGTGGAGGTCCTTGTCAACAGAGCAGCCCTAAACTTTGGGGAGCTTGTGTCTTGCTGATTTTCAATTTTCCCAGTTTATCCCCCCATGCGTGGAAGTGCCCTATGCTCTCTTAGCTGTGTTTTTTAGATGTTTCAGGACACACCGTACACTTCTCCAGAGTGGCTGTTGGCAATTTACATCCCGCCCATCAGTGTAGCAAGGCTCCCATTTCTCCATGGCCTGTCCTGCATTTCTGGTTTTGACACTTTTTTCAGCATGGCCCTTTTGACCGATGGGAAGCGAGACTTCTTTGTAGCGCTTATTTGCCTTTCCAGGTTGCTTGGTTGGCCAAAAAGGGCGTATGCGTTTTTTCCTGAATATATTCAGGAAAAAACGCATACGCCCTTTTTGGCCAAGGGCATCATTGTCAACGTTTTGCCGCTTTTCATGTGCTTTAAAGGCGATTCGAATCTACCTCCTGAAATCTGTTTCCTGCAATTCTGCCTTGATTTCAAATCCTCTTCTTTGCCTTCCCTCAATATATTTGTGGACGAGAGTTGTCATTTATAACTCTGCAGGTTTGTGAATTGCAGTGCCCTGAAGCTCCATTTTACAAGTCGCTTTTTTGGGAGCTGGCCGCAAAAGCGCAGGATGGCTTCAGGCCCTGTTCTGGTTCCGGGGGGCAGGCTGAGCCTGTGGTTAATTCTTCTTCCTGATGGGAAAATAGAGTGACCTGTGCCTGTCCCAACACCAAGAGCTAGTCTCTCATTGGTTCCCCGTCTTCCCGTTCATCCTCAGGACAAATTGCAACCTGTACGGAACAGGAGGTTAAAGGTGCTGATGCTCCAAGTAGGGAGATTGCTAGTAAAGTGGCTGGAATGGCGAACCCGAGCACAAGGAGATGAGAAATGAGGTGCGTTTTAGAAACCTTTCCCCATCACACGGTGTACCATCTTCTGGGTTTCTCATGCATGTTTTCGATGTAGGAAGATGCCCTTGAACCTGGAGATTTGGGACCCATGCGATGGGTAGCACGCAGTATTACTTAAAGGATCTGCGTTTGCTCACCCAACCTCACCAAACCTCTCAGCCCCAAGAGTGTCCACCCTTATGTCTCATCCAGCTGTGGGTCTAGATATGGTCAATCCAGGTTGCATCACAGCCCCTGAACGAATTGTGTAAGAATTTCTCTCTCTTTCCCTGTCTTTGTTTCATGGGTTTTTAAAAGTAATTTATTTTTATAATGGGGTTTAGCTGCTTTTCACGGCTGTGTTTATGCCGCTTTACACCCACTTGACACACTAACAGAGAGATATCAATACATAGGTTTTAAGATTATTACTAGTCAGATATATTCTTGTGCGGTGAATCGGGCGTGTTGAGTCCAGTTCTCTGAGCAAGGAGTAGGTCTTGTCTATTACATATTGGGTTTATGGAACGGTATCTGAGCTAATTTGAAACTCTTGTTTTATGTATCACCCCACCTCACCTTTCCCGTTAAGCAGCCATAGTGTGTTTTCTGCATGTGTGACTCTGTTCTGTTTTGTAATTCAGTTCAAGTGTAACGGTTTTTACATTCCCTCTATAAGTGACACCTTATGAGAAGTGTCCTTTTCTGTGTGACTTATTTCACTTAGAATCGTCTTACCTAAATCCACTCATCATGCTGCTACTAGCCTTATGACATTGATTTCATGGCTGAGTGATATTCCATTGTACATAAGGACCACAACTTTTTGATCCATTTTTCGCTTTCCTGGGATATTTAAGGTGGAATGAAGTGGAGGTCCTTGTCAACAGAGCAGCCCTAAACTTTGGGGTGCTTGTGTCTTGCTGATTTTCAATTTTCCCACTTTATCCCCCCATGCGTGGAAGTGCCCTATGCTCTCTAAGCTGTGTTTTTTAGATGTTTCAGGACACACCGTACACTTCTCCAGAGTGGCTGTTGGCAATTTACATCCCGCCCATCAGTGTAGCAAGGCTCCCATTTCTCCATGGCCTGTCCTGCATTTCTGGTTTTGACACTTTTTTCAGCATGGCCCTTTTGACCGATGGGAAGCGAGACTTCTTTGTAGCGCTGATTTGCCTTTCCAGGTTGCTTGGTTGGCCAAAAAGGGCGTATGCGTTTTTTCCTGAATATATTCAGGAAAAAACGCATACGCCCTTTTTGGCCAAGGGCATCATTGTCAACGTTTTGCCGCTTTTCATGTGCTTTAAAGGCGATTCGAATCTACCTCCTGAAATCTGTTTCCTGCAATTCTGCCTTGATTTCAAATCCTCTTCTTTGCCTTCCCTCAATATATTTGTGGACGAGAGTTGTCATTTATAACTCTGCAGGTTTGTGAATTGCAGTGCCCTGAAGCTCCATTTTACAAGTCGCTTTTTTGGGAGCTGGCCGCAAAAGCGCAGGATGGCTTCAGGCCCTGTTCTGGTTCCGGGGGGCAGGCTGAGCCTGTGGTTAATTCTTCTTCCTGATGGGAAAATAGAGTGACCTGTGCCTGTCCCAACACCAAGAGCTAGTCTCTCATTGGTTCCCCGTCTTCCCGTTCATCCTCAGGACAAATTGCAACCTGTACGGAACAGGAGGTTAAAGGTGCTGATGCTCCAAGTAGGGAGATTGCTAGTAAAGTGGCTGGAATGGCGAACCCGAGCACAAGGAGATGAGAAATGAGGTGCGTTTTAGAAACCTTTCCCCATCACACGGTGTACCATCTTCTGGGTTTCTCATGCATGTTTTCGATGTAGGAAGATGCCCTTGAACCTGGAGATTTGGGACCCATGCGATGGGTAGCACGCAGTATTACTTAAAGGATCTGCGTTTGCTCACCCAACCTCACCAAACCTCTCAGCCCCAAGAGTGTCCACCCTTATGTCTCATCCAGCTGTGGGTCTAGATATGGTCAATCCAGGTTGCATCACAGCCCCTGAACGAATTGTGTAAGAATTTCTCTCTCTTTCCCTGTCTTTGTTTCATGGGTTTTTAAAAGTAATTTATTTTTATAATGGGGTTTAGCTGCTTTTCACGGCTGTGTTTATGCCGCTTTACACCCACTTGACACACTAACAGAGAGATATCAATACATAGGTTTTAAGATTATTACTAGTCAGATATATTCTTGTGCGGTGAATCGGGCGTGTTGAGTCCAGTTCTCTGAGCAAGGAGTAGGTCTTGTCTATTACATATTGGGTTTATGGAACGGTATCTGAGCTAATTTGAAACTCTTGTTTTATGTATCACCCCACCTCACCTTTCCCGTTAAGCAGCCATAGTGTGTTTTCTGCATGTGTGACTCTGTTCTGTTTTGTAATTCAGTTCAAGTGTAACGGTTTTTACATTCCCTCTATAAGTGACACCTTATGAGAAGTGTCCTTTTCTGTGTGACTTATTTCACTTAGAATCGTCTTACCTAAATCCACTCATCATGCTGCTACTAGCCTTATGACATTGATTTCATGGCTGAGTGATATTCCATTGTACATAAGGACCACAACTTTTTGATCCATTTTTCGCTTTCCTGGGATATTTAAGGTGGAATGAAGTGGAGGTCCTTGTCAACAGAGCAGCCCTAAACTTTGGGGTGCTTGTGTCTTGCTGATTTTCAATTTTCCCACTTTATCCCCCCATGCGTGGAAGTGCCCTATGCTCTCTAAGCTGTGTTTTTTAGATGTTTCAGGACACACCGTACACTTCTCCAGAGTGGCTGTTGGCAATTTACATCCCGCCCATCAGTGTAGCAAGGCTCCCATTTCTCCATGGCCTGTCCTGCATTTCTGGTTTTGACACTTTTTTCAGCATGGCCCTTTTGACCGATGGGAAGCGAGACTTCTTTGTAGCGCTGATTTGCCTTTCCAGGTTGCTTGGTTGGCCAAAAAGGGCGTATGCGTTTTTTCCTGAATATATTCAGGAAAAAACGCATACGCCCTTTTTGGCCAAGGGCATCATTGTCAACGTTTTGCCGCTTTTCATGTGCTTTAAAGGCGATTCGAATCTACCTCCTGAAATCTGTTTCCTGCAATTCTGCCTTGATTTCAAATCCTCTTCTTTGCCTTCCCTCAATATATTTGTGGACGAGAGTTGTCATTTATAACTCTGCAGGTTTGTGAATTGCAGTGCCCTGAAGCTCCATTTTACAAGTCGCTTTTTTGGGAGCTGGCCGCAAAAGCGCAGGATGGCTTCAGGCCCTGTTCTGGTTCCGGGGGGCAGGCTGAGCCTGTGGTTAATTCTTCTTCCTGATGGGAAAATAGAGTGACCTGTGCCTGTCCCAACACCAAGAGCTAGTCTCTCATTGGTTCCCCGTCTTCCCGTTCATCCTCAGGACAAATTGCAACCTGTACGGAACAGGAGGTTAAAGGTGCTGATGCTCCAAGTAGGGAGATTGCTAGTAAAGTGGCTGGAATGGCGAACCCGAGCACAAGGAGATGAGAAATGAGGTGCGTTTTAGAAACCTTTCCCCATCACACGGTGTACCATCTTCTGGGTTTCTCATGCATGTTTTCGATGTAGGAAGATGCCCTTGAACCTGGAGATTTGGGACCCATGCGATGGGTAGCACGCAGTATTACTTAAAGGATCTGCGTTTGCTCACCCAACCTCACCAAACCTCTCAGCCCCAAGAGTGTCCACCCTTATGTCTCATCCAGCTGTGGGTCTAGATATGGTCAATCCAGGTTGCATCACAGCCCCTGAACGAATTGTGTAAGAATTTCTCTCTCTTTCCCTGTCTTTGTTTCATGGGTTTTTAAAAGTAATTTATTTTTATAATGGGGTTTAGCTGCTTTTCACGGCTGTGTTTATGCCGCTTTACACCCACTTGACACACTAACAGAGAGATATCAATACATAGGTTTTAAGATTATTACTAGTCAGATATATTCTTGTGCGGTGAATCGGGCGTGTTGAGTCCAGTTCTCTGAGCAAGGAGTAGGTCTTGTCTATTACATATTGGGTTTATGGAACGGTATCTGAGCTAATTTGAAACTCTTGTTTTATGTATCACCCCACCTCACCTTTCCCGTTAAGCAGCCATAGTGTGTTTTCTGCATGTGTGACTCTGTTCTGTTTTGTAATTCAGTTCAAGTGTAACGGTTTTTACATTCCCTCTATAAGTGACACCTTATGAGAAGTGTCCTTTTCTGTGTGACTTATTTCACTTAGAATCGTCTTACCTAAATCCACTCATCATGCTGCTACTAGCCTTATGACATTGATTTCATGGCTGAGTGATATTCCATTGTACATAAGGACCACAACTTTTTGATCCATTTTTCGCTTTCCTGGGATATTTAAGGTGGAATGAAGTGGAGGTCCTTGTCAACAGAGCAGCCCTAAACTTTGGGGTGCTTGTGTCTTGCTGATTTTCAATTTTCCCACTTTATCCCCCCATGCGTGGAAGTGCCCTATGCTCTCTAAGCTGTGTTTTTTAGATGTTTCAGGACACACCGTACACTTCTCCAGAGTGGCTGTTGGCAATTTACATCCCGCCCATCAGTGTAGCAAGGCTCCCATTTCTCCATGGCCTGTCCTGCATTTCTGGTTTTGACACTTTTTTCAGCATGGCCCTTTTGACCGATGGGAAGCGAGACTTCTTTGTAGCGCTGATTTGCCTTTCCAGGTTGCTTGGTTGGCCAAAAAGGGCGTATGCGTTTTTTCCTGAATATATTCAGGAAAAAACGCATACGCCCTTTTTGGCCAAGGGCATCATTGTCAACGTTTTGCCGCTTTTCATGTGCTTTAAAGGCGATTCGAATCTACCTCCTGAAATCTGTTTCCTGCAATTCTTCCTTGATTTCAAATCCTCTTCTTTGCCTTCCCTCAATATATTTGTGGACGAGAGTTATCATTTATAACTCTGCAGGTTTGTGAATTGCAGTGCCCAGAAGCTCCATTTTACAAGTCGCTTTTTTGGGAGCTGGCCGCAAAAGCGCAGGATGGCTTCAGGCCCTGTTCTGGTTCCGGGGGGCAGGCTGAGCCTGTGGTTAATTCTTCTTCCTGATGGGAAAATAGAGTGACCTGTGCCTGTCCCAACACCAAGAGCTAGTCTCTCATTGGTTCCCCGTCTTCCCGTTCATCCTCAGGACAAATTGCAACCTGTACGGAACAGGAGGTTAAAGGTGCTGATGCTCCAAGTAGGGAGATTGCTAGTAAAGTGGCTGGAATGGCGAACCCGAGCACAAGGAGATGAGAAATGAGGTGCGTTTTAGAAACCTTTCCCCATCACACGGTGTACCATCTTCTGGGTTTCTCATGCATGTTTTCGATGTAGGAAGATGCCCTTGAACCTGGAGATTTGGGACCCATGCGATGGGTAGCACGCAGTATTACTTAAAGGATCTGCGTTTGCTCACCCAACCTCACCAAACCTCTCAGCCCCAAGAGTGTCCACCCTTATGTCTCATCCAGCTGTGGGTCTAGATATGGTCAATCCAGGTTGCATCACAGCCCCTGAACGAATTGTGTAAGAATTTCTCTCTCTTTCCCTGTCTTTGTTTCATGGGTTTTTAAAAGTAATTTATTTTTATAATGGGGTTTAGCTGCTTTTCACGGCTGTGTTTATGCCGCTTTACACCCACTTGACACACTAACAGAGAGATATCAATACATAGGTTTTAAGATTATTACTAGTCAGATATATTCTTGTGCGGTGAATCGGGCGTGTTGAGTCCAGTTCTCTGAGCAAGGAGTAGGTCTTGTCTATTACATATTGGGTTTATGGAACGGTATCTGAGCTAATTTGAAACTCTTGTTTTATGTATCACCCCACCTCACCTTTCCCGTTAAGCAGCCATAGTGTGTTTTCTGCATGTGTGACTCTGTTCTGTTTTGTAATTCAGTTCAAGTGTAACGGTTTTTACATTCCCTCTATAAGTGACACCTTATGAGAAGTGTCCTTTTCTGTGTGACTTATTTCACTTAGAATCGTCTTACCTAAATCCACTCATCATGCTGCTACTAGCCTTATGACATTGATTTCATGGCTGAGTGATATTCCATTGTACATAAGGACCACAACTTTTTGATCCATTTTTCGCTTTCCTGGGATATTTAAGGTGGAATGAAGTGGAGGTCCTTGTCAACAGAGCAGCCCTAAACTTTGGGGTGCTTGTGTCTTGCTCATTTTCAATTTTCCCACTTTATCCCCCCATGCGTGGACGTGCCCTATGCTCTCTAAGCTGTGTTTTTTAGATGTTTCAGGACACACCGTACACTTCTCCAGAGTGGCTGTTGGCAATTTACATCCCGCCCATCAGTGTAGCAAGGCTCCCATTTCTCCATGGCCTGTCCTGCATTTCTGGTTTTGACACATTTTTCAGCATGGCCCTTTTGACCGATGGGAAGCGAGACTTCTTTGTAGCGCTGATTTGCCTTTCCAGGTTGCTTGGTTGGCCAAAAAGGGCGTATGCGTTTTTTCCTGAATATATTCAGGAAAAAACGCATACGCCCTTTTTGGCCAATGGCATCATTGTCAACGTTTTGCCGCTTTTCATGTGCTTTAAAGGCGATTCGAATCTACCTCCTGAAATCTGTTTCCTGCAATTCTGCCTTGATTTCAAATCCTCTTCTTTGCCTTCCCTCAATATATTTGTGGACGAGAGTTATCATTTATAACTCTGCAGGTTTGTGAATTGCAGTGCCCAGAAGCTCCATTTTACAAGTCGCTTTTTTGGGAGCTGGCCGCAAAAGCGCAGGATGGCTTCAGGCCCTGTTCTGGTTCTGGGGGGCAGGCTGAGCCTGTGGTTAATTCTTCTTCCTGATGGGAAAATAGAGTGACCTGTGCCTGTCCCAACACCAAGAGCTAGTCTCTCATTGGTTCCCCATCTTCCCGTTCATCCTCAGGACAAATTGCAACCTGTACGGAACAGGAGGTTAAAGGTGCTGATGCTCCAAGTAGGGAGATTGCTAGTAAAGTGGCTGGAATGGCGAACCCGAGCACAAGGAGATGAGAAATGAGGTGCGTTTTAGAAACCTTTCCCCATCACACGGTGTACCATCTTCTGGGTTTCTCATGCATGTTTTCGATGTAGGAAGATGCCCTTGAACCTGGAGATTTGGGACCCATGCGATGGGTAGCACGCAGTATTACTTTAAAGGGTCTGCGTTTGCTCACCCAACCTCACCAAACCTCTCAGCCCCAAGAGTGTCCACCCTTATGTCTCATCCAGCTGTGGGTCTAGATATGGTCAATCCAGGTTGCATCACAGCCCCTGAACGAATTGTGTAAGAATTTCTCTCTCTTTCCCTGTCTTTGTTTCATGGGTTTTTAAAAGTAATTTATTTTTATAATGGGGTTTAGCTGCTTTTCACGGCTGTGTTTATGCCGCTTTACACCCACTTGACACACTAACAGAGAGATATCAATACATAGGTTTTAAGATTATTACTAGTCAGATATATTCTTGTGCGGTGAATCGGGCGTGTTGAGTCCAGTTCTCTGAGCAAGGAGTAGGTCTTGTCTATTACATATTGGGTTTATGGAACGGTATCTGAGCTAATTTGAAACTCTTGTTTTATGTATCACCCCACCTCACCTTTCCCGTTAAGCAGCCATAGTGTGTTTTCGGCATGTGTGACTCTGTTCTGTTTTGTAATTCAGTTCAAGTGTAACGGTTTTTACATTCCCTCTATAAGTGACACCTTATGAGAAGTGTCCTTTTCTGTGTGACTTATTTCACTTAGAATCGTCTTACCTAAATCCACTCATCATGCTGCTACTAGCCTTATGACATTGATTTCATGGCTGAGTGATATTCCATTGTACATAAGGACCACAACATTTTTTATCCATTTTTCGCTTTCCTGGGATATTTAAGGTGGAATGAAGTGGAGGTCCTTGTCAACAGAGCAGCCCTAAACTTTGGGGTGCTTGTGTCTTGCTGATTTTCAATTTTCCCACTTTATCCCCCCATGCGTGGAAGTGCCCTATGCTCTCTTAGCTGTGTTTTTTAGATGTTTCAGGACACACCGTACACTTCTCCAGAGTGGCTGTTGGCAATTTACATCCCGCCCATCAGTGTAGCAAGGCTCCCATTTCTCCATGGCCTGTCCTGCATTTCTGGTTTTGACACTTTTTTCAGCATGGCCCTTTTGACCGATGGGAAGCGAGACTTCTTTGTAGCGCTGATTTGCCTTTCCAGGTTGCTTGGTTGGCCAAAAAGGGCGTATGCGTTTTTTCCTGAATATATTCAGGAAAAAACGCATACGCCCTTTTTGGCCAAGGGCATCATTGTCAACGTTTTGCCGCTTTTCATGTGCTTTAAAGGCGATTCGAATCTACCTCCTGAAATCTGTTTCCTGCAATTCTGCCTTGATTTCAAATCCTCTTCTTTGCCTTCCCTCAATATATTTGTGGACGAGAGTTGTCATTTATAACTCTGCAGGTTTGTGAATTGCAGTGCCCTGAAGCTCCATTTTACAAGTCGCTTTTTTGGGAGCTGGCCGCAAAAGCGCAGGATGGCTTCAGGCCCTGTTCTGGTTCCGGGGGGCAGGCTGAGCCTGTGGTTAATTCTTCTTCCTGATGGGAAAATAGAGTGACCTGTGCCTGTCCCAACACCAAGAGCTAGTCTCTCATTGGTTCCCCGTCTTCCCGTTCATCCTCAGGACAAATTGCAACCTGTACGGAACAGGAGGTTAAAGGTGCTGATGCTCCAAGTAGGGAGATTGCTAGTAAAGTGGCTGGAATGGCGAACCCGAGCACAAGGAGATGAGAAATGAGGTGCGTTTTAGAAACCTTTCCCCATCACACGGTGTACCATCTTCTGGGTTTCTCATGCATGTTTTCGATGTAGGAAGATGCCCTTGAACCTGGAGATTTGGGACCCATGCGATGGGTAGCACGCAGTATTACTTAAAGGATCTGCGTTTGCTCACCCAACCTCACCAAACCTCTCAGCCCCAAGAGTGTCCACCCTTATGTCTCATCCAGCTGTGGGTCTAGATATGGTCAATCCAGGTTGCATCACAGCCCCTGAACGAATTGTGTAAGAATTTCTCTCTCTTTCCCTGTCTTTGTTTCATGGGTTTTTAAAAGTAATTTATTTTTATAATGGGGTTTAGCTGCTTTTCACGGCTGTGTTTATGCCGCTTTACACCCACTTGACACACTAACAGAGAGATATCAATACATAGGTTTTAAGATTATTACTAGTCAGATATATTCTTGTGCGGTGAATCGGGCGTGTTGAGTCCAGTTCTCTGAGCAAGGAGTAGGTCTTGTCTATTACATATTGGGTTTATGGAACGGTATCTGAGCTAATTTGAAACTCTTGTTTTATGTATCACCCCACCTCACCTTTCCCGTTAAGCAGCCATAGTGTGTTTTCTGCATGTGTGACTCTGTTCTGTTTTGTAATTCAGTTCAAGTGTAACGGTTTTTACATTCCCTCTATAAGTGACACCTTATGAGAAGTGTCCTTTTCTGTGTGACTTATTTCACTTAGAATCGTCTTACCTAAATCCACTCATCATGCTGCTACTAGCCTTATGACATTGATTTCATGGCTGAGTGATATTCCATTGTACATAAGGACCACAACCTTTTGATCCATTTTTCGCTTTCCTGGGATATTTAAGGTGGAATGAAGTGGAGGTCCTTGTCAACAGAGCAGCCCTAAACTTTGGGGTGCTTGTGTCTTGCTGATTTTCAATTTTCCCACTTTATCCCCCCATGCGTGGAAGTGCCCTATGCTCTCTAAGCTGTGTTTTTTAGATGTTTCAGGACACACCGTACACTTCTCCAGAGTGGCTGTTGGCAATTTACATCCCGCCCATCAGTGTAGCAAGGCTCCCATTTCTCCATGGCCTGTCCTGCATTTCTGGTTTTGACACTTTTTTCAGCATGGCCCTTTTGACCGATGGGAAGCGAGACTTCTTTGTAGCGCTGATTTGCCTTTCCAGGTTGCTTGGTTGGCCAAAAAGGGCGTATGCGTTTTTTCCTGAATATATTCAGGAAAAAACGCATACGCCCTTTTTGGCCAAGGGCATCATTGTCAACGTTTTGCCGCTTTTCATGTGCTTTAAAGGCGATTCGAATCTACCTCCTGAAATCTGTTTCCTGCAATTCTTCCTTGATTTCAAATCCTCTTCTTTGCCTTCCCTCAATATATTTGTGGACGAGAGTTATCATTTATAACTCTGCAGGTTTGTGAATTGCAGTGCCCTGAAGCTCCATTTTACAAGTCGCTTTTTTGGGAGCTGGCCGCAAAAGCGCAGGATGGCTTCAGGCCCTGTTCTGGTTCCGGGGGGCAGGCTGAGCCTGTGGTTAATTCTTCTTCCTGATGGGAAAATAGAGTGACCTGTGCCTGTCCCAACACCAAGAGCTAGTCTCTCATTGGTTCCCCGTCTTCCCGTTCATCCTCAGGACAAATTGCAACCTGTACGGAACAGGAGGTTAAAGGTGCTGATGCTCCAAGTAGGGAGATTGCTAGTAAAGTGGCTGGAATGGCGAACCCGAGCACAAGGAGATGAGAAATGAGGTGCGTTTTAGAAACCTTTCCCCATCACACGGTGTACCATCTTCTGGGTTTCTCATGCATGTTTTCGATGTAGGAAGATGCCCTTGAACCTGGAGATTTGGGACCCATGCGATGGGTAGCACGCAGTATTACTTAAAGGATCTGCGTTTGCTCACCCAACCTCACCAAACCTCTCAGCCCCAAGAGTGTCCACCCTTATGTCTCATCCAGCTGTGGGTCTAGATATGGTCAATCCAGGTTGCATCACAGCCCCTGAACGAATTGTGTAAGAATTTCTCTCTCTTTCCCTGTCTTTGTTTCATGGGTTTTTAAAAGTAATTTATTTTTATAATGGGGTTTAGCTGCTTTTCACGGCTGTGTTTATGCCGCTTTACACCCACTTGACACACTAACAGAGAGATATCAATACATAGGTTTTAAGATTATTACTAGTCAGATATATTCTTGTGCGGTGAATCGGGCGTGTTGAGTCCAGTTCTCTGAGCAAGGAGTAGGTCTTGTCTATTACATATTGGGTTTATGGAACGGTATCTGAGCTAATTTGAAACTCTTGTTTTATGTATCACCCCACCTCACCTTTCCCGTTAAGCAGCCATAGTGTGTTTTCGGCATGTGTGACTCTGTTCTGTTTTGTAATTCAGTTCAAGTGTAACGGTTTTTACATTCCCTCTATAAGTGACACCTTATGAGAAGTGTCCTTTTCTGTGTGACTTATTTCACTTAGAATCGTCTTACCTAAATCCACTCATCATGCTGCTACTAGCCTTATGACATTGATTTCATGGCTGAGTGATATTCCATTGTACATAAGGACCACAACATTTTTTATCCATTTTTCGCTTTCCTGGGATATTTAAGGTGGAATGAAGTGGAGGTCCTTGTCAACAGAGCAGCCCTAAACTTTGGGGTGCTTGTGTCTTGCTGATTTTCAATTTTCCCACTTTATCCCCCCATGCGTGGAAGTGCCCTATGCTCTCTTAGCTGTGTTTTTTAGATGTTTCAGGACACACCGTACACTTCTCCAGAGTGGCTGTTGGCAATTTACATCCCGCCCATCAGTGTAGCAAGGCTCCCATTTCTCCATGGCCTGTCCTGCATTTCTGGTTTTGACACTTTTTTCAGCATGGCCCTTTTGACCGATGGGAAGCGAGACTTCTTTGTAGCGCTGATTTGCCTTTCCAGGTTGCTTGGTTGGCCAAAAAGGGCGTATGCGTTTTTTCCTGAATATATTCAGGAAAAAACGCATACGCCCTTTTTGGCCAAGGGCATCATTGTCAACGTTTTGCCGCTTTTCATGTGCTTTAAAGGCGATTCGAATCTACCTCCTGAAATCTGTTTCCTGCAATTCTGCCTTGATTTCAAATCCTCTTCTTTGCCTTCCCTCAATATATTTGTGGACGAGAGTTGTCATTTATAACTCTGCAGGTTTGTGAATTGCAGTGCCCTGAAGCTCCATTTTACAAGTCGCTTTTTTGGGAGCTGGCCGCAAAAGCGCAGGATGGCTTCAGGCCCTGTTCTGGTTCCGGGGGGCAGGCTGAGCCTGTGGTTAATTCTTCTTCCTGATGGGAAAATAGAGTGACCTGTGCCTGTCCCAACACCAAGAGCTAGTCTCTCATTGGTTCCCCGTCTTCCCGTTCATCCTCAGGACAAATTGCAACCTGTACGGAACAGGAGGTTAAAGGTGCTGATGCTCCAAGTAGGGAGATTGCTAGTAAAGTGGCTGGAATGGCGAACCCGAGCACAAGGAGATGAGAAATGAGGTGCGTTTTAGAAACCTTTCCCCATCACACGGTGTACCATCTTCTGGGTTTCTCATGCATGTTTTCGATGTAGGAAGATGCCCTTGAACCTGGAGATTTGGGACCCATGCGATGGGTAGCACGCAGTATTACTTAAAGGATCTGCGTTTGCTCACCCAACCTCACCAAACCTCTCAGCCCCAAGAGTGTCCACCCTTATGTCTCATCCAGCTGTGGGTCTAGATATGGTCAATCCAGGTTGCATCACAGCCCCTGAACGAATTGTGTAAGAATTTCTCTCTCTTTCCCTGTCTTTGTTTCATGGGTTTTTAAAAGTAATTTATTTTTATAATGGGGTTTAGCTGCTTTTCACGGCTGTGTTTATGCCGCTTTACACCCACTTGACACACTAACAGAGAGATATCAATACATAGGTTTTAAGATTATTACTAGTCAGATATATTCTTGTGCGGTGAATCGGGCGTGTTGAGTCCAGTTCTCTGAGCAAGGAGTAGGTCTTGTCTATTACATATTGGGTTTATGGAACGGTATCTGAGCTAATTTGAAACTCTTGTTTTATGTATCACCCCACCTCACCTTTCCCGTTAAGCAGCCATAGTGTGTTTTCTGCATGTGTGACTCTGTTCTGTTTTGTAATTCAGTTCAAGTGTAACGGTTTTTACATTCCCTCTATAAGTGACACCTTATGAGAAGTGTCCTTTTCTGTGTGACTTATTTCACTTAGAATCGTCTTACCTAAATCCACTCATCATGCTGCTACTAGCCTTATGACATTGATTTCATGGCTGAGTGATATTCCATTGTACATAAGGACCACAACTTTTTGATCCATTTTTCGCTTTCCTGGGATATTTAAGGTGGAATGAAGTGGAGGTCCTTGTCAACAGAGCAGCCCTAAACTTTGGGGTGCTTGTGTCTTGCTGATTTTCAATTTTCCCACTTTATCGCCCCATGCGTGGAAGTGCCCTATGCTCTCTAAGCTGTGTTTTTTAGATGTTTCAGGACACACCGTACACTTCTCCAGAGTGGCTGTTGGCAATTTACATCCCGCCCATCAGTGTAGCAAGGCTCCCATTTCTCCATGGCCTGTCCTGCATTTCTGGTTTTGACACTTTTTTCAGCATGGCCCTTTTGACCGATGGGAAGCGAGACTTCTTTGTAGCGCTGATTTGCCTTTCCAGGTTGCTTGGTTGGCCAAAAAGGGCGTATGCGTTTTTTCCTGAATATATTCAGGAAAAAACGCATACGCCCTTTTTGGCCAAGGGCATCATTGTCAACGTTTTGCCGCTTTTCATGTGCTTTAAAGGCGATTCGAATCTACCTCCTGAAATCTGTTTCCTGCAATTCTGCCTTGATTTCAAATCCTCTTCTTTGCCTTCCCTCAATATATTTGTGGACGAGAGTTGTCATTTATAACTCTGCAGGTTTGTGAATTGCAGTGCCCTGAAGCTCCATTTTACAAGTCGCTTTTTTGGGAGCTGGCCGCAAAAGCGCAGGATGGCTTCAGGCCCTGTTCTGGTTCCGGGGGGCAGGCTGAGCCTGTGGTTAATTCTTCTTCCCGATGGGAAAATAGAGTGACCTGTGCCTGTCCCAACACCAAGAGCTAGTCTCTCATTGGTTCCCCGTCTTCCCGTTCATCCTCAGGACAAATTGCAACCTGTACGGAACAGGAGGTTAAAGGTGCTGATGCTCCAAGTAGGGAGATTGCTAGTAAAGTGGCTGGAATGGCGAACCCGAGCACAAGGAGATGAGAAATGAGGTGCGTTTTAGAAACCTTTCCCCATCACACGGTGTACCATCTTCTGGGTTTCTCATGCATGTTTTCGATGTAGGAAGATGCCCTTGAACCTGGAGATTTGGGACCCATGCGATGGGTAGCACGCAGTATTACTTAAAGGATCTGCGTTTGCTCACCCAACCTCACCAAACCTCTCAGCCCCAAGAGTGTCCACCCTTATGTCTCATCCAGCTGTGGGTCTAGATATGGTCAATCCAGGTTGCATCACAGCCCCTGAACGAATTGTGTAAGAATTTCTCTCTCTTTCCCTGTCTTTGTTTCATGGGTTTTTAAAAGTAATTTATTTTTATAATGGGGTTTAGCTGCTTTTCACGGCTGTGTTTATGCCGCTTTACACCCACTTGACACACTAACAGAGAGATATCAATACATAGGTTTTAAGATTATTACTAGTCAGATATATTCTTGTGCGGTGAATCGGGCGTGTTGAGTCCAGTTCTCTGAGCAAGGAGTAGGTCTTGTCTATTACATATTGGGTTTATGGAACGGTATCTGAGCTAATTTGAAACTCTTGTTTTATGTATCACCCCACCTCACCTTTCCCGTTAAGCAGCCATAGTGTGTTTTCTGCATGTGTGACTCTGTTCTGTTTTGTAATTCAGTTCAAGTGTAACGGTTTTTACATTCCCTCTATAAGTGACACCTTATGAGAAGTGTCCTTTTCTGTGTGACTTATTTCACTTAGAATCGTCTTACCTAAATCCACTCATCATGCTGCTACTAGCCTTATGACATTGATTTCATGGCTGAGTGATATTCCATTGTACATAAGGACCACAACTTTTTGATCCATTTTTCGCTTTCCTGGGATATTTAAGGTGGAATGAAGTGGAGGTCCTTGTCAACAGAGCAGCCCTAAACTTTGGGGTGCTTGTGTCTTGCTGATTTTCAATTTTCCCACTTTATCGCCCCATGCGTGGAAGTGCCCTATGCTCTCTAAGCTGTGTTTTTTAGATGTTTCAGGACACACCGTACACTTCTCCAGAGTGGCTGTTGGCAATTTACATCCCGCCCATCAGTGTAGCAAGGCTCCCATTTCTCCATGGCCTGTCCTGCATTTCTGGTTTTGACACTTTTTTCAGCATGGCCCTTTTGACCGATGGGAAGCGAGACTTCTTTGTAGCGCTGATTTGCCTTTCCAGGTTGCTTGGTTGGCCAAAAAGGGCGTATGCGTTTTTTCCTGAATATATTCAGGAAAAAACGCATACGCCCTTTTTGGCCAAGGGCATCATTGTCAACGTTTTGCCGCTTTTCATGTGCTTTAAAGGCGATTCGAATCTACCTCCTGAAATCTGTTTCCTGCAATTCTTCCTTGATTTCAAATCCTCTTCTTTGCCTTCCCTCAATATATTTGTGGACGAGAGTTATCATTTATAACTCTGCAGGTTTGTGAATTGCAGTGCCCTGAAGCTCCATTTTACAAGTCGCTTTTTTGGGAGCTGGCCGCAAAAGCGCAGGATGGCTTCAGGCCCTGTTCTGGTTCCGGGGGGCAGGCTGAGCCTGTGGTTAATTCTTCTTCCTGATGGGAAAATAGAGTGACCTGTGCCTGTCCCAACACCAAGAGCTAGTCTCTCATTGGTTCCCCGTCTTCCCGTTCATCCTCAGGACAAATTGCAACCTGTACGGAACAGGAGGTTAAAGGTGCTGATGCTCCAAGTAGGGAGATTGCTAGTAAAGTGGCTGGAATGGCGAACCCGAGCACAAGGAGATGAGAAATGAGGTGCGTTTTAGAAACCTTTCCCCATCACACGGTGTACCATCTTCTGGGTTTCTCATGCATGTTTTCGATGTAGGAAGATGCCCTTGAACCTGGAGATTTGGGACCCATGCGATGGGTAGCACGCAGTATTACTTAAAGGATCTGCGTTTGCTCACCCAACCTCACCAAACCTCTCAGCCCCAAGAGTGTCCACCCTTATGTCTCATCCAGCTGTGGGTCTAGATATGGTCAATCCAGGTTGCATCACAGCCCCTGAACGAATTGTGTAAGAATTTCTCTCTCTTTCCCTGTCTTTGTTTCATGGGTTTTTAAAAGTAATTTATTTTTATAATGGGGTTTAGCTGCTTTTCACGGCTGTGTTTATGCCGCTTTACACCCACTTGACACACTAACAGAGAGATATCAATACATAGGTTTTAAGATTATTACTAGTCAGATATATTCTTGTGCGGTGAATCGGGCGTGTTGAGTCCAGTTCTCTGAGCAAGGAGTAGGTCTTGTCTATTACATATTGGGTTTATGGAACGGTATCTGAGCTAATTTGAAACTCTTGTTTTATGTATCACCCCACCTCACCTTTCCCGTTAAGCAGCCATAGTGTGTTTTCTGCATGTGTGACTCTGTTCTGTTTTGTAATTCAGTTCAAGTGTAACGGTTTTTACATTCCCTCTATAAGTGACACCTTATGAGAAGTGTCCTTTTCTGTGTGACTTATTTCACTTAGAATCGTCTTACCTAAATCCACTCATCATGCTGCTACTAGCCTTATGACATTGATTTCATGGCTGAGTGATATTCCATTGTACATAAGGACCACAACTTTTTGATCCATTTTTCGCTTTCCTGGGATATTTAAGGTGGAATGAAGTGGAGGTCCTTGTCAACAGAGCAGCCCTAAACTTTGGGGTGCTTGTGTCTTGCTGATTTTCAATTTTCCCACTTTATCCCCCCATGCGTGGAAGTGCCCTATGCTCTCTAAGCTGTGTTTTTTAGATGTTTCAGGACACACCGTACACTTCTCCAGAGTGGCTGTTGGCAATTTACATCCCGCCCATCAGTGTAGCAAGGCTCCCATTTCTCCATGGCCTGTCCTGCATTTCTGGTTTTGACACTTTTTTCAGCATGGCCCTTTTGACCGATGGGAAGCGAGACTTCTTTGTAGCGCTGATTTGCCTTTCCAGGTTGCTTGGTTGGCCAAAAAGGGCGTATGCGTTTTTTCCTGAATATATTCAGGAAAAAACGCATACGCCCTTTTTGGCCAAGGGCATCATTGTCAACGTTTTGCCGCTTTTCATGTGCTTTAAAGGCGATTCGAATCTACCTCCTGAAATCTGTTTCCTGCAATTCTTCCTTGATTTCAAATCCTCTTCTTTGCCTTCCCTCAATATATTTGTGGACGAGAGTTATCATTTATAACTCTGCAGGTTTGTGAATTGCAGTGCCCTGAAGCTCCATTTTACAAGTCGCTTTTTTGGGAGCTGGCCGCAAAAGCGCAGGATGGCTTCAGGCCCTGTTCTGGTTCCGGGGGGCAGGCTGAGCCTGTGGTTAATTCTTCTTCCTGATGGGAAAATAGAGTGACCTGTGCCTGTCCCAACACCAAGAGCTAGTCTCTCATTGGTTCCCCGTCTTCCCGTTCATCCTCAGGACAAATTGCAACCTGTACGGAACAGGAGGTTAAAGGTGCTGATGCTCCAAGTAGGGAGATTGCTAGTAAAGTGGCTGGAATGGCGAACCCGAGCACAAGGAGATGAGAAATGAGGTGCGTTTTAGAAACCTTTCCCCATCACACGGTGTACCATCTTCTGGGTTTCTCATGCATGTTTTCGATGTAGGAAGATGCCCTTGAACCTGGAGATTTGGGACCCATGCGATGGGTAGCACGCAGTATTACTTAAAGGATCTGCGTTTGCTCACCCAACCTCACCAAACCTCTCAGCCCCAAGAGTGTCCACCCTTATGTCTCATCCAGCTGTGGGTCTAGATATGGTCAATCCAGGTTGCATCACAGCCCCTGAACGAATTGTGTAAGAATTTCTCTCTCTTTCCCTGTCTTTGTTTCATGGGTTTTTAAAAGTAATTTATTTTTATAATGGGGTTTAGCTGCTTTTCACGGCTGTGTTTATGCCGCTTTACACCCACTTGACACACTAACAGAGAGATATCAATACATAGGTTTTAAGATTATTACTAGTCAGATATATTCTTGTGCGGTGAATCGGGCGTGTTGAGTCCAGTTCTCTGAGCAAGGAGTAGGTCTTGTCTATTACATATTGGGTTTATGGAACGGTATCTGAGCTAATTTGAAACTCTTGTTTTATGTATCACCCCACCTCACCTTTCCCGTTAAGCAGCCATAGTGTGTTTTCGGCATGTGTGACTCTGTTCTGTTTTGTAATTCAGTTCAAGTGTAACGGTTTTTACATTCCCTCTATAAGTGACACCTTATGAGAAGTGTCCTTTTCTGTGTGACTTATTTCACTTAGAATCGTCTTACCTAAATCCACTCATCATGCTGCTACTAGCCTTATGACATTGATTTCATGGCTGAGTGATATTCCATTGTACATAAGGACCACAACTTTTTGATCCATTTTTCGCTTTCCTGGGATATTTAAGGTGGAATGAAGTGGAGGTCCTTGTCAACAGAGCAGCCCTAAACTTTGGGGTGCTTGTGTCTTGCTGATTTTCAATTTTCCCACTTTATCCCCCCATGCGTGGAAGTGCCCTATGCTCTCTAAGCTGTGTTTTTTAGATGTTTCAGGACACACCGTACACTTCTCCAGAGTGGCTGTTGGCAATTTACATCCCGCCCATCAGTGTAGCAAGGCTCCCATTTCTCCATGGCCTGTCCTGCATTTCTGGTTTTGACACTTTTTTCAGCATGGCCCTTTTGACCGATGGGAAGCGAGACTTCTTTGTAGCGCTGATTTGCCTTTCCAGGTTGCTTGGTTGGCCAAAAAGGGCGTATGCGTTTTTTCCTGAATATATTCAGGAAAAAACGCATACGCCCTTTTTGGCCAAGGGCATCATTGTCAACGTTTTGCCGCTTTTCATGTGCTTTAAAGGCGATTCGAATCTACCTCCTGAAATCTGTTTCCTGCAATTCTTCCTTGATTTCAAATCCTCTTCTTTGCCTTCCCTCAATATATTTGTGGACGAGAGTTATCATTTATAACTCTGCAGGTTTGTGAATTGCAGTGCCCTGAAGCTCCATTTTACAAGTCGCTTTTTTGGGAGCTGGCCGCAAAAGCGCAGGATGGCTTCAGGCCCTGTTCTGGTTCCGGGGGGCAGGCTGAGCCTGTGGTTAATTCTTCTTCCTGATGGGAAAATAGAGTGACCTGTGCCTGTCCCAACACCAAGAGCTAGTCTCTCATTGGTTCCCCGTCTTCCCGTTCATCCTCAGGACAAATTGCAACCTGTACGGAACAGGAGGTTAAAGGTGCTGATGCTCCAAGTAGGGAGATTGCTAGTAAAGTGGCTGGAATGGCGAACCCGAGCACAAGGAGATGAGAAATGAGGTGCGTTTTAGAAACCTTTCCCCATCACACGGTGTACCATCTTCTGGGTTTCTCATGCGTGTTTTCGATGTAGGAAGATGCCCTTGAACCTGGAGATTTGGGACCCATGCGATGGGTAGCACGCAGTATTACTTAAAGGATCTGCGTTTGCTCACCCAACCTCACCAAACCTCTCAGCCCCAAGAGTGTCCACCCTTATGTCTCATCCAGCTGTGGGTCTAGATATGGTCAATCCAGGTTGCATCACAGCCCCTGAAGGAATTGTGTAAGAATTTCTCTCTCTTTCCCTGTCTTTGTTTCATGGGTTTTTAAAAGTAATTTATTTTTATAATGGGGTTTAGCTGCTTTTCACGGCTGTGTTAATGCCGCTTTACACCCACTTGACACACTAACAGAGAGATATCAATACATAGGTTTTAAGATTATTACTAGTCAGATATATTCTTGTGCGGTGAATCGGGCGTGTTGAGTCCAGTTCTCTGAGCAAGGAGTAGGTCTTGTCTATTACATATTGGGTTTATGGAACGGTATCTGAGCTCATTTGAAACTCTTGTTTTATGTATCACCCCACCTCACCTTTCCCGTTAAGCAGCCATAGTGTGTTTTCTGCATGTGTGACTCTGTTCTGTTTTGTAATTCAGTTCAAGTGTAACGGTTTTTACATTCCCTCTATAAGTGACACCTTATGAGAAGTGTCCTTTTCTGTGTGACTTATTTCACTTAGAATCGTCTTACCTAAATCCACTCATCATGCTGCTACTAGCCTTATGACATTGATTTCATGGCTGAGTGATATTCCATTGTACATAAGGACCACAACTTTTTGATCCATTTTTCGCTTTCCTGGGATATTTAAGGTGGAATGAAGTGGAGGTCCTTGTCAACAGAGCAGCCCTAAACTTTGGGGTGCTTGTGTCTTGCTGATTTTCAATTTTCCCACTTTATCCCCCCATGCGTGGAAGTGCCCTATGCTCTCTAAGCTGTGTTTTTTAGATGTTTCCGGACACACCGTACACTTCTCCAGAGTGGCTGTTGGCAATTTACATCCCGCCCATCAGTGTAGCAAGGCTCCCATTTCTCCATGGCCTGTCCTGCATTTCTGGTTTTGACACTTTTTTCAGCATGGCCCTTTTGACCGATGGGAAGCGAGACTTCTTTGTAGCGCTGATTTGCCTTTCCAGGTTGCTTGGTTGGCCAAAAAGGGCGTATGCGTTTTTTCCTGAATATATTCAGGAAAAAACGCATACGCCCTTTTTGGCCAAGGGCATCATTGTCAACGTTTTGCCGCTTTTCATGTGCTTTAAAGGCGATTCGAATCTACCTCCTGAAATCTGTTTCCTGCAATTCTGCCTTGATTTCAAATCCTCTTCTTTGCCTTCCCTCAATATATTTGTGGACGAGAGTTATCATTTATAACTCTGCAGGTTTGTGAATTGCAGTGCCCTGAAGCTCCATTTTACAAGTCGCTTTTTTGGGAGCTGGCCGCAAAAGCGCAGGATGGCTTCAGGCCCTGTTCTGGTTCCGGGGGGCAGGCTGAGCCTGTGGTTAATTCTTCTTCCTGATGGGAAAATAGAGTGACCTGTGCCTGTCCCAACACCAAGAGCTAGTCTCTCATTGGTTCCCCGTCTTCCCGTTCATCCTCAGGACAAATTGCAACCTGTACGGAACAGGAGGTTAAAGGTGCTGATGCTCCAAGTAGGGAGATTGCTAGTAAAGTGGCTGGAATGGCGAACCCGAGCACAAGGAGATGAGAAATGAGGTGCGTTTTAGAAACCTTTCCCCATCACACGGTGTACCATCTTCTGGGTTTCTCATGCATGTTTTCGATGTAGGAAGATGTCCTTGAACCTGGAGATTTGGGACCCATGCGATGGGTAGCACGCAGTATTACTTAAAGGATCTGCGTTTGCTCACCCAACCTCACCAAACCTCTCAGCCCCAAGAGTGTCCACCCTTATGTCTCATCCAGCTGTGGGTCTAGATATGGTCAATCCAGGTTGCATCACAGCCCCTGAACGAATTGTGTAAGAATTTCTCTCTCTTTCCCTGTCTTTGTTTCATGGGTTTTTAAAAGTAATTTATTTTTATAATGGGGTTTAGCTGCTTTTCACGGCTGTGTTTATGCCGCTTTACACCCACTTGACACACTAACAGAGAGATATCAATACATAGGTTTTAAGATTATTACTAGTCAGATATATTCTTGTGCCGTGAATCGGGCGTGTTGAGTCCAGTTCTCTGAGCAAGGAGTAGGTCTTGTCTATTACATATTGGGTTTATGGAACGGTATCTGAGCTAATTTGAAACTCTTGTTTTATGTATCACCCCACCTCACCTTTCCCGTTAAGCAGCCATAGTGTGTTTTCTGCATGTGTGACTCTGTTCTGTTTTGTAATTCAGTTCAAGTGTAACGGTTTTTACATTCCCTCTATAAGTGACACCTTATGAGAAGTGTCCTTTTCTGTGTGACTTATTTCACTTAGAATCGTCTTACCTAAATCCACTCATCATGCTGCTACTAGCCTTATGACATTGATTTCATGGCTGAGTGATATTCCATTGTACATAAGGACCACAACCTTTTGATCCATTTTTCGCTTTCCTGGGATATTTAAGGTGGAATGAAGTGGAGGTCCTTGTCAACAGAGCAGCCCTAAACTTTGGGGTGCTTGTGTCTTGCTGATTTTCAATTTTCCCACTTTATCCCCCCATGCGTGGAAGTGCCCTATGCTCTCTTAGCTGTGTTTTTTAGATGTTTCAGGACACACCGTACACTTCTCCAGAGTGGCTGTTGGCAATTTACATCCCGCCCATCAGTGTAGCAAGGCTCCCATTTCTCCATGGCCTGTCCTGCATTTCTGGTTTTGACACTTTTTTCAGCATGGCCCTTTTGACCGATGGGAAGCGAGACTTCTTTGTAGCGCTGATTTGCCTTTCCAGGTTGCTTGGTTGGCCAAAAAGGGCGTATGCGTTTTTTCCTGAATATATTCAGGAAAAAACGCATACGCCCTTTTTGGCCAAGGGCATCATTGTCAACGTTTTGCCGCTTTTCATGTGCTTTAAAGGCGATTCGAATCTACCTCCTGAAATCTGTTTCCTGCAATTCTGCCTTGATTTCAAATCCTCTTCTTTGCCTTCCCTCAATATATTTGTGGACGAGAGTTGTCATTTATAACTCTGCAGGTTTGTGAATTGCAGTGCCCTGAAGCTCCATTTTACAAGTCGCTTTTTTGGGAGCTGGCCGCAAAAGCGCAGGATGGCTTCAGGCCCTGTTCTGGTTCCGGGGGGCAGGCTGAGCCTGTGGTTAATTCTTCTTCCTGATGGGAAAATAGAGTGACCTGTGCCTGTCCCAACACCAAGAGCTAGTCTCTCATTGGTTCCCCGTCTTCCCGTTCATCCTCAGGACAAATTGCAACCTGTACGGAACAGGAGGTTAAAGGTGCTGATGCTCCAAGTAGGGAGATTGCTAGTAAAGTGGCTGGAATGGCGAACCCGAGCACAAGGAGATGAGAAATGAGGTGCGTTTTAGAAACCTTTCCCCATCACACGGTGTACCATCTTCTGGGTTTCTCATGCATGTTTTCGATGTAGGAAGATGCCCTTGAACCTGGAGATTTGGGACCCATGCGATGGGTAGCACGCAGTATTACTTAAAGGATCTGCGTTTGCTCACCCAACCTCACCAAACCTCTCAGCCCCAAGAGTGTCCACCCTTATGTCTCATCCAGCTGTGGGTCTAGATATGGTCAATCCAGGTTGCATCACAGCCCCTGAACGAATTGTGTAAGAATTTCTCTCTCTTTCCCTGTCTTTGTTTCATGGGTTTTTAAAAGTAATTTATTTTTATAATGGGGTTTAGCTGCTTTTCACGGCTGTGTTAATGCCGCTTTACACCCACTTGACACACTAACAGAGAGATATCAATACATAGGTTTTAAGATTATTACTAGTCAGATATATTCTTGTGCGGTGAATCGGGCGTGTTGAGTCCAGTTCTCTGAGCAAGGAGTAGGTCTTGTCTATTACATATTGGGTTTATGGAACGGTATCTGAGCTAATTTGAAACTCTTGTTTTATGTATCACCCCACCTCACCTTTCCCGTTAAGCAGCCATAGTGTGTTTTCTGCATGTGTGACTCTGTTCTGTTTTGTAATTCAGTTCAAGTGTAACGGTTTTTACATTCCCTCTATAAGTGACACCTTATGAGAAGTGTCCTTTTCTGTGTGACTTATTTCACTTAGAATCGTCTTACCTAAATCCACTCATCATGCTGCTACTAGCCTTATGACATTGATTTCATGGCTGAGTGATATTCCATTGTACATAAGGAATACAACTTTTTGATCCATTTTTCGCTTTCCTGGGATATTTAAGGTGGAATGAAGTGGAGGTCCTTGTCAACAGAGCAGCCCTAACCTTTGGGGTGCTTGTGTCTTGCTGATTTTCAATTTTCCCACTTTATCCCCCCATGCGTGGAAGTGCCCTATGCTCTCTAAGCTGTGTTTTTTAGATGTTTCAGGACACACCGTACACTTCTCCAGAGTGGCTGTTGGCAATTTACATCCTGCCCATCAGTGTAGCAAGGCTCCCATTTCTCCATGGCCTGTCCTGCATTTCTGGTTTTGACACTTTTTTCAGCATGGCCCTTTTGACCGATGGGAAGCGAGACTTCTTTGTAGCGCTGATTTGCCTTTCCAGGTTGCTTGGTTGGCCAAAAAGGGCGTATGCGTTTTTTCCTGAATATATTCAGGAAAAAACGCATACGCCCTTTTTGGCCAAGGGCATCATTGTCAACGTTTTGCCGCTTTTCATGTGCTTTAAAGGCGATTCGAATCTACCTCCTGAAATCTGTTTCCTGCAATTCTTCCTTGATTTCAAATCCTCTTCTTTGCCTTCCCTCAATATATTTGTGGACGAGAGTTATCATTTATAACTCTGCAGGTCTGTGAATTGCAGTGCCCTGAAGCTCCATTTTACAAGTCGCTTTTTTGGGAGCTGGCCGCAAAAGCGCAGGATGGCTTCAGGCCCTGTTCTGGTTCCGGGGGGCAGGCTGAGCCTGTGGTTAATTCTTCTTCCCGATGGGAAAATAGAGTGACCTGTGCCTGTCCCAACACCAAGAGCTAGTCTCTCATTGGTTCCCCGTCTTCCCGTTCATCCTCAGGACAAATTGCAACCTGTACGGAACAGGAGGTTAAAGGTGCTGATGCTCCAAGTAAGGAGATTGCTAGTAAAGTGGCTGCAATGGCGAACCCGAGCACAAGGAGATGAGAAATGAGGTGCGTTTTAGAAACCTTTCCCCATCACACGGTGTACCATCTTCTGGGTTTCTCATGCATGTTTTCGATGTAGGAAGATGCCCTTGAACCTGGAGATTTGGGACCCATGTGTTGGGTAGCACGCAGTATTATTTAAAGGATCTGCGTTTGCTCACCCAACCTCACCAAACCTCTCAGCCCCAAGAGTGTCCACCCTTATGTCTCATCCAGCTGTGGGTCTAGATATGGTCAATCCAGGTTGCATCACAGCCCCTGAACGAATTGTGTAAGAATTTCTCTCTCTTTCCCTGTCTTTGTTTCATGGGTTTTTAAAAGTAATTTATTTTTATAATGGGGTTTAGCTGCTTTTCACGGCTGTGTTTATGCCGCTTTACACCCACTTGACACACTAACAGAGAGATATCAATACATAGGTTTTAAGATTATTACTAGTCAGATATATTCTTGTGCGGTGAATCGGGCGTGTTGAGTCCAGTTCTCTGAGCAAGGAGTAGGTCTTGTCTATTACATATTGGGTTTATGGAACGGTATCTGAGCTAATTTGAAACTCTTGTTTTATGTATCACCCCACCTCACCTTTCCCGTTAAGCAGCCATAGTGTGTTTTCTGCATGTGTGACTCTGTTCTGTTTTGTAATTCAGTTCAAGTGTAACGGTTTTTACATTCCCTCTATAAGTGACACCTTATGAGAAGTGTCCTTTTCTGTGTGACTTATTTCACTTAGAATCGTCTTACCTAAATCCACTCATCATGCTGCTACTAGCCTTATGACATTGATTTCATGGCTGAGTGATATTCCATTGTACATAAGGAATACAACTTTTTGATCCATTTTTCGCTTTCCTGGGATATTTAAGGTGGAATGAAGTGGAGGTCCTTGTCAACAGAGCAGCCCTAACCTTTGGGGTGCTTGTGTCTTGCTGATTTTCAATTTTCCCACTTTATCCCCCCATGCGTGGAAGTGCCCTATGCTCTCTAAGCTGTGTTTTTTAGATGTTTCAGGACACACCGTACACTTCTCCAGAGTGGCTGTTGGCAATTTACATCCTGCCCATCAGTGTAGCAAGGCTCCCATTTCTCCATGGCCTGTCCTGCATTTCTGGTTTTGACACTTTTTTCAGCATGGCCCTTTTGACCGATGGGAAGCGAGACTTCTTTGTAGCGCTGATTTGCCTTTCCAGGTTGCTTGGTTGGCCAAAAAGGGCGTATGCGTTTTTTCCTGAATATATTCAGGAAAAAACGCATACGCCCTTTTTGGCCAAGGGCATCATTGTCAACGTTTTGCCGCTTTTCATGTGCTTTAAAGGCGATTCGAATCTACCTCCTGAAATCTGTTTCCTGCAATTCTGCCTTGATTTCAAATCCTCTTCTTTGCCTTCCCTCAATATATTTGTGGACGAGAGTTATCATTTATAACTCTGCAGGTCTGTGAATTGCAGTGCCCTGAAGCTCCATTTTACAAGTCGCTTTTTTGGGAGCTGGCCGCAAAAGCGCAGGATGGCTTCAGGCCCTGTTCTGGTTCCGGGGGGCAGGCTGAGCCTGTGGTTAATTCTTCTTCCCGATGGGAAAATAGAGTGACCTGTGCCTGTCCCAACACCAAGAGCTAGTCTCTCATTGGTTCCCCGTCTTCCCGTTCATCCTCAGGACAAATTGCAACCTGTACGGAACAGGAGGTTAAAGGTGCTGATGCTCCAAGTAAGGAGATTGCTAGTAAAGTGGCTGCAATGGCGAACCCGAGCACAAGGAGATGAGAAATGAGGTGCGTTTTAGAAACCTTTCCCCATCACACGGTGTACCATCTTCTGGGTTTCTCATGCATGTTTTCGATGTAGGAAGATGCCCTTGAACCTGGAGATTTGGGACCCATGCGATGGGTAGCACGCAGTATTACTTAAAGGATCTGCGTTTGCTCACCCAACCTCACCAAACCTCTCAGCCCCAAGAGTGTCCACCCTTATGTCTCATCCAGCTGTGGGTCTAGATATGGTCAATCCAGGTTGCATCACAGCCCCTGAACGAATTGTGTAAGAATTTCTCTCTCTTTCCCTGTCTTTGTTTCATGGGTTTTTAAAAGTAATTTATTTTTATAATGGGGTTTAGCTGCTTTTCACGGCTGTGTTTATGCCGCTTTACACCCACTTGACACACTAACAGAGAGATATCAATACATAGGTTTTAAGATTATTACTAGTCAGATATATTCTTGTGCGGTGAATCGGGCGTGTTGAGTCCAGTTCTCTGAGCAAGGAGTAGGTCTTGTCTATTACATATTGGGTTTATGGAACGGTATCTGAGCTAATTTGAAACTCTTGTTTTATGTATCACCCCACCTCACCTTTCCCGTTAAGCAGCCATAGTGTGTTTTCTGCATGTGTGACTCTGTTCTGTTTTGTAATTCAGTTCAAGTGTAACGGTTTTTACATTCCCTCTATAAGTGACACCTTATGAGAAGTGTCCTTTTCTGTGTGACTTATTTCACTTAGAATCGTCTTACCTAAATCCACTCATCATGCTGCTACTAGCCTTATGACATTGATTTCATGGCTGAGTGATATTCCATTGTACATAAGGACCACAAACTTTTGATCCATTTTTCGCTTTCCTGGGATATTTAAGGTGGAATGAAGTGGAGGTCCTTGTCAACAGAGCAGCCCTAAACTTTGGGGTGCTTGTGTCTTGCTGATTTTCAATTTTCCCACTTTATCCCCCCATGCGTGGAAGTGCCCTATGCTCTCTAAGCTGTGTTTTTTAGATGTTTCAGGACACACCGTACATTTCTCCAGAGTGGCTGTTGGCAATTTACATCCCGCCCATCAGTGTAGCAAGGCTCCCATTTCTCCATGGCCTGTCCTGCATTTCTGGTTTTGACACTTTTTTCAGCATGGCCCTTTTGACCGATGGGAAGCGAGACTTCTTTGTAGCGCTGATTTGCCTTTCCAGGTTGCTTGGTTGGCCAAAAAGGGCGTATGCGTTTTTTCCTGAATATATTCAGGAAAAAACGCATACGCCCTTTTTGGCCAAGGGCATCATTATCAACGTTTTGCCGCATTTCATGTGCTTTAAAGGCGATTCGAATCTACCTTCTGAAATCTGTTTCCTGCAATTCTGCCTTGATTTCAAATCCTCTTCTTTGCCTTCCCTCAATATATTTGTGGACGAGAGTTATCATTTATAACTCTGCAGGTTTGTGAATTGCAGTGCCCTGAAGCTCCATTTTACAAGTCGCTTTTTTGGGAGCTGGCCGCAAAAGCGCAGGATGGCTTCAGGCCCTGTTCTGGTTCCGGGGGGCAGGCTGAGCCTGTGGTTAATTCTTCTTCCTGATGGGAAAATAGAGTGACCTGTGCCTGTCCCAACACCAAGAGCTAGTCTCTCATTGGTTCCCCGTCTTCCCGTTCATCCTCAGGACAAATTGCAACCTGTACGGAACAGGAGGTTAAAGGTGCTGATGCTCCAAGTAGGGAGATTGCTAGTAAAGTGGCTGGAATGGCGAACCCGAGCACAAGGAGATGAGAAATGAGGTGCGTTTTAGAAACCTTTCCCCATCACACGGTGTACCATCTTCTGGGTTTCTCATGCATGTTTTCGATGTAGGAAGATGCCCTTGAACCTGGAGATTTGTGACCCATGCGATGGGTAGCACGCAGTATTACTTTAAAGGGTCTGCGTTTGCTCACCCAACCTCACCAAACCTCTCAGCCCCAAGAGTGTCCACCCTTATGTCTCATCCAGCTGTGGGTCTAGATATGGTCAATCCAGGTTGCATCACAGCCCCTGAACGAATTGTGTAAGAATTTCTCTCTCTTTCCCTGTCTTTGTTTCATGGGTTTTTAAAAGTAATTTATTTTTATAATGGGGTTTAGCTGCTTTTCACGGCTGTGTTAATGCCGCTTTACACCCACTTGACACACTAACAGAGAGATATCAATACATAGGTTTTAAGATTATTACTAGTCAGATATATTCTTGTGCGGTGAATCGGGCGTGTTGAGTCCAGTTCTCTGAGCAAGGAGTAGGTCTTGTCTATTACATATTGGGTTTATGGAACGGTATCTGAGCTAATTTGAAACTCTTGTTTTATGTATCACCCCTCCTCACCTTTCCCGTTAAGCAGCCATAGTGTGTTTTCTGCATGTGTGACTCTGTTCTGTTTTGTAATTCAGTTCAAGTGTAACGGTTTTTACATTCCCTCTATAAGTGACACCTTATGAGAAGTGTCCTTTTCTGTGTGACTTATTTCACTTAGAATCGTCTTACCTAAATCCACTCATCATGCTGCTACTAGCCTTATGACATTGATTTCATGGCTGAGTGATATTCCATTGTACATAAGGACCACAACTTTTTGATCCATTTTTCGCTTTCCTGGGATATTTAAGGTGGAATGAAGTGGAGGTCCTTGTCAACAGAGCAGCCCTAAACTTTGGGGTGCTTGTGTCTTGCTGATTTTCAATTTTCCCACTTTATCCCCCCATGCGTGGAAGTGCCCTATGCTCTCTAAGCTCTGTTTTTTAGATGTTTCAGGACACACCGTACACTTCTCCAGAGTGGCTGTTGGCAATTTACATCCTGCCCATCAGTGTAGCAAGGCTCCCATTTCTCCATGGCCTGTCCTGCATTTCTGGTTTTGACACTTTTTTCAGCATGGCCCTTTTGACCGATGGGAAGCGAGACTTCTTTGTAGCGCTGATTTGCCTTTCCAGGTTGCTTGGTTGGCCAAAAAGGGCGTATGCGTTTTTTCCTGAATATATTCAGGAAAAAACGCATACGCCCTTTTTGGCCAAGGGCATCATTGTCAACGTTTTGCCGCTTTTCATGTGCTTTAAAGGCGATTCGAATCTACCTCCTGAAATCTGTTTCCTGCAATTCTGCCTTGATTTCAAATCCTCTTCTTTGCCTTCCCTCAATATATTTGTGGACGAGAGTTATCATTTATAACTCTGCAGGTCTGTGAATTGCAGTGCCCTGAAGCTCCATTTTACAAGTCGCTTTTTTGGGAGCTGGCCGCAAAAGCGCAGGATGGCTTCAGGCCCTGTTCTGGTTCCGGGGGGCAGGCTGAGCCTGTGGTTAATTCTTCTTCCTGATGGGAAAATAGAGTGACCTGTGCCTGTCCCAACACCAAGAGCTAGTCTCTCATTGGTTCCCCGTCTTCCCGTTCATCCTCAGGACAAATTGCAACCTGTACGGAACAGGAGGTTAAAGGTGCTGATGCTCCAAGTAGGGAGATTGCTAGTAAAGTGGCTGGAATGGCGAACCCGAGCACAAGGAGATGAGAAATGAGGTGCGTTTTAGAAACCTTTCCCCATCACACGGTGTACCATCTTCTGGGTTTCTCATGCATGTTTTCGATGTAGGAAGATGCCCTTGAACCTGGAGATTTGGGACCCATGCGATGGGTAGCACGCAGTATTACTTTAAAGGGTCTGCGTTTGCTCACCCAACCTCACCAAACCTCTCAGCCCCAAGAGTGTCCACCCTTATGTCTCATCCAGCTGTGGGTCTAGATATGGTCAATCCAGGTTGCATCACAGCCCCTGAACGAATTGTGTAAGAATTTCTCTCTCTTTCCCTGTCTTTGTTTCATGGGTTTTTAAAAGTAATTTATTTTTATAATGGGGTTTAGCTGCTTTTCACGGCTGTGTTTATGCCGCTTTACACCCACTTGACACACTAACAGAGAGATATCAATACATAGGTTTTAAGATTATTACTAGTCAGATATATTCTTGTGCGGTGAATCGGGCGTGTTGAGTCCAGTTCTCTGAGCAAGGAGTAGGTCTTGTCTATTACATATTGGGTTTATGGAACGGTATCTGAGCTAATTTGAAACTCTTGTTTTATGTATCACCCCACCTCACCTTTCCCGTTAAGCAGCCATAGTGTGTTTTCGGCATGTGTGACTCTGTTCTGTTTTGTAATTCAGTTCAAGTGTAACGGTTTTTACATTCCCTCTATAAGTGACACCTTATGAGAAGTGTCCTTTTCTGTGTGACTTATTTCACTTAGAATCGTCTTACCTAAATCCACTCATCATGCTGCTACTAGCCTTATGACATTGATTTCATGGCTGAGTGATATTCCATTGTACATAAGGACCACAACTTTTTGATCCATTTTTCGCTTTCCTGGGATATTTAAGGTGGAATGAAGTGGAGGTCCTTGTCAACAGAGCAGCCCTAAACTTTGGGGTGCTTGTGTCTTGCTGATTTTCAATTTTCCCACTTTATCCCCCCATGCGTGGAAGTGCCCTATGCTCTCTAAGCTGTGTTTTTTAGATGTTTCAGGACACACCGTACACTTATCCAGAGTGGCTGTTGGCAATTTACATCCTGCCCATCAGTGTAGCAAGGCTCCCATTTCTCCATGGAATGTGCTGCATTTCTGGTTTTGACACTTTTTTCAGCATGGCCCTTTTGACCGATGGGAAGCGAGACTTCTTTGTAGCGCTGATTTGCCTTTCCAGGTTGCTTGGTTGGCCAAAAAGGGCGTATGCGTTTTTTCCTGAATATATTCAGGAAAAAACGCATACGCCCTTTTTGGCCAAGGGCATCATTGTCAACGTTTTGCCGCTTTTCATGTGCTTTAAAGGCGATTCGAATCTACCTCCTGAAATCTGTTTCCTGCAATTCTGCCTTGATTTCAAATCCTCTTCTTTGCCTTCCCTCAATATATTTGTGGACGAGAGTTATCATTTATAACTCTGCAGGTCTGTGAATTGCAGTGCCCTGAAGCTCCATTTTACAAGTCGCTTTTTTGGGAGCTGGCCGCAAAAGCGCAGGATGGCTTCAGGCCCTGTTCTGGTTCCGGGGGGCAGGCTGAGCCTGTGGTTAATTCTTCTTCCTGATGGGAAAATAGAGTGACCTGTGCCTGTCCCAACACCAAGAGCTAGTCTCTCATTGCTTCCCCGTCTTCCCGTTCATCCTCAGGACAAATTGCAACCTGTACGGAACAGGAGGTTAAAGGTGCTGATGCTCCAAGTAGGGAGATTGCTAGTAAAGTGGCTGGAATGGCGAACCCGAGCACAAGGAGATGAGAAATGAGGTGCGTTTTAGAAACCTTTCCCCATCACACGGTGTACCATCTTCTGGGTTTCTCATGCATGTTTTCGATGTAGGAAGATGCCCTTGAACCTGGAGATTTGGGACCCATGCGATGGGTAGCACGCAGTATTACTTTAAAGGGTCTGCGTTTGCTCACCCAACCTCACCAAACCTCTCAGCCCCAAGAGTGTCCACCCTTATGTCTCATCCAGCTGTGGGTCTAGATATGGTCAATCCAGGTTGCATCACAGCCCCTGAACGAATTGTGTAAGAATTTCTCTCTCTTTCCCTGTCTTTGTTTCATGGGTTTTTAAAAGTAATTTATTTTTATAATGGGGTTTAGCTGCTTTTCACGGCTGTGTTTATGCCGCTTTACACCCACTTGACACACTAACAGAGAGATATCAATACATAGGTTTTAAGATTATTACTAGTCAGATATATTCTTGTGCGGTGAATCGGGCGTGTTGAGTCCAGTTCTCTGAGCAAGGAGTAGGTCTTGTCTATTACATATTGGGTTTATGGAACGGTATCTGAACTAATTTGAAACTCTTGTTTTATGTATCACCCCACCTCACCTTTCCCGTTAAGCAGCCATAGTGTGTTTTCTGCATGTGTGACTCTGTTCTGTTTTGTAATTCAGTTCAAGTGTAACGGTTTTTACATTCCCTCTATAAGTGACACCTTATGAGAAGTGTCCTTTTCTGTGTGACTTATTTCACTTAGAATCGTCTTACCTAAATCCACTCATCATGCTGCTACTAGCCTTATGACATTGATTTCATGGCTGAGTGATATTCCATTGTACATAAGGAATACAACTTTTTGATCCATTTTTCGCTTTCCTGGGATATTTAAGGTGGAATGAAGTGGAGGTCCTTGTCAACAGAGCAGCCCTAAACTTTGGGGTGCTTGTGTCTTGCTGATTTTCAATTTTCCCACTTTATCCCCCCATGCGTGGAAGTGCCCTATGCTCTCTAAGCTGTGTTTTTTAGATGTTTCAGGACACACCGTACACTTCTCCAGAGTGGCTGTTGGCAATTTACATCCTGCCCATCAGTGTAGCAAGGCTCCCATTTCTCCATGGCCTGTCCTGCATTTCTGGTTTTGACACTTTTTTCAGCATGGCCCTTTTGACCGATGGGAAGCGAGACTTCTTTGTAGCGCTGATTTGCCTTTCCAGGTTGCTTGGTTGGCCAAAAAGGGCGTATGCGTTTTTTCCTGAATATATTCAGGAAAAAACGCATACGCCCTTTTTGGCCAAGGGCATCATTGTCAACGTTTTGCCGCTTTTCATATGCTTTAAAGGCGATTCGAATCTACCTCCTGAAATCTGTTTCCTGCAATTCTGCCTTGATTTCAAATCCTCTTCTTTGCCTTCCCTCAATATATTTGTGGACGAGAGTTATCATTTATAACTCTGCAGGTTTGTGAATTGCAGTGCCCAGAAGCTCCATTTTACAAGTCGCTTTTTTGGGAGATGGCCGCAAAAGCGCAGGATGGCTTCAGGCCCTGTTCTGGTTCTGGGGGGCAGGCTGAGCCTGTGGTTAATTCTTCTTCCTGATGGGAAAATAGAGTGACCTGTGCCTGTCCCAACACCAAGAGCTAGTCTCTCATTGGTTCCCCGTCTTCCCGTTCATCCTCAGGACAAATTGCAACCTGTACGGAACAGGAGGTTAAAGGTGCAGATGCTCCAAGTAGGGAGATTGCTAGTAAAGTGGCTGGAATGGCGAACCCGAGCACAAGGAGATGAGAAATGAGGTGCGTTTTAGAAACCTTTCCCCATCACCCGGTGTACCATCTTCTGGGTTTCTCATGCATGTTTTCGATGTAGGAAGATGCCCTTGAACCTGGAGATTTGGGACCCATGCGATGGGTAGCACGCAGTATTACTTTAAAGGGTCTGCGTTTGCTCACCCAACCTCACCAAACCTCTCAGCCCCAAGAGTGTCCACCCTTATGTCTCATCCAGCTGTGGGTCTAGATATGGTCAATCCAGGTTGCATCACAGCCCCTGAACGAATTGTGTAAGAATTTCTCTCTCTTTCCCTGTCTTTGTTTCATGGGTTTTTAAAAGTAATTTATTTTTATAATGGGGTTTAGCTGCTTTTCACGGCTGTGTTTATGCCGCTTTACACCCACTTGACACACTAACAGAGAGATATCAATACATAGGTTTTAAGATTATTACTAGTCAGATATATTCTTGTGCGGTGAATCGGGCGTGTTGAGTCCAGTTCTCTGAGCAAGGAGTAGGTCTTGTCTATTACATATTGGGTTTATGGAACGGTATCTGAGCTAATTTGAAACTCTTGTTTTATGTATCACCCCACCTCACCTTTCCCGTTAAGCAGCCATAGTGTGTTTTCTGCATGTGTGACTCTGTTCTGTTTTGTAATTCAGTTCAAGTGTAACGGTTTTTACATTCCCTCTATAAGTGACACCTTATGAGAAGTGTCCTTTTCTGTGTGACTTATTTCACTTAGAATCCTCTTACCTAAATCCACTCATCATGCTGCTACTAGCCTTATGACATTGATTTCATGGCTGAGTGATATTCCAGTGTACATAAGGACCACAACTTTTTTATCCATTTTTCGCTTTCCTGGGATATTTAAGGTGGAATGAAGTGGAGGTCCTTGTCAACAGAGCAGCCCTAAACTTTGGGGTGCTTGTGTCTTGCTGATTTTCAATTTTCCCACTTTACCCCCCCATGCGTGGAAGTGCCCTATGCTCTCTAAGCTGTGTTTTTTAGATGTTTCAGGACACACCGTACACTTCTCCAGAGTGGCTGTTGGCAATTTACATCCCGCCCATCAGTGTAGCAAGGCTCCCATTTCTCCATGGCCTGTCCTGCATTTCTGGTTTTGACACTTTTTTCAGCATGGCCCTTTTGACCGATGGGAAGCGAGACTTCTTTGTAGCGCTGATTTGCCTTTCCAGGTTGCTTGGTTGGCCAAAAAGGGCGTATGCGTTTTTTCCTGAATATATTCAGGAAAAAACGCATACGCCCTTTTTGGCCAAGGGCATCATTGTCAACGTTTTGCCGCTTTTCATGTGCTTTAAAGGCGATTCGAATCTACCTCCTGAAATCTGTTTCCTGCAATTCTGCCTTGATTTCAAATCCTCTTCTTTGCCTTCCCTCAATATATTTGTGGACGAGAGTTATCATTTATAACTCTGCAGGTTTGTGAATTGCAGTGCCCTGAAGCTCCATTTTACAAGTCGCTTTTTTGGGAGCTGGCCGCAAAAGCGCAGGATGGCTTCAGGCCCTGTTCTGGTTCCGGGGGGCAGGCTGAGCCTGTGGTTAATTCTTCTTCCTGATGGGAAAATAGAGTGACCTGTGCCTGTCCCAACACCAAGAGCTAGTCTCTCATTGGTTCCCCGTCTTCTCGTTCATCCTCAGGACAAATTGCAACCTGTACGGAACAGGAGGTTAAAGGTGCTGATGCTCCAAGTAGGGAGATTGCTAGTAAAGTGGCTGGAATGGCGAACCCGAGCACAAGGAGATGAGAAATGAGGTGCGTTTTAGAAACCTTTCCCCATCACACGGTGTACCATCTTCTGGGTTTCTCATGCATGTTTTCGATGTAGGAAAATGCCCTTGAACCTGGAGATTTGGGACCCATACGATGGTAGCACGCAGTATTACTTTAAAGGGTCTGCGTTTGCTCACCCAACCTCACCAAACCTCTCAGCCCCAAGAGTGTCCACTCTTATGTCTCATCCAGCTGTGGGTCTAGATATGGTCAATCCAGGTTGCATCACAGCCCCTGAACGAATTGTGTAAGAATTTCTCTCTCTTTCCCTGTCTTTGTTTCATGGGTTTTTAAAAGTAATTTATTTTTATAATGGGGTTTAGCTGCTTTTCACGGCTGTGTTTATGCCGCTTTACACCCACTTGACACACTAACAGAGAGATATCAATACATAGGTTTTAAGATTATTACTAGTCAGATATATTCTTGTGCGGTGAATCGGGAATGTTGAGTCCAGTTCTCTGAGCAAGGAGTAGGTCTTGTCTATTACATATTGGGTTTATGGAACGGTATCTGAGCTAATTTGAAACTCTTGTTTTATGTATCACCCCACCTCACCTTTCCCGTTAAGCAGCCATAGTGTGTTTTCTGCATGTGTGACTCTGTTCTGTTTTGTAATTCAGTTCAAGTGTAACGGTTTTTACATTCCCTCTATAAGTGACACCTTATGAGAAGTGTCCTTTTCTGTGTGACTTATTTCACTTAGAATCGTCTTACCTAAATCCACTCATCATGCTGCTACTAGCCTTATGACATTGATTTCATGGCTGAGTGATATTCCATTGTACATAAGGACCACAACTTTTTGATCCATTTTTCGCTTTCCTGGGATATTTAAGGTGGAATGAAGTGGAGGTCCTTGTCAACAGAGCAGCCCTAAACTTTGGGGTGCTTGTGTCTTGCTGATTTTCAATTTTCCCACTTTATCCCCCCATGCGTGGAAGTGCCCTATGCTCTCTAAGCTGTGTTTTTTAGATGTTTCAGGACACACCGTACACTTCTCCAGAGTGGCTGTTGGCAATTTACATCCCGCCCATCAGTGTAGCAAGGCTCCCATTTCTCCATGGCCTGTCCTGCATTTCTGGTTTTGACACTTTTTTCAGCATGGCCCTTTTGACCGATGGGAAGCGAGACTTCTTTGTAGCGCTGATTTGCCTTTCCAGGTTGCTTGGTTGGCCAAAAAGGGCGTATGCGTTTTTTCCTGAATATATTCAGGAAAAAACGCATACGCCCTTTTTGGCCAAGGGCATCATTGTCAACGTTTTGCCGCTTTTCATGTGCTTTAAAGGCGATTCGAATCTACCTCCTGAAATCTGTTTCCTGCAATTCTGCCTTGATTTCAAATCCTCTTCTTTGCCTTCCCTCAATATATTTGTGGACGAGAGTTATCATTTATAACTCTGCAGGTTTGTGAATTGCAGTGCCCTGAAGCTCCATTTACAAGTCCCTTTTTTGGGAGCTGGCCGCAAAAGCGCAGGATGGCTTCAGGCCCTGTTCTGGTTCCGGGGGGCAGGCTGAGCCTGTGGTTAATTCTTCTTCCTGATGGGAAAATAGAGTGACCTGTGCCTGTCCCAACACCAAGAGCTAGTCTCTCATTGGTTCCCCGTCTTCCCGTTCATCCTCAGGACAAATTGCAACCTGTACGGAACAGGAGGTTAAAGGTGCTGATGCTCCAAGTAGGGAGATTGCTAGTAAAGTGGCTGGAATGGCGAACCCGAGCACAAGGAGATGAGAAATGAGGTGCGTTTTAGAAACCTTTCCCCATCACACGGTGTACCATCTTCTGGGTTTCTCATGCATGTTTTCGATGTAGGAAGATGCCCTTGAACCTGGAGATTTGGGACCCATGCGATGGGTAGCACGCAGTATTACTTTAAAGGGTCTGCGTTTGCTCACCCAACCTCACCAAACCTCTCAGCCCCAAGAGTGTCCACCCTTATGTCTCATCCAGCTGTGGGTCTAGATATGGTCAATCCAGGTTGCATCACAGCCCCTGAACGAATTGTGTAAGAATTTCTCTCTCTTTCCCTGTCTTTGTTTCATGGGTTTTTAAAAGTAATTTATTTTTATAATGGGGTTTAGCTGCTTTTCACGGCTGTGTTTATGCCGCTTTACACCCACTTGACACACTAACAGAGAGATATCAATACATAGGTTTTAAGATTATTACTAGTCAGATATATTCTTGTGCGGTGAATCGGGCGTGTTGAGTCCAGTTCTCTGAGCAAGGAGTAGGTCTTGTCTATTACATATTGGGTTTATGGAACGGTATCTGAGCTAATTTGAAACTCTTGTTTTATGTATCACCCCACCTCACCTTTCCCGTTAAGCAGCCATAGTGTGTTTTCGGCATGTGTGACTCTGTTCTGTTTTGTAATTCAGTTCAAGTGTAACGGTTTTTACATTCCCTCTATAAGTGACACCTTATGAGAAGTGTCCTTTTCTGTGTGACTTATTTCACTTAGAATCGTCTTACCTAAATCCACTCATCATGCTGCTACTAGCCTTATGACATTGATTTCATGGCTGAGTGATATTCCATTGTACATAAGGACCACAACATTTTTTATCCATTTTTCGCTTTCCTGGGATATTTAAGGTGGAATGAAGTGGAGGTCCTTGTCAACAGAGCAGCCCTAAACTTTGGGGTGCTTGTGTCTTGCTGATTTTCAATTTTCCCAGTTTATCCCCCCATGCGTGGAAGTGCCCTATGCTCTCTTAGCTGTGTTTTTTAGATGTTTCAGGACACACCGTACACTTCTCCAGAGTGGCTGTTGGCAATTTACATCCCGCCCATCAGTGTAGCAAGGCTCCCATTTCTCCATGGCCTGTCCTGCATTTCTGGTTTTGACACTTTTTTCAGCATGGCCCTTTTGACCGATGGGAAGCGAGACTTCTTTGTAGCGCTTATTTGCCTTTCCAGGTTGCTTGGTTGGCCAAAAAGGGCGTATGCGTTTTTTCCTGAATATATTCAGGAAAAAACGCATACGCCCTTTTTGGCCAAGGGCATCATTGTCAACGTTTTGCCGCTTTTCATGTGCTTTAAAGGCGATTCGAATCTACCTCCTGAAATCTGTTTCCTGCAATTCTGCCTTGATTTCAAATCCTCTTCTTTGCCTTCCCTCAATATATTTGTGGACGAGAGTTATCATTTATAACTCTGCAGGTTTGTGAATTGCAGTGCCCTGAAGCTCCATTTACAAGTCCCTTTTTTGGGAGCTGGCCGCAAAAGCGCAGGATGGCTTCAGGCCCTGTTCTGGTTCCGGGGGGCAGGCTGAGCCTGTGGTTAATTCTTCTTCCTGATGGGAAAATAGAGTGACCTGTGCCTGTCCCAACACCAAGAGCTAGTCTCTCATTGGTTCCCCGTCTTCCCGTTCATCCTCAGGACAAATTGCAACCTGTACGGAACAGGAGGTTAAAGGTGCTGATGCTCCAAGTAGGGAGATTACTAGTAAAGTGGCTGGAATGGCGAACCCGAGCACAAGGAGATGAGAAATGAGGTGCGTTTTAGAAACCTTTCCCCATCACACGGTGTACCATCTTCTGGGTTTCTCATGCATGTTTTCGATGTAGGAAGATGCCCTTGAACCTGGAGATTTGGGACCCATGCGATGGGTAGCACGCAGTATTACTTTAAAGGGTCTGCGTTTGCTCACCCAACCTCACCAAACCTCTCAGCCCCAAGAGTGTCCACCCTTATGTCTCATCCAGCTGTGGGTCTAGATATGGTCAATCCAGGTTGCATCACAGCCCCTGAACGAATTGTGTAAGAATTTCTCTCTCTTTCCCTGTCTTTGTTTCATGGGTTTTTAAAAGTAATTTATTTTTATAATGGGGTTTAGCTGCTTTTCACGGCTGTGTTTATGCCGCTTTACACCCACTTGACACACTAACAGAGAGATATCAATACATAGGTTTTAAGATTATTACTAGTCAGATATATTCTTGTGCGGTGAATCGGGCGTGTTGAGTCCAGTTCTCTGAGCAAGGAGTAGGTCTTGTCTATTACATATTGGGTTTATGGAACGGTATCTGAGCTAATTTGAAACTCTTGTTTTATGTATCACCCCACCTCACCTTTCCCGTTAAGCAGCCATAGTGTGTTTTCGGCATGTGTGACTCTGTTCTGTTTTGTAATTCAGTTCAAGTGTAACGGTTTTTACATTCCCTCTATAAGTGACACCTTATGAGAAGTGTCCTTTTCTGTGTGACTTATTTCACTTAGAATCGTCTTACCTAAATCCACTCATCATGCTGCTACTAGCCTTATGATATTGATTTCATGGCTGAGTGATATTCCATTGTACATAAGGACCACAACATTTTTTATCCATTTTTCGCTTTCCTGGGATATTTAAGGTGGAATGAAGTGGAGGTCCTTGTCAACAGAGCAGCCCTAAACTTTGGGGTGCTTGTGTCTTGCTGATTTTCAATTTTCCCAGTTTATCCCCCCATGCGTGGAAGTGCCCTATGCTCTCTTAGCTGTGTTTTTTAGATGTTTCAGGACACACCGTACACTTCTCCAGAGTGGCTGTTGGCAATTTACATCCCGCCCATCAGTGTAGCAAGGCTCCCATTTCTCCATGGCCTGTCCTGCATTTCTGGTTTTGACACTTTTTTCAGCATGGCCCTTTTGACCGATGGGAAGCGAGACTTCTTTGTAGCGCTTATTTGCCTTTCCAGGTTGCTTGGTTGGCCAAAAAGGGCGTATGCGTTTTTTCCTGAATATATTCATGAAAAAACGCATACGCCCTTTTTGGCCAAGGGCATCATTGTCAACGTTTTGCCGCTTTTCATGTGCTTTAAAGGCGATTCGAATCTACCTCCTGAAATCTGTTTCCTGCAATTCTGCCTTGATTTCAAATCCTCTTCTTTGCCTTCCCTCAATATATTTGTGGACGAGAGTTATCATTTATAACTCTGCAGGTTTGTGAATTGCAGTGCCCTGAAGCTCCATTTTACAAGTCGCTTTTTTGGGAGCTGGCCGCAAAAGCGCAGGATGGCTTCAGGCCCTGTTCTGGTTCCGGGGGGCAGGCTGAGCCTGTGGTTAATTCTTCTTCCTGATGGGAAAATAGAGTGACCTGTGCCTGTCCCAACACCAAGAGCTAGTCTCTCATTGGTTCCCCGTCTTCCCGTTCATCCTCAGGACAAATTGCAACCTGTACGGAACAGGAGGTTAAAGGTGCTGATGCTCCAAGTAGGGAGATTGCTAGTAAAGTGGCTGGAATGGCGAACCCGAGCACAAGGAGATGAGAAATGAGGTGCGTTTTAGAAACCTTTCCCCATCACACGGTGTACCATCTTCTGGGTTTCTCATGCATGTTTTCGATGTAGGAAGATGCCCTTGAACCTGGAGATTTGGGACCCATGCGATGGGTAGCACGCAGTATTACTTAAAGGATCTGCGTTTGCTCACCCAACCTCACCAAACCTCTCAGCCCCAAGAGTGTCCACCCTTATGTCTCATCCAGCTGTGGGTCTAGATATGGTCAATCCAGGTTTCATCACAGCCCCTGAACGAATTGTGTAAGAATTTCTCTCTCTTTCCCTGTCTTTGTTTCATGGGTTTTTAAAAGTAATTTATTTTTATAATGGGGTTTAGCTGCTTTTCACGGCTGTGTTTATGCCGCTTTACACCCACTTGACACACTAACAGAGAGATATCAATACATAGGTTTTAAGATTATTACTAGTCAGATATATTCTTGTGCGGTGAATCGGGCGTGTTGAGTCCAGTTCTCTGAGCAAGGAGTAGGTCTTGTCTATTACATATTGGGTTTATGGAATGGTATCTGAGCTAATTTGAAACTCTTGTTTTATGTATCACCCCACCTCACCTTTCCCGTTAAGCAGCCATAGTGTGTTTTCTGCATGTGTGACTCTGTTCTGTTTTGTAATTCAGTTCAAGTGTAACGGTTTTTACATTCCCTCTATAAGTGACACCTTATGAGAAGTGTCCTTTTCTGTGTGACTTATTTCACTTAGAATCGTCTTACCTAAATCCACTCATCATGCTGCTACTAGCCTTATGACATTGATTTCATGGCTGAGTGATATTCCATTGTACATAAGGACCACAACTTTTTGATCCATTTTTCGCTTTCCTGGGATATTTAAGGTGGAATGAAGTGGAGGTCCTTGTCAACAGAGCAGCCCTAAACTTTGGGGTGCTTGTGTCTTGCTGATTTTCAATTTTCCCACTTTATCCCCCCATGCGTGGAAGTGCCCTATGCTCTCTAAGCTGTGTTTTTTAGATGTTTCAGGACACACCGTACACTTCTCCAGAGTGGCTGTTGGCAATTTACATCCCGCCCATCAGTGTAGCAAGGCTCCCATTTCTCCATGGCCTGTCCTGCATTTCTGGTTTTGACACTTTTTTCCGCATGGCCCTTTTGACCGATGGGAAGCGAGACTTCTTTGTAGCGCTGATTTGCCTTTCCAGGTTGCTTGGTTGGCCAAAAAGGGCGTATGCGTTTTTTCCTGAATATATTCAGGAAAAAACGCATACGCCCTTTTTGGCCAAGGGCATCATTGTCAACGTTTTGCCGCTTTTCATGTGCTTTAAAGGCGATTCGAATCTACCTCCTGAAATCTGTTTCCTGCAATTCTTCCTTGATTTCAAATCCTCTTCTTTGCCTTCCCTCAATATATTTGTGGACGAGAGTTATCATTTATAACTCTGCAGGTTTGTGAATTGCAGTGCCCTGAAGCTCCATTTTACAAGTCGCTTTTTTGGGAGCTGGCCGCAAAAGCGCAGGATGGCTTCAGGCCCTGTTCTGGTTCCGGGGGGCAGGCTGAGCCTGTGGTTAATTCTTCTTCCTGATGGGAAAATAGAGTGACCTGTGCCTGTCCCAACACCAAGAGCTAGTCTCTCATTGGTTCCCCGTCTTCCCGTTCATCCTCAGGACAAATTGCAACCTGTACGGAACAGGAGGTTAAAGGTGCTGATGCTCCAAGTAGGGAGATTGCTAGTAAAGTGGCTGGAATGGCGAACCCGAGCACAAGGAGATGAGAAATGAGGTGCGTTTTAGAAACCTTTCCCCATCACACGGTGTACCATCTTCTGGGTTTCTCATGCATGTTTTCGATGTAGGAAGATGCCCTTGAACCTGGAGATTTGGGACCCATGCGATGGGTAGCACGCAGTATTACTTTAAAGGGTCTGCGTTTGCTCACCCAACCTCACCAAACCTCTCAGCCCCAAGAGTGTCCACCCTTATGTCTCTTCCAGCTGTGGGTCTAGATATGGTCAATCCAGGTTGCATCACAGCCCCTGAACGAATTGTGTAAGAATTTCTCTCTCTTTCCCTGTCTTTGTTTCATGGGTTTTTAAAAGTAATTTATTTTTATAATGGGGTTTAGCTGCTTTTCACGGCTGTGTTTATGCCGCTTTACACCCACTTGACACACTAACAGAGAGATATCAATACATAGGTTTTAAGATTATTACTAGTCAGATATATTCTTGTGCGGTGAATCGGGAATGTTGAGTCCAGTTCTCTGAGCAAGGAGTAGGTCTTGTCTATTACATATTGGGTTTATGGAACGGTATCTGAGCTAATTTGAAACTCTTGTTTTATGTATCACCCCACCTCACCTTTCCCGTTAAGCAGCCATAGTGTGTTTTCTGCATGTGTGACTCTGTTCTGTTTTGTAATTCAGTTCAAGTGTAACGGTTTTTACATTCCCTCTATAAGTGACACCTTATGAGAAGTGTCCTTTTCTGTGTGACTTATTTCACTTAGAATCGTCTTACCTAAATCCACTCATCATGCTGCTACTAGCCTTATGACATTGATTTCATGGCTGAGTGATATTCCATTGTACATAAGGACCACAACATTTTTTATCCATTTTTCGCTTTCCTGGGATATTTAAGGTGGAATGAAGTGGAGGTCCTTGTCAACAGAGCAGCCCTAAACTTTGGGGTGCTTGTGTCTTGCTGATTTTCAATTTTCCCAGTTTATCCCCCCATGCGTGGAAGTGCCCTATGCTCTCTTAGCTGTGTTTTTTAGATGTTTCAGGACACACCGTACACTTCTCCAGAGTGGCTGTTGGCAATTTACATCCCGCCCATCAGTGTAGCAAGGCTCCCATTTCTCCATGGCCTGTCCTGCATTTCTGGTTTTGACACTTTTTTCAGCATGGCCCTTTTGACCGATGGGAAGCGAGACTTCTTTGTAGCGCTTATTTGCCTTTCCAGGTTGCTTGGTTGGCCAAAAAGGGCGTATGCGTTTTTTCCTGAATATATTCAGGAAAAAACGCATACGCCCTTTTTGGCCAAGGGCATCATTGTCAACGTTTTGCCGCTTTTCATGTGCTTTAAAGGCGATTCGAATCTACCTCCTGAAATCTGTTTCCTGCAATTCTGCCTTGATTTCAAATCCTCTTCTTTGCCTTCCCTCAATATATTTGTGGACGAGAGTTATCATTTATAACTCTGCAGGTTTGTGAATTGCAGTGCCCTGAAGCTCCATTTACAAGTCCCTTTTTTGGGAGCTGGCCGCAAAAGCGCAGGATGGCTTCAGGCCCTGTTCTGGTTCCGGGGGGCAGGCTGAGCCTGTGGTTAATTCTTCTTCCTGATGGGAAAATAGAGTGACCTGTGCCTGTCCCAACACCAAGAGCTAGTCTCTCATTGGTTCCCCGTCTTCCCGTTCATCCTCAGGACAAATTGCAACCTGTACGGAACAGGAGGTTAAAGGTGCTGATGCTCCAAGTAGGGAGATTGCTAGTAAAGTGGCTGGAATGGCGAACCCGAGCACAAGGAGATGAGAAATGAGGTGCGTTTTAGAAACCTTTCCCCATCACACGGTGTACCATCTTCTGGGTTTCTCATGCATGTTTTCGATGTAGGAAGATGCCCTTGAACCTGGAGATTTGGGACCCATGCGATGGGTAGCACGCAGTATTACTTTAAAGGGTCTGCGTTTGCTCACCCAACCTCACCAAACCTCTCAGCCCCAAGAGTGTCCACCCTTATGTCTCATCCAGCTGTGGGTCTAGATATGGTCAATCCAGGTTGCATCACAGCCCCTGAACGAATTGTGTAAGAATTTCTCTCTCTTTCCCTGTCTTTGTTTCATGGGTTTTTAAAAGTAATTTATTTTTATAATGGGGTTTAGCTGCTTTTCACGGCTGTGTTTATGCCGCTTTACACCCACTTGACACACTAACAGAGAGATATCAATACATAGGTTTTAAGATTATTACTAGTCAGATATATTCTTGTGCGGTGAATCGGGCGTGTTGAGTCCAGTTCTCTGAGCAAGGAGTAGGTCTTGTCTATTACATATTGGGTTTATGGAACGGTATCTGAGCTAATTTGAAACTCTTGTTTTATGTATCACCCCACCTCACCTTTCCCGTTAAGCAGCCATAGTGTGTTTTCGGCATGTGTGACTCTGTTCTGTTTTGTAATTCAGTTCAAGTGTAACGGTTTTTACATTCCCTCTATAAGTGACACCTTATGAGAAGTGTCCTTTTCTGTGTGACTTATTTCACTTAGAATCGTCTTACCTAAATCCACTCATCATGCTGCTACTAGCCTTATGACATTGATTTCATGGCTGAGTGATATTCCATTGTACATAAGGACCACAACATTTTTTATCCATTTTTCGCTTTCCTGGGATATTTAAGGTGGAATGAAGTGGAGGTCCTTGTCAACAGAGCAGCCCTAAACTTTGGGGTGCTTGTGTCTTGCTGATTTTCAATTTTCCCAGTTTATCCCCCCATGCGTGGAAGTGCCCTATGCTCTCTTAGCTGTGTTTTTTAGATGTTTCAGGACACACCGTACACTTCTCCAGAGTGGCTGTTGGCAATTTACATCCCGCCCATCAGTGTAGCAACGCTCCCATTTCTCCATGGCCTGTCCTGCATTTCTGGTTTTGACACTTTTTTCAGCATGGCCCTTTTGACCGATGGGAAGCGAGACTTCTTTGTAGCGCTTATTTGCCTTTCCAGGTTGCTTGGTTGGCCAAAAAGGGCGTATGCGTTTTTTCCTGAATATATTCAGGAAAAAACGCATACGCCCTTTTTGGCCAAGGGCATCATTGTCAACGTTTTGCCGCTTTTCATGTGCTTTAAAGGCGATTCGAATCTACCTCCTGAAATCTGTTTCCTGCAATTCTGCCTTGATTTCAAATCCTCTTCTTTGCCTTCCCTCAATATATTTGTGGACGAGAGTTATCATTTATAACTCTGCAGGTTTGTGAATTGCAGTGCCCTGAAGCTCCATTTTACAAGTCGCTTTTTTGGGAGCTGGCCGCAAAAGCGCAGGATGGCTTCAGGCCCTGTTCTGGTTCCGGGGGGCAGGCTGAGCCTGTGGTTAATTCTTCTTCCTGATGGGAAAATAGAGTGACCTGTGCCTGTCCCAACACCAAGAGCTAGTCTCTCATTGGTTCCCCGTCTTCCCGTTCATCCTCAGGACAAATTGCAACCTGTACGGAACAGGAGGTTAAAGGTGCTGATGCTCCAAGTAGGGAGATTGCTAGTAAAGTGGCTGGAATGGCGAACCCGAGCACAAGGAGATGAGAAATGAGGTGCGTTTTAGAAACCTTTCCCCATCACACGGTGTACCATCTTCTGGGTTTCTCATGCATGTTTTCGATGTAGGAAGATGCCCTTGAACCTGGAGATTTGGGACCCATGCGATGGGTAGCACGCAGTATTACTTAAAGGATCTGCGTTTGCTCACCCAACCTCACCAAACCTCTCAGCCCCAAGAGTGTCCACCCTTATGTCTCATCCAGCTGTGGGTCTAGATATGGTCAATCCAGGTTTCATCACAGCCCCTGAACGAATTGTGTAAGAATTTCTCTCTCTTTCCCTGTCTTTGTTTCATGGGTTTTTAAAAGTAATTTATTTTTATAATGGGGTTTAGCTGCTTTTCACGGCTGTGTTTATGCCGCTTTACACCCACTTGACACACTAACAGAGAGATATCAATACATAGGTTTTAAGATTATTACTAGTCAGATATATTCTTGTGCGGTGAATCGGGCGTGTTGAGTCCAGTTCTCTGAGCAAGGAGTAGGTCTTGTCTATTACATATTGGGTTTATGGAACGGTATCTGAGCTAATTTGAAACTCTTGTTTTATGTATCACCCCACCTCACCTTTCCCGTTAAGCAGCCATAGTGTGTTTTCTGCATGTGTGACTCTGTTCTGTTTTGTAATTCAGTTCAAGTGTAACGGTTTTTACATTCCCTCTATAAGTGACACCTTATGAGAAGTGTCCTTTTCTGTGTGACTTATTTCACTTAGAATCGTCTTACCTAAATCCACTCATCATGCTGCTACTAGCCTTATGACATTGATTTCATGGCTGAGTGATATTCCATTGTACATAAGGACCACAACTTTTTGATCCATTTTTCGCTTTCCTGGGATATTTAAGGTGGAATGAAGTGGAGGTCCTTGTCAACAGAGCAGCCCTAAACTTTGGGGTGCTTGTGTCTTGCTGATTTTCAATTTTCCCACTTTATCCCCCCATGCGTGGAAGTGCCCTATGCTCTCTAAGCTGTGTTTTTTAGATGTTTCAGGACACACCGTACACTTCTCCAGAGTGGCTGTTGGCAATTTACATCCCGCCCATCAGTGTAGCAAGGCTCCCATTTCTCCATGGCCTGTCCTGCATTTCTGGTTTTGACACTTTTTTCAGCATGGCCCTTTTGACCGATGGGAAGCGAGACTTCTTTGTAGCGCTGATTTGCCTTTCCAGGTTGCTTGGTTGGCCAAAAAGGGCGTATGCGTTTTTTCCTGAATATATTCAGGAAAAAACGCATACGCCCTTTTTGGCCAAGGGCATCATTGTCAACGTTTTGCCGCTTTTCATGTGCTTTAAAGGCGATTCGAATCTACCTCCTGAAATCTGTTTCCTGCAATTCTGCCTTGATTTCAAATCCTCTTCTTTGCCTTCCCTCAATATATTTGTGGACGAGAGTTATCATTTATAACTCTGCAGGTTTGTGAATTGCAGTGCCCTGAAGCTCCATTTTACAAGTCGCTTTTTTGGGAGCTGGCCGCAAAAGCGCAGGATGGCTTCAGGCCCTGTTCTGGTTCCGGGGGGCAGGCTGAGCCTGTGGTTAATTCTTCTTCCTGATGGGAAAATAGAGTGACCTGTGCCTGTCCCAACACCAAGAGCTAGTCTCTCATTGGTTCCCCGTCTTCCCGTTCATCCTCAGGACAAATTGCAACCTGTACGGAACAGGAGGTTAAAGGTGCTGATGCTCCAAGTAGGGAGATTGCTAGTAAAGTGGCTGGAATGGCGAACCCGAGCACAAGGAGATGAGAAATGAGGTGCGTTTTAGAAACCTTTCCCCATCACACGGTGTACCATCTTCTGGGTTTCTCATGCATGTTTTCGATGTAGGAAGATGCCCTTGAACCTGGAGATTTGGGACCCATGCGATGGGTAGCACGCAGTATTACTTAAAGGATCTGCGTTTGCTCACCCAACCTCACCAAACCTCTCAGCCCCAAGAGTGTCCACCCTTATGTCTCATCCAGCTGTGGGTCTAGATATGGTCAATCCAGGTTTCATCACAGCCCCTGAACGAATTGTGTAAGAATTTCTCTCTCTTTCCCTGTCTTTGTTTCATGGGTTTTTAAAAGTAATTTATTTTTATAATGGGGTTTAGCTGCTTTTCACGGCTGTGTTTATGCCGCTTTACACCCACTTGACACACTAACAGAGAGATATCAATACATAGGTTTTAAGATTATTACTAGTCAGATATATTCTTGTGCGGTGAATCGGGCGTGTTGAGTCCAGTTCTCTGAGCAAGGAGTAGGTCTTGTCTATTACATATTGGGTTTATGGAACGGTATCTGAGCTAATTTGAAACTCTTGTTTTATGTATCACCCCACCTCACCTTTCCCGTTAAGCAGCCATAGTGTGTTTTCTGCATGTGTGACTCTGTTCTGTTTTGTAATTCAGTTCAAGTGTAACGGTTTTTACATTCCCTCTATAAGTGACACCTTATGAGAAGTGTCCTTTTCTGTGTGACTTATTTCACTTAGAATCGTCTTACCTAAATCCACTCATCATGCTGCTACTAGCCTTATGACATTGATTTCATGGCTGAGTGATATTCCATTGTACATAAGGACCACAACATTTTTTATCCATTTTTCGCTTTCCTGGGATATTTAAGGTGGAATGAAGTGGAGGTCCTTGTCAACAGAGCAGCCCTAAACTTTGGGGTGCTTGTGTCTTGCTGATTTTCAATTTTCCCACTTTATCCCCCCATGCGTGGAAGTGCCCTATGCTCTCTTAGCTGTGTTTTTTAGATGTTTCAGGACACACCGTACACTTCTCCAGAGTGGCTGTTGGCAATTTACATCCCGCCCATCAGTGTAGCAAGGCTCCCATTTCTCCATGGCCTGTCCTGCATTTCTGGTTTTGACACTTTTTTCAGCATGGCCCTTTTGACCGATGGGAAGCGAGACTTCTTTGTAGCGCTTATTTGCCTTTCCAGGTTGCTTGGTTGGCCAAAAAGGGCGTATGCGTTTTTTCCTGAATATATTCAGGAAAAAACGCATACGCCCTTTTTGGCCAAGGGCATCATTGTCAACGTTTTGCCGCTTTTCATGTGCTTTAAAGGCGATTCGAATCTACCTCCTGAAATCTGTTTCCTGCAATTCTGCCTTGATTTCAAATCCTCTTCTTTGCCTTCCCTCAATATATTTGTGGACGAGAGTTATCATTTATAACTCTGCAGGTTTGTGAATTGCAGTGCCCTGAAGCTCCATTTACAAGTCCCTTTTTTGGGAGCTGGCCGCAAAAGCGCAGGATGGCTTCAGGCCCTGTTCTGGTTCCGGGGGGCAGGCTGAGCCTGTGGTTAATTCTTCTTCCTGATGGGAAAATAGAGTGACCTGTGCCTGTCCCAACACCAAGAGCTAGTCTCTCATTGGTTCCCCGTCTTCCCGTTCATCCTCAGGACAAATTGCAACCTGTACGGAACAGGAGGTTAAAGGTGCTGATGCTCCAAGTAGGGAGATTACTAGTAAAGTGGCTGGAATGGCGAACCCGAGCACAAGGAGATGAGAAATGAGGTGCGTTTTAGAAACCTTTCCCCATCACACGGTGTACCATCTTCTGGGTTTCTCATGCATGTTTTCGATGTAGGAAGATGCCCTTGAACCTGGAGATTTGGGACCCATGCGATGGGTAGCACGCAGTATTACTTTAAAGGGTCTGCGTTTGCTCACCCAACCTCACCAAACCTCTCAGCCCCAAGAGTGTCCACCCTTATGTCTCATCCAGCTGTGGGTCTAGATATGGTCAATCCAGGTTGCATCACAGCCCCTGAACGAATTGTGTAAGAATTTCTCTCTCTTTCCCTGTCTTTGTTTCATGGGTTTTTAAAAGTAATTTATTTTTATAATGGGGTTTAGCTGCTTTTCACGGCTGTGTTTATGCCGCTTTACACCCACTTGACACACTAACAGAGAGATATCAATACATAGGTTTTAAGATTATTACTAGTCAGATATATTCTTGTGCGGTGAATCGGGCGTGTTGAGTCCAGTTCTCTGAGCAAGGAGTAGGTCTTGTCTATTACATATTGGGTTTATGGAACGGTATCTGAGCTAATTTGAAACTCTTGTTTTATGTATCACCCCACCTCACCTTTCCCGTTAAGCAGCCATAGTGTGTTTTCGGCATGTGTGACTCTGTTCTGTTTTGTAATTCAGTTCAAGTGTAACGGTTTTTACATTCCCTCTATAAGTGACACCTTATGAGAAGTGTCCTTTTCTGTGTGACTTATTTCACTTAGAATCGTCTTACCTAAATCCACTCATCATGCTGCTACTAGCCTTATGACATTGATTTCATGGCTGAGTGATATTCCATTGTACATAAGGACCACAACATTTTTTATCCATTTTTCGCTTTCCTGGGATATTTAAGGTGGAATGAAGTGGAGGTCCTTGTCAACAGAGCAGCCCTAAACTTTGGGGTGCTTGTGTCTTGCTGATTTTCAATTTTCCCAGTTTATCCCCCCATGCGTGGAAGTGCCCTATGCTCTCTTAGCTGTGTTTTTTAGATGTTTCAGGACACACCGTACACTTCTCCAGAGTGGCTGTTGGCAATTTACATCCCGCCCATCAGTGTAGCAAGGCTCCCATTTCTCCATGGCCTGTCCTGCATTTCTGGTTTTGACACTTTTTTCAGCATGGCCCTTTTGACCGATGGGAAGCGAGACTTCTTTGTAGCGCTTATTTGCCTTTCCAGGTTGCTTGGTTGGCCAAAAAGGGCGTATGCGTTTTTTCCTGAATATATTCAGGAAAAAACGCATACGCCCTTTTTGGCCAAGGGCATCATTGTCAACGTTTTGCCGCTTTTCATGTGCTTTAAAGGCGATTCGAATCTACCTCCTGAAATCTGTTTCCTGCAATTCTGCCTTGATTTCAAATCCTCTTCTTTGCCTTCCCTCAATATATTTGTGGACGAGAGTTATCATTTATAACTCTGCAGGTTTGTGAATTGCAGTGCCCTGAAGCTCCATTTTACAAGTCGCTTTTTTGGGAGCTGGCCGCAAAAGCGCAGGATGGCTTCAGGCCCTGTTCTGGTTCCGGGGGGCAGGCTGAGCCTGTGGTTAATTCTTCTTCCTGATGGGAAAATAGAGTGACCTGTGCCTGTCCCAACACCAAGAGCTAGTCTCTCATTGGTTCCCCGTCTTCCCGTTCATCCTCAGGACAAATTGCAACCTGTACGGAACAGGAGGTTAAAGGTGCTGATGCTCCAAGTAGGGAGATTGCTAGTAAAGTGGCTGGAATGGCGAACCCGAGCACAAGGAGATGAGAAATGAGGTGCGTTTTAGAAACCTTTCCCCATCACACGGTGTACCATCTTCTGGGTTTCTCATGCATGTTTTCGATGTAGGAAGATGCCCTTGAACCTGGAGATTTGGGATCCATGCGATGGGTAGCACGCAGTATTACTTAAAGGATCTGCGTTTGCTCACCCAACCTCACCAAACCTCTCAGCCCCAAGAGTGTCCACCCTTATGTCTCATCCAGCTGTGGGTCTAGATATGGTCAATCCAGGTTTCATCACAGCCCCTGAACGAATTGTGTAAGAATTTCTCTCTCTTTCCCTGTCTTTGTTTCATGGGTTTTTAAAAGTAATTTATTTTTATAATGGGGTTTAGCTGCTTTTCACGGCTGTGTTTATGCCGCTTTACACCCACTTGACACACTAACAGAGAGATATCAATACATAGGTTTTAAGATTATTACTAGTCAGATATATTCTTGTGCGGTGAATCGGGCGTGTTGAGTCCAGTTCTCTGAGCAAGGAGTAGGTCTTGTCTATTACATATTGGGTTTATGGAATGGTATCTGAGCTAATTTGAAACTCTTGTTTTATGTATCACCCCACCTCACCTTTCCCGTTAAGCAGCCATAGTGTGTTTTCTGCATGTGTGACTCTGTTCTGTTTTGTAATTCAGTTCAAGTGTAACGGTTTTTACATTCCCTCTATAAGTGACACCTTATGAGAAGTGTCCTTTTCTGTGTGACTTATTTCACTTAGAATCGTCTTACCTAAATCCACTCATCATGCTGCTACTAGCCTTATGACATTGATTTCATGGCTGAGTGATATTCCATTGTACATAAGGACCACAACTTTTTGATCCATTTTTCGCTTTCCTGGGATATTTAAGGTGGAATGAAGTGGAGGTCCTTGTCAACAGAGCAGCCCTAAACTTTGGGGTGCTTGTGTCTTGCTGATTTTCAATTTTCCCACTTTATCCCCCCATGCGTGGAAGTGCCCTATGCTCTCTAAGCTGTGTTTTTTAGATGTTTCAGGACACACCGTACACTTCTCCAGAGTGGCTGTTGGCAATTTACATCCCGCCCATCAGTGTAGCAAGGCTCCCATTTCTCCATGGCCTGTCCTGCATTTCTGGTTTTGACACTTTTTTCAGCATGGCCCTTTTGACCGATGGGAAGCGAGACTTCTTTGTAGCGCTGATTTGCCTTTCCAGGTTGCTTGGTTGGCCAAAAAGGGCGTATGCGTTTTTTCCTGAATATATTCAGGAAAAAACGCATACGCCCTTTTTGGCCAAGGGCATCATTGTCAACGTTTTGCCGCTTTTCATGTGCTTTAAAGGCGATTCGAATCTACCTCCTGAAATCTGTTTCCTGCAATTCTTCCTTGATTTCAAATCCTCTTCTTTGCCTTCCCTCAATATATTTGTGGACGAGAGTTATCATTTATAACTCTGCAGGTTTGTGAATTGCAGTGCCCTGAAGCTCCATTTTACAAGTCGCTTTTTTGGGAGCTGGCCGCAAAAGCGCAGGATGGCTTCAGGCCCTGTTCTGGTTCCGGGGGGCAGGCTGAGCCTGTGGTTAATTCTTCTTCCTGATGGGAAAATAGAGTGACCTGTGCCTGTCCCAACACCAAGAGCTAGTCTCTCATTGGTTCCCCGTCTTCCCGTTCATCCTCAGGACAAATTGCAACCTGTACGGAACAGGAGGTTAAAGGTGCTGATGCTCCAAGTAGGGAGATTGCTAGTAAAGTGGCTGGAATGGCGAACCCGAGCACAAGGAGATGAGAAATGAGGTGCGTTTTAGAAACCTTTCCCCATCACACGGTGTACCATCTTCTGGGTTTCTCATGCATGTTTTCGATGTAGGAAGATGCCCTTGAACCTGGAGATTTGGGACCCATGCGATGGGTAGCACGCAGTATTACTTTAAAGGGTCTGCGTTTGCTCACCCAACCTCACCAAACCTCTCAGCCCCAAGAGTGTCCACCCTTATGTCTCATCCAGCTGTGGGTCTAGATATGGTCAATCCAGGTTGCATCACAGCCCCTGAACGAATTGTGTAAGAATTTCTCTCTCTTTCCCTGTCTTTGTTTCATGGGTTTTTAAAAGTAATTTATTTTTATAATGGGGTTTAGCTGCTTTTCACGGCTGTGTTTATGCCGCTTTACACCCACTTGACACACTAACAGAGAGATATCAATACATAGGTTTTAAGATTATTACTAGTCAGATATATTCTTGTGCGGTGAATCGGGCGTGTTGAGTCCAGTTCTCTGAGCAAGGAGTAGGTCTTGTCTATTACATATTGGGTTTATGGAACGGTATCTGAGCTAATTTGAAACTCTTGTTTTATGTATCACCCCACCTCACCTTTCCCGTTAAGCAGCCATAGTGTGTTTTCGGCATGTGTGACTCTGTTCTGTTTTGTAATTCAGTTCAAGTGTAACGGTTTTTACATTCCCTCTATAAGTGACACCTTATGAGAAGTGTCCTTTTCTGTGTGACTTATTTCACTTAGAATCGTCTTACCTAAATCCACTCATCATGCTGCTACTAGCCTTATGACATTGATTTCATGGCTGAGTGATATTCCATTGTACATAAGGACCACAACATTTTTTATCCATTTTTCGCTTTCCTGGGATATTTAAGGTGGAATGAAGTGGAGGTCCTTGTCAACAGAGCAGCCCTAAACTTTGGGGTGCTTGTGTCTTGCTGATTTTCAATTTTCCCACTTTATCCCCCCATGCGTGGAAGTGCCCTATGCTCTCTTAGCTGTGTTTTTTAGATGTTTCAGGACACACCGTACACTTCTCCAGAGTGGCTGTTGGCAATTTACATCCCGCCCATCAGTGTAGCAAGGCTCCCATTTCTCCATGGCCTGTCCTGCATTTCTGGTTTTGACACTTTTTTCAGCATGGCCCTTTTGACCGATGGGAAGCGAGACTTCTTTGTAGCGCTTATTTGCCTTTCCAGGTTGCTTGGTTGGCCAAAAAGGGCGTATGCGTTTTTTCCTGAATATATTCAGGAAAAAACGCATACGCCCTTTTTGGCCAAGGGCATCATTGTCAACGTTTTGCCGCTTTTCATGTGCTTTAAAGGCGATTCGAATCTACCTCCTGAAATCTGTTTCCTGCAATTCTGCCTTGATTTCAAATCCTCTTCTTTGCCTTCCCTCAATATATTTGTGGACGAGAGTTATCATTTATAACTCTGCAGGTTTGTGAATTGCAGTGCCCTGAAGCTCCATTTACAAGTCCCTTTTTTGGGAGCTGGCCGCAAAAGCGCAGGATGGCTTCAGGCCCTGTTCTGGTTCCGGGGGGCAGGCTGAGCCTGTGGTTAATTCTTCTTCCTGATGGGAAAATAGAGTGACCTGTGCCTGTCCCAACACCAAGAGCTAGTCTCTCATTGGTTCCCCGTCTTCCCGTTCATCCTCAGGACAAATTGCAACCTGTACGGAACAGGAGGTTAAAGGTGCTGATGCTCCAAGTAGGGAGATTACTAGTAAAGTGGCTGGAATGGCGAACCCGAGCACAAGGAGATGAGAAATGAGGTGCGTTTTAGAAACCTTTCCCCATCACACGGTGTACCATCTTCTGGGTTTCTCATGCATGTTTTCGATGTAGGAAGATGCCCTTGAACCTGGAGATTTGGGACCCATGCGATGGGTAGCACGCAGTATTACTTTAAAGGGTCTGCGTTTGCTCACCCAACCTCACCAAACCTCTCAGCCCCAAGAGTGTCCACCCTTATGTCTCATCCAGCTGTGGGTCTAGATATGGTCAATCCAGGTTGCATCACAGCCCCTGAACGAATTGTGTAAGAATTTCTCTCTCTTTCCCTGTCTTTGTTTCATGGGTTTTTAAAAGTAATTTATTTTTATAATGGGGTTTAGCTGCTTTTCACGGCTGTGTTTATGCCGCTTTACACCCACTTGACACACTAACAGAGAGATATCAATACATAGGTTTTAAGATTATTACTAGTCAGATATATTCTTGTGCGGTGAATCGGGCGTGTTGAGTCCAGTTCTCTGAGCAAGGAGTAGGTCTTGTCTATTACATATTGGGTTTATGGAACGGTATCTGAGCTAATTTGAAACTCTTGTTTTATGTATCACCCCACCTCACCTTTCCCGTTAAGCAGCCATAGTGTGTTTTCGGCATGTGTGACTCTGTTCTGTTTTGTAATTCAGTTCAAGTGTAACGGTTTTTACATTCCCTCTATAAGTGACACCTTATGAGAAGTGTCCTTTTCTGTGTGACTTATTTCACTTAGAATCGTCTTACCTAAATCCACTCATCATGCTGCTACTAGCCTTATGACATTGATTTCATGGCTGAGTGATATTCCATTGTACATAAGGACCACAACATTTTTTATCCATTTTTCGCTTTCCTGGGATATTTAAGGTGGAATGAAGTGGAGGTCCTTGTCAACAGAGCAGCCCTAAACTTTGGGGTGCTTGTGTCTTGCTGATTTTCAATTTTCCCAGTTTATCCCCCCATGCGTGGAAGTGCCCTATGCTCTCTTAGCTGTGTTTTTTAGATGTTTCAGGACACACCGTACACTTCTCCAGAGTGGCTGTTGGCAATTTACATCCCGCCCATCAGTGTAGCAAGGCTCCCATTTCTCCATGGCCTGTCCTGCATTTCTGGTTTTGACACTTTTTTCAGCATGGCCCTTTTGACCGATGGGAAGCGAGACTTCTTTGTAGCGCTTATTTGCCTTTCCAGGTTGCTTGGTTGGCCAAAAAGGGCGTATGCGTTTTTTCCTGAATATATTCAGGAAAAAACGCATACGCCCTTTTTGGCCAAGGGCATCATTGTCAACGTTTTGCCGCTTTTCATGTGCTTTAAAGGCGATTCGAATCTACCTCCTGAAATCTGTTTCCTGCAATTCTGCCTTGATTTCAAATCCTCTTCTTTGCCTTCCCTCAATATATTTGTGGACGAGAGTTATCATTTATAACTCTGCAGGTTTGTGAATTGCAGTGCCCTGAAGCTCCATTTTACAAGTCGCTTTTTTGGGAGCTGGCCGCAAAAGCGCAGGATGGCTTCAGGCCCTGTTCTGGTTCCGGGGGGCAGGCTGAGCCTGTGGTTAATTCTTCTTCCTGATGGGAAAATAGAGTGACCTGTGCCTGTCCCAACACCAAGAGCTAGTCTCTCATTGGTTCCCCGTCTTCCCGTTCATCCTCAGGACAAATTGCAACCTGTACGGAACAGGAGGTTAAAGGTGCTGATGCTCCAAGTAGGGAGATTGCTAGTAAAGTGGCTGGAATGGCGAACCCGAGCACAAGGAGATGAGAAATGAGGTGCGTTTTAGAAACCTTTCCCCATCACACGGTGTACCATCTTCTGGGTTTCTCATGCATGTTTTCGATGTAGGAAGATGCCCTTGAACCTGGAGATTTGGGATCCATGCGATGGGTAGCACGCAGTATTACTTAAAGGATCTGCGTTTGCTCACCCAACCTCACCAAACCTCTCAGCCCCAAGAGTGTCCACCCTTATGTCTCATCCAGCTGTGGGTCTAGATATGGTCAATCCAGGTTTCATCACAGCCCCTGAACGAATTGTGTAAGAATTTCTCTCTCTTTCCCTGTCTTTGTTTCATGGGTTTTTAAAAGTAATTTATTTTTATAATGGGGTTTAGCTGCTTTTCACGGCTGTGTTTATGCCGCTTTACACCCACTTGACACACTAACAGAGAGATATCAATACATAGGTTTTAAGATTATTACTAGTCAGATATATTCTTGTGCGGTGAATCGGGCGTGTTGAGTCCAGTTCTCTGAGCAAGGAGTAGGTCTTGTCTATTACATATTGGGTTTATGGAATGGTATCTGAGCTAATTTGAAACTCTTGTTTTATGTATCACCCCACCTCACCTTTCCCGTTAAGCAGCCATAGTGTGTTTTCTGCATGTGTGACTCTGTTCTGTTTTGTAATTCAGTTCAAGTGTAACGGTTTTTACATTCCCTCTATAAGTGACACCTTATGAGAAGTGTCCTTTTCTGTGTGACTTATTTCACTTAGAATCGTCTTACCTAAATCCACTCATCATGCTGCTACTAGCCTTATGACATTGATTTCATGGCTGAGTGATATTCCATTGTACATAAGGACCACAACTTTTTGATCCATTTTTCGCTTTCCTGGGATATTTAAGGTGGAATGAAGTGGAGGTCCTTGTCAACAGAGCAGCCCTAAACTTTGGGGTGCTTGTGTCTTGCTGATTTTCAATTTTCCCACTTTATCCCCCCATGCGTGGAAGTGCCCTATGCTCTCTAAGCTGTGTTTTTTAGATGTTTCAGGACACACCGTACACTTCTCCAGAGTGGCTGTTGGCAATTTACATCCCGCCCATCAGTGTAGCAAGGCTCCCATTTCTCCATGGCCTGTCCTGCATTTCTGGTTTTGACACTTTTTTCAGCATGGCCCTTTTGACCGATGGGAAGCGAGACTTCTTTGTAGCGCTGATTTGCCTTTCCAGGTTGCTTGGTTGGCCAAAAAGGGCGTATGCGTTTTTTCCTGAATATATTCAGGAAAAAACGCATACGCCCTTTTTGGCCAAGGGCATCATTGTCAACGTTTTGCCGCTTTTCATGTGCTTTAAAGGCGATTCGAATCTACCTCCTGAAATCTGTTTCCTGCAATTCTTCCTTGATTTCAAATCCTCTTCTTTGCCTTCCCTCAATATATTTGTGGACGAGAGTTATCATTTATAACTCTGCAGGTTTGTGAATTGCAGTGCCCTGAAGCTCCATTTTACAAGTCGCTTTTTTGGGAGCTGGCCGCAAAAGCGCAGGATGGCTTCAGGCCCTGTTCTGGTTCCGGGGGGCAGGCTGAGCCTGTGGTTAATTCTTCTTCCTGATGGGAAAATAGAGTGACCTGTGCCTGTCCCAACACCAAGAGCTAGTCTCTCATTGGTTCCCCGTCTTCCCGTTCATCCTCAGGACAAATTGCAACCTGTACGGAACAGGAGGTTAAAGGTGCTGATGCTCCAAGTAGGGAGATTGCTAGTAAAGTGGCTGGAATGGCGAACCCGAGCACAAGGAGATGAGAAATGAGGTGCGTTTTAGAAACCTTTCCCCATCACACGGTGTACCATCTTCTGGGTTTCTCATGCATGTTTTCGATGTAGGAAGATGCCCTTGAACCTGGAGATTTGGGACCCATGCGATGGGTAGCACGCAGTATTACTTTAAAGGGTCTGCGTTTGCTCACCCAACCTCACCAAACCTCTCAGCCCCAAGAGTGTCCACCCTTATGTCTCTTCCAGCTGTGGGTCTAGATATGGTCAATCCAGGTTGCATCACAGCCCCTGAACGAATTGTGTAAGAATTTCTCTCTCTTTCCCTGTCTTTGTTTCATGGGTTTTTAAAAGTAATTTATTTTTATAATGGGGTTTAGCTGCTTTTCACGGCTGTGTTTATGCCGCTTTACACCCACTTGACACACTAACAGAGAGATATCAATACATAGGTTTTAAGATTATTACTAGTCAGATATATTCTTGTGCGGTGAATCGGGCGTGTTGAGTCCAGTTCTCTGAGCAAGGAGTAGGTCTTGTCTATTACATATTGGGTTTATGGAACGGTATCTGAGCTAATTTGAAACTCTTGTTTTATGTATCACCCCACCTCACCTTTCCCGTTAAGCAGCCATAGTGTGTTTTCTGCATGTGTGACTCTGTTCTGTTTTGTAATTCAGTTCAAGTGTAACGGTTTTTACATTCCCTCTATAAGTGACACCTTATGAGAAGTGTCCTTTTCTGTGTGACTTATTTCACTTAGAATCGTCTTACCTAAATCCACTCATCATGCTGCTACTAGCCTTATGACATTGATTTCATGGCTGAGTGATATTCCATTGTACATAAGGACCACAACATTTTTTATCCATTTTTCGCTTTCCTGGGATATTTAAGGTGGAATGAAGTGGAGGTCCTTGTCAACAGAGCAGCCCTAAACTTTGGGGTGCTTGTGTCTTGCTGATTTTCAATTTTCCCAGTTTATCCCCCCATGCGTGGAAGTGCCCTATGCTCTCTTAGCTGTGTTTTTTAGATGTTTCAGGACACACCGTACACTTCTCCAGAGTGGCTGTTGGCAATTTACATCCCGCCCATCAGTGTAGCAAGGCTCCCATTTCTCCATGGCCTGTCCTGCATTTCTGGTTTTGACACTTTTTTCAGCATGGCCCTTTTGACCGATGGGAAGCGAGACTTCTTTGTAGCGCTTATTTGCCTTTCCAGGTTGCTTGGTTGGCCAAAAAGGGCGTATGCGTTTTTTCCTGAATATATTCAGGAAAAAACGCATACGCCCTTTTTGGCCAAGGGCATCATTGTCAACGTTTTGCCGCTTTTCATGTGCTTTAAAGGCGATTCGAATCTACCTCCTGAAATCTGTTTCCTGCAATTCTGCCTTGATTTCAAATCCTCTTCTTTGCCTTCCCTCAATATATTTGTGGACGAGAGTTATCATTTATAACTCTGCAGGTTTGTGAATTGCAGTGCCCTGAAGCTCCATTTACAAGTCCCTTTTTTGGGAGCTGGCCGCAAAAGCGCAGGATGGCTTCAGGCCCTGTTCTGGTTCCGGGGGGCAGGCTGAGCCTGTGGTTAATTCTTCTTCCTGATGGGAAAATAGAGTGACCTGTGCCTGTCCCAACACCAAGAGCTAGTCTCTCATTGGTTCCCCGTCTTCCCGTTCATCCTCAGGACAAATTGCAACCTGTACGGAACAGGAGGTTAAAGGTGCTGATGCTCCAAGTAGGGAGATTGCTAGTAAAGTGGCTGGAATGGCGAACCCGAGCACAAGGAGATGAGAAATGAGGTGCGTTTTAGAAACCTTTCCCCATCACACGGTGTACCATCTTCTGGGTTTCTCATGCATGTTTTCGATGTAGGAAGATGCCCTTGAACCTGGAGATTTGGGACCCATGCGATGGGTAGCACGCAGTATTACTTTAAAGGGTCTGCGTTTGCTCACCCAACCTCACCAAACCTCTCAGCCCCAAGAGTGTCCACCCTTATGTCTCATCCAGCTGTGGGTCTAGATATGGTCAATCCAGGTTGCATCACAGCCCCTGAACGAATTGTGTAAGAATTTCTCTCTCTTTCCCTGTCTTTGTTTCATGGGTTTTTAAAAGTAATTTATTTTTATAATGGGGTTTAGCTGCTTTTCACGGCTGTGTTTATGCCGCTTTACACCCACTTGACACACTAACAGAGAGATATCAATACATAGGTTTTAAGATTATTACTAGTCAGATATATTCTTGTGCGGTGAATCGGGCGTGTTGAGTCCAGTTCTCTGAGCAAGGAGTAGGTCTTGTCTATTACATATTGGGTTTATGGAACGGTATCTGAGCTAATTTGAAACTCTTGTTTTATGTATCACCCCACCTCACCTTTCCCGTTAAGCAGCCATAGTGTGTTTTCTGCATGTGTGACTCTGTTCTGTTTTGTAATTCAGTTCAAGTGTAACGGTTTTTACATTCCCTCTATAAGTGACACCTTATGAGAAGTGTCCTTTTCTGTGTGACTTATTTCACTTAGAATCGTCTTACCTAAATCCACTCATCATGCTGCTACTAGCCTTATGACATTGATTTCATGGCTGAGTGATATTCCATTGTACATAAGGACCACAACATTTTTTATCCATTTTTCGCTTTCCTGGGATATTTAAGGTGGAATGAAGTGGAGGTCCTTGTCAACAGAGCAGCCCTAAACTTTGGGGTGCTTGTGTCTTGCTGATTTTCAATTTTCCCAGTTTATCCCCCCATGCGTGGAAGTGCCCTATGCTCTCTTAGCTGTGTTTTTTAGATGTTTCAGGACACACCGTACACTTCTCCAGAGTGGCTGTTGGCAATTTACATCCCGCCCATCAGTGTAGCAAGGCTCCCATTTCTCCATGGCCTGTCCTGCATTTCTGGTTTTGACACTTTTTTCAGCATGGCCCTTTTGACCGATGGGAAGCGAGACTTCTTTGTAGCGCTTATTTGCCTTTCCAGGTTGCTTGGTTGGCCAAAAAGGGCGTATGCGTTTTTTCCTGAATATATTCAGGAAAAAACGCATACGCCCTTTTTGGCCAAGGGCATCATTGTCAACGTTTTGCCGCTTTTCATGTGCTTTAAAGGCGATTCGAATCTACCTCCTGAAATCTGTTTCCTGCAATTCTGCCTTGATTTCAAATCCTCTTCTTTGTCTTCCCTCAATATATTTGTGGACGAGAGTTATCATTTATAACTCTGCAGGTTTGTGAATTGCAGTGCCCTGAAGCTCCATTTTACAAGTCGCTTTTTTGGGAGCTGGCCGCAAAAGCGCAGGATGGCTTCAGGCCCTGTTCTGGTTCCGGGGGGCAGGCTGAGCCTGTGGTTAATTCTTCTTCCTGATGGGAAAATAGAGTGACCTGTGCCTGTCCCAACACCAAGAGCTAGTCTCTCATTGGTTCCCCGTCTTCCCGTTCATCCTCAGGACAAATTGCAACCTGTACGGAACAGGAGGTTAAAGGTGCTGATGCTCCAAGTAGGGAGATTGCTAGTAAAGTGGCTGGAATGGCGAACCCGAGCACAAGGAGATGAGAAATGAGGTGCGTTTTAGAAACCTTTCCCCATCACACGGTGTACCATCTTCTGGGTTTCTCATGCATGTTTTCGATGTAGGAAGATGCCCTTGAACCTGGAGATTTGGGACCCATGCGATGGGTAGCACGCAGTATTACTTAAAGGATCTGCGTTTGCTCACCCAACCTCACCAAACCTCTCAGCCCCAAGAGTGTCCACCCTTATGTCTCATCCAGCTGTGGGTCTAGATATGGTCAATCCAGGTTTCATCACAGCCCCTGAACGAATTGTGTAAGAATTTCTCTCTCTTTCCCTGTCTTTGTTTCATGGGTTTTTAAAAGTAATTTATTTTTATAATGGGGTTTAGCTGCTTTTCACGGCTGTGTTTATGCCGCTTTACACCCACTTGACACACTAACAGAGAGATATCAATACATAGGTTTTAAGATTATTACTAGTCAGATATATTCTTGTGCGGTGAATCGGGCGTGTTGAGTCCAGTTCTCTGAGCAAGGAGTAGGTCTTGTCTATTACATATTGGGTTTATGGAACGATATCTGAGCTAATTTGAAACTCTTGTTTTATGTATCACCCCACCTCACCTTTCCCGTTAAGCAGCCATAGTGTGTTTTCTGCATGTGTGACTCTGTTCTGTTTTGTAATTCAGTTCAAGTGTAACGGTTTTTACATTCCCTCTATAAGTGACACCTTATGAGAAGTGTCCTTTTCTGTGTGACTTATTTCACTTAGAATCGTCTTACCTAAATCCACTCATCATGCTGCTACTAGCCTTATGACATTGATTTCATGGCTGAGTGATATTCCATTGTACATAAGGACCACAACTTTTTGATCCATTTTTCGCTTTCCTGGGATATTTAAGGTGGAATGAAGTGGAGGTCCTTGTCAACAGAGCAGCCCTAAACTTTGGGGTGCTTGTGTCTTGCTGATTTTCAATTTTCCCACTTTATCCCCCCATGCGTGGAAGTGCCCTATGCTCTCTAAGCTGTGTTTTTTAGATGTTTCAGGACACACCGTACACTTCTCCAGAGTGGCTGTTGGCAATTTACATCCCGCCCATCAGTGTAGCAAGGCTCCCATTTCTCCATGGCCTGTCCTGCATTTCTGGTTTTGACACTTTTTTCAGCATGGCCCTTTTGACCGATGGGAAGCGAGACTTCTTTGTAGCGCTGATTTGCCTTTCCAGGTTGCTTGGTTGGCCAAAAAGGGCGTATGCGTTTTTTCCTGAATATATTCAGGAAAAAACGCATACGCCCTTTTTGGCCAAGGGCATCATTGTCAACGTTTTGCCGCTTTTCATGTGCTTTAAAGGCGATTCGAATCTACCTCCTGAAATCTGTTTCCTGCAATTCTTCCTTGATTTCAAATCCTCTTCTTTGCCTTCCCTCAATATATTTGTGGACGAGAGTTATCATTTATAACTCTGCAGGTTTGTGAATTGCAGTGCCCTGAAGCTCCATTTTACAAGTCGCTTTTTTGGGAGCTGGCCGCAAAAGCGCAGGATGGCTTCAGGCCCTGTTCTGGTTCCGGGGGGCAGGCTGAGCCTGTGGTTAATTCTTCTTCCTGATGGGAAAATAGAGTGACCTGTGCCTGTCCCAACACCAAGAGCTAGTCTCTCATTGGTTCCCCGTCTTCCCGTTCATCCTCAGGACAAATTGCAACCTGTACGGAACAGGAGGTTAAAGGTGCTGATGCTCCAAGTAGGGAGATTGCTAGTAAAGTGGCTGGAATGGCGAACCCGAGCACAAGGAGATGAGAAATGAGGTGCGTTTTAGAAACCTTTCCCCATCACACGGTGTACCATCTTCTGGGTTTCTCATGCATGTTTTCGATGTAGGAAGATGCCCTTGAACCTGGAGATTTGGGACCCATGCGATGGGTAGCACGCAGTATTACTTAAAGGATCTGCATTTGCTCACCCAACCTCACCAAACCTCTCAGCCCCAAGAGTGTCCACCCTTATGTCTCATCCAGCTGTGGGTCTAGATATGGTCAATCCAGGTTGCATCACAGCCCCTGAACGAATTGTGTAAGAATTTTTCTCTCTTTCCCTGTCTTTGTTTCATGGGTTTTTAAAAGTAATTTATTTTTATAATGGGGTTTAGCTGCTTTTCACGGCTGTGTTTATGCCGCTTTACACCCACTTGACACACTAACAGAGAGATATCAATACATAGGTTTTAAGATTATTACTAGTCAGATATATTCTTGTGCGGTGAATCGGGCGTGTTGAGTCCAGTTCTCTGAGCAAGGAGTAGGTCTTGTCTATTACATATTGGGTTTATGGAACGGTATCTGAGCTAATTTGAAACTCTTGTTTTATGTATCACCCCACCTCACCTTTCCCGTTAAGCAGCCATAGTGTGTTTTCTGCATGTGTGACTCTGTTCTGTTTTGTAATTCAGTTCAAGTGTAACGGTTTTTACATTCCCTCTATAAGTGACACCTTATGAGAAGTGTCCTTTTCTGTGTGACTTATTTCACTTAGAATCGTCTTACCTAAATCCACTCATCATGCTGCTACTAGCCTTATGACATTGATTTCATGGCTGAGTGATATTCCATTGTACATAAGGACCACAACTTTTTGATCCATTTTTCGCTTTCCTGGGATATTTAAGGTGGAATGAAGTGGAGGTCCTTGTCAACAGAGCAGCCCTAAACTTTGGGGTGCTTGTGTCTTGCTGATTTTCAATTTTCCCACTTTATCCCCCCATGCGTGGAAGTGCCCTATGCTCTCTAAGCTGTGTTTTTTAGATGTTTCAGGACACACCGTACACTTCTCCAGAGTGGCTGTTGGCAATTTACATCCCGCCCATCAGTGTAGCAAGGCTCCCATTTCTCCATGGCCTGTCCTGCATTTCTGGTTTTGACACTTTTTTCAGCATGGCCCTTTTGACCGATGGGAAGCGAGACTTCTTTGTAGCGCTGATTTGCCTTTCCAGGTTGCTTGGTTGGCCAAAAAGGGCGTATGCGTTTTTTCCTGAATATATTCAGGAAAAAACGCATACGCCCTTTTTGGCCAAGGGCATCATTGTCAACGTTTTGCCGCTTTTCATGTGCTTTAAAGGCGATTCGAATCTACCTCCTGAAATCTGTTTCCTGCAATTCTTCCTTGATTTCAAATCCTCTTCTTTGCCTTCCCTCAATATATTTGTGGACGAGAGTTATCATTTATAACTCTGCAGGTTTGTGAATTGCAGTGCCCTGAAGCTCCATTTTACAAGTCGCTTTTTTGGGAGCTGGCCGCAAAAGCGCAGGATGGCTTCAGGCCCTGTTCTGGTTCCGGGGGGCAGGCTGAGCCTGTGGTTAATTCTTCTTCCTGATGGGAAAATAGAGTGACCTGTGCCTGTCCCAACACCAAGAGCTAGTCTCTCATTGGTTCCCCGTCTTCCCGTTCATCCTCAGGACAAATTGCAACCTGTACGGAACAGGAGGTTAAAGGTGCTGATGCTCCAAGTAGGGAGATTGCTAGTAAAGTGGCTGGAATGGCGAACCCGAGCACAAGGAGATGAGAAATGAGGTGCGTTTTAGAAACCTTTCCCCATCACACGGTGTACCATCTTCTGGGTTTCTCATGCATGTTTTCGATGTAGGAAGATGCCCTTGAACCTGGAGATTTGGGACCCATGCGATGGGTAGCACGCAGTATTACTTAAAGGATCTGCGTTTGCTCACCCAACCTCACCAAACCTCTCAGCCCCAAGAGTGTCCACCCTTATGTCTCATCCAGCTGTGGGTCTAGATATGGTCAATCCAGGTTGCATCACAGCCCCTGAACGAATTGTGTAAGAATTTTTCTCTCTTTCCCTGTCTTTGTTTCATGGGTTTTTAAAAGTAATTTATTTTTATAATGGGGTTTAGCTGCTTTTCACGGCTGTGTTTATGCCGCTTTACACCCACTTGACACACTAACAGAGAGATATCAATACATAGGTTTTAAGATTATTACTAGTCAGATATATTCTTGTGCGGTGAATCGGGCGTGTTGAGTCCAGTTCTCTGAGCAAGGAGTAGGTCTTGTCTATTACATATTGGGTTTATGGAACGGTATCTGAGCTAATTTGAAACTCTTGTTTTATGTATCACCCCACCTCACCTTTCCCGTTAAGCAGCCATAGTGTGTTTTCTGCACGTGTGACTCTGTTCTGTTTTGTAATTCAGTTCAAGTGTAACGGTTTTTACATTCCCTCTATAAGTGACACCTTATGAGCAGTGTCCGTTTCTGTGTGACTTATTTCACTTAGAATCGTCTTACCTAAATCCACTCATCATGCTGCTACTAGCCTTATGACATTGATTTCATGGCTGAGTGATATTCCATTGTACATAAGGACCACAACCTTTTGATCCATTTTTCGCTTTCCTGGGATATTTAAGGTGGAATGAAGTGGAGGTCCTTGTCAACAGAGCAGCCCTAAACTTTGGGGTGCTTGTGTCTTGCTGATTTTCAATTTTCCCACTTTATCCCCCCATGCGTGGAAGTGCCCTATGCTCTCTAAGCTGTGTTTTTTAGATGTTTCAGGACACACCGTACATTTCTCCAGAGTGGCTGTTGGCAATTTACATACCGCCCATCAGTGTAGCAAGGCTCCCATTTCTCCATGGCCTGTCCTGCATTTCTGGTTTTGACACTTTTTTCAGCATGGCCCTTTTGACCAATGGGAAGCGAGACTTCTTTGTAGCGCTGATTTGCCTTTCCAGGTTGCTTGGTTGGCCAAAAAGGGCGTATGCGTTTTTTCCTGAATATATTCAGGAAAAAACGCATACGCCCTTTTTGGCCAAGGGCATCATTATCAACGTTTTGCCGCTTTTCATGTGCTTTAAAGGCGATTCGAATCTACCTCCTGAAATCTGTTTCCTGCAATTCTGCCTTGATTTCAAATCCTCTTCTTTGCCTTCCCTCAATATATTTGTGGACGAGAGTTATCATTTATAACTCTGCAGGTTTGTGAATTGCAGTGCCCTGAAGCTCCATTTTACAAGTCGCTTTTTTGGGAGCTGGCCGCAAAAGCGCAGGATGGCTTCAGGCCCTGTTCTGGTTCCGGGGGGCAGGCTGAGCCTGTGGTTAATTCTTCTTCCTGATGGGAAAATAGAGTGACCTGTGCCTGTCCCAACACCAAGAGCTAGTCTCTCATTGGTTCCCCGTCTTCCCGTTCATCCTCAGGACAAATTGCAACCTGTACGGAACAGGAGGTTAAAGGTGCTGATGCTCCAAGTAGGGAGATTGCTAGTAAAGTGGCTGGAATGGCGAACCCGAGCACAAGGAGATGAGAAATGAGGTGCGTTTTAGAAACCTTTCCCCATCACACGGTGTACCATCTTCTGGGTTTCTCATGCATGTTTTCGATGTAGGAAGATGCCCTTGAACCTGGAGATTTGGGACCCATGCGATGGGTAGCACGCAGTATTACTTTAAAGGGTCTGCGTTTGCTCACCCAACCTCACCAAACCTCTCAGCCCCAAGAGTGTCCACCCTTATGTCTCATCCAGCTGTGGGTCTAGATATGGTCAATCCAGGTTGCATCACAGCCCCTGAACGAATTGTGTAAGAATTTCTCTCTCTTTCCCTGTCTTTGTTTCATGGGTTTTTAAAAGTAATTTATTTTTATAATGGGGTTTAGCTGCTTTTCACGGCTGTGTTAATGCCGCTTTACACCCACTTGACACACTAACAGAGAGATATCAATACATAGGTTTTAAGATTATTACTAGTCAGATATATTCTTGTGCGGTGAATCGGGAATGTTGAGTCCAGTTCTCTGAGCAAGGAGTAGGTCTTGTCTATTACATATTGGGTTTATGGAACGGTATCTGAGCTAATTTGAAACTCTTGTTTTATGTATCACCCCACCTCACCTTTCCCGTTAAGCAGCCATAGTGTGTTTTCTGCATGTGTGACTCTGTTCTGTTTTGTAATTCAGTTCAAGTGTAACGGTTTTTACATTCCCTCTATAAGTGACACCTTATGAGAAGTGTCCTTTTCTGTGTGACTTATTTCACTTAGAATCGTCTTACCTAAATCCACTGATCATGCTGCTACTAGCCTTATGACATTGATTTCATGGCTGAGTGATATTCCATTGTACATAAGGACCACAACTTTTTGATCCATTTTTCGCTTTCCTGGGATATTTAAGGTGGAATGAAGTGGAGGTCCTTGTCGACAGAGCAGCCCTAAACTTTGGGGTGCTTGTGTCTTGCTGATTTTCAATTTTCCCACTTTATCCCCCCATGCGTGGAAGTGCCCTATGCTCTCTAAGCTGTGTTTTTTAGATGTTTCAGGACACACCGTACACTTCTCCAGAGTGGCTGTTGGCAATTTACATCCCGCCCATCAGTGTAGCAAGGCTCCCATTTCTCCATGGCCTGTCCTGCATTTCTGGTTTTGACACTTTTTTCAGCATGGCCCTTTTGACCGATGGGAAGCGAGACTTCTTTGTAGCGCTGATTTGCCTTTCCAGGTTGCTTGGTTGGCCAAAAAGGGCGTATGCGTTTTTTCCTGAATATATTCAGGAAAAAACGCATACGCCCTTTTTGGCCAAGGGCATCATTGTCAACGTTTTGCCGCTTTTCATGTGCTTTAAAGGCGATTCGAATCTACCTCCTGAAATCTGTTTCCTGCAATTCTTCCTTGATTTCAAATCCTCTTCTTTGCCTTCCCTCAATATATTTGTGGACGAGAGTTATCATTTATAACTCTGCAGGTTTGTGAATTGCAGTGCCCTGAAGCTCCATTTTACAAGTCGCTTTTTTGGGAGCTGGCCGCAAAAGCGCAGGATGGCTTCAGGCCCTGTTCTGGTTCCGGGGGGCAGGCTGAGCCTGTGGTTAATTCTTCTTCCTGATGGGAAAATAGAGTGACCTGTGCCTGTCCCAACACCAAGAGCTAGTCTCTCATTGGTTCCCCGTCTTCCCGTTCATCCTCAGGACAAATTGCAACCTGTACGGAACAGGAGGTTAAAGGTGCTGATGCTCCAAGTAGGGAGATTGCTAGTAAAGTGGCTGGAATGGCGAACCCGAGCACAAGGAGATGAGAAATGAGGTGCGTTTTAGAAACCTTTCCCCATCACACGGTGTACCATCTTCTGGGTTTCTCATGCATGTTTTCGATGTAGGAAGATGCCCTTGAACCTGGAGATTTGGGACCCATGCGATGGGTAGCACGCAGTATTACTTAAAGGATCTGCGTTTGCTCACCCAACCTCACCAAACCTCTCAGCCCCAAGAGTGTCCACCCTTATGTCTCATCCAGCTGTGGGTCTAGATATGGTCAATCCAGGTTGCATCACAGCCCCTGAACGAATTGTGTAAGAATTTTTCTCTCTTTCCCTGTCTTTGTTTCATGGGTTTTTAAAAGTAATTTATTTTTATAATGGGGTTTAGCTGCTTTTCACGGCTGTGTTTATGCCGCTTTACACCCACTTGACACACTAACAGAGAGATATCAATACATAGGTTTTAAGATTATTACTAGTCAGATATATTCTTGTGCGGTGAATCGGGCGTGTTGAGTCCAGTTCTCTGAGCAAGGAGTAGGTCTTGTCTATTACATATTGGGTTTATGGAACGGTATCTGAGCTAATTTGAAACTCTTGTTTTATGTATCACCCCACCTCACCTTTCCCGTTAAGCAGCCATAGTGTGTTTTCTGCACGTGTGACTCTGTTCTGTTTTGTAATTCAGTTCAAGTGTAACGGTTTTTACATTCCCTCTATAAGTGACACCTTATGAGCAGTGTCCGTTTCTGTGTGACTTATTTCACTTAGAATCGTCTTACCTAAATCCACTCATCATGCTGCTACTAGCCTTATGACATTGATTTCATGGCTGAGTGATATTCCATTGTACATAAGGACCACAACCTTTTGATCCATTTTTCGCTTTCCTGGGATATTTAAGGTGGAATGAAGTGGAGGTCCTTGTCAACAGAGCAGCCCTAAACTTTGGGGTGCTTGTGTCTTGCTGATTTTCAATTTTCCCACTTTATCCCCCCATGCGTGGAAGTGCCCTATGCTCTCTAAGCTGTGTTTTTTAGATGTTTCAGGACACACCGTACATTTCTCCAGAGTGGCTGTTGGCAATTTACATACCGCCCATCAGTGTAGCAAGGCTCCCATTTCTCCATGGCCTGTCCTGCATTTCTGGTTTTGACACTTTTTTCAGCATGGCCCTTTTGACCAATGGGAAGCGAGACTTCTTTGTAGCGCTGATTTGCCTTTCCAGGTTGCTTGGTTGGCCAAAAAGGGCGTATGCGTTTTTTCCTGAATATATTCAGGAAAAAACGCATACGCCCTTTTTGGCCAAGGGCATCATTATCAACGTTTTGCCGCTTTTCATGTGCTTTAAAGGCGATTCGAATCTACCTCCTGAAATCTGTTTCCTGCAATTCTGCCTTGATTTCAAATCCTCTTCTTTGCCTTCCCTCAATATATTTGTGGACGAGAGTTATCATTTATAACTCTGCAGGTTTGTGAATTGCAGTGCCCTGAAGCTCCATTTTACAAGTCGCTTTTTTGGGAGCTGGCCGCAAAAGCGCAGGATGGCTTCAGGCCCTGTTCTGGTTCCGGGGGGCAGGCTGAGCCTGTGGTTAATTCTTCTTCCTGATGGGAAAATAGAGTGACCTGTGCCTGTCCCAACACCAAGAGCTAGTCTCTCATTGGTTCCCCGTCTTCCCGTTCATCCTCAGGACAAATTGCAACCTGTACGGAACAGGAGGTTAAAGGTGCTGATGCTCCAAGTAGGGAGATTGCTAGTAAAGTGGCTGGAATGGCGAACCCGAGCACAAGGAGATGAGAAATGAGGTGCGTTTTAGAAACCTTTCCCCATCACACGGTGTACCATCTTCTGGGTTTCTCATGCATGTTTTCGATGTAGGAAGATGCCCTTGAACCTGGAGATTTGGGACCCATGCGATGGGTAGCACGCAGTATTACTTTAAAGGGTCTGCGTTTGCTCACCCAACCTCACCAAACCTCTCAGCCCCAAGAGTGTCCACCCTTATGTCTCATCCAGCTGTGGGTCTAGATATGGTCAATCCAGGTTGCATCACAGCCCCTGAACGAATTGTGTAAGAATTTCTCTCTCTTTCCCTGTCTTTGTTTCATGGGTTTTTAAAAGTAATTTATTTTTATAATGGGGTTTAGCTGCTTTTCACGGCTGTGTTAATGCCGCTTTACACCCACTTGACACACTAACAGAGAGATATCAATACATAGGTTTTAAGATTATTACTAGTCAGATATATTCTTGTGCGGTGAATCGGGAATGTTGAGTCCAGTTCTCTGAGCAAGGAGTAGGTCTTGTCTATTACATATTGGGTTTATGGAACGGTATCTGAGCTAATTTGAAACTCTTGTTTTATGTATCACCCCACCTCACCTTTCCCGTTAAGCAGCCATAGTGTGTTTTCTGCATGTGTGACTCTGTTCTGTTTTGTAATTCAGTTCAAGTGTAACGGTTTTTACATTCCCTCTATAAGTGACACCTTATGAGAAGTGTCCTTTTCTGTGTGACTTATTTCACTTAGAATCGTCTTACCTAAATCCACTGATCATGCTGCTACTAGCCTTATGACATTGATTTCATGGCTGAGTGATATTCCATTGTACATAAGGACCACAACTTTTTGATCCATTTTTCGCTTTCCTGGGATATTTAAGGTGGAATGAAGTGGAGGTCCTTGTCGACAGAGCAGCCCTAAACTTTGGGGTGCTTGTGTCTTGCTGATTTTCAATTTTCCCACTTTATCCCCCCATGCGTGGAAGTGCCCTATGCTCTCTAAGCTGTGTTTTTTAGATGTTTCAGGACACACCGTACACTTCTCCAGAGTGGCTGTTGGCAATTTACATCCTGCCCATCAGTGTAGCAAGGCTCCCATTTCTCCATGGCCTGTCCTGCATTTCTGGTTTTGACACTTTTTTCAGCATGGCCCTTTTGACCGATGGGAAGCGAGACTTCTTTGTAGCGCTGATTTGCATTTCCAGGTTGCTTGGTTGGCCAAAAAGGGCGTATGCGTTTTTTCCTGAATATATTCAGGAAAAAACGCATACGCCCTTTTTGGCCAAGGGCATCATTGTCAACGTTTTGCCGCTTTTCATGTGCTTTAAAGGCGATTCGAATCTACCTCCTGAAATCTGTTTCCTGCAATTCTGCCTTGATTTCAAATCCTCTTCTTTGCCTTCCCTCAATATATTTGTGGACGAGAGTTATCATTTATAACTCTGCAGGTTTGTGAATTGCAGTGCCCAGAAGCTCCATTTTACAAGTCGCTTTTTTGGGAGATGGCCGCAAAAGCGCAGGATGGCTTCAGGCCCTGTTCTGGTTCTGGGGGGCAGGCTGAGCCTGTGGTTAATTCTTCTTCCTGATGGGAAAATAGAGTGACCTGTGCCTGTCCCAACACCAAGAGCTAGTCTCTCATTGGTTCCCCGTCTTCCCGTTCATCCTCAGGACAAATTGCAACCTGTACGGAACAGGAGGTTAAAGGTGCTGATGCTCCAAGTAGGGAGATTGCTAGTAAAGTGGCTGGAATGGCGAACCCGAGCACAAGGAGATGAGAAATGAGGTGCGTTTTAGAAACCTTTCCCCATCACACGGTGTACCATCTTCTGGGTTTCTCATGCATGTTTTCGATGTAGGAAGATGCCCTTGAACCTGGAGATTTGGGACCCATGCGATGGGTAGCACGCAGTATTACTTTAAAGGGTCTGCGTTTGCTCACCCAACCTCACCAAACCTCTCAGCCCCAAGAGTGTCCACCCTTATGTCTCATCCAGCTGTGGGTCTAGATATGGTCAATCCAGGTTGCATCACAGCCCCTGAACGAATTGTGTAAGAATTTCTCTCTCTTTCCCTGTCTTTGCTTCATGGGTTTTTAAAAGTAATTTATTTTTATAATGGGGTTTAGCGGCTTTTCACGGCTGTGTTTATGCCGCTTTACACCCACTTGACACACTAACAGAGAGATATCAATACATAGGTTTTAAGATTATTACTAGTCAGATATATTCTTGTGCGGTGAATCGGGCGTGTTGAGTCCAGTTCTCTGAGCAAGGAGTAGGTCTTGTCTATTACATATTGGGTTTATGGAACGGTATCTGAGCTAATTTGAAACTCTTGTTTTATGTATCACCCCACCTCACCTTTCCCGTTAAGCAGCCATAGTGTGTTTTCTGCATGTGTGACTCTGTTCTGTTTTGTAATTCAGTTCAAGTGTAACGGTTTTTACATTCCCTCTATAAGTGACACCTTATGAGAAGTGTCCTTTTCTGTGTGACTTATTTCACTTAGAATCGTCTTACCTAAATCCACTCATCATGCTGCTACTAGCCTTATGACATTGATTTCATGGCTGAGTGATATTCCATTGTACATAAGGACCACAACTTTTTGATCCATTTTTCGCTTTCCTGGGATATTTAAGGTGGAATGAAGTGGAGGTCCTTGTCAACAGAGCAGCCCTAAACTTTGGGGTGCTTGTGTCTTGCTGATTTTCAATTTTCCCACTTTATCCCCCCATGCGTGGAAGTGCCCTATGCTCTCTAAGCTGTGTTTTTTAGATGTTTCAGGACACACCGTACACTTCTCCAGAGTGGCTGTTGGCAATTTACATCCCGCCCATCAGTGTAGCAAGGCTCCCATTTCTCCATGGCCTGTCCTGCATTTCTGGTTTTGACACTTTTTTCAGCATGGCCCTTTTGACCGATGGGAAGCGAGACTTCTTTGTAGCGCTGATTTGCCTTTCCAGGTTGCTTGGTTGGCCAAAAAGGGCGTATGCGTTTTTTCCTGAATATATTCAGGAAAAAACGCATACGCCCTTTTTGGCCAAGGGCATCATTGTCAACGTTTTGCCGCTTTTCATGTGCTTTAAAGGCGATTCGAATCTACCTCCTGAAATCTGTTTCCTGCAATTCTTCCTTGATTTCAAATCCTCTTCTTTGCCTTCCCTCAATATATTTGTGGACGAGAGTTATCATTTATAACTCTGCAGGTTTGTGAATTGCAGTGCCCTGAAGCTCCATTTTACAAGTCGCTTTTTTGGGAGCTGGCCGCAAAAGCGCAGGATGGCTTCAGGCCCTGTTCTGGTTCCGGGGGGCAGGCTGAGCCTGTGGTTAATTCTTCTTCCTGATGGGAAAATAGAGTGACCTGTGCCTGTCCCAACACCAAGAGCTAGTCTCTCATTGGTTCCCCGTCTTCCCGTTCATCCTCAGGACAAATTGCAACCTGTACGGAACAGGAGGTTAAAGGTGCTGATGCTCCAAGTAGGGAGATTGCTAGTAAAGTGGCTGGAATGGCGAACCCGAGCACAAGGAGATGAGAAATGAGGTGCGTTTTAGAAACCTTTCCCCATCACACGGTGTACCATCTTCTGGGTTTCTCATGCATGTTTTCGATGTAGGAAGATGCCCTTGAACCTGGAGATTTGGGACCCATGCGATGGGTAGCACGCAGTATTACTTAAAGGATCTGCGTTTGCTCACCCAACCTCACCAAACCTCTCAGCCCCAAGAGTGTCCACCCTTATGTCTCATCCAGCTGTGGGTCTAGATATGGTCAATCCAGGTTGCATCACAGCCCCTGAACGAATTGTGTAAGAATTTCTCTCTCTTTCCCTGTCTTTGTTTCATGGGATTTTAAAAGTAATTTATTTTTATAATGGGGTTTAGCTGCTTTTCACGGCTGTGTTTATGCCGCTTTACACCCACTTGACACACTAACAGAGAGATATCAATACATAGGTTTTAAGATTATTACTAGACAGATATATTCTTGTGCCGTGAATCGGGCGTGTTGAGTCCAGTTCTCTGAGCAAGGAGTAGGTCTTGTCTATTACATATTGGGTTTATGGAACGGTATCTGAGCTAATTTGAAACTCTTGTTTTATGTATCACCCCACCTCACCTTTCCCGTTAAGCAGCCATAGTGTGTTTTCTGCACGTGTGACTCTGTTCTGTTTTGTAATTCAGTTCAAGTGTAACGGTTTTTACATTCCCTCTATAAGTGACACCTTATGAGCAGTGTCCGTTTCTGTGTGACTTATTTCACTTAGAATCGTCTTACCTAAATCCACTCATCATGCTGCTACTAGCCTTATGACATTGATTTCATGGCTGAGTGATATTCCATTGTACATAAGGACCACAACCTTTTGATCCATTTTTCGCTTTCCTGGGATATTTAAGGTGGAATGAAGTGGAGGTCCTTGTCAACAGAGCAGCCCTAAACTTTGGGGTGCTTGTGTCTTGCTGATTTTCAATTTTCCCACTTTATCCCCCCATGCGTGGAAGTGCCCTATGCTCTCTAAGCTGTGTTTTTTAGATGTTTCAGGACACACCGTACATTTCTCCAGAGTGGCTGTTGGCAATTTACATACCGCCCATCAGTGTAGCAAGGCTCCCATTTCTCCATGGCCTGTCCTGCATTTCTGGTTTTGACACTTTTTTCAGCATGGCCCTTTTGACCAATGGGAAGCGAGACTTCTTTGTAGCGCTGATTTGCCTTTCCAGGTTGCTTGGTTGGCCAAAAAGGGCGTATGCGTTTTTTCCTGAATATATTCAGGAAAAAACGCATACGCCCTTTTTGGCCAAGGGCATCATTATCAACGTTTTGCCGCTTTTCATGTGCTTTAAAGGCGATTCGAATCTACCTCCTGAAATCTGTTTCCTGCAATTCTGCCTTGATTTCAAATCCTCTTCTTTGCCTTCCCTCAATATATTTGTGGACGAGAGTTATCATTTATAACTCTGCAGGTTTGTGAATTGCAGTGCCCTGAAGCTCCATTTTACAAGTCGCTTTTTTGGGAGCTGGCCGCAAAAGCGCAGGATGGCTTCAGGCCCTGTTCTGGTTCCGGGGGGCAGGCTGAGCCTGTGGTTAATTCTTCTTCCTGATGGGAAAATAGAGTGACCTGTGCCTGTCCCAACACCAAGAGCTAGTCTCTCATTGGTTCCCCGTCTTCCCGTTCATCCTCAGGACAAATTGCAACCTGTACGGAACAGGAGGTTAAAGGTGCTGATGCTCCAAGTAGGGAGATTGCTAGTAAAGTGGCTGGAATGGCGAACCCGAGCACAAGGAGATGAGAAATGAGGTGCGTTTTAGAAACCTTTCCCCATCACACGGTGTACCATCTTCTGGGTTTCTCATGCATGTTTTCGATGTAGGAAGATGCCCTTGAACCTGGAGATTTGGGACCCATGCGATGGGTAGCACGCAGTATTACTTTAAAGGGTCTGCGTTTGCTCACCCAACCTCACCAAACCTCTCAGCCCCAAGAGTGTCCACCCTTATGTCTCATCCAGCTGTGGGTCTAGATATGGTCAATCCAGGTTGCATCACAGCCCCTGAACGAATTGTGTAAGAATTTCTCTCTCTTTCCCTGTCTTTGTTTCATGGGTTTTTAAAAGTAATTTATTTTTATAATGGGGTTTAGCTGCTTTTCACGGCTGTGTTAATGCCGCTTTACACCCACTTGACACACTAACAGAGAGATATCAATACATAGGTTTTAAGATTATTACTAGTCAGATATATTCTTGTGCGGTGAATCGGGAATGTTGAGTCCAGTTCTCTGAGCAAGGAGTAGGTCTTGTCTATTACATATTGGGTTTATGGAACGGTATCTGAGCTAATTTGAAACTCTTGTTTTATGTATCACCCCACCTCACCTTTCCCGTTAAGCAGCCATAGTGTGTTTTCTGCATGTGTGACTCTGTTCTGTTTTGTAATTCAGTTCAAGTGTAACGGTTTTTACATTCCCTCTATAAGTGACACCTTATGAGAAGTGTCCTTTTCTGTGTGACTTATTTCACTTAGAATCGTCTTACCTAAATCCACTGATCATGCTGCTACTAGCCTTATGACATTGATTTCATGGCTGAGTGATATTCCATTGTACATAAGGACCACAACTTTTTGATCCATTTTTCGCTTTCCTGGGATATTTAAGGTGGAATGAAGTGGAGGTCCTTGTCGACAGAGCAGCCCTAAACTTTGGGGTGCTTGTGTCTTGCTGATTTTCAATTTTCCCACTTTATCCCCCCATGCGTGGAAGTGCCCTATGCTCTCTAAGCTGTGTTTTTTAGATGTTTCAGGACACACCGTACACTTCTCCAGAGTGGCTGTTGGCAATTTACATCCTGCCCATCAGTGTAGCAAGGCTCCCATTTCTCCATGGCCTGTCCTGCATTTCTGGTTTTGACACTTTTTTCAGCATGGCCCTTTTGACCGATGGGAAGCGAGACTTCTTTGTAGCGCTGATTTGCCTTTCCAGGTTGCTTGGTTGGCCAAAAAGGGCGTATGCGTTTTTTCCTGAATATATTCAGGAAAAAACGCATACGCCCTTTTTGGCCAAGGGCATCATTGTCAACGTTTTGCCGCTTTTCATGTGCTTTAAAGGCGATTCGAATCTACCTCCTGAAATCTGTTTCCTGCAATTCTGCCTTGATTTCAAATCCTCTTCTTTGCCTTCCCTCAATATATTTGTGGACGAGAGTTATCATTTATAACTCTGCAGGTTTGTGAATTGCAGTGCCCAGAAGCTCCATTTTACAAGTCGCTTTTTTGGGAGATGGCCGCAAAAGCGCAGGATGGCTTCAGGCCCTGTTCTGGTTCTGGGGGGCAGGCTGAGCCTGTGGTTAATTCTTCTTCCTGATGGGAAAATAGAGTGACCTGTGCCTGTCCCAACACCAAGAGCTAGTCTCTCATTGGTTCCCCGTCTTCCCGTTCATCCTCAGGACAAATTGCAACCTGTACGGAACAGGAGGTTAAAGGTGCTGATGCTCCAAGTAGGGAGATTGCTAGTAAAGTGGCTGGAATGGCGAACCCGAGCACAAGGAGATGAGAAATGAGGTGCGTTTTAGAAACCTTTCCCCATCACACGGTGTACCATCTTCTGGGTTTCTCATGCATGTTTTCGATGTAGGAAGATGCCCTTGAACCTGGAGATTTGGGACCCATGCGATGGGTAGCACGCAGTATTACTTTAAAGGGTCTGCGTTTGCTCACCCAACCTCACCAAACCTCTCAGCCCCAAGAGTGTCCACCCTTATGTCTCATCCAGCTGTGGGTCTAGATATGGTCAATCCAGGTTGCATCACAGCCCCTGAACGAATTGTGTAAGAATTTCTCTCTCTTTCCCTGTCTTTGCTTCATGGGTTTTTAAAAGTAATTTATTTTTATAATGGGGTTTAGCGGCTTTTCACGGCTGTGTTTATGCCGCTTTACACCCACTTGACACACTAACAGAGAGATATCAATACATAGGTTTTAAGATTATTACTAGTCAGATATATTCTTGTGCGGTGAATCGGGCGTGTTGAGTCCAGTTCTCTGAGCAAGGAGTAGGTCTTGTCTATTACATATTGGGTTTATGGAACGGTATCTGAGCTAATTTGAAACTCTTGTTTTATGTATCACCCCACCTCACCTTTCCCGTTAAGCAGCCATAGTGTGTTTTCTGCATGTGTGACTCTGTTCTGTTTTGTAATTCAGTTCAAGTGTAACGGTTTTTACATTCCCTCTATAAGTGACACCTTATGAGAAGTGTCCTTTTCTGTGTGACTTATTTCACTTAGAATCGTCTTACCTAAATCCACTCATCATGCTGCTACTAGCCTTATGACATTGATTTCATGGCTGAGTGATATTCCATTGTACATAAGGACCACAACTTTTTGATCCATTTTTCGCTTTCCTGGGATATTTAAGGTGGAATGAAGTGGAGGTCCTTGTCAACAGAGCAGCCCTAAACTTTGGGGTGCTTGTGTCTTGCTGATTTTCAAATTTCCCACTTTATCCCCCCATGCGTGGAAGTGCCCTATGCTCTCTAAGCTGTGTTTTTTAGATGTTTCAGGACACACCGTACACTTCTCCAGAGTGGCTGTTGGCAATTTACATCCTGCCCATCAGTGTAGCAAGGCTCCCATTTCTCCATGGAATGTCCTGCATTTCTGGTTTTGACACTTTTTTCAGCATGGCCCTTTTGACCGATGGGAAGCGAGACTTCTTTGTAGCGCTGATTTGCCTTTCCAGGTTGCTTGGTTGGCCAAAAAGGGCGTATGCGTTTTTTCCTGAATATATTCAGGAAAAAACGCATACGCCCTTTTTGGCCAAGGGCATCATTGTCAACGTTTTGCCGCTTTTCATGTGCTTTAAAGGCGATTCGAATCTACCTCCTGAAATCTGTTTCCTGCAATTCTGCCTTGATTTCAAATCCTCTTCTTTGCCTTCCCTCAATATATTTGTGGACGAGAGTTATCATTTATAACTCTGCAGGTCTGTGAATTGCAGTGCCCTGAAGCTCCATTTTACAAGTCGCTTTTTTGGGAGCTGGCCGCAAAAGCGCAGGATGGCTTCAGGCCCTGTTCTGGTTCCGGGGGGCAGGCTGAGCCTGTGGTTAATTCTTCTTCCTGATGGGAAAATAGAGTGACCTGTGCCTGTCCCAACACCAAGAGCTAGTCTCTCATTGGTTCCCCGTCTTCCCGTTCATCCTCAGGACAAATTGCAACCTGTACGGAACAGGAGGTTAAAGGTGCTGATGCTCCAAGTAAGGAGATTGCTAGTAAAGTGGCTGCAATGGCGAACCCGAGCACAAGGAGATGAGAAATGAGGTGCGTTTTAGAAACCTTTCCCCATCACACGGTGTACCATCTTCTGGGTTTCTCATGCATGTTTTCGATGTAGGAAGATGCCCTTGAACCTGGAGATTTGGGACCCATGTGTTGGGTAGCACGCAGTATTACTTAAAGGATCTGCGTTTGCTCACCCAACCTCACCAAACCTCTCAGCCCCAAGAGTGTCCACCCTTATGTCTCATCCAGCTGTGGGTCTAGATATGGTCAATCCAGGTTGCATCACAGCCCCTGAACGAATTGTGTAAGAATTTCTCTCTCTTTCCCTGTCTTTGTTTCATGGGTTTTTAAAAGTAATTTATTTTTATAATGGGGTTTAGCTGCTTTTCACGGCTGTGTTTATGCCGCTTTACACCCACTTGACACACTAACAGAGAGATATCAATACATAGGTTTTAAGATTATTACTAGTCAGATATATTCTTGTGCGGTGAATCGGGCGTGTTGAGTCCAGTTCTCTGAGCAAGGAGTAGGTCTTGTCTATTACATATTGGGTTTATGGAACGGTATCTGAGCTAATTTGAAACTCTTGTTTTATGTATCACCCCACCTCACCTTTCCCGTTAAGCAGCCATAGTGTGTTTTCTGCATGTGTGACTCTGTTCTGTTTTGTAATTCAGTTCAAGTGTAACGGTTTTTACATTCCCTCTATAAGTGACACCTTATGAGAAGTGTCCTTTTCTGTGTGACTTATTTCACTTAGAATCGTCTTACCTAAATCCACTCATCATGCTGCTACTAGCCTTATGACATTGATTTCATGGCTGAGTGATATTCCATTGTACATAAGGACCACAACCTTTTGATCCATTTTTCGCTTTCCTGGGATATTTAAGGTGGAATGAAGTGGAGGTCCTTGTCAACAGAGCAGCCCTAAACTTTGGGGTGCTTGTGTCTTGCTGATTTTCAATTTTCCCACTTTATCCCCCCATGCGTGGAAGTGCCCTATGCTCTCTAAGCTGTGTTTTTTAGATGTTTCAGGACACACCGTACATTTCTCCAGAGTGGCTGTTGGCAATTTACATCCCGCCCATCAGTGTAGCAAGGCTCCCATTTCTCCATGGCCTGTCCTGCATTTCTGGTTTTGACACTTTTTTCAGCATGGCCCTTTTGACCGATGGGAAGCGAGACTTCTTTGTAGCGCTGATTTGCCTTTCCAGGTTGCTTGGTTGGCCAAAAAGGGCGTATGCGTTTTTTCCTGAATATATTCAGGAAAAAACGCATACGCCCTTTTTGGCCAAGGGCATCATTGTCAACGTTTTGCCGCTTTTCATGTGCTTTAAAGGCGATTCGAATCTACCTCCTGAAATCTGTTTCCTGCAATTCTGCCTTGATTTCAAATCCTCTTCTTTGCCTTCCCTCAATATATTTGTGGACGAGAGTTATCATTTATAACTCTGCAGGTTTGTGAATTGCAGTGCCCTGAAGCTCCATTTTACAAGTCGCTTTTTTGGGAGCTGGCCGCAAAAGCGCAGGATGGCTTCAGGCCCTGTTCTGGTTCCGGGGGGCAGGCTGAGCCTGTGGTTAATTCTTCTTCCTGATGGGAAAATAGAGTGACCTGTGCCTGTCCCAACACCAAGAGCTAGTCTCTCATTGGTTCCCCGTCTTCCCGTTCATCCTCAGGACAAATTGCAACCTGTACGGAACAGGAGGTTAAAGGTGCTGATGCTCCAAGTAGGGAGATTGCTAGTAAAGTGGCTGGAATGGCGAACCCGAGCACAAGGAGATGAGAAATGAGGTGCGTTTTAGAAACCTTTCCCCATCACACGGTGTACCATCTTCTGGGTTTCTCATGCATGTTTTCGATGTAGGAAGATGCCCTTGAACCTGGAGATTTGGGACCCATGCGATGGGTAGCACGCAGTATTACTTTAAAGGGTCTGCGTTTGCTCACCCAACCTCACCAAACCTCTCAGCCCCAAGAGTGTCCACCCTTATGTCTCATCCAGCTGTGGGTCTAGATATGGTCAATCCAGGTTGCATCACAGCCCCTGAACGAATTGTGTAAGAATTTCTCTCTCTTTCCCTGTCTTTGTTTCATGGGTTTTTAAAAGTAATTTATTTTTATAATGGGGTTTAGCTGCTTTTCACGGCTGTGTTTATGCCGCTTTACACCCACTTGACACACTAACAGAGAGATAGCAATACATAGGTTTTAAGATTATTACTAGTCAGATATATTCTTGTGCGGTGAATCGGGCGTGTTGAGTCCAGTTCTCTGAGCAAGGAGTAGGTCTTGTCTATTACATATTGGGTTTATGGAACGGTATCTGAGCTAATTTGAAACTCTTGTTTTATGTGTCACCCCACCTCACCTTTCCCGTTAAGCAGCCATAGTGTGTTTTCTGCATGTGTGACTCTGTTCTGTTTTGTAATTCAGTTCAAGTGTAACGGTTTTTACATTCCCTCTATAAGTGACACCTTATGAGAAGTGTCCTTTTCTGTGTGACTTATTTCACTTAGAATCGTCTTACCTAAATCCACTCATCATGCTGCTACTAGCCTTATGACATTGATTTCATGGCTGAGTGATATTCCATTGTACATAAGGACCACAACTTTTTGATCCATTTTTCGCTTTCCTGGGATATTTAAGGTGGAATGAAGTGGAGGTCCTTGTCAACAGAGCAGCCCTAAACTTTGGGGTGCTTGTGTCTTGCTGATTTTCAATTTTCCCACTTTATCCCCCCATGCGTGGAAGTGCCCTATGCTCTCTAAGCTGTGTTTTTTAGATGTTTCAGGACACACCGTACACTTCTCCAGAGTGGCTGTTGGCAATTTACATCCTGCCCATCAGTGTAGCAAGGCTCCCATTTCTCCATGGAATGTCCTGCATTTCTGGTTTTGACACTTTTTTCAGCATGGCCCTTTTGACCGATGGGAAGCGAGACTTCTTTGTAGCGCTGATTTGCCTTTCCAGGTTGCTTGGTTGGCCAAAAAGGGCGTATGCGTTTTTTCCTGAATATATTCAGGAAAAAACGCATACGCCCTTTTTGGCCAAGGGCATCATTGTCAACGTTTTGCCGCTTTTCATGTGCTTTAAAGGCGATTCGAATCTACCTCCTGAAATCTGTTTCCTGCAATTCTGCCTTGATTTCAAATCCTCTTCTTTGCCTTCCCTCAATATATTTGTGGACGAGAGTTATCATTTATAACTCTGCAGGTCTGTGAATTGCAGTGCCCTGAAGCTCCATTTTACAAGTCGCTTTTTTGGGAGCTGGCCGCAAAAGCGCAGGATGGCTTCAGGCCCTGTTCTGGTTCCGGGGGGCAGGCTGAGCCTGTGGTTAATTCTTCTTCCTGATGGGAAAATAGAGTGACCTGTGCCTGTCCCAACACCAAGAGCTAGTCTCTCATTGGTTCCCCGTCTTCCCGTTCATCCTCAGGACAAATTGCAACCTGTACGGAACAGGAGGTTAAAGGTGCTGATGCTCCAAGTAGGGAGATTGCTAGTAAAGTGGCTGGAATGGCGAACCCGAGCACAAGGAGATGAGAAATGAGGTGCGTTTTAGAAACCTTTCCCCATCACACGGTGTACCATCTTCTGGGTTTCTCATGCATGTTTTCGATGTAGGAAGATGCCCTTGAACCTGGAGATTTGGGACCCATGCGATGGGTAGCACGCAGTATTACTTTAAAGGGTCTGCGTTTGCTCACCCAACCTCACCAAACCTCTCAGCCCCAAGAGTGTCCACCCTTATGTCTCATCCAGCTGTGGGTCTAGATATGGTCAATCCAGGTTGCATCACAGCCCCTGAACGAATTGTGTAAGAATTTCTCTCTCTTTCCCTGTCTTTGTTTCATGGGTGTTTAAAAGTAATTTATTTTTATAATGGGGTTTAGCTGCTTTTCACGGCTGTGTTTATGCCGCTTTACACCCACTTGACACACTAACAGAGAGATATCAATACATAGGTTTTAAGATTATTACTAGTCAGATATATTCTTGTGCGGTGAATCGGGCGTGTTGAGTCCAGTTCTCTGAGCAAGGAGTAGGTCTTGTCTATTACATATTGGGTTTATGGAACGGTATCTGAGCTAATTTGAAACTCTTGTTTTATGTATCACCCCACCTCACCTTTCCCGTTAAGCAGCCATAGTGTGTTTTCTGCATGTGTGACTCTGTTCTGTTTTGTAATTAAGTTCAAGTGTAACGGTTTTTACATTCCCTCTATAAGTGACACCTTATGAGAAGTGTCCTTTTCTGTGTGACTTATTTCACTTAGAATCGTCTTACCTAAATCCACTCATCATGCTGCTACTAGCCTTATGACATTGATTTCATGGCTGAGTGATATTCCATTGTACATAAGGACCACAACCTTTTGATCCATTTTTCGCTTTCCTGGGATATTTAAGGTGGAATGAAGTGGAGGTCCTTGTCAACAGAGCAGCCCTAAACTTTAGGGTGCTTGTGTCTTGCTGATTTTCAATTTTCCCACTTTATCCCCCCATGCGTGGAAGTGCCCTATGCTCTCTAAGCTGTGTTTTTTAGATGTTTCAGGACACACCGTACACTTCTCCAGAGTGGCTGTTGGCAATTTACATCCCGCCCATCAGTGTAGCAAGGCTCCCATTTCTCCATGGCCTGTCCTGCATTTCTGGTTTTGACACTTTTTTCAGCATGGCCCTTTTGACCGATGGGAAGCGAGACTTCTTTGTAGCGCTGATTTGCCTTTCCAGGTTGCTTGGTTGGCCAAAAAGGGCGTATGCGTTTTTTCCTGAATATATTCAGGAAAAAACGCATACGCCCTTTTTGGCCAAGGGCATCATTGTCAACGTTTTGCCGCTTTTCATGTGCTTTAAAGGCGATTCGAATCTACCTCCTGAAATCTGTTTCCTGCAATTCTGCCTTGATTTCAAATCCTCTTCTTTGCCTTCCCTCAATATATTTGTGGACGAGAGTTATCATTTATAACTCTGCAGGTTTGTGAATTGCAGTGCCCTGAAGCTCCATTTTACAAGTCGCTTTTTTGGGAGCTGGCCGCAAAAGCGCAGGATGGCTTCAGGCCCTGTTCTGGTTCCGGGGGGCAGGCTGAGCCTGTGGTTAATTCTTCTTCCTGATGGGAAAATAGAGTGACCTGTGCCTGTCCCAACACCAAGAGCTAGTCTCTCATTGGTTCCCCGTCTTCCCGTTCATCCTCAGGACAAATTGCAACCTGTACGGAACAGGAGGTTAAAGGTGCTGATGCTCCAAGTAGGGAGATTGCTAGTAAAGTGGCTGGAATGGCGAACCCGAGCACAAGGAGATGAGAAATGAGGTGCGCTTTAGAAACCTTTCCCCATCACACGGTGTACCATCTTCTGGGTTTCTCATGCATGTTTTCGATGTAGGAAGATGCCCTTGAACCTGGAGATTTGGGACCCATGCGATGGGTAGCACGCAGTATTACTTTAAAGGGTCTGCGTTTGCTCACCCAACCTCACCAAACCTCTCAGCCCCAAGAGTGTCCACCCTTATGTCTCATCCAGCTGTGGGTCTAGATATGGTCAATCCAGGTTGCATCACAGCCCCTGAACGAATTGTGTAAGAATTTCTCTCTCTTTCCCTGTCTTTGTTTCATGGGTTTTTAAAAGTAATTTATTTTTATAATGGGGTTTAGCTGCTTTTCACGGCTGTGTTTATGCCGCTTTACACCCACTTGACACACTAACAGAGAGATATCAATACATAGGTTTTAAGATTATTACTAGTCAGATATATTCTTGTGCGGTGAATCGGGCGTGTTGAGTCCAGTTCTCTGAGCAAGGAGTAGGTCTTGTCTATTACATATTGGGTTTATGGAACGGTATCTGAGCTAATTTGAATCTCTTGTTTTATGTATCACCCCACCTCACCTTTCCCGTTAAGCAGCCATAGTGTGTTTTCTGCATGTGTGACTCTGTTCTGTTTTGTAATTCAGTTCAAGTGTAACGGTTTTTACATTCCCTCTATAAGTGACACCTTATGAGAAGTGTCCTTTTCTGTGTGACTTATTTCACTTAGAATCGTCTTACCTAAATCCACTCATCATGCTGCTACTAGCCTTATGACATTGATTTCATGGCTGAGTGATATTCCATTGTACATAAGGACCACAACTTTTTGATCCATTTTTCGCTTTCCTGGGATATTTAAGGTGGAATGAAGTGGAGGTCCTTGTCAACAGAGCAGCCCTAAACTTTGGGGTGCTTGTGTCTTGCTGATTTTCAATTTTCCCACTTTATCCCCCCATGCGTGGAAGTGCCCTATGCTCTCTAAGCTGTGTTTTTTAGATGTTTCAGGACACACCGTACACTTCTCCAGAGTGGCTGTTGGCAATTTACATCCTGCCCATCAGTGTAGCAAGGCTCCCATTTCTCCATGGAATGTACTGCATTTCTGGTTTTGACACTTTTTTCAGCATGGCCCTTTTGACCGATGGGAAGCGAGACTTCTTTGTAGCGCTGATTTGCCTTTCCAGGTTGCTTGGTTGGCCAAAAAGGGCGTATGCGTTTTTTCCTGAATATATTCAGGAAAAAACACATACGCCCTTTTTGGCCAAGGGCATCATTGTCAACGTTTTGCCGCTTTTCATGTGCTTTAAAGGCGATTCGAATCTACCTCCTGAAATCTGTTTCCTGCAATTCTGCCTTGATTTCAAATCCTCTTCTTTGCCTTCCCTCAATATATTTGTGGACGAGAGTTATCATTTATAACTCTGCAGGTCTGTGAATTGCAGTGCCCTGAAGCTCCATTTTACAAGTCGCTTTTTTGGGAGCTGGCCGCAAAAGCGCAGGATGGCTTCAGGCCCTGTTCTGGTTCCTGGGGGCAGGCTGAGCCTGTGGTTAATTCTTCTTCCTGATGGGAAAATAGAGTGACCTGTGCCTGTCCCAACACCAAGAGCTAGTCTCTCATTGGTTCCCCGTCTTCCCGTTCATCCTCAGGACAAATTGCAACCTGTACGGAACAGGAGGTTAAAGGTGCTGATGCTCCAAGTAAGGAGATTGCTAGTAAAGTGGCTGCAATGGCGAACCCGAGCACAAGGAGATGAGAAATGAGGTGCGTTTTAGAAACCTTTCCCCATCACACGGTGTACCATCTTCTGGGTTTCTCATGCATGTTTTCGATGTAGGAAGATGCCCTTGAACCTGGAGATTTGGGACCCATGCGATGGGTAGCACGCAGTATTACTTTAAAGGGTCTGCGTTTGCTCACCCAACCTCACCAAACCTCTCAGCCCCAAGAGTGTCCACCCTTATGTCTCATCCAGCTGTGGGTCTAGATATGGTCAATCCAGGTTGCATCACAGCCCCTGAACGAATTGTGTAAGAATTTCTCTCTCTTTCCCTGTCTTTGTTTCATGGGTTTTTAAAAGTAATTTATTTTTATAATGGGGTTTAGCTGCTTTTCACGGCTGTGTTTATGCCGCTTTACACCCACTTGACACACTAACAGAGAGATATCAATACATAGGTTTTAAGATTATTACTAGTCAGATATATTCTTGTGCGGTGAATCGGGCGTGTTGAGTCCAGTTCTCTGAGCAAGGAGTAGGTCTTGTCTATTACATATTGGGTTTATGGAACGGTATCTGAGCTAATTTGAAACTCTTGTTTTATGTATCACCCCACCTCACCTTTCCCGTTAAGCAGCCATAGTGTGTTTTCTGCATGTGTGACTCTGTTCTGTTTTGTAATTCAGTTCAAGTGTAACGGTTTTTACATTCCCTCTATAAGTGACACCTTATGAGAAGTGTCCTTTTCTGTGTGACTTATTTCACTTAGAATCGTCTTACCTAAATCCACTCATCATGCTGCTACTAGCCTTATGACATTGATTTCATGGCTGAGTGATATTCCATTGTACATAAGGACCACAACTTTTTGATCCATTTTTCGCTTTCCTGGGATATTTAAGGTGGAATGAAGTGGAGGTCCTTGTCAACAGAGCAGCCCTAAACTTTGGGGTGCTTGTGTCTTGCTGATTTTCAATTTTCCCACTTTATCCCCCCATGCGTGGAAGTGCCCTATGCTCTCTAAGCTGTGTTTTTTAGATGTTTCAGGACACACCGTACACTTCTCCAGAGTGGCTGTTGGCAATTTACATCCTGCCCATCAGTGTAGCAAGGCTCCCATTTCTCCATGGCCTGTCCTGCATTTCTGGTTTTGACACTTTTTTCAGCATGGCCCTTTTGACCGATGGGAAGCGAGACTTCTTTGTAGCGCTGATTTGCCTTTCCAGGTTGCTTGGTTGGCCAAAAAGGGCGTATGCGTTTTTTCCTGAATATATTCAGGAAAAAACGCATACGCCCTTTTTGGCCAAGGGCATCATTGTCAACGTTTTGCCGCTTTTCATATGCTTTAAAGGCGATTCGAATCTACCTCCTGAAATCTGTTTCCTGCAATTCTGCCTTGATTTCAAATCCTCTTCTTTGCCTTCCCTCAATATATTTGTGGACGAGAGTTATCATTTATAACTCTGCAGGTTTGTGAATTGCAGTGCCCAGAAGCTCCATTTTACAAGTCGCTTTTTTGGGAGCTGGCCGCAAAAGCGCAGGATGGCTTCAGGCCCTGGTCTGGTTCTGGGGGGCAGGCTGAGCCTGTGGTTAATTCTTCTTTCTGATGGGAAAATAGAGTGACCTGTGCCTGTCCCAACACCAAGAGCTAGTCTCTCATTGGTTCCCCGTCTTCCCGTTCATCCTCAGGACAAATTGCAACCTGTACGGAACAGGAGGTTAAAGGTGCAGATGCTCCAAGTAGGGAGATTGCTAGTAAAGTGGCTGGAATGGCGAACCCGAGCACAAGGAGATGAGAAATGAGGTGCGTTTTAGAAACCTTTCCCCATCACACGGTGTACCATCTTCTGGGTTTCTCATGCATGTTTTCGATGTAGGAAGATGCCCTTGAACCTGGAGATTTGGGACCCATGCGATGGGTAGCACGCAGTATTACTTTAAAGGGTCTGCGTTTGCTCACCCAACCTCACCAAACCTCTCAGCCCCAAGAGTGTCCACCCTTATGTCTCATCCAGCTGTGGGTCTAGATATGGTCAATCCAGGTTGCATCACAGCCCCTGAACGAATTGTGTAAGAATTTCTCTCTCTTTCCCTGTCTTTGTTTCATGGGTTTTTAAAAGTAATTTATTTTTATAATGGGGTTTAGCTGCTTTTCACGGCTGTGTTTATGCCGCTTTACACCCACTTGACACACTAACAGAGAGATATCAATACATAGGTTTTAAGATTATTACTAGTCAGATATATTCTTGTGCGGTGAATCGGGCGTGTTGAGTCCAGTTCTCTGAGCAAGGAGTAGGTCTTGTCTATTACATATTGGGTTTATGGAACGGTATCTGAGCTAATTTGAAACTCTTGTTTTATGTATCACCCCACCTCACCTTTCCCGTTAAGCAGCCATAGTGTGTTTTCTGCATGTGTGACTCTGTTCTGTTTTGTAATTCAGTTCAAGTGTAACGGTTTTTACATTCCCTCTATAAGTGACACCTTATGAGAAGTGTCCTTTTCTGTGTGACTTATTTCACTTAGAATCCTCTTACCTAAATCCACTCATCATGCTGCTACTAGCCTTATGACATTGATTTCATGGCTGAGTGATATTCCATTGTACATAAGGACCACAACTTTTTGATCCATTTTTCGCTTTCCTGGGATATTTAAGGTGGAATGAAGTGGAGGTCCTTGTCAACAGAGCAGCCCTAAACTTTGGGGTGCTTGTGTCTTGCTGATTTTCAATTTTCCCACTTTATCCCCCCATGCGTGGAAGTGCCCTATGCTCTCTAAGCTGTGTTTTTTAGATGTTTCAGGACACACCGTACACTTCTCCAGAGTGGCTGTTGGCAATTTACATCCTGCCCATCAGTGTATCAAGGCTCCCATTTCTCCATGGAATGTCCTGCATTTCTGGTTTTGACACTTTTTTCAGCATGGCCCTTTTGACCGATGGGAAGCGAGACTTCTTTGTAGCGCTGATTTGCCTTTCCAGGTTGCTTGGTTGGCCAAAAAGGGCGTATGCGTTTTTTCCTGAATATATTCAGGAAAAAACGCATACGCCCTTTTTGGCCAAGGGCATCATTGTCAACGTTTTGCCGCTTTTCATGTGCTTTAAAGGCGATTCGAATCTACCTCCTGAAATCTGTTTCCTGCAATTCTGCCTTGATTTCAAATCCTCTTCTTTGCCTTCCCTCAATATATTTGTGGACGAGAGTTATCATTTATAACTCTGCAGGTTTGTGAATTGCAGTGCCCTGAAGCTCCATTTTACAAGTCGCTTTTTTGGGAGCTGGCCGCAAAAGCGCAGGATGGCTTCAGGCCCTGTTCTGGTTCCGGGGGGCAGGCTGAGCCTGTGGTTAATTCTTCTTCCTGATGGGAAAATAGAGTGACCTGTGCCTGTCCCAACACCAAGAGCTAGTCTCTCATTGGTTCCCCGTCTTCCCGTTCATCCTCAGGACAAATTGCAACCTGTACGGAACAGGAGGTTAAAGGTGCTGATGCTCCAAGTAAGGAGATTGCTAGTAAAGTTGCTGCAATGGCGAACCCGAGCACAAGGAGATGAGAAATGAGGTGCGTTTTAGAAACCTTTCCCCATCACACGGTGTACCATCTTCTGGGTTTCTCATGCATGTTTTCGATGTAGGAAGATGCCCTTGAACCTGGAGATTTGGGACCCATGCGATGGGTAGCACGCAGTATTACTTTAAAGGGTCTGCGTTTGCTCACCCAACCTCACCAAACCTCTCAGCCCCAAGAGTGTCCACCCTTATGTCTCATCCAGCTGTGGGTCTAGATATGGTCAATCCAGGTTGCATCACAGCCCCTGAACGAATTGTGTAAGAATTTCTCTCTCTTTCCCTGTCTTTGTTTCATGGGTTTTTAAAAGTAATTTATTTTTATAATGGGGTTAGGCTGCTTTTCACGGCTGTGTTTATGCCGCTTTACACCCACTTGACACACTAACAGAGAGATATCAATACATAGGTTTTAAGATTATTACTAGTCAGATATATTCTTGTGCGGTGAATCGGGCGTGTTGAGTCCAGTTCTCTGAGCAAGGAGTAGGTCTTGTCTATTACATATTGGGTTTATGGAACGGTATCTGAGCTAATTTGAAACTCTTGTTTTATGTATCACCCCACCTCACCTTTCCCGTTAAGCAGCCATAGTGTGTTTTCTGCATGTGTGACTCTGTTCTGTTTTGTAATTCAGTTCAAGTGTAACGGTTTTTACATTCCCTCTATAAGTGACACCTTATGAGAAGTGTCCTTTTCTGTGTGACTTATTTCACTTAGAATCGTCTTACCTAAATCCACTCATCATGCTGCTACTAGCCTTATGACATTGATTTCATGGCTGAGTGATATTCCATTGTACATAAGGACCACAACCTTTTGATCCATTTTTCGCTTTCCTGGGATATTTAAGGTGGAATGAAGTGGAGGTCCTTGTCAACAGAGCAGCCCTAAACTTTGGGGTGCTTGTGTCTTGCTGATTTTCAATTTTCCCACTTTATCCCCCCATGCGTGGAAGTGCCCTATGCTCTCTAAGCTGTGTTTTTTAGATGTTTCAGGACACACCGTACATTTCTCCAGAGTGGCTGTTGGCAATTTACATCCCGCCCATCAGTGTAGCAAGGCTCCCATTTCTCCATGGCCTGTCCTGCATTTCTGGTTTTGACACTTTTTTCAGCATGGCCCTTTTGACCGATGGGAAGCGAGACTTCTTTGTAGCGCTGATTTGCCTTTCCAGGTTGCTTGGTTGGCCAAAAAGGGCGTATGCGTTTTTTCCTGAATATATTCAGGAAAAAACGCATACGCCCTTTTTGGCCAAGGGCATCATTGTCAACGTTTTGCCGCTTTTCATGTGCTTTAAAGGCGATTCGAATCTACCTCCTGAAATCTGTTTCCTGCAATTCTGCCTTGATTTCAAATCCTCTTCTTTGCCTTCCCTCAATATATTTGTGGACGAGAGTTATCATTTATAACTCTGCAGGTTTGTGAATTGCAGTGCCCTGAAGCTCCATTTTACAAGTCGCTTTTTTGGGAGCTGGCCGCAAAAGCGCAGGATGGCTTCAGGCCCTGTTCTGGTTCCGGGGGGCAGGCTGAGCCTGTGGTTAATTCTTCTTCCTGATGGGAAAATAGAGTGACCTGTGCCTGTCCCAACACCAAGAGCTAGTCTCTCATTGGTTCCCCGTCTTCCCGTTCATCCTCAGGACAAATTGCAACCTGTACGGAACAGGAGGTTAAAGGTGCTGATGCTCCAAGTAGGGAGATTGCTAGTAAAGTGGCTGGAATGGCGAACCCGAGCACAAGGAGATGAGAAATGAGGTGCGTTTTAGAAACCTTTCCCCATCACACGGTGTACCATCTTCTGGGTTTCTCATGCATGTTTTCGATGTAGGAAGATGCCCTTGAACCTGGAGATTTGGGACCCATGCGATGGGTAGCACGCAGTATTACTTTAAAGGGTCTGCGTTTGCTCACCCAACCTCACCAAACCTCTCAGCCCCAAGAGTGTCCACCCTTATGTCTCATCCAGCTGTGGGTCTAGATATGGTCAATCCAGGTTGCATCACAGCCCCTGAACGAATTGTGTAAGAATTTCTCTCTCTTTCCCTGTCTTTGTTTCATGGGTTTTTAAAAGTAATTTATTTTTATAATGGGGTTTAGCTGCTTTTCACGGCTGTGTTTATGCCGCTTTACACCCACTTGACACACTAACAGAGAGATATCAATACATAGGTTTTAAGATTATTACTAGTCAGATATATTCTTGTGCGGTGAATCGGGCGTGTTGAGTCCAGTTCTCTGAGCAAGGAGTAGGTCTTGTCTATTACATATTGGGTTTATGGAACGGTATCTGAGCTAATTTGAAACTCTTGTTTTATGTATCACCCCACCTCACCTTTCCCGTTAAGCAGCCATAGTGTGTTTTCTGCATGTGTGACTCTGTTCTGTTTTGTAATTCAGTTCAAGTGTAACGGTTTTTACATTCCCTCTATAAGTGACACCTTATGAGAAGTTTCCTTTTCTGTGTGACTTATTTCACTTAGAATCGTCTTACCTAAATCCACTCATCATGCTGCTACTAGCCTTATGACATTGATTTCATGGCTGAGTGATATTCCATTGTACATAAGGACCACAACTTTTTGATCCATTTTTCGCTTTCCTGGGATATTTAAGGTGGAATGAAGTGGAGGTCCTTGTCAACAGAGCAGCCCTAAACTTTGGGGTGCTTGTGTCTTGCTGATTTTCAATTTTCCCACTTTATCCCCCCATGCGTGGAAGTGCCCTATGCTCTCTAAGCTGTGTTTTTTAGATGTTTCAGGACACACCGTACACTTCTCCAGAGTGGCTGTTGGCAATTTACATCCTGCCCATCAGTGTAGCAAGGCTCCCATTTCTCCATGGCCTGTCCTGCATTTCTGGTTTTGACACTTTTTTCAGCATGGCCCTTTTGACCGATGGGAAACGAGACTTCTTTGTAGCGCTGATTTGCCTTTCCAGGTTGCTTGGTTGGCCAAAAAGGGCGTATGCGTTTTTTCCTGAATATATTCAGGAAAAAACGCATACGCCCTTTTTGGCCAAGGGCATCATTGTCAACGTTTTGCCGCTTTTCATATGCTTTAAAGGCGATTCGAATCTACCTCCTGAAATCTGTTTCCTGCAATTCTGCCTTGATTTCAAATCCTCTTCTTTGCCTTCCCTCAATATATTTGTGGACGAGAGTTATCATTTATAACTCTGCAGGTTTGTGAATTGCAGTGCCCAGAAGCTCCATTTTACAAGTCGCTTTTTTGGGAGATGGCCGCAAAAGCGCAGGATGGCTTCAGGCCCTGTTCTGGTTCTGGGGGGCAGGCTGAGCCTGTGGTTAATTCTTCTTCCTGATGGGAAAATAGAGTGACCTGTGCCTGTCCCAACACCAAGAGCTAGTCTCTCATTGGTTCCCCGTCTTCCCGTTCATCCTCAGGACAAATTGCAACCTGTACGGAACAGGAGGTTAAAGGTGCAGATGCTCCAAGTAGGGAGATTGCTAGTAAAGTGGCTGGAATGGCGAACCCGAGCACAAGGAGATGAGAAATGAGGTGCGTTTTAGAAACCTTTCCCCATCACACGGTGTACCATCTTCTGGGTTTCTCATGCATGTTTTCGATGTAGGAAGATGCCCTTGAACCTGGAGATTTGGGACCCATGCGATGGGTAGCACGCAGTATTACTTTAAAGGGTCTGCGTTTGCTCACCCAACCTCACCAAACCTCTCAGCCCCAAGAGTGTCCACCCTTATGTCTCATCCAGCTGTGGGTCTAGATATGGTCAATCCAGGTTGCATCACAGCCCCTGAACGAATTGTGTAAGAATTTCTCTCTCTTTCCCTGTCTTTGTTTCATGGGTTTTTAAAAGTAATTTATTTTTATAATGGGGTTTAGCTGCTTTTCACGGCTGTGTTTATGCCGCTTTACACCCACTTGACACACTAACAGAGAGATATCAATACATAGGTTTTAAGATTATTACTAGTCAGATATATTCTTGTGCGGTGAATCGGGCGTGTTGAGTCCAGTTCTCTGAGCAAGGAGTAGGTCTTGTCTATTACATATTGGGTTTATGGAACGGTATCTGAGCTAATTTGAAACTCTTGTTTTATGTATCACCCCACCTCACCTTTCCCGTTAAGCAGCCATAGTGTGTTTTCTGCATGTGTGACTCTGTTCTGTTTTGTAATTCAGTTCAAGTGTAACGGTTTTTACATTCCCTCTATAAGTGACACCTTATGAGAAGTGTCCTTTTCTGTGTGACTTATTTCACTTAGAATCGTCTTACCTAAATCCACTCATCATGCTGCTACTAGCCTTATGACATTGATTTCATGGCTGAGTGATATTCCATTGTACATAAGGACCACAACTTTTTGATCCATTTTTCGCTTTCCTGGGATATTTAAGGTGGAATGAAGTGGAGGTCCTTGTCAACAGAGCAGCCCTAAACTTTGGGGTGCTTGTGTCTTGCTGATTTTCAATTTTCCCACTTTATCCCCCCATGCGTGGAAGTGCCCTATGCTCTCTAAGCTGTGTTTTTTAGATGTTTCAGGACACACCGTACACTTCTCCAGAGTGGCTGTTGGCAATTTACATCCTGCCCATCAGTGTAGCAAGGCTCCCATTTCTCCATGGCCTGTCCTGCATTTCTGGTTTTGACACTTTTTTCAGCATGGCCCTTTTGACCGATGGGAAGCGAGACTACTTTGTAGCGCTGATTTGCCTTTCCAGGTTGCTTGGTTGGCCAAAAAGGGCGTATGCGTTTTTTCCTGAATATATTCAGGAAAAAACGCATACGCCCTTTTTGGCCAAGGGCATCATTGTCAACGTTTTGCCGCTTTTCATATGCTTTAAAGGCGATTCGAATCTACCTCCTGAAATCTGTTTCCTGCAATTCTGCCTTGATTTCAAATCCTCTTCTTTGCCTTCCCTCAATATATTTGTGGACGAGAGTTATCATTTATAACTCTGCAGGTTTGTGAATTGCAGTGCCCAGAAGCTCCATTTTACAAGTCGTTTTTTTGGGAGATGGCCGCAAAAGCGCAGGATGGCTTCAGGCCCTGTTCTGGTTCTGGGGGGCAGGCTGAGCCTGTGGTTAATTCTTCTTCCTGATCGGAAAATAGAGTGACCTGTGCCTGTCCCAACACCAAGAGCTAGTCTCTCATTGGTTCCCCGTCTTCCCGTTCATCCTCAGGACAAATTGCAACCTGTACGGAACAGGAGGTTAAAGGTGCTGATGCTCCAAGTAAGGAGATTGCTAGTAAAGTGGCTGCAATGGCGAACCCGAGCACAAGGAGATGAGAAATGAGGTGCGTTTTAGAAACCTTTCCCCATCACACGGTGTACCATCTTCTGGGTTTCTCATGCATGTTTTCGATGTAGGAAGATGCCCTTGAACCTGGAGATTTGGGACCCATGTGTTGGGTAGCACGCAGTATTACTTAAAGGATCTGCGTTTGCTCACCCAACCTCACCAAACCTCTCAGCCCCAAGAGTGTCCACCCTTATGTCTCATCCAGCTGTGGGTCTAGATATGGTCAATCCAGGTTGCATCACAGCCCCTGAACGAATTGTGTAAGAATTTCTCTCTCTTTCCCTGTCTTTGTTTCATGGGTTTTTAAAAGTAATTTATTTTTATAATGGGGTTTAGCTGCTTTTCACGGCTGTGTTTATGCCGCTTTACACCCACTTGACACACTAACAGAGAGATATCAATACATAGGTTTTAAGATTATTACTAGTCAGATATATTCTTGTGCGGTGAATCGGGCGTGTTGAGTCCAGTTCTCTGAGCAAGGAGTAGGTCTTGTCTATTACATATTGGGTTTATGGAACGGTATCTGAGCTAATTTGAAACTCTTGTTTTATGTATCACCCCACCTCACCTTTCCCGTTAAGCAGCCATAGTGTGTTTTCTGCATGTGTGACTCTGTTCTGTTTTGTAATTCAGTTCAAGTGTAACGGTTTTTACATTCCCTCTATAAGTGACACCTTATGAGAAGTGTCCTTTTCTGTGTGACTTATTTCACTTAGAATCGTCTTACCTAAATCCACTCATCATGCTGCTACTAGCCTTATGACATTGATTTCATGGCTGAGTGATATTCCATTGTACATAAGGACCACAACTTTTTGATCCATTTTTCGCTTTCCTGGGATATTTAAGGTGGAATGAAGTGGAGGTCCTTGTCAACAGAGCAGCCCTAAACTTTGGGGTGCTTGTGTCTTGCTGATTTTCAATTTTCCCACTTTATCCCCCCATGCGTGGAAGTGCCCTATGCTCTCTAAGCTGTGTTTTTTAGATGTTTCAGGACACACCGTACACTTCTCCAGAGTGGCTGTTGGCAATTTACATCCTGCCCATCAGTGTAGCAAGGCTCCCATTTCTCCATGGCCTGTCCTGCATTTCTGGTTTTGACACTTTTTTCAGCATGGCCCTTTTGACCGATGGGAAGCGAGACTTCTTTGTAGCGCTGATTTGCCTTTCCAGGTTGCTTGGTTGGCCAAAAAGGGCGTATGCGTTTTTTCCTGAATATATTCAGGAAAAAACGCATACGCCCTTTTTGGCCAAGGGCATCATTGTCAACGTTTTGCCGCTTTTCATATGCTTTAAAGGCGATTCGAATCTACCTCCTGAAATCTGTTTCCTGCAATTCTGCCTTGATTTCAAATCCTCTTCTTTGCCTTCCCTCAATATATTTGTGGACGAGAGTTATCATTTATAACTCTGCAGGTTTGTGAATTGCAGTGCCCAGAAGCTCCATTTTACAAGTCGTTTTTTTGGGAGATGGCCGCAAAAGCGCAGGATGGCTTCAGGCCCTGTTCTGGTTCTGGGGGGCAGGCTGAGCCTGTGGTTAATTCTTCTTCCTGATCGGAAAATAGAGTGACCTGTGCCTGTCCCAACACCAAGAGCTAGTCTCTCATTGGTTCCCCGTCTTCCCGTTCATCCTCAGGACAAATTGCAACCTGTACGGAACAGGAGGTTAAAGGTGCTGATGCTCCAAGTAAGGAGATTGCTAGTAAAGTGGCTGCAATGGCGAACCCGAGCACAAGGAGATGAGAAATGAGGTGCGTTTTAGAAACCTTTCCCCATCACACGGTGTACCATCTTCTGGGTTTCTCATGCATGTTTTCGATGTAGGAAGATGCCCTTGAACCTGGAGATTTGGGACCCATGTGTTGGGTAGCACGCAGTATTACTTAAAGGATCTGCGTTTGCTCACCCAACCTCACCAAACCTCTCAGCCCCAAGAGTGTCCACCCTTATGTCTCATCCAGCTGTGGGTCTAGATATGGTCAATCCAGGTTGCATCACAGCCCCTGAACGAATTGTGTAAGAATTTCTCTCTCTTTCCCTGTCTTTGTTTCATGGGTTTTTAAAAGTAATTTATTTTTATAATGGGGTTTAGCTGCTTTTCACGGCTGTGTTTATGCCGCTTTACACCCACTTGACACACTAACAGAGAGATATCAATACAGAGGTTTTAAGATTATTACTAGTCAGATATATTCTTGTGCGGTGAATCGGGCGTGTTGAGTCCAGTTCTCTGAGCAAGGAGTAGGTCTTGTCTATTACATATTGGGTTTATGGAACGGTATCTGAGCTAATTTGAAACTCTTGTTTTATGTATCACCCCACCTCACCTTTCCCGTTAAGCAGCCATAGTGTGTTTTCTGCATGTGTGACTCTGTTCTGTTTTGTAATTCAGTTCAAGTGTAACGGTTTTTACATTCCCTCTATAAGTGACACCTTATGAGAAGTGTCCTTTTCTGTGTGACTTATTTCACTTAGAATCGTCTTACCTAAATCCACTCATCATGCTGCTACTAGCCTTATGACATTGATTTCATGGCTGAGTGATATTCCATTGTACATAAGGACCACAACCTTTTGATCCATTTTTCGCTTTCCTGGGATATTTAAGGTGGAATGAAGTGGAGGTCCTTGTCAACAGAGCAGCCCTAAACTTTGGGGTGCTTGTGTCTTGCTGATTTTCAATTTTCCCACTTTATCCCCCCATGCGTGGAAGTGCCCTATGCTCTCTAAGCTGTGTTTTTTAGATGTTTCAGGACACACCGTACATTTCTCCAGAGTGGCTGTTGGCAATTTACATCCCGCCCATCAGTGTAGCAAGGCTCCCATTTCTCCATGGCCTGTCCTGCATTTCTGGTTTTGACACTTTTTTCAGCATGGCCCTTTTGACCGATGGGAAGCGAGACTTCTTTGTAGCGCTGATTTGCCTTTCCAGGTTGCTTGGTTGGCCAAAAAGGGCGTATGCGTTTTTTCCTGAATATATTCAGGAAAAAACGCATACGCCCTTTTTGGCCAAGGGCATCATTGTCAACGTTTTGCCGCTTTTCATGTGCTTTAAAGGCGATTCGAATCTACCTCCTGAAATCTGTTTCCTGCAATTCTGCCTTGATTTCAAATCCTCTTCTTTGCCTTCCCTCAATATATTTGTGGACGAGAGTTATCATTTATAACTCTGCAGGTTTGTGAATTGCAGTGCCCTGAAGCTCCATTTTACAAGTCGCTTTTTTGGGAGCTGGCCGCAAAAGCGCAGGATGGCTTCAGGCCCTGTTCTGGTTCCGGGGGGCAGGCTGAGCCTGTGGTTAATTCTTCTTCCTGATGGGAAAATAGAGTCACCTGTGCCTGTCCCAACACCAAGAGCTAGTCTCTCATTGGTTCCCCGTCTTCCCGTTCATCCTCAGGACAAATTGCAACCTGTACGGAACAGGAGGTTAAAGGTGCTGATGCTCCAAGTAGGGAGATTGCTAGTAAAGTGGCTGGAATGGCGAACCCGAGCACAAGGAGATGAGAAATGAGGTGCGTTTTAGAAACCTTTCCCCATCACACGGTGTACCATCTTCTGGGTTTCTCATGCATGTTTTCGATGTAGGAAGATGCCCTTGAACCTGGAGATTTGGGACCCATGCGATGGGTAGCACGCAGTATTACTTTAAAGGGTCTGCGTTTGCTCACCCAACCTCACCAAACCTCTCAGCCCCAAGAGTGTCCACCCTTATGTCTCATCCAGCTGTGGGTCTAGATATGGTCAATCCAGGTTGCATCACAGCCCCTGAACGAATTGTGTAAGAATTTCTCTCTCTTTCCCTGTCTTTGTTTCATGGGTTTTTAAAAGTAATTTATTTTTATAATGGGGTTTAGCTGCTTTTCACGGCTGTGTTTATGCCGCTTTACACCCACTTGACACACTAACAGAGAGATATCAATACATAGTTTTTAAGATTATTACTAGTCAGATATATTCTTGTGCGGTGAATCGGGCGTGTTGAGTCCAGTTCTCTGAGCAAGGAGTAGGTCTTGTCTATTACATATTGGGTTTATGGAACGGTATCTGAGCTAATTTGAAACTCTTGTTTTATGTATCACCCCACCTCACCTTTCCCGTTAAGCAGCCATAGTGTGTTTTCTGCATGTGTGACTCTGTTCTGTTTTGTAATTCAGTTCAAGTGTAACGGTTTTTACATTCCCTCTATAAGTGAAACCTTATGAGAAGTGTCCTTTTCTGTGTGACTTATTTCACTTAGAATCGTCTTACCTAAATCCACTCATCATGCTGCTACTAGCCTTATGACATTGATTTCATGGCTGAGTGATATTCCATTGTACATAAGGACCACAACTTTTTGATCCATTTTTCGCTTTCCTGGGATATTTAAGGTGGAATGAAGTGGAGGTCCTTGTCAACAGAGCAGCCCTAAACTTTGGGGTGCTTGTGTCTTGCTGATTTTCAATTTTCCCACTTTATCCCCCCATGCGTGGAAGTGCCCTATGCTCTCTAAGCTGTGTTTTTTAGATGTTTCAGGACACACCGTACACTTCTCCAGAGTGGCTGTTGGCAATTTACATCCTGCCCATCAGTGTAGCAAGGCTCCCATTTCTCCATGGCCTGTCCTGCATTTCTGGTTTTGACACTTTTTTCAGCATGGCCCTTTTGACCGATGGGAAGCGAGACTTCTTTGTAGCGCTGATTTGCCTTTCCAGGTTGCTTGGTTGGCCAAAAAGGGCGTATGCGTTTTTTCCTGAATATATTCAGGAAAAAACGCATACGCCCTTTTTGGCCAAGGGCATCATTGTCAACGTTTTGCCGCTTTTCATATGCTTTAAAGGCGATTCGAATCTACCTCCTGAAATCTGTTTCCTGCAATTCTGCCTTGATTTCAAATCCTCTTCTTTGCCTTCCCTCAATATATTTGTGGACGAGAGTTATCATTTATAACTCTGCAGGTTTGTGAATTGCAGTGCCCAGAAGCTCCATTTTACAAGTCGCTTTTTTGGGAGATGGCCGCAAAAGCGCAGGATGGCTTCAGGCCCTGTTCTGGTTCTGGGGGGCAGGCTGAGCCTGTGGTTAATTCTTCTTCCTGATGGGAAAATAGAGTGACCTGTGCCTGTCCCAACACCAAGAGCTAGTCTCTCATTGGTTCCCCGTCTTCCCGTTCATCCTCAGGACAAATTGCAACCTGTACGGAACAGGAGGTTAAAGGTGCAGATGCTCCAAGTAGGGAGATTGCTAGTAAAGTGGCTGGAATGGCGAACCCGAGCACAAGGAGATGAGAAATGAGGTGCGTTTTAGAAACTTTTCCCCATCACACGGTGTACCATCTTCTGGGTTTCTCATGCATGTTTTCGATGTAGGAAGATGCCCTTGAACCTGGAGATTTGGGACCCATGCGATGGGTAGCACGCAGTATTACTTTAAAGGGTCTGCGTTTGCTCACCCAACCTCACCAAACCTCTCAGCCCCAAGAGTGTCCACCCTTATGTCTCATCCAGCTGTGGGTCTAGATATGGTCAATCCAGGTTGCATCACAGCCCCTGAACGAATTGTGTAAGAATTTCTCTCTCTTTCCCTGTCTTTGTTTCATGGGTTTTTAAAAGTAATTTATTTTTATAATGGGGTTTAGCTGCTTTTCACGGCTGTGTTTATGCCGCTTTACACCCACTTGACACACTAACAGAGAGATATCAATACATAGGTTTTAAGATTATTACTAGTCAGATATATTCTTGTGCGGTGAATCGGGCGTGTTGAGTCCAGTTCTCTGAGCAAGGAGTAGGTCTTGTCTATTACATATTGGGTTTATGGAACGGTATCTGAGCTAATTTGAAACTCTTGTTTTATGTATCACCCCACCTCACCTTTCCCGTTAAGCAGCCATAGTGTGTTTTCTGCATGTGTGACTCTGTTCTGTTTTGTAATTCAGTTCAAGTGTAACGGTTTTTACATTCCCTCTATAAGTGACACCTTATGAGAAGTGTCCTTTTCTGTGTGACTTATTTCACTTAGAATCCTCTTACCTAAATCCACTCATCATGCTGCTACTAGCCTTATGACATTGATTTCATGGCTGAGTGATATTCCATTGTACATAAGGACCACAACTTTTTGATCCATTTTTCGCTTTCCTGGGATATTTAAGGTGGAATGAAGTGGAGGTCCTTGTCAACAGAGCAGCCCTAAACTTTGGGGTGCTTGTGTCTTGCTGATTTTCAATTTTCCCACTTTATCCCCCCATGCGTGGAAGTGCCCTATGCTCTCTAAGCTGTGTTTTTTAGATGTTTCAGGACACACCGTACACTTCTCCAGAGTGGCTGTTGGCAATTTACATCCTGCCCATCAGTGTAGCAAGGCTCCCATTTCTCCATGGAATGTCCTGCATTTCTGGTTTTGACACTTTTTTCAGCATGGCCCTTTTGACCGATGGGAAGCGAGACTTCTTTGTAGCGCTGATTTGCCTTTCCAGGTTGCTTGGTTGGCCAAAAAGGGCGTATGCGTTTTTTCCTGAATATATTCAGGAAAAAACGCATACGCCCTTTTTGGCCAAGGGCATCATTGTCAACGTTTTGCCGCTTTTCATGTGCTTTAAAGGCGATTCGAATCTACCTCCTGAAATCTGTTTCCTGCAATTCTGCCTTGATTTCAAATCCTCTTATTTGCCTTACCTCAATATATTTGTGGACGAGAGTTATCATTTATAACTCTGCAGGTTTGTGAATTGCAGTGCCCTGAAGCTCCATTTTACAAGTCGCTTTTTTGGGAGCTGGCCGCAAAAGCGCAGGATGGCTTCAGGCCCTGTTCTGGTTCCGGGGGGCAGGCTGAGCCTGTGGTTAATTCTTCTTCCTGATGGGAAAATAGAGTGACCTGTGCCTGTCCCAACACCAAGAGCTAGTCTCTCATTGGTTCCCCGTCTTCCCGTTCATCCTCAGGACAAATTGCAACCTGTACGGAACAGGAGGTTAAAGGTGCTGATGCTCCAAGTAAGGAGATTGCTAGTAAAGTTGCTGCAATGGCGAACCCGAGCACAAGGAGATGAGAAATGAGGTGCGTTTTAGAAACCTTTCCCCATCACACGGTGTACCATCTTCTGGGTTTCTCATGCATGTTTTCGATGTAGGAAGATGCCCTTGAACCTGGAGATTTGGGACCCATGTGTTGGGTAGCACGCAGTATTACTTAAAGGATCTGTGTTTGCCCACCCAACCTCACCAAACCTCTCAGCCCCAAGAGTGTCCACCCTTATGTCTCATCCAGCTGTGGGTCTAGATATGGTCAATCCAGGTTGCATCACAGCCCCTGAACGAATTGTGTAAGAATTTCTCTCTCTTTCCCTGTCTTTGTTTCATGGGTTTTTAAAAGTAATTTATTTTTATAATGGGGTTTAGCTGCTTTTCACGGCTGTGTTTATGCCGCTTTACACCCACTTGACACACTAACAGAGAGATATCAATACATAGGTTTTAAGATTATTACTAGTCAGATATATTCTTGTGCGGTGAATCGGGCGTGTTGAGTCCAGTTCTCTGAGCAAGGAGTAGGTCTTGTCTATTACATATTGGGTTTATGGAACGGTATCTGAGCTAATTTGAAACTCTTGTTTTATGTATCACCCCACCTCACCTTTCCCGTTAAGCAGCCATAGTGTGTTTTCTGCATGTGTGACTCTGTTCTGTTTTGTAATTCAGTTCAAGTGTAACGGTTTTTACATTCCCTCTATAAGTGACACCTTATGAGAAGTGTCCTTTTCTGTGTGACTTATTTCACTTAGAATCGTCTTACCTAAATCCACTCATCATGCTGCTACTAGCCTTATGACATTGATTTCATGGCTGAGTGATATTCCATTGTACATAAGGACCACAACCTTTTGATCCATTTTTCGCTTTCCTGGGATATTTAAGGTGGAATGAAGTGGAGGTCCTTGTCAACAGAGCAGCCCTAAACTTTGGGGTGCTTGTGTCTTGCTGATTTTCAATTTTCCCACTTTATCCCCCCATGCGTGGAAGTGCCCTATGCTCTGTAAGCTGTGTTTTTTAGATGTTTCAGGACACACCGTACATTTCTCCAGAGTGGCTGTTGGCAATTTACATCCCGCCCATCAGTGTAGCAAGGCTCCCATTTCTCCATGGCCTGTCCTGCATTTCTGGTTTTGACACTTTTTTCAGCATGGCCCTTTTGACCGATGGGAAGCGAGACTTCTTTGTAGCGCTGATTTGCCTTTCCAGGTTGCTTGGTTGGCCAAAAAGGGCGTATGCGTTTTTTCCTGAATATATTCAGGAAAAAACGCATACGCCCTTTTTGGCCAAGGGCATGATTGTCAACGTTTTGCCGCTTTTCATGTGCTTTAAAGGCGATTCGAATCTACCTCCTGAAATCTGTTTCCTGCAATTCTGCCTTGATTTCAAATCCTCTTCTTTGCCTTCCCTCAATATATTTGTGGACGAGAGTTACCATTTATAACTCTGCAGGTTTGTGAATTGCAGTGCCCTGAAGCTCCATTTTACAAGTCGCTTTTTTGGGAGCTGGCCGCAAAAGCGCAGGATGGCTTCAGGCCCTGTTCTGGTTCCGGGGGGCAGGCTGAGCCTGTGGTTAATTCTTCTTCCTGATGGGAAAATAGAGTCACCTGTGCCTGTCCCAACACCAAGAGCTAGTCTCTCATTGGTTCCCCGTCTTCCCGTTCATCCTCAGGACAAATTGCAACCTGTACGGAACAGGAGGTTAAAGGTGCTGATGCTCCAAGTAGGGAGATTGCTAGTAAAGTGGCTGGAATGGCGAACCCGAGCACAAGGAGATGAGAAATGAGGTGCGTTTTAGAAACCTTTCCCCATCACACGGTGTACCATCTTCTGGGTTTCTCATGCATGTTTTCGATGTAGGAAGATGCCCTTGAACCTGGAGATTTGGGACCCATGCGATGGGTAGCACGCAGTATTACTTTAAAGGGTCTGCGTTTGCTCACCCAACCTCACCAAACCTCTCAGCCCCAAGAGTGTCCACCCTTATGTCTCATCCAGCTGTGGGTCTAGATATGGTCAATCCAGGTTGCATCACAGCCCCTGAACGAATTGTGTAAGAATTTCTCTCTCTTTCCCTGTCTTTGTTTCATGGGTTTTTAAAAGTAATTTATTTTTATAATGGGGTTTAGCTGCTTTTCACGGCTGTGTTTATGCCGCTTTACACCCACTTGACACACTAACAGAGAGATATCAATACATAGGTTTTAAGATTATTACTAGTCAGATATATTCTTGTGCGGTGAATCGGGCGTGTTGAGTCCAGTTCTCTGAGCAAGGAGTAGGTCTTGTCTATTACATATTGGGTTTATGGAACGGTATCTGAGCTAATTTGAAACTCTTGTTTTATGTATCACCCCACCTCACCTTTCCCGTTAAGCAGCCATAGTGTGTTTTCTGCATGTGTGACTCTGTTCTGTTTTGAAATTCAGTTCAAGTGTAACGGTTTTTACATTCCCTCTATAAGTGACACCTTATGAGAAGTGTCCTTTTCTGTGTGACTTATTTCACTTAGAATCGTCTTACCTAAATCCACTCATCATGCTGCTACTAGCCTTATGACATTGATTTCATGGCTGAGTGATATTCCATTGTACATAAGGACCACAACTTTTTGATCCATTTTTCGCTTTCCTGGGATATTTAAGGTGGAATGAAGTGGAGGTCCTTGTCAACAGAGCAGCCCTAAACTTTGGGGTGCTTGTGTCTTGCTGATTTTCAATTTTCCCACTTTATCCCTCCATGCGTGGAAGTGCCCTATGCTCTCTAAGCTGTGTTTTTTAGATGTTTCAGGACACACCGTACACTTCTCCAGAGTGGCTGTTGGCAATTTACATCCTGCCCATCAGTGTAGCAAGGCTCCCATTTCTCCATGGCCTGTCCTGCATTTCTTGTTTTGACACTTTTTTCAGCATGGCCCTTTTGACCGATGGGAAGCGAGACTTCTTTGTAGCGCTGATTTGCCTTTCCAGGTTGCTTGGTTGGCCAAAAAGGGCGTATGCGTTTTTTCCTGAATATATTCAGGAAAAAACGCATACGCCCTTTTTGGCCAAGGGCATCATTGTCAACGTTTTGCCGCTTTTCATATGCTTTAAAGGCGATTCGAATCTACCTCCTGAAATCTGTTTCCTGCAATTCTGCCTTGATTTCAAATCCTCTTCTTTGCCTTCCCTCAATATATTTGTGGACGAGAGTTATCATTTATAACTCTGCAGGTTTGTGAATTGCAGTGCCCAGAAGCTCCATTTTACAAGTCGCTTTTTTGGGAGATGGCCGCAAATGCGCAGGATGGCTTCAGGCCCTGTTCTGGTTCTGGGGGGCAGGCTGAGCCTGTGGTTAATTCTTCTTCCTGATGGGAAAATAGAGTGACCTGTGCCTGTCCCAACACCAAGAGCTAGTCTCTCATTGGTTCCCCGTCTTCCCGTTCATCCTCAGGACAAATTGCAACCTGTACGGAACAGGAGGTTAAAGGTGCAGATGCTCCAAGTAGGGAGATTGCTAGTAAAGTGGCTGGAATGGCGAACCCGAGCACAAGGAGATGAGAAATGAGGTGCGTTTTAGAAACCTTTCCCCATCACACGGTGTACCATCTTCTGGGTTTCTCATGCATGTTTTCGATGTAGGAAGATGCCCTTGAACCTGGAGATTTGGGACCCATGCGATGGGTAGCACGCAGTATTACTTTAAAGGGTCTGCGTTTGCTCACCCAACCTCACCAAACCTCTCAGCCCCAAGAGTGTCCACCCTTATGTCTCATCCAGCTGTGGGTCTAGATATGGTCAATCCAGGTTGCATCACAGCCCCTGAACGAATTGTGTAAGAATTTCTCTCTCTTTCCCTGTCTTTGTTTCATGGGTTTTTAAAAGTAATTTATTTTTATAATGGGGTTTAGCTGCTTTTCACGGCTGTGTTTATGCCGCTTTACACCCACTTGACACACTAACAGAGAGATATCAATACATAGGTTTTAAGATTATTACTAGTCAGATATATTCTTGTGCGGTGAATCGGGCGTGTTGAGTCCAGTTCTCTGAGCAAGGAGTAGGTCTTGTCTATTACATATTGGGTTTATGGAACGGTATCTGAGCTAATTTGAAACTCTTGTTTTATGTATCACCCCACCTCACCTTTCCCGTTAAGCAGCCATAGTGTGTTTTCTGCATGTGTGACTCTGTTCTGTTTTGTAATTCAGTTCAAGTGTAACGGTTTTTACATTCCCTCTATAAGTGACACCTTATGAGAAGTGTCCTTTTCTGTGTGACTTATTTCACTTAGAATCGTCTTACCTAAATCCACTCATCATGCTGCTACTAGCCTTATGACATTGATTTCATGGCTGAGTGATATTCCATTGTACATAAGGACCACAACTTTTTGATCCATTTTTCGCTTTCCTGGGATATTTAAGGTGGAATGAAGTGGAGGTCCTTGTCAACAGAGCAGCCCTAAACTTTGGGGTGCTTGTGTCTTGCTGATTTTCAATTTTCCCACTTTATCCCCCCATGCGTGGAAGTGCCCTATGCTCTCTAAGCTGTGTTTTTTAGATGTTTCAGGACACACCGTACACTTCTCCAGAGTGGCTGTTGGCAATTTACATCCTGCCCATCAGTGTAGCAAGGCTCCCATTTCTCCATGGCCTGTCCTGCATTTCTGGTTTTGACACTTTTTTCAGCATGGCCCTTTTGACCGATGGGAAGCGAGACTTCTTTGTAGCGCTGATTTGCCTTTCCAGGTTGCTTGGTTGGCCAAAAAGGGCGTATGCGTTTTTTCCTGAATATATTCAGGAAAAAACGCATACGCCCTTTTTGGCCAAGGGCATCATTGTCAACGTTTTGCCGCTTTTCATATGCTTTAAAGGCGATTCGAATCTACCTCCTGAAATCTGTTTCCTGCAATTCTGCCTTGATTTCAAATCCTCTTCTTTGCCTTCCCTCAATATATTTGTGGACGAGAGTTATCATTTATAACTCTGCAGGTTTGTGAATTGCAGTGCCCAGAAGCTCCATTTTACAAGTCGCTTTTTTGGGAGATGGCCGCAAAAGCGCAGGATGGCTTCAGGCCCTGTTCTGGTTCTGGGGGGCAGGCTGAGCCTGTGGTTAATTCTTCTTCCTGATCGGAAAATAGAGTGACCTGTGCCTGTCCCAACACCAAGAGCTAGTCTCTCATTGGTTCCCCGTCTTCCCGTTCATCCTCAGGACAAATTGCAACCTGTACGGAACAGGAGGTTAAAGGTGCAGATGCTCCAAGTAGGGAGATTGCTAGTAAAGTGGCTGGAATGGCGAACCCGAGCACAAGGAGATGAGAAATGAGGTGCGTTTTAGAAACCTTTCCCCATCACACGGTGTACCATCTTCTGGGTTTCTCATGCATGTTTTCGATGTAGGAAGATGCCCTTGAACCTGGAGATTTGGGACCCATGCGATGGGTAGCACGCAGTATTACTTTAAAGGGTCTGCGTTTGCTCACCCAACCTCACCAAACCTCTCAGCCCCAAGAGTGTCCACCCTTATGTCTCATCCAGCTGTGGGTCTAGATATGGTCAATCCAGGTTGCATCACAGCCCCTGAACGAATTGTGTAAGAATTTCTCTCTCTTTCCCTGTCTTTGTTTCATGGGTTTTTAAAAGTAATTTATTTTTATAATGGGGTTTAGCTGCTTTTCACGGCTGTGTTTATGCCGCTTTACACCCACTTGACACACTAACAGAGAGATATCAATACATAGGTTTTAAGATTATTACTAGTCAGATATATTCTTGTGCGGTGAATCGGGCGTGTTGAGTCCAGTTCTCTGAGCAAGGAGTAGGTCTTGTCTATTACATATTGGGTTTATGGAACGGTATCTGAGCTAATTTGAAACTCTTGTTTTATGTATCACCCCACCTCACCTTTCCCGTTAAGCAGCCATAGTGTGTTTTCTGCATGTGTGACTCTGTTCTGTTTTGTAATTCAGTTCAAGTGTAACGGTTTTTACATTCCCTCTATAAGTGACACCTTATGAGAAGTGTCCTTTTCTGTGTGACTTATTTCACTTAGAATCCTCTTACCTAAATCCACTCATCATGCTGCTACTAGCCTTATGACATTGATTTCATGGCTGAGTGCTATTCCATTGTACATAAGGACCACAACTTTTTGATCCATTTTTCGCTTTCCTGGGATATTTAAGGTGGAATGAAGTGGAGGTCCTTGTCAACAGAGCAGCCCTAAACTTTGGGGTGCTTGTGTCTTGCTGATTTTCAATTTTCCCACTTTATCCCCCCATGCGTGGAAGTGCCCTATGCTCTCTAAGCTGTGTTTTTTAGATGTTTCAGGACACACCGTACACTTCTCCAGAGTGGCTGTTGGCAATTTACATCCCGCCCATCAGTGTAGCAAGGCTCCCATTTCTCCATGGCCTGTCCTGCATTTCTGGTTTTGACACTTTTTTCAGCATGGCCCTTTTGACCGATGGGAAGCGAGACTTCTTTGTAGCGCTGATTTGCCTTTCCAGGTTGCTTGGTTGGCCAAAAAGGGCGTATGCGTTTTTTCCTGAATATATTCAGGAAAAAACGCATACGCCCTTTTTGGCCAAGGGCATCATTGTCAACGTTTTGCTGCTTTTCATGTGCTTTAAAGGCGATTCGAATCTACCTCCTGAAATCTGTTTCCTGCAATTCTGCCTTGATTTCAAATCCTCTTCTTTGCCTTCCCTCAATATATTTGTGGACGAGAGTTATCATTTATAACTCTGCAGGTTTGTGAATTGCAGTGCCCTGAAGCTCCATTTTACAAGTCGCTTTTTTGGGAGCTGGCCGCAAAAGCGCAGGATGGCTTCAGGCCCTGTTCTGGTTCCGGGGGGCAGGCTGAGCCTCTGGTTAATTCTTCTTCCTGATGGGAAAATAGAGTGACCTGTGCCTGTCCCAACACCAAGAGCTAGTCTCTCATTGGTTCCCCGTCTTCTCGTTCATCCTCAGGACAAATTGCAACCTGTACGGAACAGGAGGTTAAAGGTGCTGATGCTCCAAGTAGGGAGATTGCTAGTAAAGTGGCTGGAATGGCGAACCCGAGCACAAGGAGATGAGAAATGAGGTGCGTTTTAGAAACCTTTCCCCATCACACGGTGTACCATCTTCTGGGTTTCTCATGCATGTTTTCGATGTAGGAAAATGCCCTTGAACCTGCAGATTTGGGACCCATGCGATGGTAGCACGCAGTATTACTTTAAAGGGTCTGCGTTTGCTCACCCAACCTCACCAAACCTCTCAGCCCCAAGAGTGTCCACTCTTATGTTTCATCCAGCTGTGGGTCTAGATATGGTCAATCCAGGTTGCATCACAGCCCCTGAACGAATTGTGTAAGAATTTCTCTCTCTTTCCCTGTCTTTGTTTCATGGGTTTTTAAAAGTAATTTATTTTTATAATGGGGTTTAGCTGCTTTTCACGGCTGTGTTTATGCCGCTTTACACCCACTTGACACACTAACAGAGAGATATCAATACATAGGTTTTAAGATTATTACTAGTCAGATATATTCTTGTGCGGTGAATCGGGAATGTTGAGTCCAGTTCTCTGAGCAAGGAGTAGGTCTTGTCTATTACATATTGGGTTTATGGAACGGTATCTGAGCTAATTTGAAACTCTTGTTTTATGTATCACCCCACCTCACCTTTCCCGTTAAGCAGCCATAGTGTGTTTTCTGCATGTGTGACTCTGTTCTGTTTTGTAATTCAGTTCAAGTGTAACGGTTTTTACATTCCCTCTATAAGTGACACCTTATGAGAAGTGTCCTTTTCTGTGTGACTTATTTCACTTAGAATCGTCTTACCTAAATCCACTCATCATGCTGCTACTAGCCTTATGACATTGATTTCATGGCTGAGTGATATTCCATTGTACATAAGGACCACAACTTTTTGATCCATTTTTCGCTTTCCTGGGATATTTAAGGTGGAATGAAGTGGAGGTCCTTGTCAACAGAGCAGCCCTAAACTTTGGGGTGCTTGTGTCTTGCTGATTTTCAATTTTCCCACTTTATCCCCCCATGCGTGGAAGTGCCCTATGCTCTCTAAGCTGTGTTTTTTAGATGTTTCAGGACACACCGTACATTTCTCCAGAGTGGCTGTTGGCAATTTACATCCCGCCCATCAGTGTAGCAAGGCTCCCATTTCTCCATGGCCTGTCCTGCATTTCTGGTTTTGACACTTTTTTCAGCATGGCCCTTTTGACCGATGGGAAGCGAGACTTCTTTGTAGCGCTGATTTGCCTTTCCAGGTTGCTTGGTTGGCCAAAAAGGGCGTATGCGTTTTTTCCTGAATATATTCAGGAAAAAACGCATACGCCCTTTTTGGCCAAGGGCATCATTGTCAACGTTTTGCCGCTTTTCATGTGCTTTAAAGGCGATTCGAATCTACCTCCTGAAATCTGTTTCCTGCAATTCTGCCTTGATTTCAAATCCTCTTCTTTGCCTTCCCTCAATATATTTGTGGACGAGAGTTATCATTTATAACTCTGCAGGTTTGTGAATTGCAGTGCCCTGAAGCTCCATTTACAAGTCGCTTTTTTGGGAGCTGGCCGCAAAAGCGCAGGATGGCTTCAGGCCCTGTTCTGGTTCCGGGGGGCAGGCTGAGCCTGTGGTTAATTCTTCTTCCTGATGGGAAAATAGAGTGACCTGTGCCTGTCCCAACACCAAGAGCTAGTCTCTCATTGGTTCCCCGTCTTCCCGTTCATCCTCAGGACAAATTGCAACCTGTACGGAACAGGAGGTTAAAGGTGCTGATGCTCCAAGTAGGGAGATTGCTAGTAAAGTGGCTGGAATGGCGAACCGGAGCACAAGGAGATGAGAAATGAGGTGCGTTTTAGAAACCTTTCCCCATCACACGGTGTACCATCTTCTGGGTTTCTCATGCATGTTTTCGATGTAGGAAGATGCCCTTGAACCTGGAGATTTGGGACCCATGCGATGGGTAGCACGCAGTATTACTTAAAGGATCTGCGTTTGCTCACCCAACCTCACCAAACCTCTCAGCCCCAAGAGTGTCCACCCTTATGTTTCATCCAGCTGTGGGTCTAGATATGGTCAATCCAGGTTGCATCACAGCCCCTGAACGAATTGTGTAAGAATTTCTCTCTCTTTCCCTGTCTTTGTTTCATGGGTTTTTAAAAGTAATTTATTTTTATAATGGGGTTTAGCTGCTTTTCACGGCTGTGTTTATGCCGCTTTACACCCACTTGACACACTAACAGAGAGATATCAATACATAGGTTTTAAGATTATTACTAGTCAGATATATTCTTGTGCGGTGAATCGGGCGTGTTGAGTCCAGTTCTCTGAGCAAGGAGTAGGTCTTGTCTATTACATATTGGGTTTATGGAACGGTATCTGAGCTAATTTGAAACTCTTGTTTTATGTATCACCCCACCTCACCTTTCCCGTTAAGCAGCCATAGTGTGTTTTCTGCATGTGTGACTCTGTTCTGTTTTGTAATTCAGTTCAAGTGTAACGGTTTTTACATTCCCTCTATAAGTGACACCTTATGAGAAGTGTCCTTTTCTGTGTGACTTATTTCACTTAGAATCGTCTTACCTAAATCCACTCATCATGCTGCTACTAGCCTTATGACATTGATTTCATGGCTGAGTGATATTCCATTGTACATAAGGACCACAACTTTTTGATCCATTTTTCGCTTTCCTGGGATATTTAAGGTGGAATGAAGTGGAGGTCCTTGTCAACAGAGCAGCCCTAAACTTTGGGGTGCTTGTGTCTTGCTGATTTTCAATTTTCCCACTTTATCCCCCCATGCGTGGAAGTGCCCTATGCTCTCTAAGCTGTGTTTTTTAGATGTTTCAGGACACACCGTACACTTCTCCAGAGTGGCTGTTGGCAATTTACATCCCGCCCATCAGTGTAGCAAGGCTCCCATTTCTCCATGGCCTGTCCTGCATTTCTGGTTTTGACACTTTTTTCAGCATGGCCCTTTTGACCGATGGGAAGCGAGACTTCTTTGTAGCGCTGATTTGCCTTTCCAGGTTGCTTGGTTGGCCAAAAAGGGCATATGCGTTTTTTCCTGAATATATTCAGGAAAAAACGCATACGCCCTTTTTGGCCAAGGGCATCATTGTCAACGTTTTGCCGCTTTTCATGTGCTTTAAAGGCGATTCGAATCTACCTCCTGAAATCTGTTTCCTGCAATTCTGCCTTGATTTCAAATCCTCTTCTTTGCCTTCCCTCAATATATTTGTGGACGAGAGTTATCATTTATAACTCTGCAGGTTTGTGAATTGCAGTGCCCTGAAGCTCCATTTTACAAGTTGCTTTTTTGGTTGCTGGCCGCAAAAGCGCAGGATGGCTTCAGGCCCTGTTCTGGTTCCGGGGGGCAGGCTGAGCCTGTGGTTAATTCTTCTTCCTGATGGGAAAATAGAGTGACCTGTGCCTGTCCCAACACCAAGAGCTAGTCTCTCATTGGTTCCCCGTCTTCCCGTTCATCCTCAGGACAAATTGCAACCTGTAGGGAACAGGAGGTTAAAGGTGCTGATGCTCCAAGTAGGGAGATTGCTAGTAAAGTGGCTGGAATGGCGAACCCGAGCACAAGGAGATGAGAAATGAGGTGCGTTTTAGAAACCTTTCCCCATCACACGGTGTACCATCTTCTGGGTTTCTCATGCATGTTTTCGATGTAGGAAGATGCCCTTGAACCTGGAGATTTGGGACCCATGCGATGGGTAGCACGCAGTATTACTTTAAAGGGTCTGCGTTTGCTCACCCAACCTCACCAAACCTCTCAGCCCCAAGAGTGTCCACCCTTATGTCTCATCCAGCTGTGGGTCTAGATATGGTCAATCCAGGTTGCATCACAGCCCCTGAACGAATTGTGTAAGAATTTCTCTCTCTTTCCCTGTCTTTGTTTCATGGGTTTTTAAAAGTAATTTATTTTGATAATGGGGTTTAGCTGCTTTTCACGGCTGTGTTTATGCCGCTTTACACCCACTTGACACACTAACAGAGAGATATCAATACATAGGTTTTAAGATTATTACTAGTCAGATATATTCTTGTGCGGTGAATCGGGCGTGTTGAGTCCAGTTCTCTGAGCAAGGAGTAGGTCTTGTCTATTACATATTGGGTTTATGGAACGGTATCTGAGCTAATTTGAAACTCTTGTTTTATGTATCACCCCACCTCACCTTTCCCGTTAAGCAGCCATAGTGTGTTTTCTGCATGTGTGACTCTGTTCTGTTTTGTAATTCAGTTCAAGTGTAACGGTTTTTACATTCCCTCTATAAGTGACACCTTATGAGAAGTGTCCTTTTCTGTGTGACTTATTTCACTTAGAATCGTCTTACCTAAATCCACTCATCATGCTGCTACTAGCCTTATGACATTGATTTCATGGCTGAGTGATATTCCATTGTACATAAGGACCACAACTGTTTGATCCATTTTTCGCTTTCCTGGGATATTTAAGGTGGAATGAAGTGGAGGTCCTTGTCAACAGAGCAGCCCTAAACTTTGGGGTGCTTGTGTCTTGCTGATTTTCAATTTTCCCACTTTATCCCCCCATGCGTGGAAGTGCCCTATGCTCTCTAAGCTGTGTTTTTTAGATGTTTCAGGACACACCGTACACTTCTCCAGAGTGGCTGTTGGCAATTTACATCCTGCCCATCAGTGTAGCAAGGCTCCCATTTCTCCATGGCCTGTCCTGCATTTCTGGTTTTGACACTTTTTTCAGCATGGCCCTTTTGACCGATGGGAAGCGAGACTTCTTTGTAGCGCTGATTTGCCTTTCCAGGTTGCTTGGTTGGCCAAAAAGGGCGTATGCGTTTTTTCCTGAATATATTCAGGAAAAAACGCATACGCCCTTTTTGGCCAAGGGCATCATTGTCAACGTTTTGCCGCTTTTTATATGCTTTAAAGGCGATTCGAATCTACCTCCTGAAATCTGTTTCCTGCAATTCTGCCTTGATTTCAAATCCTCTTCTTTGCCTTCCCTCAATATATTTGTGGACGAGAGTTATCATTTATAACTCTGCAGGTTTGTGAATTGCAGTGCCCAGAAGCTCCATTTTACAAGTCGCTTTTTTGGGAGATGGCCGCAAAAGCGCAGGATGGCTTCAGGCCCTGTTCTGGTTCTGGGGGGCAGGCTGAGCCTGTGGTTAATTCTTCTTCCTGATGGGAAAATAGAGTGACCTGTGCCTGTCCCAACACCAAGAGCTAGTCTCTCATTGGTTCCCCGTCTTCCCGTTCATCCTCAGGACAAATTGCAACCTGTACGGAACAGGAGGTTAAAGGTGCAGATGCTCCAAGTAGGGAGATTGCTAGTAAAGTGGCTGGAATGGCGAACCCGAGCACAAGGAGATGAGAAATGAGGTGCGTTTTAGAAACCTTTCCCCATCACACGGTGTACCATCTTCTGGGTTTCTCATGCATGTTTTCGATGTAGGAAGATGCCCTTGAACCTGGAGATTTGGGACCCATGCGATGGGTAGCACGCAGTATTACTTTAAAGGGTCTGCGTTTGCTCACCCAACCTCACCAAACCTCTCAGCCCCAAGAGTGTCCACCCTTATGTCTCATCCAGCTGTGGGTCTAGATATGGTCAATCCAGGTTGCATCACAGCCCCTGAACGAATTGTGTAAGAATTTCTCTCTCTTTCCCTGTCTTTGTTTCATGGGTTTTTAAAAGTAATTTATTTTTATAATGGGGTTTAGCTGCTTTTCACGGCTGTGTTTATGCCGCTTTACACCCACTTGACACACTAACAGAGAGATATCAATACATAGGTTTTAAGATTATTACTAGTCAGATATATTCTTGTGCGGTGAATCGGGCGTGTTGAGTCCAGTTCTCTGAGCAAGGAGTAGGTCTTGTCTATTACATATTGGGTTTATGGAACGGTATCTGAGCTAATTTGAAACTCTTGTTTTATGTATCACCCCACCTCACCTTTCCCGTTAAGCAGCCATAGTGTGTTTTCTGCATGTGTGACTCTGTTCTGTTTTGTAATTCAGTTCAAGTGTAACGGTTTTTACATTCCCTCTATAAGTGACACCTTATGAGAAGTGTCCTTTTCTGTGTGACTTATTTCACTTAGAATCCTCTTACCTAAATCCACTCATCATGCTGCTACTAGCCTTATGACATTGATTTCATGGCTGAGTGATATTCCATTGTACATAAGGACCACAACTTTTTTATCCATTTTTCGCTTTCCTGGGATATTTAAGGTGGAATGAAGTGGAGGTCCTTGTCAACAGAGCAGCCCTAAACTTTGGGGTGCTTGTGTCTTGCTTAATTTCAATTTTCCCACTTTATTCCCCCATGCGTGGAAGTGCCCTATGCTCTCTAAGCTGTGTTTTTTAGATGTTTCAGGACACACCGTACACTTCTCCAGAGTGGCTGTTGGCAATTTACATCCCGCCCATCAGTGTAGCAAGGCTCCCATTTCTCCATGGCCTGTCCTGCATTTCTGGTTTTGACACTTTTTTCAGCATGGCCCTTTTGACCGATGGGAAGCGAGACTTCTTTGTAGCGCTGATTTGCCTTTCCAGGTTGCTTGGTTGGCCAAAAAGGGCGTATGCGTTTTTTCCTGAATATATTCAGGAAAAAACGCATACGCCCTTTTTGGCCAAGGGCATCATTGTCAACGTTTTGCCGCTTTTCATGTGCTTTAAAGGCGATTCGAATCTACCTCCTGAAATCTGTTTCCTGCAATTCTTCCTTGATTTCAAATCCTCTTCTTTGCCTTCCCTCAATATATTTGTGGACGAGAGTTATCATTTATAACTCTGCAGGTTTGTGAATTGCAGTGCCCTGAAGCTCCATTTTACAAGTCGCTTTTTTGGGAGCTGGCCGCAAAAGCGCAGGATGGCTTCAGGCCCTGTTCTGGTTCCGGGGGGCAGGCTGAGCCTGTGGTTAATTCTTCTTCCTGATGGGAAAATAGAGTGACCTGTGCCTGTCCCAACACCAAGAGCTAGTCTCTCATTGGTTCCCCGTCTTCCCGTTCATCCTCAGGACAAATTGCAACCTGTACGGAACAGGAGGTTAAAGGTGCTGATGCTCCAAGTAGGGAGATTGCTAGTAAAGTGGCTGGAATGGCGAACCCGAGCACAAGGAGATGAGAAATGAGGTGCGTTTTAGAAACCTTTCCCCATCACACAGTGTACCATCTTCTGGGTTTCTCATGCATGTTTTCGATGTAGGAAGATGCCCTTGAACCTGGAGATTTGTGACCCATGTGATGGGTAGCACGCAGTATTACTTAAAGGATCTGCGTTTGCTCACCCAACCTCACCAAACCTCTCAGCCCCAAGAGTGTCCACCCTTATGTCTCATCCAGCTGTGGGTCTAGATATGGTCAATCCAGGTTGCATCACAGCCCCTGAACGAATTGTGTAAGAATTTCTCTCTCTTTCCCTGTCTTTGTTTCATGGGTTTTTAAAAGTAATTTATTTTTATAATGGGGTTTAGCTGCTTTTCACGGCTGTGTTTATGCCGCTTTACACCCACTTGACACACTAACAGAGAGATATCAATACATAGGTTTTAAGATTATTACTAGTCAAATATATTCTTGTGCGGTGAATCGGGAATGTTGAGTCCAGTTCTCTGAGCAAGGAGTAGGTCTTGTCTATTACATATTGGGTTTATGGAACGGTATCTGAGCTAATTTGAAACTCTTGTTTTATGTATCACCCCACCTCACCTTTCCCGTTAAGCAGCCATAGTGTGTTTTCTGCATGTGTGACTCTGTTCTGTTTTGTAATTCAGTTCAAGTGTAACGGTTTTTACATTCCCTCTATAAGTGACACCTTATGAGAAGTGTCCTTTTCTGTGTGACTTATTTCACTTAGAATCGTCTTACCTAAATCCACTCATCATGCTGCTACTAGCCTTATGACATTGATTTCATGGCTGAGTGATATTCCATTGTACATAAGGACCACAACTTTTTGATCCATTTTTCGCTTTCCTGGGATATTTAAGGTGGAATGAAGTGGAGGTCCTTGTCAACAGAGCAGCCCTAAACTTTGGGGTGCTTGTGTCTTGCTGATTTTCAATTTTCCCACTTTATCCCCCCATGCGTGGAAGTGCCCTATGCTCTCTAAGCTGTGTTTTTTAGATGTTTCAGGACACACCGTACACTTCTCCAGAGTGGCTGTTGGCAATTTACATCCCGCCCATCAGTGTAGCAAGGCTCCCATTTCTCCATGGCCTGTCCTGCATTTCTGGTTTTGACACTTTTTTCAGCATTGCCCTTTTGACCGATGGGAAGCGAGACTAATTTGTAGCGCTGATTTGCCTTTCCAGGTTGCTTGGTTGGCCAAAAAGGGCGTATGCGTTTTTTCCTGAATATATTCAGGAAAAAACGCATACGCCTTTTTGGCCAAGGGCATCATTGTCAACGTTTTGCCGCTTTTCATGTGCTTTAAAGGCGATTCGAATCTACCTCCTGAAATCTGTTTCCTGCAATTCTGCCTTGATTTCAAATCCTCTTCTTTGCCTTCCCTCAATATATTTGTGGACGAGAGTTATCATTTATAACTCTGCAGGTTTGTGAATTGCAGTGCCCTGAAGCTCCATTTTACAAGTCGCTTTTTTGGGAGCTGGCCGCAAAAGCGCAGGATGGCTTCAGGCCCTGTTCTGGTTCCGGGGGGCAGGCTGAGCCTGTGGTTAATTCTTCTTCCTGATGGGAAAATAGAGTGACCTGTGCCTGTCCCAACACCAAGAGCTAGTCTCTCATTGGTTCCCCGTCTTCCCGTTCATCCTCAGGACAAATTGCAACCTGTACGGAACAGGAGGTTAAAGGTGCTGATGCTCCAAGTAGGGAGATTGCTAGTAAAGTGGCTGGAATGGCGAACCCGAGCACAAGGAGATGAGAAATGAGGTGCGTTTTAGAAACCTTTCCCCATCACACGGTGTACCATCTTCTGGGTTTCTCATGCATGTTTTCGATGTAGGAAGATGCCCTTGAACTTGGAGATTTGGGACCCATGCGATGGGTAGCACGCAGTATTACTTAAAGGATCTGCGTTTGCTCACCCAACCTCACCAAACCTCTCAGCCCCAAGAGTGTCCACCCTTATGTCTCATCCAGCTGTGGGTCTAGATATGGTCAATCCAGGTTGCATCACAGCCCCTGAACGAATTGTGTAAGAATTTCTCTCTCTTTCCCTGTCTTTGTTTCATGGGTTTTTAAAAGTAATTTATTTTTATAATGGGGTTTAGCTGCTTTTCACGGCTGTGTTTATGCCGCTTTACACCCACTTGACACACTAACAGAGAGATATCAATACATAGGTTTTAAGATTATTACTAGTCAGATATATTCTTGTGCGGTGAATCGGGCGTGTTGAGTCCAGTTCTCTGAGCAAGGAGTAGGTCTTGTCTATTACATATTGGGTTTATGGAACGGTATCTGAGCTAATTTGAAACTCTTGTTTTATGTATCACCCCACCTCACCTTTCCCGTTAAGCAGCCATAGTGTGTTTTCTGCATGTGTGACTCTGTTCTGTTTTGTAATTCAGTTCAAGTGTAACGGTTTTTACATTCCCTCTATAAGTGACACCTTATGAGAAGTGTCCTTTTCTGTGTGACTTATTTCACTTAGAATCGTCTTACCTAAATCCACTCATCATGCTGCTACTAGCCTTATGACATTGATTTCATGGCTGAGTGATATTCCATTGTACATAAGGACCACAACTTTTTGATCCATTTTTCGCTTTCCTGGGATATTTAAGGTGGAATGAAGTGGAGGTCCTTGTCAACAGAGCAGCCCTAAACTTTGGGGTGCTTGTGTCTTGCTTAATTTCAATTTTCCCACTTTATCCCCCCATGCGTGGAAGTGCCCTATGCTCTCTAAGCTGTGTTTTTTAGATGTTTCAGGACACACCGTACACTTCTCCAGAGTGGCTGTTGGCAATTTACATCCCACCCATCAGTGTAGCAAGGCTCCCATTTCTCCATGGCCTGTCCTGCATTTCTGGTTTTGACACTTTTTTCAGCATGGCCCTTTTGACCGATGGGAAGCGAGACTTCTTTGTAGCGCTGATTTGCCTTTCCAGGTTGCTTGGTTGGCCAAAAAGGGCGTATGCGTTTTTTCCTGAATATATTCAGGAAAAAACGCATACGCCCTTTTTGGCCAAGGGCATCATTGTCAACGTTTTGCCGCTTTTCATGTGCTTTAAAGGCGATTCGAATCTACCTCCTGAAATCTGTTTCCTGCAATTCTTCCTTGATTTCAAATCCTCTTCTTTGCCTTCCCTCAATATATTTGTGGACGAGAGTTATCATTTATAACTCTGCAGGTTTGTGAATTGCAGTGCCCTGAAGCTCCATTTTACAAGTCGCTTTTTTGGGAGCTGGCCGCAAAAGCGCAGGATGGCTTCAGGCCCTGTTCTGGTTCCGGGGGGCAGGCTGAGCCTGTGGTTAATTCTTCTTCCTGATGGGAAAATAGAGTGACCTGTGCCTGTCCCAACACCAAGAGCTAGTCTCTCATTGGTTCCCCGTCTTCCCGTTCATCCTCAGGACAAATTGCAACCTGTACGGAACAGGAGGTTAAAGGTGCTGATGCTCCAAGTAGGGAGATTGCTAGTAAAGTGGCTGGAATGGCGAACCCGAGCACAAGGAGATGAGAAATGAGGTGCGTTTTAGAAACCTTTCCCCATCACACGGTGTACCATCTTCTGGGTTTCTCATGCATGTTTTCGATGTAGGAAGATGCCCTTGAACCTGGAGATTTGGGACCCATGCGATGGGTAGCACGCAGTATTACTTAAAGGATCTGCGTTTGCTCACCCAACCTCACCAAACCTCTCAGCCCCAAGAGTGTCCACCCTTATGTCTCATCCAGCTGTGGGTCTAGATATGGTCAATCCAGGTTGCATCACAGCCCCTGAACGAATTGTGTAAGAATTTCTCTCTCTTTCCCTGTCTTTGTTTCATGGGTTTTTAAAAGTAATTTATTTTTATAATGGGGTTTAGCTGCTTTTCACGGCTGTGTTTATGCCGCTTTACACCCACTTGACACACTAACAGAGAGATATCAATACATAGGTTTTAAGATTATTACTAGTCAGATATATTCTTGTGCGGTGAATCGGGCGTGTTGAGTCCAGTTCTCTGAGCAAGGAGTAGGTCTTGTCTATTACATATTGGGTTTATGGAACGGTATCTGAGCTAATTTGAAACTCTTGTTTTATGTATCACCCCACCTCACCTTTCCCGTTAAGCAGCCATAGTGTGTTTTCTGCATGTGTTACTCTGTTCTGTTTTGTAATTCAGTTCAAGTGTAACGGTTTTTACATTCCCTCTATAAGTGACACCTTATGAGAAGTGTCCTTTTCTGTGTGACTTATTTCACTTAGAATCGTCTTGCCTAAATCCACTCATCATGCTGCTACTAGCCTTATGACATTGATTTCATGGCTGAGTGATATTCCATTGTACATAAGGACCACAACTTTTTGATCCATTTTTCGCTTTCCTGGGATATTTAAGGTGGAATGAAGTGGAGGTCCTTGTCAACAGAGCAGCCCTAAACTTTGGGGTGCTTGTGTCTTGCTTAATTTCAATTTTCCCACTTTATCCCCCCATGCGTGGAAGTGCCCTATGCTCTCTAAGCTGTGTTTTTTAGATGTTTCAGGACACACCGTACACTTCTCCAGAGTGGCTGTTGGCAATTTACATCCCGCCCATCAGTGTAGCAAGGCTCCCATTTCTCCATGGCCTGTCCTGCATTTCTGGTTTTGACACTTTTTTCAGCATGGCCCTTTTGACCGATGGGAAGCGAGACTTCTTTGTAGCGCTGATTTGCCTTTCCAGGTTGCTTGGTTGGCCAAAAAGGGCGTATGCGTTTTTTCCTGAATATATTCAGGAAAAAACGCATACGCCCTTTTTGGCCAAGGGCATCATTGTCAACGTTTTGCCGCTTTTCATGTGCTTTAAAGGCGATTCGAATCTACCTCCTGAAATCTGTTTCCTGCAATTCTTCCTTGATTTCAAATCCTCTTCTTTGCCTTCCCTCAATATATTTGTGGACGAGAGTTATCGTTTATAACTCTGCAGGTTTGTGAATTGCAGTGCCCTGAAGCTCCATTTTACAAGTCGCTTTTTTGGGAGCTGGCCGCAAAAGCGCAGGATGGCTTCAGGCCCTGTTCTGGTTCCGGGGGGCAGGCTGAGCCTGTGCTTAATTCCTCTTCCTGATGGGAAAATAGAGTGACCTGTGCCTGTCCCAACACCAAGAGCTAGTCTCTCATTGGTTCCCCGTCTTCCCGTTCATCCTCAGGACAAATTGCAACCTGTACGGAACAGGAGGTTAAAGGTGCTGATGCTCCAAGTAGGGAGATTGCTAGTAAAGTGGCTGGAATGGCGAACCCGAGCACAAGGAGATGAGAAATGAGGTGCGTTTTAGAAACCTTTCCCCATCACACGGTGTACCATCTTCTGGGTTTCTCATGCATGTTTTCGATGTAGGAAGATGCCCTTGAACCTGGAGATTTGGGACCCATGCGATGGGTAGCACGCAGTATTACTTAAAGGATCTGCGTTTGCTCACCCAACCTCACCAAACCTCTCAGCCCCAAGAGTGTCCACCCTTATGTCTCATCCAGCTGTGGGTCTAGATATGGTCAATCCAGGTTGCATCACAGCCCCTGAACGAATTGTGTAAGAATTTCTCTCTCTTTCCCTGTCTTTGTTTCATGGGTTTTTAAAAGTAATTTATTTTTATAATGGGGTTTAGCTGCTTTTCACGGCTGTGTTTATGCCGCTTTACACCCACTTGACACACTAACAGAGAGATATCAATACATAGGTTTTAAGATTATTACTAGTCAGATATATTCTTGTGCGGTGAATCGGGAATGTTGAGTCCAGTTCTCTGAGCAAGGAGTAGGTCTTGTCTATTACATATTGGGTTTATGGAACGGTATCTGAGCTAATTTGAAACTCTTGTTTTATGTATCACCCCACCTCACCTTTCCCGTTAAGCAGCCATAGTGTGTTTTCTGCATGTGTGACTCTGTTCTGTTTTGTAATTCAGTTCAAGTGTAACGGTTTTTACATTCCCTCTATAAGTGACACCTTATGAGAAGTGTCCTTTTCTGTGTGACTTATTTCACTTAGAATCGTCTTACCTAAATCCACTCATCATGCTGCTACTAGCCTTATGACATTGATTTCATGGCTGAGTGATATTCCATTGTACATAAGGACCACAACTTTTTGATCCATTTTTCGCTTTCCTGGGATATTTAAGGTGGAAGGAAGTGGAGGTCCTTGTCAACAGAGCAGCCCTAAACTTTGGGGTGCTTGTGTCTTGCTGATTTTCAATTTTCCCACTTTATCCCCCCATGCGTGGAAGTGCCCTATGCTCTCTAAGCTGTGTTTTTTAGATGTTTCAGGACACACCGTACACTTCTCCAGAGTGGCTGTTGGCAATTTACATCCCGCCCATCAGTGTAGCAAGGCTCCCATTTCTCCATGGCCTGTCCTGCATTTCTGGTTTTGACACTTTTTTCAGCATGGCCCTTTTGACCGATGGGAAGCGAGACTTCTTTGTAGCGCTGATTTGCCTTTCCAGGTTGCTTGGTTGGCCAAAAAGGGCGTATGCGTTTTTTCCTGAATATATTCAGGAAAAAACGCATACGCCCTTTTTGGCCAAGGGCATCATTGTCAACGTTTTGCCGCTTTTCATGTGCTTTAAAGGCGATTCGAATCTACCTCCTGAAATCTGTTTCCTGCAATTCTGCCTTGATTTCAAATCCTCTTCTTTGCCTTCCCTCAATATATTTGTGGACGAGAGTTATCATTTATAACTCTGCAGGTTTGTGAATTGCAGTGCCCTGAAGCTCCATTTTACAAGTCGCTTTTTTGGGAGCTGGCCGCAAAAGCGCAGGATGGCTTCAGGCCCTGTTCTGGTTCCGGGGGGCAGGCTGAGCCTGTGGTTAATTCTTCTTCCTGATGGGAAAATAGAGTGACCTGTGCCTGTCCCAACACCAAGAGCTAGTCTCTCATTGGTTCCCCGTCTTCCCGTTCATCCTCAGGACAAATTGCAACCTGTACGGAACAGGAGGTTAAAGGTGCTGATGCTCCAAGTAGGGAGATTGCTAGTAAAGTGGCTGGAATGGCGAACCCGAGCACAAGGAGATGAGAAATGAGGTGCGTTTTAGAAACCTTTCCCCATCACACGGTGTACCATCTTCTGGGTTTCTCATGCATGTTTTCGATGTAGGAAGATGCCCTTGAACCTGGAGATTTGGGACCCATGCGATGGGTAGCACGCAGTATTACTTAAAGGATCTGCGTTTGCTCACCCAACCTCACCAAACCTCTCAGCCCCAAGAGTGTCCACCCTTATGTCTCATCCAGCTGTGGGTCTAGATATGGTCAATCCAGGTTGCATCACAGCCCCTGAACGAATTGTGTAAGAATTTCTCTCTCTTTCCCTGTCTTTGTTTCATGGGTTTTTAAAAGTAATTTATTTTTATAATGGGGTTTAGCTGCTTTTCACGGCTGTGTTTATGCCGCTTTACACCCACTTGACACACTAACAGAGAGATATCAATATATAGGTTTTAAGATTATTACTAGTCAGATATATTCTTGTGCGGTGAATCGGGCGTGTTGAGTCCAGTTCTCTGAGCAAGGAGTAGGTCTTGTCTATTACATATTGGGTTTATGGAACGGTATCTGAGCTAATTTGAAACTCTTGTTTTATGTATCACCCCACCTCACCTTTCCCGTTAAGCAGCCATAGTGTGTTTTCTGCATGTGTGACTCTGTTCTGTTTTGTAATTCAGTTCAAGTGTAACGGTTTTTACATTCCCTCTATAAGTGACACCTTATGAGAAGTGTCCTTTTCTGTGTGACTTATTTCACTTAGAATCGTCTTGCCTAAATCCACTCATCATGCTGCTACTAGCCTTATGACATTGATTTCATGGCTGAGTGATATTCCATTGTACATAAGGACCACAACTTTTTGATCCATTTTTCGCTTTCCTGGGATATTTAAGGTGGAATGAAGTGGAGGTCCTTGTCAACAGAGCAGCCCTAAACTTTGGGGTGCTTGTGTCTTGCTTAATTTCAATTTTCCCACTTTATCCCCCCATGCGTGGAAGTGCCCTATGCTCTCTAAGCTGTGTTTTTTAGATGTTTCAGGACACACCGTACACTTCTCCAGAGTGGCTGTTGGCAATTTACATCCCGCCCATCAGTGTAGCAAGGCTCCCATTTCTCCATGGCCTGTCCTGCATTTCTGGTTTTGACACTTTTTTCAGCATGGCCCTTTTGACCGATGGGAAGCGAGACTTCTTTGTAGCGCTGATTTGCCTTTCCAGGTTGCTTGGTTGGCCAAAAAGGGCGTATGCGTTTTTTCCTGAATATATTCAGGAAAAAACGCATACGCCCTTTTTGGCCAAGGGCATCATTGTCAACGTTTTGCCGCTTTTCATGTGCTTTAAAGGCGATTCGAATCTACCTCCTGAAATCTGTTTCCTGCAATTCTGCCTTGATTTCAAATCCTCTTCTTTGCCTTCCCTCAATATATTTGTGGACGAGAGTTATCATTTATAACTCTGCAGGTTTGTGAATTGCAGTGCCCTGAAGCTCCATTTTACAAGTCGCTTTTTTGGGAGCTGGCCGCAAAAGCGCAGGATGGCTTCAGGCCCTGTTCTGGTTCCGGGGGGCAGGCTGAGCCTGTGGTTAATTCTTCTTCCTGATGGGAAAATAGAGTGACCTGTGCCTGTCCCAACACCAAGAGCTAGTCTCTCATTGGTTCCCCGTCTTCCCGTTCATCCTCAGGACAAATTGCAACCTGTACGGAACAGGAGGTTAAAGGTGCTGATGCTCCAAGTAGGGAGATTGCTAGTAAAGTGGCTGGAATGGCGAACCCGAGCACAAGGAGATGAGAAATGAGGTGCGTTTTAGAAACCTTTCCCCATCACACGGTGTACCATCTTCTGGGTTTCTCATGCATGTTTTCGATGTAGGAAGATGCCCTTGAACCTGGAGATTTGGGACCCATGCGATGGGTAGCACGCAGTATTACTTAAAGGATCTGCGTTTGCTCACCCAACCTCACCAAACCTCTCAGCCCCAAGAGTGTCCACCCTTATGTCTCATCCAGCTGTGGGTCTAGATATGGTCAATCCAGGTTGCATCACAGCCCCTGAACGAATTGTGTAAGAATTTCTCTCTCTTTCCCTGTCTTTGTTTCATGGGTTTTTAAAAGTAATTTATTTTTATAATGGGGTTTAGCTGCTTTTCACGGCTGTGTTTATGCCGCTTTACACCCACTTGACACACTAACAGAGAGATATCAATATATAGGTTTTAAGATTATTACTAGTCAGATATATTCTTGTGCGGTGAATCGGGCGTGTTGAGTCCAGTTCTCTGAGCAAGGAGTAGGTCTTGTCTATTACATATTGGGTTTATGGAACGGTATCTGAGCTAATTTGAAACTCTTGTTTTATGTATCACCCCACCTCACCTTTCCCGTTAAGCAGCCATAGTGTGTTTTCTGCATGTGTGACTCTGTTCTGTTTTGTAATTCAGTTCAAGTGTAACGGTTTTTACATTCCCTCTATAAGTGACACCTTATGAGAAGTGTCCTTTTCTGTGTGACTTATTTCACTTAGAATCGTCTTGCCTAAATCCACTCATCATGCTGCTACTAGCCTTATGACATTGATTTCATGGCTGAGTGATATTCCATTGTACATAAGGACCACAACTTTTTGATCCATTTTTCGCTTTCCTGGGATATTTAAGGTGGAATGAAGTGGAGGTCCTTGTCAACAGAGCAGCCCTAAACTTTGGGGTGCTTGTGTCTTGCTTAATTTCAATTTTCCCACTTTATCCCCCCATGCGTAGAAGTGCCCTATGCTCTCTAAGCTGTGTTTTTTAGATGTTTCAGGACACACCGTACACTTCTCCAGAGTGGCTGTTGGCAATTTACATCCCGCCCATCAGTGTAGCAAGGCTCCCATTTCTCCATGGCCTGTCCTGCATTTCTGGTTTTGACACTTTTTTCAGCATGGCCCTTTTGACCGATGGGAAGCGAGACTTCTTTGTAGCGCTGATTTGCCTTTCCAGGTTGCTTGGTTGGCCAAAAAGGGCGTATGCGTTTTTTCCTGAATATATTCAGGAAAAAACGCATACGCCCTTTTTGGCCAAGGGCATCATTGTCAACGTTTTGCCGCTTTTCATGTGCTTTAAAGGCGATTCGAATCTACCTCCTGAAATCTGTTTCCTGCAATTCTGCCTTGATTTCAAATCCTCTTCTTTGCCTTCCCTCAATATATTTGTGGACGAGAGTTATCATTTATAACTCTGCAGGTTTGTGAATTGCAGTGCCCTGAAGCTCCATTTTACAAGTCGCTTTTATGGGAGCTGGCCGCAAAAGCGCAGGATGGCTTCAGGCCCTGTTCTGGTTCCGGGGGGCAGGCTGAGCCTGTGGTTAATTCTTCTTCCTGATGGGAAAATAGAGTGACCTGTGCCTGTCCCAACACCAAGAGCTAGTCTCTCATTGGTTCCCCGTCTTCCCGTTCATCCTCAGGACAAATTGCAACCTGTACGGAACAGGAGGTTAAAGGTGCTGATGCTCCAAGTAGGGAGATTGCTAGTAAAGTGGCTGGAATGGCGAACCCGAGCACAAGGAGATGAGAAATGAGGTGCGTTTTAGAAACCTTTCCCCATCACACGGTGTACCATCTTCTGGGTTTCTCATGCATGTTTTCGATGTAGGAAGATGCCCTTGAACCTGGAGATTTGGGACCCATGCGATGGGTAGCACGCAGTATTACTTAAAGGATCTGCGTTTGCTCACCCAACCTCACCAAACCTCTCAGTCCCAAGAGTGTCCACCCTTATGTCTCATCCAGCTGTGGGTCTAGATATGGTCAATCCAGGTTGCATCACAGCCCCTGAACGAATTGTGTAAGAATTTCTCTCTCTTTCCCTGTCTTTGTTTCATGGGTTTTTAAAAGTAATTTATTTTTATAATGGGGTTTAGCTGCTTTTCACGGCTGTGTTTATGCCGCTTTACACCCACTTGACACACTAACAGAGAGATATCAATACATAGGTTTTAAGATTATTACTAGTCAGATATATTCTTGTGCGGTGAATCGGGCGTGTTGAGTCCAGTTCTCTGAGCAAGGAGTAGGTCTTGTCTATTACATATTGGGTTTATGGAACGGTATCTGAGCTAATTTGAAACTCTTGTTTTATGTATCACCCCACCTCACCTTTCCCGTTAAGCAGCCATAGTGTGTTTTCTGCATGTGTGACTCTGTTCTGTTTTGTAATTCAGTTCAAGTGTAACGGTTTTTACATTCCCTCTATAAGTGACACCTTATGAGAAGTGTCCTTTTCTGTGTGACTTATTTCACTTAGAATCGTCTTGCCTAAATCCACTCATCATGCTGCTACTAGCCTTATGACATTGATTTCATGGCTGAGTGATATTCCATTGTACATAAGGACCACAACTTTTTGATCCATTTTTCGCTTTCCTGGGATATTTAAGGTGGAATGAAGTGGAGGTCCTTGTCAACAGAGCAGCCCTAAACTTTGGGGTGCTTGTGTCTTGCTTAATTTCAATTTTCCCACTTTATCCCCCCATGCGTAGAAGTGCCCTATGCTCTCTAAGCTGTGTTTTTTAGATGTTTCAGGACACACCGTACACTTCTCCAGAGTGGCTGTTGGCAATTTACATCCCGCCCATCAGTGTAGCAAGGCTCCCATTTCTCCATGGCCTGTCCTGCATTTCTGGTTTTGACACTTTTTTCAGCATGGCCCTTTTGACCGATGGGAAGCGAGACTTCTTTGTAGCGCTGATTTGCCTTTCCAGGTTGCTTGGTTGGCCAAAAAGGGCGTATGCGTTTTTTCCTGAATATATTCAGGAAAAAACGCATACGCCCTTTTTGGCCAAGGGCATCATTGTCAACGTTTTGCCGCTTTTCATGTGCTTTAAAGGCGATTCGAATCTACCTCCTGAAATCTGTTTCCTGCAATTCTGCCTTGATTTCAAATCCTCTTCTTTGCCTTCCCTCAATATATTTGTGGACGAGAGTTATCATTTATAACTCTGCAGGTTTGTGAATTGCAGTGCCCTGAAGCTCCATTTTACAAGTCGCTTTTTTGGGAGCTGGCCGCAAAAGCGCAGGATGGCTTCAGGCCCTGTTCTGGTTCCGGGGGGCAGGCTGAGCCTGTGGTTAATTCTTCTTCCTGATGGGAAAATAGAGTGACCTGTGCCTGTCCCAACACCAAGAGCTAGTCTCTCATTGGTTCCCCGTCTTCCCGTTCATCCTCAGGACAAATTGCAACCTGTACGGAACAGGAGGTTAAAGGTGCTGATGCTCCAAGTAGGGAGATTGCTAGTAAAGTGGCTGGAATGGCGAACCCGAGCACAAGGAGATGAGAAATGAGGTGCGTTTTAGAAACCTTTCCCCATCACACGGTGTACCATCTTCTGGGTTTCTCATGCATGTTTTCGATGTAGGAAGATGCCCTTGAACCTGGAGATTTGGGACCCATGCGATGGGTAGCACGCAGTATTACTTAAAGGATCTGCGTTTGCTCACCCAACCTCACCAAACCTCTCAGTCCCAAGAGTGTCCACCCTTATGTCTCATCCAGCTGTGGGTCTAGATATGGTCAATCCAGGTTGCATCACAGCCCCTGAACGAATTGTGTAAGAATTTCTCTCTCTTTCCCTGTCTTTGTTTCATGGGTTTTTAAAAGTAATTTATTTTTATAATGGGGTTTAGCTGCTTTTCACGGCTGTGTTTATGCCGCTTTACACCCACTTGACACACTAACAGAGAGATATCAATACATAGGTTTTAAGATTATTACTAGTCAGATATATTCTTGTGCGGTGAATCGGGCGTGTTGAGTCCAGTTCTCTGAGCAAGGAGTAGGTCTTGTCTATTACATATTGGGTTTATGGAACGGTATCTGAGCTAATTTGAAACTCTTGTTTTATGTATCACCCCACCTCACCTTTCCCGTTAAGCAGCCATAGTGTGTTTTCTGCATGTGTGACTCTGTTCTGTTTTGTAATTCAGTTCAAGTGTAACGGTTTTTACATTCCCTCTATAAGTGACACCTTATGAGAAGTGTCCTTTTCTGTGTGACTTATTTCACTTAGAATCGTCTTACCTAAATCCACTCATCATGCTGCTACTAGCCTTATGACATTGATTTCATGGCTGAGTGATATTCCATTGTACATAAGGACCACAACTTTTTTATCCATTTTTCGCTTTCCTGGGATATTTAAGGTGGAATGAAGTGGAGGTCCTTGTCAACAGAGCAGCCCTAAACTTTGGGGTGCTTGTGTCTTGCTGATTTTCAATTTTCCCACTTTATCCCCCCATGCGTGGAAGTGCCCTATGCTCTCTAAGCTGTGTTTTTTAGATGTTTCAGGACACACCGTACACTTCTCCAGAGTGGCTGTTGGCAATTTACATCCCGCCCATCAGTGTAGCAAGGCTCCCATTTCTCCATGGCCTGTCCTGCATTTCTGGTTTTGACACTTTTTTCAGCATTGCCCTTTTGACCGATGGGAAGCGAGACTTCTTTGTAGCGCTGATTTGCCTTTCCAGGTTGCTTGGTTGGCCAAAAAGGGCGTATGCGTTTTTTCCTGAATATATTCAGGAAAAAACGCATACGCCCTTTTTGGCCAAGGGCATCATTGTCAACGTTTTGCCGCTTTTCATGTGCTTTAAAGGCGATTCGAATCTACCTCCTGAAATCTGTTTCCTGCAATTCTGCCTTGATTTCAAATCCTCTTCTTTGCCTTCCCTCAATATATTTGTGGACGAGAGTTATCATTTATAACTCTGCAGGTTTGTGAATTGCAGTGCCCTGAAGCTCCATTTTACAAGTCGCTTTTTTGGGAGCTGGCCGCAAAAGCGCAGGATGGCTTCAGGCCCTGTTCTGGTTCCGGGGGGCAGGCTGAGCCTGTGGTTAATTCTTCTTCCTGATGGGAAAATAGAGTGACCTGTGCCTGTCCCAACACCAAGAGCTAGTCTCTCATTGGTTCCCCGTCTTCCCGTTCATCCTCAGGACAAATTGCAACCTGTACGGAACAGGAGGTTAAAGGTGCTGATGCTCCAAGTAGGGAGATTGCTAGTAAAGTGGCTGGAATGGCGAACCCGAGCACAAGGAGATGAGAAATGAGGTGCGTTTTAGAAACCTTTCCCCATCACACGGTGTACCATCTTCTGGGTTTCTCATGCATGTTTTCGATGTAGGAAGATGCCCTTGAACCTGGAGATTTGGGACCCATGCGATGGGTAGCACGCAGTATTACTTAAAGGATCTGCGTTTGCTCACCCAACCTCACCAAACCTCTCAGTCCCAAGAGTGTCCACCCTTATGTCTCATCCAGCTGTGGGTCTAGATATGGTCAATCCAGGTTGCATCACAGCCCCTGAACGAATTGTGTAAGAATTTCTCTCTCTTTCCCTGTCTTTGTTTCATGGGTTTTTAAAAGTAATTTATTTTTATAATGGGGTTTAGCTGCTTTTCACGGCTGTGTTTATGCCGCTTTACACCCACTTGACACACTAACAGAGAGATATCAATACATAGGTTTTAAGATTATTACTAGTCAGATATATTCTTGTGCGGTGAATCGGGCGTGTTGAGTCCAGTTCTCTGAGCAAGGAGTAGGTCTTGTCTATTACATATTGGGTTTATGGAACGGTATCTGAGCTAATTTGAAACTCTTGTTTTATGTATCACCCCACCTCACCTTTCCCGTTAAGCAGCCATAGTGTGTTTTCTGCATGTGTGACTCTGTTCTGTTTTGTAATTCAGTTCAAGTGTAACGGTTTTTACATTCCCTCTATAAGTGACACCTTATGAGAAGTGTCCTTTTCTGTGTGACTTATTTCACTTAGAATCGTCTTACCTAAATCCACTCATCATGCTGCTACTAGCCTTATGACATTGATTTCATGGCTGAGTGATATTCCATTGTACATAAGGACCACAACTTTTTGATCCATTTTTCGCTTTCCTGGGATATTTAAGGTGGAATGAAGTGGAGGTCCTTGTCAACAGAGCAGCCCTAAACTTTGGGGTGCTTGTGTCTTGCTGATTTTCAATTTTCCCACTTTATCCCCCCATGCGTGGAAGTGCCCTATGCTCTCTAAGCTGTGTTTTTTAGATGTTTCAGGACACACCGTACACTTCTCCAGAGTGGCTGTTGGCAATTTACATCCCGCCCATCAGTGTAGCAAGGCTCCCATTTCTCCATGGCCTGTCCTGCATTTCTGGTTTTGACACTTTTTTCAGCATGGCCCTTTTGACCGATGGGAAGCGAGACTTCTTTGTAGCGCTGATTTGCCTTTCCAGGTTGCTTGGTTGGCCAAAAAGGGCGTATGCGTTTTTTCCTGAATATATTCAGGAAAAAACGCATACGCCCTTTTTGGCCAAGGGCATCATTGTCAACGTTTTGCCGCTTTTCATGTGCTTTAAAGGCGATTCGAATCTACCTCCTGAAATCTGTTTCCTGCAATTCTGCCTTGATTTCAAATCCTCTTCTTTGCCTTCCCTCAATATATTTGTGGACGAGAGTTATCATTTATAACTCTGCAGGTTTGTGAATTGCAGTGCCCTGAAGCTCCATTTTACAAGTCGCTTTTTTGGGAGCTGGCCGCAAAAGCGCAGGATGGCTTCAGGCCCTGTTCTGGTTCCGGGGGGCAGGCTGAGCCTGTGGTTAATTCTTCTTCCTGATGGGAAAATAGAGTGACCTGTGCCTGTCCCAACACCAAGAGCTAGTCTCTCATTGGTTCCCCGTCTTCTCGTTCATCCTCAGGACAAATTGCAACCTGTACGGAACAGGAGGTTAAAGGTGCTGATGCTCCAAGTAGGGAGATTGCTAGTAAAGTGGCTGGAATGGCGAACCCGAGCACAAGGAGATGAGAAATGAGGTGCGTTTTAGAAACCTTTCCCCATCACACGGTGTACCATCTTCTGGGTTTCTCATGCATGTTTTCGATGTAGGAAGATGCCCTTGAACCTGGAGATTTGGGACCCATGCGATGGTAGCACGCAGTATTACTTTAAAGGGTCTGCGTTTGCTCACCCAACCTCACCAAACCTCTCAGCCCCAAGAGTGTCCACTCTTATGTCTCATCCAGCTGTGGGTCTAGATATGGTCAATCCAGGTTGCATCACAGCCCCTGAACGAATTGTGTAAGAATTTCTCTCTCTTTCCCTGTCTTTGTTTCATGGGTTTTTAAAAGTAATTTATTTTTATAATGGGGTTTAGCTGCTTTTCACGGCTGTGTTTATGCCGCTTTACACCCACTTGACACACTAACAGAGAGATATCAATACATAGGTTTTAAGATTATTACTAGTCAGATATATTCTTGTGCGGTGAATCGGGAATGTTGAGTCCAGTTCTCTGAGCAAGGAGTAGGTCTTGTCTATTACATATTGGGTTTATGGAACGGTATCTGAGCTAATTTGAAACTCTTGTTTTATGTATCACCCCACCTCACCTTTCCCGTTAAGCAGCCATAGTGTGTTTTCTGCATGTGTGACTCTGTTCTGTTTTGTAATTCAGTTCAAGTGTAACGGTTTTTACATTCCCTCTATAAGTGACACCTTATGAGAAGTGTCCTTTTCTGTGTGACTTATTTCACTTAGAATCGTCTTGCCTAAATCCACTCATCATGCTGCTACTAGCCTTATGACATTGATTTCATGGCTGAGTGATATTCCATTGTACATAAGGACCACAACTTTTTGATCCATTTTTCGCTTTCCTGGGATATTTAAGGTGGAATGAAGTGGAGGTCCTTGTCAACAGAGCAGCCCTAAACTTTGGGGTGCTTGTGTCTTGCTTAATTTCAATTTTCCCACTTTATCCCCCCATGCGTGGAAGTGCCCTATGCTCTCTAAGCTGTGTTTTTTAGATGTTTCAGGACACACCGTACACTTCTCCAGAGTGGCTGTTGGCAATTTACATCCCGCCCATCAGTGTAGCAAGGCTCCCATTTCTCCATGGCCTGTCCTGCATTTCTGGTTTTGACACTTTTTTCAGCATGGCCCTTTTGACCGATGGGAAGCGAGACTTCTTTGTAGCGCTGATTTGCCTTTCCAGGTTGCTTGGTTGGCCAAAAAGGGCGTATGCGTTTTTTCCTGAATATATTCAGGAAAAAACGCATACGCCCTTTTTGGCCAAGGGCATCATTGTCAACGTTTTGCCGCTTTTCATGTGCTTTAAAGGCGATTCGAATCTACCTCCTGAAATCTGTTTCCTGCAATTCTTCCTTGATTTCAAATCCTCTTCTTTGCCTTCCCTCAATATATTTGTGGACGAGAGTTATCATTTATAACTCTGCAGGTTTGTGAATTGCAGTGCCCTGAAGCTCCATTTTACAAGTCGCTTTTTTGGGAGCTGGCCGCAAAAGCGCAGGATGGCTTCAGGCCCTGTTCTGGTTCCGGGGGGCAGGCTGAGCCTGTGCTTAATTCTTCTTCCTGATGGGAAAATAGAGTGACCTGTGCCTGTCCCAACACCAAGAGCTAGTCTCTCATTGGTTCCCCGTCTTCCCGTTCATCCTCAGGACAAATTGCAACCTGTACGGAACAGGAGGTTAAAGGTGCTGATGCTCCAAGTAGGGAGATTGCTAGTAAAGTGGCTGGAATGGCGAACCCGAGCACAAGGAGATGAGAAATGAGGTGCGTTTTAGAAACCTTTCCCCATCACACGGTGTACCATCTTCTGGGTTTCTCATGCATGTTTTCGATGTAGGAAGATGCCCTTGAACCTGGAGATTTGGGACCCATGCGATGGGTAGCACGCAGTATTACTTAAAGGATCTGCGTTTGCTCACCCAACCTCACCAAACCTCTCAGCCCCAAGAGTGTCCACCCTTATGTCTCATCCAGCTGTGGGTCTAGATATGGTCAATCCAGGTTGCATCACAGCCCCTGAACGAATTGTGTAAGAATTTCTCTCTCTTTCCCTGTCTTTGTTTCATGGGTTTTTAAAAGTAATTTATTTTTATAATGGGGTTTAGCTGCTTTTCACGGCTGTGTTTATGCCGCTTTACACCCACTTGACACACTAACAGAGAGATATCAATACATAGGTTTTAAGATTATTACTAGTCAGATATATTCTTGTGCGGTGAATCGGGAATGTTGAGTCCAGTTCTCTGAGCAAGGAGTAGGTCTTGTCTATTACATATTGGGTTTATGGAACGGTATCTGAGCTAATTTGAAACTCTTGTTTTATGTATCACCCCACCTCACCTTTCCCGTTAAGCAGCCATAGTGTGTTTTCTGCATGTGTGACTCTGTTCTGTTTTGTAATTCAGTTCAAGTGTAACGGTTTTTACATTCCCTCTATAAGTGACACCTTATGAGAAGTGTCCTTTTCTGTGTGACTTATTTCACTTAGAATCGTCTTACCTAAATCCACTCATCATGCTGCTACTAGCCTTATGACATTGATTTCATGGCTGAGTGATATTCCATTGTACATAAGGACCACAACTTTTTGATCCATTTTTCGCTTTCCTGGGATATTTAAGGTGGAAGGAAGTGGAGGTCCTTGTCAACAGAGCAGCCCTAAACTTTGGGGTGCTTGTGTCTTGCTGATTTTCAATTTTCCCACTTTATCCCCCCATGCGTGGAAGTGCCCTATGCTCTCTAAGCTGTGTTTTTTAGATGTTTCAGGACACACCGTACACTTCTCCAGAGTGGCTGTTGGCAATTTACATCCCGCCCATCAGTGTAGCAAGGCTCCCATTTCTCCATGGCCTGTCCTGCATTTCTGGTTTTGACACTTTTTTCAGCATGGCCCTTTTGACCGATGGGAAGCGAGACTTCTTTGTAGCGCTGATTTGCCTTTCCAGGTTGCTTGGTTGGCCAAAAAGGGCGTATGCGTTTTTTCCTGAATATATTCAGGAAAAAACGCATACGCCCTTTTTGGCCAAGGGCATCATTGTCAACGTTTTGCCGCTTTTCATGTGCTTTAAAGGCGATTCGAATCTACCTCCTGAAATCTGTTTCCTGCAATTCTGCCTTGATTTCAAATCCTCTTCTTTGCCTTCCCTCAATATATTTGTGGACGAGAGTTATCATTTATAACTCTGCAGGTTTGTGAATTGCAGTGCCCTGAAGCTCCATTTTACAAGTCGCTTTTTTGGGAGCTGGCCGCAAAAGCGCAGGATGGCTTCAGGCCCTGTTCTGGTTCCGGGGGGCAGGCTGAGCCTGTGGTTAATTCTTCTTCCTGATGGGAAAATAGAGTGACCTGTGCCTGTCCCAACACCAAGAGCTAGTCTCTCATTGGTTCCCCGTCTTCCCGTTCATCCTCAGGACAAATTGCAACCTGTACGGAACAGGAGGTTAAAGGTGCTGATGCTCCAAGTAGGGAGATTGCTAGTAAAGTGGCTGGAATGGCGAACCCGAGCACAAGGAGATGAGAAATGAGGTGCGTTTTAGAAACCTTTCCCCATCACACGGTGTACCATCTTCTGGGTTTCTCATGCATGTTTTCGATGTAGGAAGATGCCCTTGAACCTGGAGATTTGGGACCCATGCGATGGGTAGCACGCAGTATTACTTAAAGGATCTGCGTTTGCTCACCCAACCTCACCAAACCTCTCAGCCCCAAGAGTGTCCACCCTTATGTCTCATCCAGCTGTGGGTCTAGATATGGTCAATCCAGGTTGCATCACAGCCCCTGAACGAATTGTGTAAGAATTTCTCTCTCTTTCCCTGTCTTTGTTTCATGGGTTTTTAAAAGTAATTTATTTTTATAATGGGGTTTAGCTGCTTTTCACGGCTGTGTTTATGCCGCTTTACACCCACTTGACACACTAACAGAGAGATATCAATATATAGGTTTTAAGATTATTACTAGTCAGATATATTCTTGTGCGGTGAATCGGGCGTGTTGAGTCCAGTTCTCTGAGCAAGGAGTAGGTCTTGTCTATTACATATTGGGTTTATGGAACGGTATCTGAGCTAATTTGAAACTCTTGTTTTATGTATCACCCCACCTCACCTTTCCCGTTAAGCAGCCATAGTGTGTTTTCTGCATGTGTGACTCTGTTCTGTTTTGTAATTCAGTTCAAGTGTAACGGTTTTTACATTCCCTCTATAAGTGACACCTTATGAGAAGTGTCCTTTTCTGTGTGACTTATTTCACTTAGAATCGTCTTGCCTAAATCCACTCATCATGCTGCTACTAGCCTTATGACATTGATTTCATGGCTGAGTGATATTCCATTGTACATAAGGACCACAACTTTTTGATCCATTTTTCGCTTTCCTGGGATATTTAAGGTGGAATGAAGTGGAGGTCCTTGTCAACAGAGCAGCCCTAAACTTTGGGGTGCTTGTGTCTTGCTTAATTTCAATTTTCCCACTTTATCCCCCCATGCGTGGAAGTGCCCTATGCTCTCTAAGCTGTGTTTTTTAGATGTTTCAGGACACACCGTACACTTCTCCAGAGTGGCTGTTGGCAATTTACATCCCGCCCATCAGTGTAGCAAGGCTCCCATTTCTCCATGGCCTGTCCTGCATTTCTGGTTTTGACACTTTTTTCAGCATGGCCCTTTTGACCGATGGGAAGCGAGACTTCTTTGTAGCGCTGATTTGCCTTTCCAGGTTGCTTGGTTGGCCAAAAAGGGCGTATGCGTTTTTTCCTGAATATATTCAGGAAAAAACGCATACGCCCTTTTTGGCCAAGGGCATCATTGTCAACGTTTTGCCGCTTTTCATGTGCTTTAAAGGCGATTCGAATCTACCTCCTGAAATCTGTTTCCTGCAATTCTGCCTTGATTTCAAATCCTCTTCTTTGCCTTCCCTCAATATATTTGTGGACGAGAGTTATCATTTATAACTCTGCAGGTTTGTGAATTGCAGTGCCCTGAAGCTCCATTTTACAAGTCGCTTTTTTGGGAGCTGGCCGCAAAAGCGCAGGATGGCTTCAGGCCCTGTTCTGGTTCCGGGGGGCAGGCTGAGCCTGTGGTTAATTCTTCTTCCTGATGGGAAAATAGAGTGACCTGTGCCTGTCCCAACACCAAGAGCTAGTCTCTCATTGGTTCCCCGTCTTCCCGTTCATCCTCAGGACAAATTGCAACCTGTACGGAACAGGAGGTTAAAGGTGCTGATGCTCCAAGTAGGGAGATTGCTAGTAAAGTGGCTGGAATGGCGAACCCGAGCACAAGGAGATGAGAAATGAGGTGCGTTTTAGAAACCTTTCCCCATCACACGGTGTACCATCTTCTGGGTTTCTCATGCATGTTTTCGATGTAGGAAGATGCCCTTGAACCTGGAGATTTGGGACCCATGCGATGGGTAGCACGCAGTATTACTTAAAGGATCTGCGTTTGCTCACCCAACCTCACCAAACCTCTCAGCCCCAAGAGTGTCCACCCTTATGTCTCATCCAGCTGTGGGTCTAGATATGGTCAATCCAGGTTGCATCACAGCCCCTGAACGAATTGTGTAAGAATTTCTCTCTCTTTCCCTGTCTTTGTTTCATGGGTTTTTAAAAGTAATTTATTTTTATAATGGGGTTTAGCTGCTTTTCACGGCTGTGTTTATGCCGCTTTACACCCACTTGACACACTAACAGAGAGATATCAATATATAGGTTTTAAGATTATTACTAGTCAGATATATTCTTGTTCGGTGAATCGGGCGTGTTGAGTCCAGTTCTCTGAGCAAGGAGTAGGTCTTGTCTATTACATATTGGGTTTATGGAACGGTATCTGAGCTAATTTGAAACTCTTGTTTTATGTATCACCCCACCTCACCTTTCCCGTTAAGCAGCCATAGTGTGTTTTCTGCATGTGTGACTCTGTTCTGTTTTGTAATTCAGTTCAAGTGTAACGGTTTTTACATTCCCTCTATAAGTGACACCTTATGAGAAGTGTCCTTTTCTGTGTGACTTATTTCACTTAGAATCGTCTTGCCTAAATCCACTCATCATGCTGCTACTAGCCTTATGACATTGATTTCATGGCTGAGTGATATTCCATTGTACATAAGGACCACAACTTTTTGATCCATTTTTCGCTTTCCTGGGATATTTAAGGTGGAATGAAGTGGAGGTCCTTGTCAACAGAGCAGCCCTAAACTTTGGGGTGCTTGTGTCTTGCTTAATTTCAATTTTCCCACTTTATCCCCCCATGCGTAGAAGTGCCCTATGCTCTCTAAGCTGTGTTTTTTAGATGTTTCAGGACACACCGTACACTTCTCCAGAGTGGCTGTTGGCAATTTACATCCCGCCCATCAGTGTAGCAAGGCTCCCATTTCTCCATGGCCTGTCCTGCATTTCTGGTTTTGACACTTTTTTCAGCATGGCCCTTTTGACCGATGGGAAGCGAGACTTCTTTGTAGCGCTGATTTGCCTTTCCAGGTTGCTTGGTTGGCCAAAAAGGGCGTATGCGTTTTTTCCTGAATATATTCAGGAAAAAACGCATACGCCCTTTTTGGCCAAGGGCATCATTGTCAACGTTTTGCCGCTTTTCATGTGCTTTAAAGGCGATTCGAATCTACCTCCTGAAATCTGTTTCCTGCAATTCTGCCTTGATTTCAAATCCTCTTCTTTGCCTTCCCTCAATATATTTGTGGACGAGAGTTATCATTTATAACTCTGCAGGTTTGTGAATTGCAGTGCCCTGAAGCTCCATTTTACAAGTCGCTTTTTTGGGAGCTGGCCGCAAAAGCGCAGGATGGCTTCAGGCCCTGTTCTGGTTCCGGGGGGCAGGCTGAGCCTGTGGTTAATTCTTCTTCCTGATGGGAAAATAGAGTGACCTGTGCCTGTCCCAACACCAAGAGCTAGTCTCTCATTGGTTCCCCGTCTTCCCGTTCATCCTCAGGACAAATTGCAACCTGTACGGAACAGGAGGTTAAAGGTGCTGATGCTCCAAGTAGGGAGATTGCTAGTAAAGTGGCTGGAATGGCGAACCCGAGCACAAGGAGATGAGAAATGAGGTGCGTTTTAGAAACCTTTCCCCATCACACGGTGTACCATCTTCTGGGTTTCTCATGCATGTTTTCGATGTAGGAAGATGCCCTTGAACCTGGAGATTTGGGACCCATGCGATGGGTAGCACGCAGTATTACTTAAAGGATCTGCGTTTGCTCACCCAACCTCACCAAACCTCTCAGTCCCAAGAGTGTCCACCCTTATGTCTCATCCAGCTGTGGGTCTAGATATGGTCAATCCAGGTTGCATCACAGCCCCTGAACGAATTGTGTAAGAATTTCTCTCTCTTTCCCTGTCTTTGTTTCATGGGTTTTTAAAAGTAATTTATTTTTATAATGGGGTTTAGCTGCTTTTCACGGCTGTGTTTATGCCGCTTTACACCCACTTGACACACTAACAGAGAGATATCAATACATAGGTTTTAAGATTATTACTAGTCAGATATATTCTTGTGCGGTGAATCGGGCGTGTTGAGTCCAGTTCTCTGAGCAAGGAGTAGGTCTTGTCTATTACATATTGGGTTTATGGAACGGTATCTGAGCTAATTTGAAACTCTTGTTTTATGTATCACCCCACCTCACCTTTCCCGTTAAGCAGCCATAGTGTGTTTTCTGCATGTGTGACTCTGTTCTGTTTTGTAATTCAGTTCAAGTGTAACGGTTTTTACATTCCCTCTATAAGTGACACCTTATGAGAAGTGTCCTTTTCTGTGTGACTTATTTCACTTAGAATCGTCTTACCTAAATCCACTCATCATGCTGCTACTAGCCTTATGACATTGATTTCATGGCTGAGTGATATTCCATTGTACATAAGGACCACAACTTTTTTATCCATTTTTCGCTTTCCTGGGATATTTAAGGTGGAATGAAGTGGAGGTCCTTGTCAACAGAGCAGCCCTAAACTTTGGGGTGCTTGTGTCTTGCTGATTTTCAATTTTCCCACTTTATCCCCCCATGCGTGGAAGTGCCCTATGCTCTCTAAGCTGTGTTTTTTAGATGTTTCAGGACACACCGTACACTTCTCCAGAGTGGCTGTTGGCAATTTACATCCCGCCCATCAGTGTAGCAAGGCTCCCATTTCTCCATGGCCTGTCCTGCATTTCTGGTTTTGACACTTTTTTCAGCATTGCCCTTTTGACCGATGGGAAGCGAGACTTCTTTGTAGCGCTGATTTGCCTTTCCAGGTTGCTTGGTTGGCCAAAAAGGGCGTATGCGTTTTTTCCTGAATATATTCAGGAAAAAACGCATACGCCCTTTTTGGCCAAGGGCATCATTGTCAACGTTTTGCCGCTTTTCATGTGCTTTAAAGGCGATTCGAATCTACCTCCTGAAATCTGTTTCCTGCAATTCTGCCTTGATTTCAAATCCTCTTCTTTGCCTTCCCTCAATATATTTGTGGACGAGAGTTATCATTTATAACTCTGCAGGTTTGTGAATTGCAGTGCCCTGAAGCTCCATTTTACAAGTCGCTTTTTTGGGAGCTGGCCGCAAAAGCGCAGGATGGCTTCAGGCCCTGTTCTGGTTCCGGGGGGCAGGCTGAGCCTGTGGTTAATTCTTCTTCCTGATGGGAAAATAGAGTGACCTGTGCCTGTCCCAACACCAAGAGCTAGTCTCTCATTGGTTCCCCGTCTTCCCGTTCATCCTCAGGACAAATTGCAACCTGTACGGAACAGGAGGTTAAAGGTGCTGATGCTCCAAGTAGGGAGATTGCTAGTAAAGTGGCTGGAATGGCGAACCCGAGCACAAGGAGATGAGAAATGAGGTGCGTTTTAGAAACCTTTCCCCATCACACGGTGTACCATCTTCTGGGTTTCTCATGCATGTTTTCGATGTAGGAAGATGCCCTTGAACCTGGAGATTTGGGACCCATGCGATGGGTAGCACGCAGTATTACTTAAAGGATCTGCGTTTGCTCACCCAACCTCACCAAACCTCTCAGTCCCAAGAGTGTCCACCCTTATGTCTCATCCAGCTGTGGGTCTAGATATGGTCAATCCAGGTTGCATCACAGCCCCTGAACGAATTGTGTAAGAATTTCTCTCTCTTTCCCTGTCTTTGTTTCATGGGTTTTTAAAAGTAATTTATTTTTATAATGGGGTTTAGCTGCTTTTCACGGCTGTGTTTATGCCGCTTTACACCCACTTGACACACTAACAGAGAGATATCAATACATAGGTTTTAAGATTATTACTAGTCAGATATATTCTTGTGCGGTGAATCGGGCGTGTTGAGTCCAGTTCTCTGAGCAAGGAGTAGGTCTTGTCTATTACATATTGGGTTTATGGAACGGTATCTGAGCTAATTTGAAACTCTTGTTTTATGTATCACCCCACCTCACCTTTCCCGTTAAGCAGCCATAGTGTGTTTTCTGCATGTGTGACTCTGTTCTGTTTTGTAATTCAGTTCAAGTGTAACGGTTTTTACATTCCCTCTATAAGTGACACCTTATGAGAAGTGTCCTTTTCTGTGTGACTTATTTCACTTAGAATCGTCTTACCTAAATCCACTCATCATGCTGCTACTAGCCTTATGACATTGATTTCATGGCTGAGTGATATTCCATTGTACATAAGGACCACAACTTTTTTATCCATTTTTCGCTTTCCTGGGATATTTAAGGTGGAATGAAGTGGAGGTCCTTGTCAACAGAGCAGCCCTAAACTTTGGGGTGCTTGTGTCTTGCTGATTTTCAATTTTCCCACTTTATCCCCCCATGCGTGGAAGTGCCCTATGCTCTCTAAGCTGTGTTTTTTAGATGTTTCAGGACACACCGTACACTTCTCCAGAGTGGCTGTTGGCAATTTACATCCCGCCCATCAGTGTAGCAAGGCTCCCATTTCTCCATGGCCTGTCCTGCATTTCTGGTTTTGACACTTTTTTCAGCATTGCCCTTTTGACCGATGGGAAGCGAGACTTCTTTGTAGCGCTGATTTGCCTTTCCAGGTTGCTTGGTTGGCCAAAAAGGGCGTATGCGTTTTTTCCTGAATATATTCAGGAAAAAACGCATACGCCCTTTTTGGCCAAGGGCATCATTGTCAACGTTTTGCCGCTTTTCATGTGCTTTAAAGGCGATTCGAATATACCTCCTGAAATCTGTTTCCTGCAATTCTGCCTTGATTTCAAATCCTCTTCTTTGCCTTCCCTCAATATATTTGTGGACGAGAGTTATCATTTATAACTCTGCAGGTTTGTGAATTGCAGTGCCCTGAAGCTCCATTTTACAAGTCGCTTTTTTGGGAGCTGGCCGCAAAAGCGCAGGATGGCTTCAGGCCCTGTTCTGGTTCCGGGGGGCAGGCTGAGCCTGTGGTTAATTCTTCTTCCTGATGGGAAAATAGAGTGACCTGTGCCTGTCCCAACACCAAGAGCTAGTCTCTCATTGGTTCCCCGTCTTCCCGTTCATCCTCAGGACAAATTGCAACCTGTACGGAACAGGAGGTTAAAGGTGCTGATGCTCCAAGTAGGGAGATTGCTAGTAAAGTGGCTGGAATGGCGAACCCGAGCACAAGGAGATGAGAAATGAGGTGCGTTTTAGAAACCTTTCCCCATCACACGGTGTACCATCTTCTGGGTTTCTCATGCATGTTTTCGATGTAGGAAGATGCCCTTGAACCTGGAGATTTGGGACCCATGCGATGGGTAGCACGCAGTATTACTTAAAGGATCTGCGTTTGCTCACCCAACCTCACCAAACCTCTCAGTCCCAAGAGTGTCCACCCTTATGTCTCATCCAGCTGTGGGTCTAGATATGGTCAATCCAGGTTGCATCACAGCCCCTGAACGAATTGTGTAAGAATTTCTCTCTCTTTCCCTGTCTTTGTTTCATGGGTTTTTAAAAGTAATTTATTTTTATAATGGGGTTTAGCTGCTTTTCACGGCTGTGTTTATGCCGCTTTACACCCACTTGACACACTAACAGAGAGATATCAATACATAGGTTTTAAGATTATTACTAGTCAGATATATTCTTGTGCGGTGAATCGGGCGTGTTGAGTCCAGTTCTCTGAGCAAGGAGTAGGTCTTGTCTATTACATATTGGGTTTATGGAACGGTATCTGAGCTAATTTGAAACTCTTGTTTTATGTATCACCCCACCTCACCTTTCCCGTTAAGCAGCCATAGTGTGTTTTCTGCATGTGTGACTCTGTTCTGTTTTGTAATTCAGTTCAAGTGTAACGGTTTTTACATTCCCTCTATAAGTGACACCTTATGAGAAGTGTCCTTTTCTGTGTGACTTATTTCACTTAGAATCGTCTTGCCTAAATCCACTCATCATGCTGCTACTAGCCTTATGACATTGATTTCATGGCTGAGTGATATTCCATTGTACATAAGGACCACAACTTTTTGATCCATTTTTCGCTTTCCTGGGATATTTAAGGTGGAATGAAGTGGAGGTCCTTGTCAACAGAGCAGCCCTAAACTTTGGGGTGCTTGTGTCTTGCTTAATTTCAATTTTCCCACTTTATCCCCCCATGCGTGGAAGTGCCCTATGCTCTCTAAGCTGTGTTTTTTAGATGTTTCAGGACACACCGTACACTTCTCCAGAGTGGCTGTTGGCAATTTACATCCCGCCCATCAGTGTAGCAAGGCTCCCATTTCTCCATGGCCTGTCCTGCATTTCTGGTTTTGACACTTTTTTCAGCATGGCCCTTTTGACCGATGGGAAGCGAGACTTCTTTGTAGCGCTGATTTGCCTTTCCAGGTTGCTTGGTTGGCCAAAAAGGGCGTATGCGTTTTTTCCTGAATATATTCAGGAAAAAACGCATACGCCCTTTTTGGCCAAGGGCATCATTGTCAACGTTTTGCCGCTTTTCATGTGCTTTAAAGGCGATTCGAATCTACCTCCTGAAATCTGTTTCCTGCAATTCTGCCTTGATTTCAAATCCTCTTCTTTGCCTTCCCTCAATATATTTGTGGACGAGAGTTATCATTTATAACTCTGCAGGTTTGTGAATTGCAGTGCCCTGAAGCTCCATTTTACAAGTCGCTTTTTTGGGAGCTGGCCGCAAAAGCGCAGGATGGCTTCAGGCCCTGTTCTGGTTCCGGGGGGCAGGCTGAGCCTGTGGTTAATTCTTCTTCCTGATGGGAAAATAGAGTGACCTGTGCCTGTCCCAACACCAAGAGCTAGTCTCTCATTGGTTCCCCGTCTTCCCGTTCATCCTCAGGACAAATTGCAACCTGTACGGAACAGGAGGTTAAAGGTGCTGATGCTCCAAGTAGGGAGATTGCTAGTAAAGTGGCTGGAATGGCGAACCCGAGCACAAGGAGATGAGAAATGAGGTGCGTTTTAGAAACCTTTCCCCATCACACGGTGTACCATCTTCTGGGTTTCTCATGCATGTTTTCGATGTAGGAAGATGCCCTTGAACCTGGAGATTTGGGACCCATGCGATGGGTAGCACGCAGTATTACTTAAAGGATCTGCGTTTGCTCACCCAACCTCACCAAACCTCTCAGCCCCAAGAGTGTCCACCCTTATGTCTCATCCAGCTGTGGGTCTAGATATGGTCAATCCAGGTTGCATCACAGCCCCTGAACGAATTGTGTAAGAATTTCTCTCTCTTTCCCTGTCTTTGTTTCATGGGTTTTTAAAAGTAATTTATTTTTATAATGGGGTTTAGCTGCTTTTCACGGCTGTGTTTATGCCGCTTTACACCCACTTGACACACTAACAGAGAGATATCAATATATAGGTTTTAAGATTATTACTAGTCAGATATATTCTTGTGCGGTGAATCGGGCGTGTTGAGTCCAGTTCTCTGAGCAAGGAGTAGGTCTTGTCTATTACATATTGGGTTTATGGAACGGTATCTGAGCTAATTTGAAACTCTTGTTTTATGTATCACCCCACCTCACCTTTCCCGTTAAGCAGCCATAGTGTGTTTTCTGCATGTGTGACTCTGTTCTGTTTTGTAATTCAGTTCAAGTGTAACGGTTTTTACATTCCCTCTATAAGTGACACCTTATGAGAAGTGTCCTTTTCTGTGTGACTTATTTCACTTAGAATCGTCTTGCCTAAATCCACTCATCATGCTGCTACTAGCCTTATGACATTGATTTCATGGCTGAGTGATATTCCATTGTACATAAGGACCACAACTTTTTGATCCATTTTTCGCTTTCCTGGGATATTTAAGGTGGAATGAAGTGGAGGTCCTTGTCAACAGAGCAGCCCTAAACTTTGGGGTGCTTGTGTCTTGCTTAATTTCAATTTTCCCACTTTATCCCCCCATGCGTAGAAGTGCCCTATGCTCTCTAAGCTGTGTTTTTTAGATGTTTCAGGACACACCGTACACTTCTCCAGAGTGGCTGTTGGCAATTTACATCCCGCCCATCAGTGTAGCAAGGCTCCCATTTCTCCATGGCCTGTCCTGCATTTCTGGTTTTGACACTTTTTTCAGCATGGCCCTTTTGACCGATGGGAAGCGAGACTTCTTTGTAGCGCTGATTTGCCTTTCCAGGTTGCTTGGTTGGCCAAAAAGGGCGTATGCGTTTTTTCCTGAATATATTCAGGAAAAAACGCATACGCCCTTTTTGGCCAAGGGCATCATTGTCAACGTTTTGCCGCTTTTCATGTGCTTTAAAGGCGATTCGAATCTACCTCCTGAAATCTGTTTCCTGCAATTCTGCCTTGATTTCAAATCCTCTTCTTTGCCTTCCCTCAATATATTTGTGGACGAGAGTTATCATTTATAACTCTGCAGGTTTGTGAATTGCAGTGCCCTGAAGCTCCATTTTACAAGTCGCTTTTTTGGGAGCTGGCCGCAAAAGCGCAGGATGGCTTCAGGCCCTGTTCTGGTTCCGGGGGGCAGGCTGAGCCTGTGGTTAATTCTTCTTCCTGATGGGAAAATAGAGTGACCTGTGCCTGTCCCAACACCAAGAGCTAGTCTCTCATTGGTTCCCCGTCTTCCCGTTCATCCTCAGGACAAATTGCAACCTGTACGGAACAGGAGGTTAAAGGTGCTGATGCTCCAAGTAGGGAGATTGCTAGTAAAGTGGCTGGAATGGCGAACCCGAGCACAAGGAGATGAGAAATGAGGTGCGTTTTAGAAACCTTTCCCCATCACACGGTGTACCATCTTCTGGGTTTCTCATGCATGTTTTCGATGTAGGAAGATGCCCTTGAACCTGGAGATTTGGGACCCATGCGATGGGTAGCACGCAGTATTACTTAAAGGATCTGCGTTTGCTCACCCAACCTCACCAAACCTCTCAGTCCCAAGAGTGTCCACCCTTATGTCTCATCCAGCTGTGGGTCTAGATATGGTCAATCCAGGTTGCATCACAGCCCCTGAACGAATTGTGTAAGAATTTCTCTCTCTTTCCCTGTCTTTGTTTCATGGGTTTTTAAAAGTAATTTATTTTTATAATGGGGTTTAGCTGCTTTTCACGGCTGTGTTTATGCCGCTTTACACCCACTTGACACACTAACAGAGAGATATCAATACATAGGTTTTAAGATTATTACTAGTCAGATATATTCTTGTGCGGTGAATCGGGCGTGTTGAGTCCAGTTCTCTGAGCAAGGAGTAGGTCTTGTCTATTACATATTGGGTTTATGGAACGGTATCTGAGCTAATTTGAAACTCTTGTTTTATGTATCACCCCACCTCACCTTTCCCGTTAAGCAGCCATAGTGTGTTTTCTGCATGTGTGACTCTGTTCTGTTTTGTAATTCAGTTCAAGTGTAACGGTTTTTACATTCCCTCTATAAGTGACACCTTATGAGAAGTGTCCTTTTCTGTGTGACTTATTTCACTTAGAATCGTCTTACCTAAATCCACTCATCATGCTGCTACTAGCCTTATGACATTGATTTCATGGCTGAGTGATATTCCATTGTACATAAGGACCACAACTTTTTTATCCATTTTTCGCTTTCCTGGGATATTTAAGGTGGAATGAAGTGGAGGTCCTTGTCAACAGAGCAGCCCTAAACTTTGGGGTGCTTGTGTCTTGCTGATTTTCAATTTTCCCACTTTATCCCCCCATGCGTGGAAGTGCCCTATGCTCTCTAAGCTGTGTTTTTTAGATGTTTCAGGACACACCGTACACTTCTCCAGAGTGGCTGTTGGCAATTTACATCCCGCCCATCAGTGTAGCAAGGCTCCCATTTCTCCATGGCCTGTCCTGCATTTCTGGTTTTGACACTTTTTTCAGCATTGCCCTTTTGACCGATGGGAAGCGAGACTTCTTTGTAGCGCTGATTTGCCTTTCCAGGTTGCTTGGTTGGCCAAAAAGGGCGTATGCGTTTTTTCCTGAATATATTCAGGAAAAAACGCATACGCCCTTTTTGGCCAAGGGCATCATTGTCAACGTTTTGCCGCTTTTCATGTGCTTTAAAGGCGATTCGAATCTACCTCCTGAAATCTGTTTCCTGCAATTCTGCCTTGATTTCAAATCCTCTTCTTTGCCTTCCCTCAATATATTTGTGGACGAGAGTTATCATTTATAACTCTGCAGGTTTGTGAATTGCAGTGCCCTGAAGCTCCATTTTACAAGTCGCTTTTTTGGGAGCTGGCCGCAAAAGCGCAGGATGGCTTCAGGCCCTGTTCTGGTTCCGGGGGGCAGGCTGAGCCTGTGGTTAATTCTTCTTCCTGATGGGAAAATAGAGTGACCTGTGCCTGTCCCAACACCAAGAGCTAGTCTCTCATTGGTTCCCCGTCTTCCCGTTCATCCTCAGGACAAATTGCAACCTGTACGGAACAGGAGGTTAAAGGTGCTGATGCTCCAAGTAGGGAGATTGCTAGTAAAGTGGCTGGAATGGCGAACCCGAGCACAAGGAGATGAGAAATGAGGTGCGTTTTAGAAACCTTTCCCCATCACACGGTGTACCATCTTCTGGGTTTCTCATGCATGTTTTCGATGTAGGAAGATGCCCTTGAACCTGGAGATTTGGGACCCATGCGATGGGTAGCACGCAGTATTACTTAAAGGATCTGCGTTTGCTCACCCAACCTCACCAAACCTCTCAGTCCCAAGAGTGTCCACCCTTATGTCTCATCCAGCTGTGGGTCTAGATATGGTCAATCCAGGTTGCATCACAGCCCCTGAACGAATTGTGTAAGAATTTCTCTCTCTTTCCCTGTCTTTGTTTCATGGGTTTTTAAAAGTAATTTATTTTTATAATGGGGTTTAGCTGCTTTTCACGGCTGTGTTTATGCCGCTTTACACCCACTTGACACACTAACAGAGAGATATCAATACATAGGTTTTAAGATTATTACTAGTCAGATATATTCTTGTGCGGTGAATCGGGCGTGTTGAGTCCAGTTCTCTGAGCAAGGAGTAGGTCTTGTCTATTACATATTGGGTTTATGGAACGGTATCTGAGCTAATTTGAAACTCTTGTTTTATGTATCACCCCACCTCACCTTTCCCGTTAAGCAGCCATAGTGTGTTTTCTGCATGTGTGACTCTGTTCTGTTTTGTAATTCAGTTCAAGTGTAACGGTTTTTACATTCCCTCTATAAGTGACACCTTATGAGAAGTGTCCTTTTCTGTGTGACTTATTTCACTTAGAATCGTCTTACCTAAATCCACTCATCATGCTGCTACTAGCCTTATGACATTGATTTCATGGCTGAGTGATATTCCATTGTACATAAGGACCACAACTTTTTTATCCATTTTTCGCTTTCCTGGGATATTTAAGGTGGAATGAAGTGGAGGTCCTTGTCAACAGAGCAGCCCTAAACTTTGGGGTGCTTGTGTCTTGCTGATTTTCAATTTTCCCACTTTATCCCCCCATGCGTGGAAGTGCCCTATGCTCTCTAAGCTGTGTTTTTTAGATGTTTCAGGACACACCGTACACTTCTCCAGAGTGGCTGTTGGCAATTTACATCCCGCCCATCAGTGTAGCAAGGCTCCCATTTCTCCATGGCCTGTCCTGCATTTCTGGTTTTGACACTTTTTTCAGCATTGCCCTTTTGACCGATGGGAAGCGAGACTTCTTTGTAGCGCTGATTTGCCTTTCCAGGTTGCTTGGTTGGCCAAAAAGGGCGTATGCGTTTTTTCCTGAATATATTCAGGAAAAAACGCATACGCCCTTTTTGGCCAAGGGCATCATTGTCAACGTTTTGCCGCTTTTCATGTGCTTTAAAGGCGATTCGAATCTACCTCCTGAAATCTGTTTCCTGCAATTCTGCCTTGATTTCAAATCCTCTTCTTTGCCTTCCCTCAATATATTTGTGGACGAGAGTTATCATTTATAACTCTGCAGGTTTGTGAATTGCAGTGCCCTGAAGCTCCATTTTACAAGTCGCTTTTTTGGGAGCTGGCCGCAAAAGCGCAGGATGGCTTCAGGCCCTGTTCTGGTTCCGGGGGGCAGGCTGAGCCTGTGGTTAATTCTTCTTCCTGATGGGAAAATAGAGTGACCTGTGCCTGTCCCAACACCAAGAGCTAGTCTCTCATTGGTTCCCCGTCTTCTCGTTCATCCTCAGGACAAATTGCAACCTGTACGGAACAGGAGGTTAAAGGTGCTGATGCTCCAAGTAGGGAGATTGCTAGTAAAGTGGCTGGAATGGCGAACCCGAGCACAAGGAGATGAGAAATGAGGTGCGTTTTAGAAACCTTTCCCCATCACACGGTGTACCATCTTCTGGGTTTCTCATGCATGTTTTCGATGTAGGAAGATGCCCTTGAACCTGGAGATTTGGGACCCATGCGATGGTAGCACGCAGTATTACTTTAAAGGGTCTGCGTTTGCTCACCCAACCTCACCAAACCTCTCAGCCCCAAGAGTGTCCACTCTTATGTCTCATCCAGCTGTGGGTCTAGATATGGTCAATCCAGGTTGCATCACAGCCCCTGAACGAATTGTGTAAGAATTTCTCTCTCTTTCCCTGTCTTTGTTTCATGGGTTTTTAAAAGTAATTTATTTTTATAATGGGGTTTAGCTGCTTTTCACGGCTGTGTTTATGCCGCTTTACACCCACTTGACACACTAACAGAGAGATATCAATACATAGGTTTTAAGATTATTACTAGTCAGATATATTCTTGTGCGGTGAATCGGGAATGTTGAGTCCAGTTCTCTGAGCAAGGAGTAGGTCTTGTCTATTACATATTGGGTTTATGGAACGGTATCTGAGCTAATTTGAAACTCTTGTTTTATGTATCACCCCACCTCACCTTTCCCGTTAAGCAGCCATAGTGTGTTTTCTGCATGTGTGACTCTGTTCTGTTTTGTAATTCAGTTCAAGTGTAACGGTTTTTACATTCCCTCTATAAGTGACACCTTATGAGAAGTGTCCTTTTCTGTGTGACTTATTTCACTTAGAATCGTCTTGCCTAAATCCACTCATCATGCTGCTACTAGCCTTATGACATTGATTTCATGGCTGAGTGATATTCCATTGTACATAAGGACCACAACTTTTTGATCCATTTTTCGCTTTCCTGGGATATTTAAGGTGGAATGAAGTGGAGGTCCTTGTCAACAGAGCAGCCCTAAACTTTGGGGTGCTTGTGTCTTGCTTAATTTCAATTTTCCCACTTTATCCCCCCATGCGTGGAAGTGCCCTATGCTCTCTAAGCTGTGTTTTTTAGATGTTTCAGGACACACCGTACACTTCTCCAGAGTGGCTGTTGGCAATTTACATCCCGCCCATCAGTGTAGCAAGGCTCCCATTTCTCCATGGCCTGTCCTGCATTTCTGGTTTTGACACTTTTTTCAGCATGTCCCTTTTGACCGATGGGAAGCGAGACTTCTTTGTAGCGCTGATTTGCCTTTCCAGGTTGCTTGGTTGGCCAAAAAGGGCGTATGCGTTTTTTCCTGAATATATTCAGGAAAAAACGCATACGCCCTTTTTGGCCAAGGGCATCATTGTCAACGTTTTGCCGCTTTTCATGCGCTTTAAAGGCGATTCGAATCTACCTCCTGAAATCTGTTTCCTGCAATTCTTCCTTGATTTCAAATCCTCTTCTTTGCCTTCCCTCAATATATTTGTGGACGAGAGTTATCATTTATAACTCTGCAGGTTTGTGAATTGCAGTGCCCTGAAGCTCCATTTTACAAGTCGCTTTTTTGGGAGCTGGCCGCAAAAGCGCAGGATGGCTTCAGGCCCTGTTCTGGTTCCGGGGGGCAGGCTGAGCCTGTGGTTAATTCTTCTTCCTGATGGGAAAATAGAGTGACCTGTGCCTGTCCCAACACCAAGAGCTAGTCTCTCATTGGTTCCCCGTCTTCCCGTTCATCCTCAGGACAAATTGCAACCTGTACGGAACAGGAGGTTAAAGGTGCTGATGCTCCAAGTAGGGAGATTGCTAGTAAAGTGGCTGGAATGGCGAACCCGAGCACAAGGAGATGAGAAATGAGGTGCGTTTTAGAAACCTTTCCCCATCACACGGTGTACCATCTTCTGGGTTTCTCATGCATGTTTTCGATGTAGGAAGATGCCCTTGAACCTGGAGATTTGGGACCCATGTGATGGGTAGCACGCAGTATTACTTAAAGGATCTGCGTTTGCTCACCCAACCTCACCAAACCTCTCAGCCCCAAGAGTGTCCACCCTTATGTCTCATCCAGCTGTGGGTCTAGATATGGTCAATCCAGGTTGCATCACAGCCCCTGAACGAATTGTGTAAGAATTTCTCTCTCTTTCCCTGTCTTTGTTTCATGGGTTTTTAAAAGTAATTTATTTTTATAATGGGGTTTAGCTGCTTTTCACGGCTGTGTTTATGCCGCTTTACACCCACTTGACACACTAACAGAGAGATATCAATACATAGGTTTTAAGATTATTACTAGTCAGATATATTCTTGTGCGGTGAATCGGGCGTGTTGAGTCCAGTTCTCTGAGCAAGGAGTAGGTCTTGTCTATTACATATTGGGTTTATGGAACGGTATCTGAGCTAATTTGAAACTCTTGTTTTATGTATCACCCCACCTCACCTTTCCCGTTAAGCAGCCATAGTGTGTTTTCTGCATGTGTGACTCTGTTCTGTTTTGTAATTCAGTTCAAGTGTAACGGTTTTTACATTCCCTCTATAAGTGACACCTTATGAGAAGTGTCCTTTTCTGTGTGACTTATTTCACTTAGAATCGTCTTGCCTAAATCCACTCATCATGCTGCTACTAGCCTTATGACATTGATTTCATGGCTGAGTGATATTCCATTGTACATAAGGACCACAACTTTTTGATCCATTTTTCGCTTTCCTGGGATATTTAAGGTGGAATGAAGTGGAGGTCCTTGTCAACGGAGCAGCCCTAAACTTTGGGGTGCTTGTGTCTTGCTTAATTTCAATTTTCCCACTTTATCCCCCCATGCGTGGAAGTGCCCTATGCTCTCTAAGCTGTGTTTTTTAGATGTTTCAGGACACACCGTACACTTCTCCAGAGTGGCTGTTGGCAATTTACATCCCGCCCATCAGTGTAGCAAGGCTCCCATTTCTCCATGGCCTGTCCTGCATTTCTGGTTTTGACACTTTTTTCAGCATGGCCCTTTTGACCGATGGGAAGCGAGACTTCTTTGTAGCGCTGATTTGCCTTTCCAGGTTGCTTGGTTGGCCAAAAAGGGCGTATGCGTTTTTTCCTGAATATATTCAGGAAAAAACGCATACGCCCTTTTTGGCCAAGGGCATCATTGTCAACGTTTTGCCGCTTTTCATGTGCTTTAAAGGCGATTCGAATCTACCTCCTGAAATCTGTTTCCTGCAATTCTGCCTTGATTTCAAATCCTCTTCTTTGCCTTCCCTCAATATATTTGTGGACGAGAGTTATCATTTATAACTCTGCAGGTTTGTGAATTGCAGTGCCCTGAAGCTCCATTTTACAAGTCGCTTTTTTGGGAGCTGGCCGCAAAAGCGCTGGATGGCTTCAGGCCCTGTTCTGGTTCCGGGGGGCAGGCTGAGCCTGTGGTTAATTCTTCTTCCTGATGGGAAAATAGAGTGACCTGTGCCTGTCCCAACACCAAGAGCTAGTCTCTCATTGGTTCCCCGTCTTCCCGTTCATCCTCAGGACAAATTGCAACCTGTACGGAACAGGAGGTTAAAGGTGCTGATGCTCCAAGTAGGGAGATTGCTAGTAAAGTGGCTGGAATGGCGAACCCGAGCACAAGGAGATGAGAAATGAGGTGCGTTTTAGAAACCTTTCCCCATCACACGGTGTACCATCTTCTGGGTTTCTCATGCATGTTTTCGATGTAGGAAGATGCCCTTGAACTTGGAGATTTGGGACCCATGCGATGGGTAGCACGCAGTATTACTTAAAGGATCTGCGTTTGCTCACCCAACCTCACCAAACCTCTCAGCCCCAAGAGTGTCCACCCTTATGTCTCATCCAGCTGTGGGTCTAGATATGGTCAATCCAGGTTGCATCACAGCCCCTGAACGAATTGTGTAAGAATTTCTCTCTCTTTCCCTGTCTTTGTTTCATGGGTTTTTAAAAGTAATTTATTTTTATAATGGGGTTTAGCTGCTTTTCACGGCTGTGTTTATGCCGCTTTACACCCACTTGACACACTAACAGAGAGATATCAATACATAGGTTTTAAGATTATTACTAGTCAGATATATTCTTGTGCGGTGAATCGGGCGTGTTGAGTCCAGTTCTCTGAGCAAGGAGTAGGTCTTGTCTATTACATATTGGGTTTATGGAACGGTATCTGAGCTAATTTGAAACTCTTGTTTTATGTATCACCCCACCTCACCTTTCCCGTTAAGCAGCCATAGTGTGTTTTCTGCATGTGTTACTCTGTTCTGTTTTGTAATTCAGTTCAAGTGTAACGGTTTTTACATTCCCTCTATAAGTGACACCTTATGAGAAGTGTCCTTTTCTGTGTGACTTATTTCACTTAGAATCGTCTTGCCTAAATCCACTCATCATGCTGCTACTAGCCTTATGACATTGATTTCATGGCTGAGTGATATTCCATTGTACATAAGGACCACAACTTTTTGATCCATTTTTCGCTTTCCAGGGATATTTAAGGTGGAATGAAGTGGAGGTCCTTGTCAACAGAGCAGCCCTAAACTTTGGGGTGCTTGTGTCTTGCTTAATTTCAATTTTCCCACTTTATCACCCCATGCGTGGAAGTGCCCTATGCTCTCTAAGCTGTGTTTTTTAGATGTTTCAGGACACACTGTACACTTCTCCAGAGTGGCTGTTGGCAATTTACATCCCGCCCATCAGTGTAGCAAGGCTCCCATTTCTCCATGGCCTGTCCTGCATTTCTGGTTTTGACACTTTTTTCAGCATGGCCCTTTTGACCGATGGGAAGCGAGACTTCTTTGTAGCGCTGATTTGCCTTTCCAGGTTGCTTCGTTGGCCAAAAAGGGCGTATGCGTTTTTTCCTGAATATATTCAGGAAAAAACGCATACGCCCTTTTTGGCCAAGGGCATCATTGTCAACGTTTTGCCGCTTTTCATGTGCTTTAAAGGCGATTCGAATCTACCTCCTGAAATCTGTTTCCTGCAATTCTTCCTTGATTTCAAATCCTCTTCTTTGCCTTCCCTCAATATATTTGTGGACGAGAGTTATCATTTATAACTCTGCAGGTTTGTGAATTGCAGTGCCCTGAAGCTCCATTTTACAAGTCGCTTTTTTGGGAGCTGGCCGCAAAAGCGCAGGATGGCTTCAGGCCCTGTTCTGGTTCCGGGGGGCAGGCTGAGCCTGTGGTGAATTCTTCTTCCTGATGGGAAAATAGAGTGACCTGTGCCTGTCCCAACACCAAGAGCTAGTCTCTCATTGGTTCCCCGTCTTCCCGTTCATCCTCAGGACAAATTGCAACCTGTACGGAACAGGAGGTTAAAGGTGCTGATGCTCCAAGTAGGGAGATTGCTAGTAAAGTGGCTGGAATGGCGAACCCGAGCACAAGGAGATGAGAAATGAGGTGCGTTTTAGAAACCTTTCCCCATCACACGGTGTACCATCTTCTGGGTTTCTCATGCATGTTTTCGATGTAGGAAGATGCCCTTGAACCTGGAGATTTGGGACCCATGCGATGGGTAGCACGCAGTATTACTTAAAGGATCTGCGTTTGCTCACCCAACCTCACCAAACCTCTCAGCCCCAAGAGTGTCCACCCTTATGTCTCATCCAGCTGTGGGTCTAGATATGGTCAATCCAGGTTGCATCACAGCCCCTGAACGAATTGTGTAAGAATTTCTCTCTCTTTCCCTGTCTTTGTTTCATGGGTTTTTAAAAGTAATTTATTTTTATAATGGGGTTTAGCTGCTTTTCACGGCTGTGTTTATGCCGCTTTACACCCACTTGACACACTAACAGAGAGATATCAATACATAGGTTTTAAGATTATTACTAGTCAGATATATTCTTGTGCGGTGAATCGGGAATGTTGAGTCCAGTTCTCTGAGCAAGGAGTAGGTCTTGTCTATTACATATTGGGTTTATGGAACGGTATCTGAGCTAATTTGAAACTCTTGTTTTATGTATCACCCCACCTCACCTTTCCCGTTAAGCAGCCATAGTGTGTTTTCTGCATGTGTGACTCTGTTCTGTTTTGTAATTCAGTTCAAGTGTAACGGTTTTTACATTCCCTCTATAAGTGACACCTTATGAGAAGTGTCCTTTTCTGTGTGACTTATTTCACTTAGAATCGTCTTACCTAAATCCACTCATCATGCTGCTACTAGCCTTATGACATTGATTTCATGGCTGAGTGATATTCCATTGTACATAAGGACCACAACTTTTTGATCCATTTTTCGCTTTCCTGGGATATTTAAGGTGGAAGGAAGTGGAGGTCCTTGTCAACAGAGCAGCCCTAAACTTTGGGGTGCTTGTGTCTTGCTGATTTTCAATTTTCCCACTTTATCCCCCCATGCGTGGAAGTGCCCTATGCTCTCTAAGCTGTGTTTTTTAGATGTTTCAGGACACACCGTACACTTCTCCAGAGTGGCTGTTGGCAATTTACATCCCACCCATCAGTGTAGCAAGGCTCCCATTTCTCCATGGCCTGTCCTGCATTTCTGGTTTTGACACTTTTTTCAGCATTGCCCTTTTGACCGATGGGAAGCGAGACTTCTTTGTAGCGCTGATTTGCCTTTCCAGGTTGCTTGGTTGGCCAAAAAGGGCGTATGCGTTTTTTCCTGAATATATTCAGGAAAAAACGCATACGCCCTTTTTGGCCAAGGGCATCATTGTCAACGTTTTGCCGCTTTTCATGTGCTTTAAAGGCGATTCGAATCTACCTCCTGAAATCTGTTTCCTGCAATTCTGCCTTGATTTCAAATCCTCTTCTTTGCCTTCTCTCAATATATTTGTGGACGAGAGTTATCATTTATAACTCTGCAGGTTTGTGAATTGCAGTGCCCTGAAGCTCCATTTTACAAGTCGCTTTTTTGGGAGCTGGCCGCAAAAGCGCAGGATGGCTTCAGGCCCTGTTCTGGTTCCGGGGGGCAGGCTGAGCCTGTGGTTAATTCTTCTTCCTGATGGGAAAATAGAGTGACCTGTGCCTGTCCCAACACCAAGAGCTAGTCTCTCATTGGTTCCCCGTCTTCCCGTTCATCCTCAGGACAAATTGCAACCTGTACGGAACAGGAGGTTAAAGGTGCTGATGCTCCAAGTAGGGAGATTGCTAGTAAAGTGGCTGGAATGGCGAACCCGAGCACAAGGAGATGAGAAATGAGGTGCGTTTTAGAAACCTTTCCCCATCACACGGTGTACCATCTTCTGGGTTTCTCATGCATGTTTTCGATGTAGGAAGATGCCCTTGAACCTGGAGATTTGGGACCCATGCGATGGGTAGCACGCAGTATTACTTAAAGGATCTGCGTTTGCTCACCCAACCTCACCAAACCTCTCAGCCCCAAGAGTGTCCACCCTTATGTCTCATCCAGCTGTGGGTCTAGATATGGTCAATCCAGGTTGCATCACAGCCCCTGAACGAATTGTGTAAGAATTTCTCTCTCTTTCCCTGTCTTTGTTTCATGGGTTTTTAAAAGTAATTTATTTTTATAATGGGGTTTAGCTGCTTTTCACGGCTGTGTTTATGCCGCTTTACACCCACTTGACACACTAACAGAGAGATATCAATACATAGGTTTTAAGATTATTACTAGTCAGATATATTCTTGTGCGGTGAATCGGGCGTGTTGAGTCCAGTTCTCTGAGCAAGGAGTAGGTCTTGTCTATTACATATTGGGTTTATGGAACGGTATCTGAGCTAATTTGAAACTCTTGTTTTATGTATCACCCCACCTCACCTTTCCCGTTAAGCAGCCATAGTGTGTTTTCTGCATGTGTGACTCTGTTCTGTTTTGTAATTCAGTTCAAGTGTAACGGTTTTTACATTCCCTCTATAAGTGACACCTTATGAGAAGTGTCCTTTTCTGTGTGACTTATTTCACTTAGAATCGTCTTACCTAAATCCACTCATCATGCTGCTACTAGCCTTATGACATTGATTTCATGGCTGAGTGATATTCCATTGTACATAAGGACCACAACTTTTTTATCCATTTTTCGCTTTCCTGGGATATTTAAGGTGGAATGAAGTGGAGGTCCTTGTCAACAGAGCAGCCCTAAACTTTGGGGTGCTTGTGTCTTGCTGATTTTCAATTTTCCCACTTTATCCCCCCATGCGTGGAAGTGCCCTATGCTCTCTAAGCTGTGTTTTTTAGATGTTTCAGGACACACCGTACACTTCTCCAGAGTGGCTGTTGGCAATTTACATCCCGCCCATCAGTGTAGCAAGGCTCCCATTTCTCCATGGCCTGTCCTGCATTTCTGGTTTTGACACTTTTTTCAGCATTGCCCTTTTGACCGATGGGAAGCGAGACTTCTTTGTAGCGCTGATTTGCCTTTCCAGGTTGCTTGGTTGGCCAAAAAGGGCGTATGCGTTTTTTCCTGAATATATTCAGGAAAAAACGCATACGCCCTTTTTGGCCAAGGGCATCATTGTCAACGTTTTGCCGCTTTTCATGTGCTTTAAAGGCGATTCGAATCTACCTCCTGAAATCTGTTTCCTGCAATTCTGCCTTGATTTCAAATCCTCTTCTTTGCCTTCCCTCAATATATTTGTGGACGAGAGTTATCATTTATAACTCTGCAGGTTTGTGAATTGCAGTGCCCTGAAGCTCCATTTTACAAGTCGCTTTTTTGGGAGCTGGCCGCAAAAGCGCAGGATGGCTTCAGGCCCTGTTCTGGTTCCGGGGGGCAGGCTGAGCCTGTGGTTAATTCTTCTTCCTGATGGGAAAATAGAGTGACCTGTGCCTGTCCCAACACCAAGAGCTAGTCTCTCATTGGTTCCCCGTCTTCTCGTTCATCCTCAGGACAAATTGCAACCTGTACGGAACAGGAGGTTAAAGGTGCTGATGCTCCAAGTAGGGAGATTGCTAGTAAAGTGGCTGGAATGGCGAACCCGAGCACAAGGAGATGAGAAATGAGGTGCGTTTTAGAAACCTTTCCCCATCACACGGTGTACCATCTTCTGGGTTTCTCATGCATGTTTTCGATGTAGGAAGATGCCCTTGAACCTGGAGATTTGGGACCCATGCGATGGTAGCACGCAGTATTACTTTAAAGGGTCTGCGTTTGCTCACCCAACCTCACCAAACCTCTCAGCCCCAAGAGTGTCCACTCTTATGTCTCATCCAGCTGTGGGTCTAGATATGGTCAATCCAGGTTGCATCACAGCCCCTGAACGAATTGTGTAAGAATTTCTCTCTCTTTCCCTGTCTTTGTTTCATGGGTTTTTAAAAGTAATTTATTTTTATAATGGGGTTTAGCTGCTTTTCACGGCTGTGTTTATGCCGCTTTACACCCACTTGACACACTAACAGAGAGATATCAATACATAGGTTTTAAGATTATTACTAGTCAGATATATTCTTGTGCGGTGAATCGGGAATGTTGAGTCCAGTTCTCTGAGCAAGGAGTAGGTCTTGTCTATTACATATTGGGTTTATGGAACGGTATCTGAGCTAATTTGAAACTCTTGTTTTATGTATCACCCCACCTCACCTTTCCCGTTAAGCAGCCATAGTGTGTTTTCTGCATGTGTGACTCTGTTCTGTTTTGTAATTCAGTTCAAGTGTAACGGTTTTTACATTCCCTCTATAAGTGACACCTTATGAGAAGTGTCCTTTTCTGTGTGACTTATTTCACTTAGAATCGTCTTGCCTAAATCCACTCATCATGCTGCTACTAGCCTTATGACATTGATTTCATGGCTGAGTGATATTCCATTGTACATAAGGACCACAACTTTTTGATCCATTTTTCGCTTTCCTGGGATATTTAAGGTGGAATGAAGTGGAGGTCCTTGTCAACAGAGCAGCCCTAAACTTTGGGGTGCTTGTGTCTTGCTTAATTTCAATTTTCCCACTTTATCCCCCCATGCGTGGAAGTGCCCTATGCTCTCTAAGCTGTGTTTTTTAGATGTTTCAGGACACACCGTACACTTCTCCAGAGTGGCTGTTGGCAATTTACATCCCGCCCATCAGTGTAGCAAGGCTCCCATTTCTCCATGGCCTGTCCTGCATTTCTGGTTTTGACACTTTTTTCAGCATGTCCCTTTTGACCGATGGGAAGCGAGACTTCTTTGTAGCGCTGATTTGCCTTTCCAGGTTGCTTGGTTGGCCAAAAAGGGCGTATGCGTTTTTTCCTGAATATATTCAGGAAAAAACGCATACGCCCTTTTTGGCCAAGGGCATCATTGTCAACGTTTTGCCGCTTTTCATGTGCTTTAAAGGCGATTCGAATCTACCTCCTGAAATCTGTTTCCTGCAATTCTGCCTTGATTTCAAATCCTCTTCTTTGCCTTCCCTCAATATATTTGTGGACGAGAGTTATCATTTATAACTCTGCAGGTTTGTGAATTGCAGTGCCCTGAAGCTCCATTTTACAAGTCGCTTTTTTGGGAGCTGGCCGCAAAAGCGCAGGATGGCTTCAGGCCCTGTTCTGGTTCCGGGGGGCAGGCTGAGCCTGTGGTTAATTCTTCTTCCTGATGGGAAAATAGAGTGACCTGTGCCTGTCCCAACACCAAGAGCTAGTCTCTCATTGGTTCCCCGTCTTCCCGTTCATCCTCAGGACAAATTGCAACCTGTACGGAACAGGAGGTTAAAGGTGCTGATGCTCCAAGTAGGGAGATTGCTAGTAAAGTGGCTGGAATGGCGAACCCGAGCACAAGGAGATGAGAAATGAGGTGCGTTTTAGAAACCTTTCCCCATCACACGGTGTACCATCTTCTGGGTTTCTCATGCATGTTTTCGATGTAGGAAGATTCCCTTGAACTTGGAGATTTGGGACCCATGCGATGGGTAGCACGCAGTATTACTTAAAGGATCTGCGTTTGCTCACCCAACCTCACCAAACCTCTCAGCCCCAAGAGTGTCCACCCTTATGTCTCATCCAGCTGTGGGTCTAGATATGGTCAATCCACGTTGCATCACAGCCCCTGAACGAATTGTGTAAGAATTTCTCTCTCTTTCCCTGTCTTTGTTTCATGGGTTTTTAAAAGTAATTTATTTTTATAATGGGGTTTAGCTGCTTTTCACGGCTGTGTTTATGCCGCTTTACACCCACTTGACACACTAACAGAGAGATATCAATACATAGGTTTTAAGATTATTACTAGTCAGATATATTCTTGTGCGGTGAATCGGGCGTGTTGAGTCCAGTTCTCTGAGCAAGGAGTAGGTCTTGTCTATTACATATTGGGTTTATGGAACGGTATCTGAGCTAATTTGAAACTCTTGTTTTATGTATCACCCCACCTCACCTTTCCCGTTAAGCAGCCATAGTGTGTTTTCTGCATGTGTGACTCTGTTCTGTTTTGTAATTCAGTTCAAGTGTAACGGTTTTTACATTCCCTCTATAAGTGACACCTTATGAGAAGTGTCCTTTTCTGTGTGACTTATTTCACTTAGAATCGTCTTGCCTAAATCCACTCATCATGCTGCTACTAGCCTTATGACATTGATTTCATGGCTGAGTGATATTCCATTGTACATAAGGACCACAACTTTTTGATCCATTTTTCGCTTTCCTGGGATATTTAAGGTGGAATGAAGTGGAGGTCCTTGTCAACAGAGCAGCCCTAAACTTTGGGGTGCTTGTGTCTTGCTTAATTTCAATTTTCCCACTTTATCCCCCCATGCGTGGAAGTGCCCTATGCTCTCTAAGCTGTGTTTTTTAGATGTTTCAGGACACACCGTACACTTCTCCAGAGTGGCTGTTGGCAATTTACATCCCGCCCATCAGTGTAGCAAGGCTCCCATTTCTCCATGGCCTGTCCTGCATTTCTGGTTTTGACACTTTTTTCAGCATGTCCCTTTTGACCGATGGGAAGCGAGACTTCTTTGTAGCGCTGATTTGCCTTTCCAGGTTGCTTGGTTGGCCAAAAAGGGCGTATGCGTTTTTTCCTGAATATATTCAGGAAAAAACGCATACGCCCTTTTTGGCCAAGGGCATCATTGTCAACGTTTTGCCGCTTTTCATGTGCTTTAAAGGCGATTCGAATCTACCTCCTGAAATCTGTTTCCTGCAATTCTGCCTTGATTTCAAATCCTCTTCTTTGCCTTCCCTCAATATATTTGTGGACGAGAGTTATCATTTATAACTCTGCAGGTTTGTGAATTGCAGTGCCCTGAAGCTCCATTTTACAAGTCGCTTTTTTGGGAGCTGGCCGCAAAAGCGCAGGATGGCTTCAGGCCCTGTTCTGGTTCCGGGGGGCAGGCTGAGCCTGTGGTTAATTCTTCTTCCTGATGGGAAAATAGAGTGACCTGTGCCTGTCCCAACACCAAGAGCTAGTCTCTCATTGGTTCCCCGTCTTCCCGTTCATCCTCAGGACAAATTGCAACCTGTACGGAACAGGAGGTTAAAGGTGCTGATGCTCCAAGTAGGGAGATTGCTAGTAAAGTGGCTGGAATGGCGAACCCGAGCACAAGGAGATGAGAAATGAGGTGCGTTTTAGAAACCTTTCCCCATCACACGGTGTACCATCTTCTGGGTTTCTCATGCATGTTTTCGATGTAGGAAGATGCCCTTGAACCTGGAGATTTGGGACCCATGCGATGGGTAGCACGCAGTATTACTTAAAGGATCTGCGTTTGCTCACCCAACCTCACCAAACCTCTCAGCCCCAAGAGTGTCCACCCTTATGTCTCATCCAGCTGTGGGTCTAGATATGGTCAATCCAGGTTGCATCACAGCCCCTGAACGAATTGTGTAAGAATTTCTCTCTCTTTCCCTGTCTTTGTTTCATGGGTTTTTAAAAGTAATTTATTTTTATAATGGGGTTTAGCTGCTTTTCACGGCTGTGTTTATGCCGCTTTACACCCACTTGACACACTAACAGAGAGATATCAATACATAGGTTTTAAGATTATTACTAGTCAGATATATTCTTGTGCGGTGAATCGGGAATGTTGAGTCCAGTTCTCTGAGCAAGGAGTAGGTCTTGTCTATTACATATTGGGTTTATGGAACGGTATCTGAGCTAATTTGAAACTCTTGTTTTATGTATCACCCCACCTCACCTTTCCCGTTAAGCAGCCATAGTGTGTTTTCTGCATGTGTGACTCTGTTCTGTTTTGTAATTCAGTTCAAGTGTAACGGTTTTTACATTCCCTCTATAAGTGACACCTTATGAGAAGTGTCCTTTTCTGTGTGACTTATTTCACTTAGAATCGTCTTACCTAAATCCACTCATCATGCTGCTACTAGCCTTATGACATTGATTTCATGGCTGAGTGATATTCCATTGTACATAAGGACCACAACTTTTTGATCCATTTTTCGCTTTCCTGGGATATTTAAGGTGGAATGAAGTGGAGGTCCTTGTCAACAGAGCAGCCCTAAACTTTGGGGTGCTTGTGTCTTGCTGATTTTCAATTTTCCCACTTTATCCCCCCATGCGTGGAAGTGCCCTATGCTCTCTAAGCTGTGTTTTTTAGATGTTTCAGGACACACCGTACACTTCTCCAGAGTGGCTGTTGGCAATTTACATCCCGCCCATCAGTGTAGCAAGGCTCCCATTTCTCCATGGCCTGTCCTGCATTTCTGGTTTTGACACTTTTTTCAGCATGGCCCTTTTGACCGATGGGAAGCGAGACTTCTTTGTAGCGCTGATTTGCCTTTCCAGGTTGCTTGGTTGGCCAAAAAGGGCGTATGCGTTTTTTCCTGAATATATTCAGGAAAAAACGCATACGCCCTTTTTGGCCAAGGGCATCATTGTCAACGTTTTGCCGCTTTTCATGTGCTTTAAAGGCGATTCGAATCTACCTCCTGAAATCTGTTTCCTGCAATTCTGCCTTGATTTCAAATCCTCTTCTTTGCCTTCCCTCAATATATTTGTGGACGAGAGTTATCATTTATAACTCTGCAGGTTTGTGAATTGCAGTGCCCTGAAGCTCCATTTTACAAGTCGCTTTTTTGGGAGCTGGCCGCAAAAGCGCAGGATGGCTTCAGGCCCTGTTCTGGTTCCGGGGGGCAGGCTGAGCCTGTGGTTAATTCTTCTTCCTGATGGGAAAATAGAGTGACCTGTGCCTGTCCCAACACCAAGAGCTAGTCTCTCATTGGTTCCCCGTCTTCCCGTTCATCCTCAGGACAAATTGCAACCTGTACGGAACAGGAGGTTAAAGGTGCTGATGCTCCAAGTAGGGAGATTGCTAGTAAAGTGGCTGGAATGGCGAACCCGAGCACAAGGAGATGAGAAATGAGGTGCGTTTTAGAAACCTTTCCCCATCACACGGTGTACCATCTTCTGGGTTTCTCATGCATGTTTTCGATGTAGGAAGATGCCCTTGAACCTGGAGATTTGGGACCCATGCGATGGGTAGCACGCAGTATTACTTAAAGGATCTGCGTTTGCTCACCCAACCTCACCAAACCTCTCAGCCCCAAGAGTGTCCACCCTTATGTCTCATCCAGCTGTGGGTCTAGATATGGTCAATCCAGGTTGCATCACAGCCCCTGAACGAATTGTGTAAGAATTTCTCTCTCTTTCCCTGTCTTTGTTTCATGGGTTTTTAAAAGTAATTTATTTTTATAATGGGGTTTAGCTGCTTTTCACGGCTGTGTTTATGCCGCTTTACACCCACTTGACACACTAACAGAGAGATATCAATACATAGGTTTTAAGATTATTACTAGTCAGATATATTCTTGTGCGGTGAATCGGGAATGTTGAGTCCAGTTCTCTGAGCAAGGAGTAGGTCTTGTCTATTACATATTGGGTTTATGGAACGGTATCTGAGCTAATTTGAAACTCTTGTTTTATGTATCACCCCACCTCACCTTTCCCGTTAAGCAGCCATAGTGTGTTTTCTGCATGTGTGACTCTGTTCTGTTTTGTAATTCAGTTCAAGTGTAACGGTTTTTACATTCCCTCTATAAGTGACACCTTATGAGAAGTGTCCTTTTCTGTGTGACTTATTTCACTTAGAATCGTCTTACCTAAATCCACTCATCATGCTGCTACTAGCCTTATGACATTGATTTCATGGCTGAGTGATATTCCATTGTACATAAGGACCACAACTTTTTGATCCATTTTTCGCTTTCCTGGGATATTTAAGGTGGAAGGAAGTGGAGGTCCTTGTCAACAGAGCAGCCCTAAACTTTGGGGTGCTTGTGTCTTGCTGATTTTCAATTTTCCCACTTTATCCCCCCATGCGTGGAAGTGCCCTATGCTCTCTAAGCTGTGTTTTTTAGATGTTTCAGGACACACCGTACACTTCTCCAGAGTGGCTGTTGGCAATTTACATCCCACCCATCAGTGTAGCAAGGCTCCCATTTCTCCATGGCCTGTCCTGCATTTCTGGTTTTGACACTTTTTTCAGCATTGCCCTTTTGACCGATGGGAAGCGAGACTTCTTTGTAGCGCTGATTTGCCTTTCCAGGTTGCTTGGTTGGCCAAAAAGGGCGTATGCGTTTTTTCCTGAATATATTCAGGAAAAAACGCATACGCCCTTTTTGGCCAAGGGCATCATTGTCAACGTTTTGCCGCTTTTCATGTGCTTTAAAGGCGATTCGAATCTACCTCCTGAAATCTGTTTCCTGCAATTCTGCCTTGATTTCAAATCCTCTTCTTTGCCTTCCCTCAATATATTTGTGGACGAGAGTTATCATTTATAACTCTGCAGGTTTGTGAATTGCAGTGCCCTGAAGCTCCATTTTACAAGTCGCTTTTTTGGGAGCTGGCCGCAAAAGCGCTGGATGGCTTCAGGCCCTGTTCTGGTTCCGGGGGGCAGGCTGAGCCTGTGGTTAATTCTTCTTCCTGATGGGAAAATAGAGTGACCTGTGCCTGTCCCAACACCAAGAGCTAGTCTCTCATTGGTTCCCCGTCTTCTCGTTCATCCTCAGGACAAATTGCAACCTGTACGGAACAGGAGGTTAAAGGTGCTGATGCTCCAAGTAGGGAGATTGCTAGTAAAGTGGCTGGAATGGCGAACCCGAGCACAAGGAGATGAGAAATGAGGTGCGTTTTAGAAACCTTTCCCCATCACACGGTGTACCATCTTCTGGGTTTCTCATGCATGTTTTCGATGTAGGAAGATGCCCTTGAACCTGGAGATTTGGGACCCATGCGATGGTAGCACGCAGTATTACTTTAAAGGGTCTGCGTTTGCTCACCCAACCTCACCAAACCTCTCAGCCCCAAGAGTGTCCACCCTTATGTCTCATCCAGCTGTGGGTCTAGATATGGTCAATTCAGGTTGCATCACAGCCCCTGAACGAATTGTGTAAGAATTTCTCTCTCTTTCCCTGTCTTTGTTTCATGGGTTTTTAAAAGTAATTTATTTTTATAATGGGGTTTAGCTGCTTTTCACGGCTGTGTTTATGCCGCTTTACACCCACTTGACACACTAACAGAGAGATATCAATACATAGGTTTTAAGATTATTACTAGTCAGATATATTCTTGTGCGGTGAATCGGGAATGTTGAGTCCAGTTCTCTGAGCAAGGAGTAGGTCTTGTCTATTACATATTGGGTTTATGGAACGGTATCTGAGCTAATTTGAAACTCTTGTTTTATGTATCACCCCACCTCACCTTTCCCGTTAAGCAGCCATAGTGTGTTTTCTGCATGTGTGACTCTGTTCTGTTTTGTAATTCAGTTCAAGTGTAACGGTTTTTACATTCCCTCTATAAGTGACACCTTATGAGAAGTGTCCTTTTCTGTGTGACTTATTTCACTTAGAATCGTCTTGCCTAAATCCACTCATCATGCTGCTACTAGCCTTATGACATTGATTTCATGGCTGAGTGATATTCCATTGTACATAAGGACCACAACTTTTTGATCCATTTTTCGCTTTCCTGGGATATTTAAGGTGGAATGAAGTGGAGGTCCTTGTCAACAGAGCAGCCCTAAACTTTGGGGTGCTTGTGTCTTGCTGATTTTCAATTTTCCCACTTTATCCCCCCATGCGTGGAAGTGCCCTATGCTCTCTAAGCTGTGTTTTTTAGATGTTTCAGGACACACCGTACACTTCTCCAGAGTGGCTGTTGGCAATTTACATCCCGCCCATCAGTGTAGCAAGGCTCCCATTTCTCCATGGCCTGTCCTGCATTTCTGGTTTTGACACTTTTTTCAGCATGGCCCTTTTGACCGATGGGAAGCGAGACTTCTTTGTAGCGCTGATTTGCCTTTCCAGGTTGCTTGGTTGGCCAAAAAGGGCGTATGCGTTTTTTCCTGAATATATTCAGGAAAAAACGCATACGCCCTTTTTGGCCAAGGGCATCATTGTCAACGTTTTGCCGCTTTTCATGTGCTTTAAAGGCGATTCGAATCTACCTCCTGAAATCTGTTTCCTGCAATTCTTCCTTGATTTCAAATCCTCTTCTTTGCCTTCCCTCAATATATTTGTGGACGAGAGTTATCATTTATAACTCTGCAGGTTTGTGAATTGCAGTGCCCTGAAGCTCCATTTTACAAGTCGCTTTTTTGGGAGCTGGCCGCAAAAGCGCAGGATGGCTTCAGGCCCTGTTCTGGTTCCGGGGGGCAGGCTGAGCCTGTGGTTAATTCTTCTTCCTGATGGGAAAATAGAGTGACCTGTGCCTGTCCCAACACCAAGAGCTAGTCTCTCATTGGTTCCCCGTCTTCCCGTTCATCCTCAGGACAAATTGCAACCTGTACGGAACAGGAGGTTAAAGGTGCTGATGCTCCAAGTAGGGAGATTGCTAGTAAAGTGGCTGGAATGGCGAACCCGAGCACAAGGAGATGAGAAATGAGGTGCGTTTTAGAAACCTTTCCCCATCACACGGTGTACCATCTTCTGGGTTTCTCATGCATGTTTTCGATGTAGGAAGATGCCCTTGAACCTGGAGATTTGGGACCCATGCGATGGGTAGCACGCAGTATTACTTAAAGGATCTGCGTTTGCTCACCCAACCTCACCAAACCTCTCAGCCCCAAGAGTGTCCACCCTTATGTCTCATCCAGCTGTGGGTCTAGATATGGTCAATCCAGGTTGCATCACAGCCCCTGAACGAATTGTGTAAGAATTTCTCTCTCTTTCCCTGTCTTTGTTTCATGGGTTTTTAAAAGTAATTTATTTTTATAATGGGGTTTAGCTGCTTTTCACGGCTGTGTTTATGCCGCTTTACACCCACTTGACACACTAACAGAGAGATATCAATACATAGGTTTTAAGATTATTACTAGTCAGATATATTCTTGTGCGGTGAATCGGGAATGTTGAGTCCAGTTCTCTGAGCAAGGAGTAGGTCTTGTCTATTACATATTGGGTTTATGGAACGGTATCTGAGCTAATTTGAAACTCTTGTTTTATGTATCACCCCACCTCACCTTTCCCGTTAAGCAGCCATAGTGTGTTTTCTGCATGTGTGACTCTGTTCTGTTTTGTAATTCAGTTCAAGTGTAACGGTTTTTACATTCCCTCTATAAGTGACACCTTATGAGAAGTGTCCTTTTCTGTGTGACTTATTTCACTTAGAATCGTCTTACCTAAATCCACTCATCATGCTGCTACTAGCCTTATGACATTGATTTCATGGCTGAGTGATATTCCATTGTACATAAGGACCACAACTTTTTGATCCATTTTTCGCTTTCCTGGGATATTTAAGGTGGAAGGAAGTGGAGGTCCTTGTCAACAGAGCAGCCCTAAACTTTGGGGTGCTTGTGTCTTGCTGATTTTCAATTTTCCCACTTTATCCCCCCATGCGTGGAAGTGCCCTATGCTCTCTAAGCTGTGTTTTTTAGATGTTTCAGGACACACCGTACACTTCTCCAGAGTGGCTGTTGGCAATTTACATCCCACCCATCAGTGTAGCAAGGCTCCCATTTCTCCATGGCCTGTCCTGCATTTCTGGTTTTGACACTTTTTTCAGCATTGCCCTTTTGACCGATGGGAAGCGAGACTTCTTTGTAGCGCTGATTTGCCTTTCCAGGTTGCTTGGTTGGCCAAAAAGGGCGTATGCGTTTTTTCCTGAATATATTCAGGAAAAAACGCATACGCCCTTTTTGGCCAAGGGCATCATTGTCGACGTTTTGCCGCTTTTCATGTGCTTTAAAGGCGATTCGAATCTACCTCCTGAAATCTGTTTCCTGCAATTCTGCCTTGATTTCAAATCCTCTTCTTTGCCTTCCCTCAATATATTTGTGGACGAGAGTTATCATTTATAACTCTGCAGGTTTGTGAATTGCAGTGCCCTGAAGCTCCATTTTACAAGTCGCTTTTTTGGGAGCTGGCCGCAAAAGCGCTGGATGGCTTCAGGCCCTGTTCTGGTTCCGGGGGGCAGGCTGAGCCTGTGGTTAATTCTTCTTCCTGATGGGAAAATAGAGTGACCTGTGCCTGTCCCAACACCAAGAGCTAGTCTCTCATTGGTTCCCCGTCTTCTCGTTCATCCTCAGGACAAATTGCAACCTGTACGGAACAGGAGGTTAAAGGTGCTGATGCTCCAAGTAGGGAGATTGCTAGTAAAGTGGCTGGAATGGCGAACCCGAGCACAAGGAGATGAGAAATGAGGTGCGTTTTAGAAACCTTTCCCCATCACACGGTGTACCATCTTCTGGGTTTCTCATGCATGTTTTCGATGTAGGAAGATGCCCTTGAACCTGGAGATTTGGGACCCATGCGATGGTAGCACGCAGTATTACTTTAAAGGGTCTGCGTTTGCTCACCCAACCTCACCAAACCTCTCAGCCCCAAGAGTGTCCACCCTTATGTCTCATCCAGCTGTGGGTCTAGATATGGTCAATCCAGGTTGCATCACAGCCCCTGAACGAATTGTGTAAGAATTTCTCTCTCTTTCCCTGTCTTTGTTTCATGGGTTTTTAAAAGTAATTTATTTTTATAATGGGGTTTAGCTGCTTTTCACGGCTGTGTTTATGCCGCTTTACACCCACTTGACACACTAACAGAGAGATATCAATACATAGGTTTTAAGATTATTACTAGTCAGATATATTCTTGTGCGGTGAATCGGGAATGTTGAGTCCAGTTCTCTGAGCAAGGAGTAGGTCTTGTCTATTACATATTGGGTTTATGGAACGGTATCTGAGCTAATTTGAAACTCTTGTTTTATGTATCACCCCACCTCACCTTTCCCGTTAAGCAGCCATAGTGTGTTTTCTGCATGTGTGACTCTGTTCTGTTTTGTAATTCAGTTCAAGTGTAACGGTTTTTACATTCCCTCTATAAGTGACACCTTATGAGAAGTGTCCTTTTCTGTGTGACTTATTTCACTTAGAATCGTCTTGCCTAAATCCACTCATCATGCTGCTACTAGCCTTATGACATTGATTTCATGGCTGAGTGATATTCCATTGTACATAAGGACCACAACTTTTTGATCCATTTTTCGCTTTCCTGGGATATTTAAGGTGGAATGAAGTGGAGGTCCTTGTCAACAGAGCAGCCCTAAACTTTGGGGTGCTTGTGTCTTGCTGATTTTCAATTTTCCCACTTTATCCCCCCATGCGTGGAAGTGCCCTATGCTCTCTAAGCTGTGTTTTTTAGATGTTTCAGGACACACCGTACACTTCTCCAGAGTGGCTGTTGGCAATTTACATCCCGCCCATCAGTGTAGCAAGGCTCCCATTTCTCCATGGCCTGTCCTGCATTTCTGGTTTTGACACTTTTTTCAGCATGGCCCTTTTGACCGATGGGAAGCGAGACTTCTTTGTAGCGCTGATTTGCCTTTCCAGGTTGCTTGGTTGGCCAAAAAGGGCGTATGCGTTTTTTCCTGAATATATTCAGGAAAAAACGCATACGCCCTTTTTGGCCAAGGGCATCATTGTCAACGTTTTGCCGCTTTTCATGTGCTTTAAAGGCGATTCGAATCTACCTCCTGAAATCTGTTTCCTGCAATTCTGCCTTGATTTCAAATCCTCTTCTTTGCCTTCCCTCAATATATTTGTGGACGAGAGTTATCATTTATAACTCTGCAGGTTTGTGAATTGCAGTGCCCTGAAGCTCCATTTTACAAGTCGCTTTTTTGGGAGCTGGCCGCAAAAGCGCAGGATGGCTTCAGGCCCTGTTCTGGTTCCGGGGGGCAGGCTGAGCCTGTGGTTAATTCTTCTTCCTGATGGGAAAATAGAGTGACCTGTGCCTGTCCCAACACCAAGAGCTAGTCTCTCATTGGTTCCCCGTCTTCCCGTTCATCCTCAGGACAAATTGCAACCTGTACGGAACAGGAGGTTAAAGGTGCTGATGCTCCAAGTAGGGAGATTGCTAGTAAAGTGGCTGGAATGGCGAACCCGAGCACAAGGAGATGAGAAATGAGGTGCGTTTTAGAAACCTTTCCCCATCACACGGTGTACCATCTTCTGGGTTTCTCATGCATGTTTTCGATGTAGGAAGATGCCCTTGAACCTGGAGATTTGGGACCCATGCGATGGGTAGCACGCAGTATTACTTTAAAGGGTCTGCGTTTGCTCACCCAACCTCACCAAACCTCTCAGCCCCAAGAGTGTCCACCCTTATGTCTCATCCAGCTGTGGGTCTAGATATGGTCAATCCAGGTTGCATCACAGCCCCTGAACGAATTGTGTAAGAATTTCTCTCTCTTTCCCTGTCTTTGTTTCATGGGTTTTTAAAAGTAATTTATTTTTATAATGGGGTTTAGCTGCTTTTCACGGCTGTGTTTATGCCGCTTTACACCCACTTGACACACTAACAGAGAGATAGCAATACATAGGTTTTAAGATTATTACTAGTCAGATATATTCTTGTGCGGTGAATCGGGCGTGTTGAGTCCAGTTCTCTGAGCAAGGAGTAGGTCTTGTCTATTACATATTGGGTTTATGGAACGGTATCTGAGCTAATTTGAAACTCTTGTTTTATGTGTCACCCCACCTCACCTTTCCCGTTAAGCAGCCATAGTGTGTTTTCTGCATGTGTGACTCTGTTCTGTTTTGTAATTCAGTTCAAGTGTAACGGTTTTTACATTCCCTCTATAAGTGACACCTTATGAGAAGTGTCCTTTTCTGTGTGACTTATTTCACTTAGAATCGTCTTACCTAAATCCACTCATCATGCTGCTACTAGCCTTATGACATTGATTTCATGGCTGAGTGATATTCCATTGTACATAAGGACCACAACTTTTTGATCCATTTTTCGCTTTCCTGGGATATTTAAGGTGGAAGGAAGTGGAGGTCCTTGTCAACAGAGCAGCCCTAAACTTTGGGGTGCTTGTGTCTTGCTGATTTTCAATTTTCCCACTTTATCCCCCCATGCGTGGAAGTGCCCTATGCTCTCTAAGCTGTGTTTTTTAGATGTTTCAGGACACACCGTACACTTCTCCAGAGTGGCTGTTGGCAATTTACATCCCACCCATCAGTGTAGCAAGGCTCCCATTTCTCCATGGCCTGTCCTGCATTTCTGGTTTTGACACTTTTTTCAGCATTGCCCTTTTGACCGATGGGAAGCGAGACTTCTTTGTAGCGCTGATTTGCCTTTCCAGGTTGCTTGGTTGGCCAAAAAGGGCGTATGCGTTTTTTCCTGAATATATTCAGGAAAAAACGCATACGCCCTTTTTGGCCAAGGGCATCATTGTCGACGTTTTGCCGCTTTTCATGTGCTTTAAAGGCGATTCGAATCTACCTCCTGAAATCTGTTTCCTGCAATTCTGCCTTGATTTCAAATCCTCTTCTTTGCCTTCCCTCAATATATTTGTGGACGAGAGTTATCATTTATAACTCTGCAGGTTTGTGAATTGCAGTGCCCTGAAGCTCCATTTTACAAGTCGCTTTTTTGGGAGCTGGCCGCAAAAGCGCTGGATGGCTTCAGGCCCTGTTCTGGTTCCGGGGGGCAGGCTGAGCCTGTGGTTAATTCTTCTTCCTGATGGGAAAATAGAGTGACCTGTGCCTGTCCCAACACCAAGAGCTAGTCTCTCATTGGTTCCCCGTCTTCTCGTTCATCCTCAGGACAAATTGCAACCTGTACGGAACAGGAGGTTAAAGGTGCTGATGCTCCAAGTAGGGAGATTGCTAGTAAAGTGGCTGGAATGGCGAACCCGAGCACAAGGAGATGAGAAATGAGGTGCGTTTTAGAAACCTTTCCCCATCACACGGTGTACCATCTTCTGGGTTTCTCATGCATGTTTTCGATGTAGGAAGATGCCCTTGAACCTGGAGATTTGGGACCCATGCGATGGTAGCACGCAGTATTACTTTAAAGGGTCTGCGTTTGCTCACCCAACCTCACCAAACCTCTCAGCCCCAAGAGTGTCCACCCTTATGTCTCATCCAGCTGTGGGTCTAGATATGGTCAATCCAGGTTGCATCACAGCCCCTGAACGAATTGTGTAAGAATTTCTCTCTCTTTCCCTGTCTTTGTTTCATGGGTTTTTAAAAGTAATTTATTTTTATAATGGGGTTTAGCTGCTTTTCACGGCTGTGTTTATGCCGCTTTACACCCACTTGACACACTAACAGAGAGATATCAATACATAGGTTTTAAGATTATTACTAGTCAGATATATTCTTGTGCGGTGAATCGGGAATGTTGAGTCCAGTTCTCTGAGCAAGGAGTAGGTCTTGTCTATTACATATTGGGTTTATGGAACGGTATCTGAGCTAATTTGAAACTCTTGTTTTATGTATCACCCCACCTCACCTTTCCCGTTAAGCAGCCATAGTGTGTTTTCTGCATGTGTGACTCTGTTCTGTTTTGTAATTCAGTTCAAGTGTAACGGTTTTTACATTCCCTCTATAAGTGACACCTTATGAGAAGTGTCCTTTTCTGTGTGACTTATTTCACTTAGAATCGTCTTGCCTAAATCCACTCATCATGCTGCTACTAGCCTTATGACATTGATTTCATGGCTGAGTGATATTCCATTGTACATAAGGACCACAACTTTTTGATCCATTTTTCGCTTTCCTGGGATATTTAAGGTGGAATGAAGTGGAGGTCCTTGTCAACAGAGCAGCCCTAAACTTTGGGGTGCTTGTGTCTTGCTGATTTTCAATTTTCCCACTTTATCCCCCCATGCGTGGAAGTGCCCTATGCTCTCTAAGCTGTGTTTTTTAGATGTTTCAGGACACACCGTACACTTCTCCAGAGTGGCTGTTGGCAATTTACATCCCGCCCATCAGTGTAGCAAGGCTCCCATTTCTCCATGGCCTGTCCTGCATTTCTGGTTTTGACACTTTTTTCAGCATGGCCCTTTTGACCGATGGGAAGCGAGACTTCTTTGTAGCGCTGATTTGCCTTTCCAGGTTGCTTGGTTGGCCAAAAAGGGCGTATGCGTTTTTTCCTGAATATATTCAGGAAAAAACGCATACGCCCTTTTTGGCCAAGGGCATCATTGTCAACGTTTTGCCGCTTTTCATGTGCTTTAAAGGCGATTCGAATCTACCTCCTGAAATCTGTTTCCTGCAATTCTGCCTTGATTTCAAATCCTCTTCTTTGCCTTCCCTCAATATATTTGTGGACGAGAGTTATCATTTATAACTCTGCAGGTTTGTGAATTGCAGTGCCCTGAAGCTCCATTTTACAAGTCGCTTTTTTGGGAGCTGGCCGCAAAAGCGCAGGATGGCTTCAGGCCCTGTTCTGGTTCCGGGGGGCAGGCTGAGCCTGTGGTTAATTCTTCTTCCTGATGGGAAAATAGAGTGACCTGTGCCTGTCCCAACACCAAGAGCTAGTCTCTCATTGGTTCCCCGTCTTCCCGTTCATCCTCAGGACAAATTGCAACCTGTACGGAACAGGAGGTTAAAGGTGCTGATGCTCCAAGTAGGGAGATTGCTAGTAAAGTGGCTGGAATGGCGAACCCGAGCACAAGGAGATGAGAAATGAGGTGCGTTTTAGAAACCTTTCCCCATCACACGGTGTACCATCTTCTGGGTTTCTCATGCATGTTTTCGATGTAGGAAGATGCCCTTGAACCTGGAGATTTGGGACCCATGCGATGGGTAGCACGCAGTATTACTTAAAGGATCTGCGTTTGCTCACCCAACCTCACCAAACCTCTCAGCCCCAAGAGTGTCCACCCTTATGTCTCATCCAGCTGTGGGTCTAGATATGGTCAATCCAGGTTGCATCACAGCCCCTGAACGAATTGTGTAAGAATTTCTCTCTCTTTCCCTGTCTTTGTTTCATGGGTTTTTAAAAGTAATTTATTTTTATAATGGGGTTTAGCTGCTTTTCACGGCTGTGTTTATGCCGCTTTACACCCACTTGACACACTAACAGAGAGATATCAATATATAGGTTTTAAGATTATTACTAGTCAGATATATTCTTGTGCGGTGAATCGGGCGTGTTGAGTCCAGTTCTCTGAGCAAGGAGTAGGTCTTGTCTATTACATATTGGGTTTATGGAACGGTATCTGAGCTAATTTGAAACTCTTGTTTTATGTATCACCCCACCTCACCTTTCCCGTTAAGCAGCCATAGTGTGTTTTCTGCATGTGTGACTCTGTTCTGTTTTGTAATTCAGTTCAAGTGTAACGGTTTTTACATTCCCTCTATAAGTGACACCTTATGAGAAGTGTCCTTTTCTGTGTGACTTATTTCACTTAGAATCGTCTTGCCTAAATCCACTCATCATGCTGCTACTAGCCTTATGACATTGATTTCATGGCTGAGTGATATTCCATTGTACATAAGGACCACAACTTTTTGATCCATTTTTCGCTTTCCTGGGATATTTAAGGTGGAATGAAGTGGAGGTCCTTGTCAACAGAGCAGCCCTAAACTTTGGGGTGCTTGTGTCTTGCTTAATTTCAATTTTCCCACTTTATCCCCCCATGCGTGGAAGTGCCCTATGCTCTCTAAGCTGTGTTTTTTAGATGTTTCAGGACACACCGTACACTTCTCCAGAGTGGCTGTTGGCAATTTACATCCCGCCCATCAGTGTAGCAAGGCTCCCATTTCTCCATGGCCTGTCCTGCATTTCTGGTTTTGACACTTTTTTCAGCATGGCCCTTTTGACCGATGGGAAGCGAGACTTCTTTGTAGCGCTGATTTGCCTTTCCAGGTTGCTTGGTTGGCCAAAAAGGGCGTATGCGTTTTTTCCTGAATATATTCAGGAAAAAACGCATACGCCCTTTTTGGCCAAGGGCATCATTGTCAACGTTTTGCCGCTTTTCATGTGCTTTAAAGGCGATTCGAATCTACCTCCTGAAATCTGTTTCCTGCAATTCTGCCTTGATTTCAAATCCTCTTCTTTGCCTTCCCTCAATATATTTGTGGACGAGAGTTATCATTTATAACTCTGCAGGTTTGTGAATTGCAGTGCCCTGAAGCTCCATTTTACAAGTCGCTTTTTTGGGAGCTGGCCGCAAAAGCGCAGGATGGCTTCAGGCCCTGTTCTGGTTCCGGGGGGCAGGCTGAGCCTGTGGTTAATTCTTCTTCCTGATGGGAAAATAGAGTGACCTGTGCCTGTCCCAACACCAAGAGCTAGTCTCTCATTGGTTCCCCGTCTTCCCGTTCATCCTCAGGACAAATTGCAACCTGTACGGAACAGGAGGTTAAAGGTGCTGATGCTCCAAGTAGGGAGATTGCTAGTAAAGTGGCTGGAATGGCGAACCCGAGCACAAGGAGATGAGAAATGAGGTGCGTTTTAGAAACCTTTCCCCATCACACGGTGTACCATCTTCTGGGTTTCTCATGCATGTTTTCGATGTAGGAAGATGCCCTTGAACCTGGAGATTTGGGACCCATGCGATGGGTAGCACGCAGTATTACTTAAAGGATCTGCGTTTGCTCATCCAACCTCACCAAACCTCTCAGTCCCAAGAGTGTCCACCCTTATGTCTCATCCAGCTGTGGGTCTAGATATGGTCAATCCAGGTTGCATCACAGCCCCTGAACGAATTGTGTAAGAATTTCTCTCTCTTTCCCTGTCTTTGTTTCATGGGTTTTTAAAAGTAATTTATTTTTATAATGGGGTTTAGCTGCTTTTCACGGCTGTGTTTATGCCGCTTTACACCCACTTGACACACTAACAGAGAGATATCAATACATAGGTTTTAAGATTATTACTAGTCAGATATATTCTTGTGCGGTGAATCGGGCGTGTTGAGTCCAGTTCTCTGAGCAAGGAGTAGGTCTTGTCTATTACATATTGGGTTTATGGAACGGTATCTGAGCTAATTTGAAACTCTTGTTTTATGTATCACCCCACCTCACCTTTCCCGTTAAGCAGCCATAGTGTGTTTTCTGCATGTGTGACTCTGTTCTGTTTTGTAATTCAGTTCAAGTGTAACGGTTTTTACATTCCCTCTATAAGTGACACCTTATGAGAAGTGTCCTTTTCTGTGTGACTTATTTCACTTAGAATCGTCTTACCTAAATCCACTCATCATGCTGCTACTAGCCTTATGACATTGATTTCATGGCTGAGTGATATTCCATTGTACATAAGGACCACAACTTTTTGATCCATTTTTCGCTTTCCTGGGATATTTAAGGTGGAATGAAGTGGAGGTCCTTGTCAACAGAGCAGCCCTAAACTTTGGGGTGCTTGTGTCTTGCTTAATTTCAATTTTCCCACTTTATCCCCCCATGCGTGGAAGTGCCCTATGCTCTCTAAGCTGTGTTTTTTAGATGTTTCAGGACACACCGTACACTTCTCCAGAGTGGCTGTTGGCAATTTACATCCCGCCCATCAGTGTAGCAAGGCTCCCATTTCTCCATGGCCTGTCCTGCATTTCTGGTTTTGACACTTTTTTCAGCATGGCCCTTTTGACCGATGGGAAGCGAGACTTCTTTGTAGCGCTGATTTGCCTTTCCAGGTTGCTTGGTTGGCCAAAAAGGGCGTATGCGTTTTTTCCTGAATATATTCAGGAAAAAACGCATACGCCCTTTTTGGCCAAGGGCATCATTGTCAACGTTTTGCCGCTTTTCATGTGCTTTAAAGGCGATTCGAATCTACCTCCTGAAATCTGTTTCCTGCAATTCTGCCTTGATTTCAAATCCTCTTCTTTGCCTTCCCTCAATATATTTGTGGACGAGAGTTATCATTTATAACTCTGCAGGTTTGTGAATTGCAGTGCCCTGAAGCTCCATTTTACAAGTCGCTTTTTTGGGAGCTGGCCGCAAAAGCGCAGGATGGCTTCAGGCCCTGTTCTGGTTCCGGGGGGCAGGCTGAGCCTGTGGTTAATTCTTCTTCCTGATGGGAAAATAGAGTGACCTGTGCCTGTCCCAACACCAAGAGCTAGTCTCTCATTGGTTCCCCGTCTTCCCGTTCATCCTCAGGACAAATTGCAACCTGTACGGAACAGGAGGTTAAAGGTGCTGATGCTCCAAGTAGGGAGATTGCTAGTAAAGTGGCTGGAATGGCGAACCCGAGCACAAGGAGATGAGAAATGAGGTGCGTTTTAGAAACCTTTCCCCATCACACGGTGTACCATCTTCTGGGTTTCTCATGCATGTTTTCGATGTAGGAAGATGCCCTTGAACCTGGAGATTTGGGACCCATGCGATGGGTAGCACGCAGTATTACTTAAAGGATCTGCGTTTGCTCACCCAACCTCACCAAACCTCTCAGTCCCAAGAGTGTCCACCCTTATGTCTCATCCAGCTGTGGGTCTAGATATGGTCAATCCAGGTTGCATCACAGCCCCTGAACGAATTGTGTAAGAATTTCTCTCTCTTTCCCTGTCTTTGTTTCATGGGTTTTTAAAAGTAATTTATTTTTATAATGGGGTTTAGCTGCTTTTCACGGCTGTGTTTATGCCGCTTTACACCCACTTGACACACTAACAGAGAGATATCAATACATAGGTTTTAAGATTATTACTAGTCAGATATATTCTTGTGCGGTGAATCGGGCGTGTTGAGTCCAGTTCTCTGAGCAAGGAGTAGGTCTTGTCTATTACATATTGGGTTTATGGAACGGTATCTGAGCTAATTTGAAACTCTTGTTTTATGTATCACCCCACCTCACCTTTCCCGTTAAGCAGCCATAGTGTGTTTTCTGCATGTGTGACTCTGTTCTGTTTTGTAATTCAGTTCAAGTGTAACGGTTTTTACATTCCCTCTATAAGTGACACCTTATGAGAAGTGTCCTTTTCTGTGTGACTTATTTCACTTAGAATCGTCTTACCTAAATCCACTCATCATGCTGCTACTAGCCTTATGACATTGATTTCATGGCTGAGTGATATTCCATTGTACATAAGGACCACAACTTTTTTATCCATTTTTCGCTTTCCTGGGATATTTAAGGTGGAATGAAGTGGAGGTCCTTGTCAACAGAGCAGCCCTAAACTTTGGGGTGCTTGTGTCTTGCTGATTTTCAATTTTCCCACTTTATCCCCCCATGCGTGGAAGTGCCCTATGCTCTCTAAGCTGTGTTTTTTAGATGTTTCAGGACACACCGTACACTTCTCCAGAGTGGCTGTTGGCAATTTACATCCCGCCCATCAGTGTAGCAAGGCTCCCATTTCTCCATGGCCTGTCCTGCATTTCTGGTTTTGACACTTTTTTCAGCATTGCCCTTTTGACCGATGGGAAGCGAGACTTCTTTGTAGCGCTGATTTGCCTTTCCAGGTTGCTTGGTTGGCCAAAAAGGGCGTATGCGTTTTTTCCTGAATATATTCAGGAAAAAACGCATACGCCCTTTTTGGCCAAGGGCATCATTGTCAACGTTTTGCCGCTTTTCATGTGCTTTAAAGGCGATTCGAATCTACCTCCTGAAATCTGTTTCCTGCAATTCTGCCTTGATTTCAAATCCTCTTCTTTGCCTTCCCTCAATATATTTGTGGACGAGAGTTATCATTTATAACTCTGCAGGTTTGTGAATTGCAGTGCCCTGAAGCTCCATTTTACAAGTCGCTTTTTTGGGAGCTGGCCGCAAAAGCGCAGGATGGCTTCAGGCCCTGTTCTGGTTCCGGGGGGCAGGCTGAGCCTGTGGTTAATTCTTCTTCCTGATGGGAAAATAGAGTGACCTGTGCCTGTCCCAACACCAAGAGCTAGTCTCTCATTGGTTCCCCGTCTTCTCGTTCATCCTCAGGACAAATTGCAACCTGTACGGAACAGGAGGTTAAAGGTGCTGATGCTCCAAGTAGGGAGATTGCTAGTAAAGTGGCTGGAATGGCGAACCCGAGCACAAGGAGATGAGAAATGAGGTGCGTTTTAGAAACCTTTCCCCATCACACGGTGTACCATCTTCTGGGTTTCTCATGCATGTTTTCGATGTAGGAAGATGCCCTTGAACCTGGAGATTTGGGACCCATGCGATGGTAGCACGCAGTATTACTTTAAAGGGTCTGCGTTTGCTCACCCAACCTCACCAAACCTCTCAGCCCCAAGAGTGTCCACTCTTATGTCTCATCCAGCTGTGGGTCTAGATATGGTCAATCCAGGTTGCATCACAGCCCCTGAACGAATTGTGTAAGAATTTCTCTCTCTTTCCCTGTCTTTGTTTCATGGGTTTTTAAAAGTAATTTATTTTTATAATGGGGTTTAGCTGCTTTTCACGGCTGTGTTTATGCCGCTTTACACCCACTTGACACACTAACAGAGAGATATCAATACATAGGTTTTAAGATTATTACTAGTCAGATATATTCTTGTGCGGTGAATCGGGAATGTTGAGTCCAGTTCTCTGAGCAAGGAGTAGGTCTTGTCTATTACATATTGGGTTTATGGAACGGTATCTGAGCTAATTTGAAACTCTTGTTTTATGTATCACCCCACCTCACCTTTCCCGTTAAGCAGCCATAGTGTGTTTTCTGCATGTGTGACTCTGTTCTGTTTTGTAATTCAGTTCAAGTGTAACGGTTTTTACATTCCCTCTATAAGTGACACCTTATGAGAAGTGTCCTTTTCTGTGTGACTTATTTCACTTAGAATCGTCTTGCCTAAATCCACTCATCATGCTGCTACTAGCCTTATGACATTGATTTCATGGCTGAGTGATATTCCATTGTACATAAGGACCACAACTTTTTGATCCATTTTTCGCTTTCCTGGGATATTTAAGGTGGAATGAAGTGGAGGTCCTTGTCAACAGAGCAGCCCTAAACTTTGGGGTGCTTGTGTCTTGCTGATTTTCAATTTTCCCACTTTATCCCCCCATGCGTGGAAGTGCCCTATGCTCTCTAAGCTGTGTTTTTTAGATGTTTCAGGACACACCGTACACTTCTCCAGAGTGGCTGTTGGCAATTTACATCCCGCCCATCAGTGTAGCAAGGCTCCCATTTCTCCATGGCCTGTCCTGCATTTCTGGTTTTGACACTTTTTTCAGCATGGCCCTTTTGACCGATGGGAAGCGAGACTTCTTTGTAGCGCTGATTTGCCTTTCCAGGTTGCTTGGTTGGCCAAAAAGGGCGTATGCGTTTTTTCCTGAATATATTCAGGAAAAAACGCATACGCCCTTTTTGGCCAAGGGCATCATTGTCAACGTTTTGCCGCTTTTCATGTGCTTTAAAGGCAATTCGAATCTACCTCCTGAAATCTGTTTCCTGCAATTCTGCCTTGATTTCAAATCCTCTTCTTTGCCTTCCCTCAATATATTTGTGGACGAGAGTTATCATTTATAACTCTGCAGGTTTGTGAATTGCAGTGCCCTGAAGCTCCATTTTACAAGTCGCTTTTTTGGGAGCTGGCCGCAAAAGCGCAGGATGGCTTCAGGCCCTGTTCTGGTTCCGGGGGGCAGGCTGAGCCTGTGGTTAATTCTTCTTCCTGATGGGAAAATAGAGTGACCTGTGCCTGTCCCAACACCAAGAGCTAGTCTCTCATTGGTTCCCCGTCTTCCCGTTCATCCTCAGGACAAATTGCAACCTGTACGGAACAGGAGGTTAAAGGTGCTGATGCTCCAAGTAGGGAGATTGCTAGTAAAGTGGCTGGAATGGCGAACCCGAGCACAAGGAGATGAGAAATGAGGTGCGTTTTAGAAACCTTTCCCCATCACACGGTGTACCATCTTCTGGGTTTCTCATGCATGTTTTCGATGTAGGAAGATGCCCTTGAACCTGGAGATTTGGGACCCATGCGATGGGTAGCACGCAGTATTACTTAAAGGATCTGCGTTTGCTCACCCAACCTCACCAAACCTCTCAGCCCCAAGAGTGTCCACCGTTATGTCTCATCCAGCTGTGGGTCTAGATATGGTCAATCCAGGTTGCATCACAGCCCCTGAACGAATTGTGTAAGAATTTCTCTCTCTTTCCCTGTCTTTGTTTCATGGGTTTTTAAAAGTAATTTATTTTTATAATGGGGTTTAGCTGCTTTTCACGGCTGTGTTTATGCCGCTTTACACCCACTTGACACACTAACAGAGAGATATCAATACATAGGTTTTAAGATTATTACTAGTCAGATATATTCTTGTGCGGTGAATCGGGCGTGTTGAGTCCAGTTCTCTGAGCAAGGAGTAGGTCTTGTCTATTACATATTGGGTTTATGGAACAGTATCTGAGCTAATTTGAAACTCTTGTTTTATGTATCACCCCACCTCACCTTTCCCGTTAAGCAGCCATAGTGTGTTTTCTGCATGTGTGACTCTGTTCTGTTTTGTAATTCAGTTCAAGTGTAACGGTTTTTACATTCCCTCTATAAGTGACACCTTATGAGAAGTGTCCTTTTCTGTGTGACTTATTTCACTTAGAATCGTCTTGCCTAAATCCACTCATCATGCTGCTACTAGCCTTATGACATTGATTTCATGGCTGAGTGATATTCCATTGTACATAAGGACCACAACTTTTTGATCCATTTTTCGCTTTCCTGGGATATTTAAGGTGGAATGAAGTGGAGGTCCTTGTCAACAGAGCAGCCCTAAACTTTGGGGTGCTTGTGTCTTGCTTAATTTCAATTTTCCCACTTTATCCCCCCATGCGTGGAAGTGCCCTATGCTCTCTAAGCTGTGTTTTTTAGATGTTTCAGGACACACCGTACACTTCTCCAGAGTGGCTGTTGGCAATTTACATCCCGCCCATCAGTGTAGCAAGGCTCCCATTTCTCCATGGCCTGTCCTGCATTTCTGGTTTTGACACTTTTTTCAGCATGGCCCTTTTGACCGATGGGAAGCGAGACTTCTTTGTAGCGCTGATTTGCCTTTCCAGGTTGCTTGGTTGGCCAAAAAGGGCGTATGCGTTTTTTCCTGAATATATTCAGGAAAAAACGCATACGCCCTTTTTGGCCAAGGGCATCATTGTCAACGTTTTGCCGCTTTTCATGTGCTTTAAAGGCGATTCGAATCTACCTCCTGAAATCTGTTTCCTGCAATTCTGCCTTGATTTCAAATCCTCTTCTTTGCCTTCCCTCAATATATTTGTGGACGAGAGTTATCATTTATAACTCTGCAGGTTTGTGAATTGCAGTGCCCTGAAGCTCCATTTTACAAGTCGCTTTTTTGGGAGCTGGCCGCAAAAGCGCAGAATGGCTTCAGGCCCTGTTCTGGTTCCGGGGGGCAGGCTGAGCCTGTGGTTAATTCTTCTTCCTGATGGGAAAATAGAGTGACCTGTGCCTGTCCCAACACCAAGAGCTAGTCTCTCATTGGTTCCCCGTCTTCCCGTTCATCCTCAGGACAAATTGCAACCTGTACGGAACAGGAGGTTAAAGGTGCTGATGCTCCAAGTAGGGAGATTGCTAGTAAAGTGGCTGGAATGGCGAACCCGAGCACAAGGAGATGAGAAATGAGGTGCGTTTTAGAAACCTTTCCCCATCACACGGTGTACCATCTTCTGGGTTTCTCATGCATGTTTTCGATGTAGGAAGATGCCCTTGAACCTGGAGATTTGGGACCCATGCGATGGGTAGCACGCAGTATTACTTAAAGGATCTGCGTTTGCTCACCCAACCTCACCAAACCTCTCAGCCCCAAGAGTGTCCACCCTTATGTCTCATCCAGCTGTGGGTCTAGATATGGTCAATCCAGGTTGCATCACAGCCCCTGAACGAATTGTGTAAGAATTTCTCTCTCTTTCCCTGTCTTTGTTTCATGGGTTTTTAAAAGTAATTTATTTTTATAATGGGGTTTAGCTGCTTTTCACGGCTGTGTTTATGCCGCTTTACACCCACTTGACACACTAACAGAGAGATATCAATACATAGGTTTTAAGATTATTACTAGTCAGATATATTCTTGTGCGGTGAATCGGGCGTGTTGAGTCCAGTTCTCTGAGCAAGGAGTAGGTCTTGTCTATTACATATTGGGTTTATGGAACGGTATCTGAGCTAATTTGAAACTCTTGTTTTATGTATCACCCCACCTCACCTTTCCCGTTAAGCAGCCATAGTGTGTTTTCTGCATGTGTGACTCTGTTCTGTTTTGTAATTCAGTTCAAGTGTAACGGTTTTTACATTCCCTCTATAAGTGACACCTTATGAGAAGTGTCCTTTTCTGTGTGACTTATTTCACTTAGAATCATCTTGCCTAAATCCACTCATCATGCTGCTACTAGCCTTATGACATTGATTTCATGGCTGAGTGATATTCCATTGTACATAAGGACCACAACTTTTTGATCCATTTTTCGCTTTCCTGGGATATTTAAGGTGGAATGAAGTGGAGGTCCTTGTCAACAGAGCAGCCCTAAACTTTGGGGTGCTTGTGTCTTGCTTAAATTCAATTTTCCCACTTTATCACCCCATGCGTGGAAGTGCCCTATGCTCTCTAAGCTGTGTTTTTTAGATGTTTCAGGACACACCGTACACTTCTCCAGAGTGGCTGTTGGCAATTTACATCCCGCCCATCAGTGTAGCAAGGCTCCCATTTCTCCATGGCCTGTCCTGCATTTCTGGTTTTGACACTTTTTTCAGCATGGCCCTTTTGACCGATGGGAAGCGAGACTTCTTTGTAGCGCTGATTTGCCTTTCCAGGTTGCTTGGTTGGCCAAAAAGGGCGTATGCGTTTTTTCCTGAATATATTCAGGAAAAAACGCATACGCCCTTTTTGGCCAAGGGCATCATTGTCAACGTTTTGCCGCTTTTCATGTGCTTTAAAGGCGATTCGAATCTACCTCCTGAAATCTGTTTCCTGCAATTCTGCCTTGATTTCAAATCCTCTTCTTTGCCTTCCCTCAATATATTTGTGGACGAGAGTTATCATTTATAACTCTGCAGGTTTGTGAATTGCAGTGCCCTGAAGCTCCATTTTACAAGTCGCTTTTTTGGGAGCTGGCCGCAAAAGCGCAGGATGGCTTCAGGCCCTGTTCTGGTTCCGGGGGGCAGGCTGAGCCTGTGGTTAATTCTTCTTCCTGATGGGAAAATAGAGTGACCTGTGCCTGTCCCAACACCAAGAGCTAGTCTCTCATTGGTTCCCCGTCTTCCCGTTCATCCTCAGGACAAATTGCAACCTGTACGGAACAGGAGGTTAAAGGTGCTGATGCTCCAAGTAGGGAGATTGCTAGTAAAGTGGCTGGAATGGCGAACCCGAGCACAAGGAGATGAGAAATGAGGTGCGTTTTAGAAACCTTTCCCCATCACACGGTGTACCATCTTCTGGGTTTCTCATGCATGTTTTCGATGTAGGAAGATGCCCTTGAACCTGGAGATTTGGGACCCATGCGATGGGTAGCACGCAGTATTACTTAAAGGATCTGCGTTTGCTCACCCAACCTCACCAAACCTCTCAGCCCCAAGAGTGTCCACCCTTATGTCTCATCCAGCTGTGGGTCTAGATATGGTCAATCCAGGTTGCATCACAGCCCCTGAACGAATTGTGTAAGAATTTCTCTCTCTTTCCCTGTCTTTGTTTCATGGGTTTTTAAAAGTAATTTATTTTTATAATGGGGTTTAGCTGCTTTTCACGGCTGTGTTTATGCCGCTTTACACCCACTTGACACACTAACAGAGAGATATCAATACATAGGTTTTAAGATTATTACTAGTCAGATATATTCTTGTGCGGTGAATCGGGCGTGTTGAGTCCAGTTCTCTGAGCAAGGAGTAGGTCTTGTCTATTACATATTGGGTTTATGGAACGGTATCTGAGCTAATTTGAAACTCTTGTTTTATGTATCACCCCACCTCACCTTTCCCGTTAAGCAGCCATAGTGTGTTTTCTGCATGTGTGACTCTGTTCTGTTTTGTAATTCAGTTCAAGTGTAACGGTTTTTACATTCCCTCTATAAGTGACACCTTATGAGAAGTGTCCTTTTCTGTGTGACTTATTTCACTTAGAATCGTCTTACCTAAATCCACTCATCATGCTGCTACTAGCCTTATGACATTGATTTCATGGCTGAGTGATATTCCATTGTACATAAGGACCACAACTTTTTGATCCATTTTTCGCTTTCCTGGGATATTTAAGGTGGAATGAAGTGGAGGTCCTTGTCAACAGAGCAGCCCTAAACTTTGGGGTGCTTGTGTCTTGCTGATTTTCAATTTTCCCACTTTATCCCCCCATGCGTGGAAGTGCCCTATGCTCTCTAAGCTGTGTTTTTTAGATGTTTCAGGACACACCGTACACTTCTCCAGAGTGGCTGTTGGCAATTTACATCCCGCCCATCAGTGTAGCAAGGCTCCCATTTCTCCATGGCCTGTCCTGCATTTCTGGTTTTGACACTTTTTTCAGCATGGCCCTTTTGACCGATGGGAAGCGAGACTTCTTTGTAGCGCTGATTTGCCTTTCCAGGTTGCTTGGTTGGCCAAAAAGGCCGTATGCGTTTTTTCCTGAATATATTCAGGAAAAAACGCATACGCCCTTTTTGGCCAAGGGCATCATTGTCAACGTTTTGCCGCTTTTCATGTGCTTTAAAGGCGATTCGAATCTACCTCCTGAAATCTGTTTCCTGCAATTCTGCCTTGATTTCAAATCCTCTTCTTTGCCTTCCCTCAATATATTTGTGGACGAGAGTTATCATTTATAACTCTGCAGGTTTGTGAATTGCAGTGCCCTGAAGCTCCATTTACAAGTCGCTTTTTTGGGAGCTGGCCGCAAAAGCGCAGGATGGCTTCAGGCCCTGTTCTGGTTCCGGTGGGCAGGCTGAGCCTGTGGTTAATTCTTCTTCCTGATGGGAAAATAGAGTGACCTGTGCCTGTCCCAACACCAAGAGCTAGTCTCTCATTGGTTCCCCGTCTTCCCGTTCATCCTCAGGACAAATTGCAACCTGTACGAAACAGGAGGTTAAAGGTGCTGATGCTCCAAGTAGGGAGATTGCTAGTAAAGTGGCTGGAATGGCGAACCCGAGCACAAGGAGATGAGAAATGAGGTGCGTTTTAGAAACCTTTCCCCATCACACGGTGTACCATCTTCTGGGTTTCTCATGCATGTTTTCGATGTAGGAAGATGCCCTTGAACCTGGAGATTTGGGACCCATGCGATGGGTAGCACGCAGTATTACTTAAAGGATCTGCGTTTGCTCACCCAACCTCACCAAACCTCTCAGCCCCAAGAGTGTCCACCGTTATGTCTCATCCAGCTGTGGGTCTAGATATGGTCAATCCAGGTTGCATCACAGCCCCTGAACGAATTGTGTAAGAATTTCTCTCTCTTTCCCTGTCTTTGTTTCATGGGTTTTTAAAAGTAATTTATTTTTATAATGGGGTTTAGCTGCTTTTCACGGCTGTGTTTATGCCGCTTTACACCCACTTGACACACTAACAGAGAGATATCAATACATAGGTTTTAAGATTATTACTAGTCAGATATATTCTTGTGCGGTGAATCGGGCGTGTTGAGTCCAGTTCTCTGAGCAAGGAGTAGGTCTTGTCTATTACATATTGGGTTTATGGAACGGTATCTGAGCTAATTTGAAACTCTTGTTTTATGTATCACCCCACCTCACCTTTCCCGTTAAGCAGCCATAGTGTGTTTTCTGCATGTGTGACTCTGTTCTGTTTTGTAATTCAGTTCAAGTGTAACGGTTTTTACATTCCCTCTATAAGTGACACCTTATGAGAAGTGTCCTTTTCTGTGTGACTTATTTCACTTAGAATCGTCTTGCCTAAATCCACTCATCATGCTGCTACTAGCCTTATGACATTGATTTCATGGCTGAGTGATATTCCATTGTACATAAGGACCACAACTTTTTGATCCATTTTTCGCTTTCCTGGGATATTTAAGGTGGAATGAAGTGGAGGTCCTTGTCAACAGAGCAGCCCTAAACTTTGGGGTGCTTGTGTCTTGCTTAATTTCAATTTTCCCACTTTATCCCCCCATGCGTGGAAGTGCCCTATGCTCTCTAAGCTGTGTTTTTTAGATGTTTCAGGACACACCGTACACTTCTCCAGAGTGGCTGTTGGCAATTTACATCCCGCCCATCAGTGTAGCAAGGCTCCCATTTCTCCATGGCCTGTCCTGCATTTCTGGTTTTGACACTTTTTTCAGCATGGCCCTTTTGACCGATGGGAAGCGAGACTTCTTTGTAGCGCTGATTTGCCTTTCCAGGATGCTTGGTTGGCCAAAAAGGGCGTATGCGTTTTTTCCTGAATATATTCAGGAAAAAACGCATACGCCCTTTTTGGCCAAGGGCATCATTGTCAACGTTTTGCCGCTTTTCATGTGCTTTAAAGGCGATTCGAATCTACCTCCTGAAATCTGTTTCCTGCAATTCTGCCTTGATTTCAAATCCTCTTCTTTGCCTTCCCTCAATATATTTGTGGACGAGAGTTATCATTTATAACTCTGCAGGTTTGTGAATTGCAGTGCCCTGAAGCTCCATTTTACAAGTCGCTTTTTTGGGAGCTGGCCGCAAAAGCGCAGGATGGCTTCAGGCCCTGTTCTGGTTCCGGGGGGCAGGCTGAGCCTGTGGTTAATTCTTCTTCCTGATGGGAAAATAGAGTGACCTGTGCCTGTCCCAACACCAAGAGCTAGTCTCTCATTGGTTCCCCGTCTTCCCGTTCATCCTCAGGACAAATTGCAACCTGTACGGAACAGGAGGTTAAAGGTGCTGATGCTCCAAGTAGGGAGATTGCTAGTAAAGTGGCTGGAATGGCGAACCCGAGCACAAGGAGATGAGAAATGAGGTGCGTTTTAGAAACCTTTCCCCATCACACGGTGTACCATCTTCTGGGTTTCTCATGCATGTTTTCGATGTAGGAAGATGCCCTTGAACCTGGAGATTTGGGACCCATGCGATGGGTAGCACGCAGTATTACTTAAAGGATCTGCGTTTGCTCACCCAACCTCACCAAACCTCTCAGCCCCAAGAGTGTCCACCCTTATGTCTCATCCAGCTGTGGGTCTAGATATGGTCAATCCAGGTTGCATCACAGCCCCTGAACGAATTGTGTAAGAATTTCTCTCTCTTTCCCTGTCTTTGTTTCATGGGTTTTTAAAAGTAATTTATTTTTATAATGGGGTTTAGCTGCTTTTCACGGCTGTGTTTATGCCGCTTTACACCCACTTGACACACTAACAGAGAGATATCAATACATAGGTTTTAAGATTATTACTAGTCAGATATATTCTTGTGCGGTGAATCGGGCGTGTTGAGTCCAGTTCTCTGAGCAAGGAGTAGGTCTTGTCTATTACATATTGGGTTTATGGAACGGTATCTGAGCTAATTTGAAACTCTTGTTTTATGTATCACCCCACCTCACCTTTCCCGTTAAGCAGCCATAGTGTGTTTTCTGCATGTGTGACTCTGTTCTGTTTTGTAATTCAGTTCAAGTGTAACGGTTTTTACATTCCCTCTATAAGTGACACCTTATGAGAAGTGTCCTTTTCTGTGTGACTTATTTCACTTAGAATCGTCTTACCTAAATCCACTCATCATGCTGCTACTAGCCTTATGACATTGATTTCATGGCTGAGTGATATTCCATTGTACATAAGGACCACAACTTTTTGATCCATTTTTCGCTTTCCTGGGATATTTAAGGTGGAATGAAGTGGAGGTCCTTGTCAACAGAGCAGCCCTAAACTTTGGGGTGCTTGTGTCTTGCTGATTTTCAATTTTCCCACTTTATCCCCCCATGCGTGGAAGTGCCCTATGCTCTCTAAGCTGTGTTTTTTAGATGTTTCAGGACACACCGTACACTTCTCCAGAGTGGCTGTTGGCAATTTACATCCCGCCCATCAGTGTAGCAAGGCTCCCATTTCTCCATGGCCTGTCCTGCATTTCTGGTTTTGACACTTTTTTCAGCATGGCCCTTTTGACCGATGGGAAGCGAGACTTCTTTGTAGCGCTGATTTGCCTTTCCAGGTTGCTTGGTTGGCCAAAAAGGGCGTATGCGTTTTTTCCTGAATATATTCAGGAAAAAACGCATACGCCCTTTTTGGCCAAGGGCATCATTGTCAACGTTTTGCCGCTTTTCATGTGCTTTAAAGGCGATTCGAATCTACCTCCTGAAATCTGTTTCCTGCAATTCTGCCTTGATTTCAAATCCTCTTCTTTGCCTTCCCTCAATATATTTGTGGACGAGAGTTATCATTTATAACTCTGCAGGTTTGTGAATTGCAGTGCCCTGAAGCTCCATTTACAAGTCGCTTTTTTGGGAGCTGGCCGCAAAAGCGCAGGATGGCTTCAGGCCCTGTTCTGGTTCCGGTGGGCAGGCTGAGCCTGTGGTTAATTCTTCTTCCTGATGGGAAAATAGAGTGACCTGTGCCTGTCCCAACACCAAGAGCTAGTCTCTCATTGGTTCCCCGTCTTCCCGTTCATCCTCAGGACAAATTGCAACCTGTACGGAACAGGAGGTTAAAGGTGCTGATGCTCCAAGTAGGGAGATTGCTAGTAAAGTGGCTGGAATGGCGAACCCGAGCACAAGGAGATGAGAAATGAGGTGCGTTTTAGAAACCTTTCCCCATCACACGGTGTACCATCTTCTGGGTTTCTCATGCATGTTTTCGATGTAGGAAGATGCCCTTGAACCTGGAGATTTGGGACCCATGCGATGGGTAGCACGCAGTATTACTTAAAGGATCTGCGTTTGCTCACCCAACCTCACCAAACCTCTCAGCCCCAAGAGTGTCCACCCTTATGTCTCATCCAGCTGTGGGTCTAGATATGGTCAATCCAGGTTGCATCACAGCCCCTGAACGAATTGTGTAAGAATTTCTCTCTCTTTCCCTGTCTTTGTTTCATGGGTTTTTAAAAGTAATTTATTTTTATAATGGGGTTTAGCTGCTTTTCACGGCTGTGTTTATGCCGCTTTACACCCACTTGACACACTAACAGAGAGATATCAATACATAGGTTTTAAAATTATTACTAGTCAGATATATTCTTGTGTGGTGAATCGGGCGTGTTGAGTCCAGTTCTCTGAGCAAGGAGTAGGTCTTGTCTATTACATATTGGGTTTATGGAACGGTATCTGAGCTAATTTGAAACTCTTGTTTTATGTATCACCCCACCTCACCTTTCCCGTTAAGCAGCCATAGTGTGTTTTCTGCATGTGTGACTCTGTTCTGTTTTGTAATTCAGTTCAAGTGTAACGGTTTTTACATTCCCTCTATAAGTGACACCTTATGAGAAGTGTCCTTTTCTGTGTGACTTATTTCACTTAGAATCGTCTTACCTAAATACACTCATCATGCTGCTACTAGCCTTATGACATTGATTTCATGGCTGAGTGATATTCCATTGTACATAAGGACCACAACTTTTTGATCCATTTTTCGCTTTCCTGGGATATTTAAGGTGGAATGAAGTGGAGGTCCCTGTCAACAGAGCAGCCTTAAACTTTGGGGTGCTTGTGTCTTGCTGATTTTCAATTTTCCCACTTTATCCCCCCATGCGTGGAAGTGCCCTATGCTCTCTAAGCTGTGTTTTTTAGATGTTTCAGGACACACCGTACACTTCTCCAGAGTGGCTGTTGGCAATTTACATCCCGCCCATCAGTGTAGCAAGGCTCCCATTTCTCCATGGCCTGTCCTGCATTTCTGGTTTTGAAACTTTTTTCAGCATGGCCCTTTTGACCGATGGGAAGCGAGACTTCTTTGTAGCGCTGATTTGCCTTTCCAGGTTGCTTGGTTGGCCAAAAAGGGCGTATGCGTTTTTTCCTGAATATATTCAGGAAAAAACGCATACGCCCTTTTTGGCCAAGGGCATCATTGTCAACCTTTTGCCGCTTTTCATGTGCTTTAAAGGCGATTCGAATCTACCTCCTGAAATCTGTTTCCTGCAATTCTGCCTTGATTTCAAATCCTCTTCTTTGCCTTCCCTCAATATATTTGTGGACGAGAGTTATCATTTATAACTCTGCAGGTTTGTGAATTGCAGTGCCCTGAAGCTCCATTTTACAAGTCGCTTTTTTGGGAGCTGGCCGCAAAAGCGCAGGATGGCTTCAGGCCCTGTTCTGGTTCCGGGGGGCAGGCTGAGCCTGTGGTGAATTCTTCTTCCTGATGGGAAAATAGAGTGACCTGTGCCTGTCCCAACACCAAGAGCTAGTCTCTCATTGGTTCCCCGTCTTCCCGTTCATCCTCAGGACAAATTGCAACCTGTACGGAACAGGAGGTTAAAGGTGCTGATGCTCCAAGTAGGGAGATTGCTAGTAAAGTGGCTGGAATGGCGAACCCGAGCACAAGGAGATGAGAAATGAGGTGCGTTTTAGAAACCTTTCCCCATCACACGGTGTACCATCTTCTGGGTTTCTCATGCATGTTTTCGATGTAGGAAGATGCCCTTGAACCTGGAGATTTGGGACCCATGCGATGGGTAGCACGCAGTATTACTTAAAGGATCTGCGTTTGCTCACCCAACCTCACCAAACCTCTCAGCCCCAAGAGTGTCCACCCTTATGTCTCATCCAGCTGTGGGTCTAGATATGGTCAATCCAGGTTGCATCACAGCCCCTGAACGAATTGTGTAAGAATTTCTCTCTCTTTCCCTGTCTTTGTTTCATGGGTTTTTAAAAGTAATTTATTTTTATAATGGGGTTTAGCTGCTTTTCACGGCTGTGTTTATGCCGCTTTACACCCACTTGACACACTAACAGAGAGATATCAATACATAGGTTTTAAAATTATTACTAGTCAGATATATTCTTGTGTGGTGAATAGGGCGTGTTGAGTCCAGTTCTCTGAGCAAGGAGTAGGTCTTGTCTATTACATATTGGGTTTATGGAACGGTATCTGAGCTAATTTGAAACTCTTGTTTTATGTATCACCCCACCTCACCTTTCCCGTTAAGCAGCCATAGTGTGTTTTCTGCATGTGTGACTCTGTTCTGTTTTGTAATTCAGTTCAAGTGTAACGGTTTTTACATTCCCTCTATAAGTGACACCTTATGAGAAGTGTCCTTTTCTGTGTGACTTATTTCACTTAGAATCGTCTTACCTAAATACACTCATCATGCTGCTACTAGCCTTATGACATTGATTTCATGGCTGAGTGATATTCCATTGTACATAAGGACCACAACTTTTTGATCCATTTTTCGCTTTCCTGGGATATTTAAGGTGGAATGAAGTGGAGGTCCCTGTCAACAGAGCAGCCTTAAACTTTGGGGTGCTTGTGTCTTGCTGATTTTCAATTTTCCCACTTTATCCCCCCATGCGTGGAAGTGCCCTATGCTCTCTAAGCTGTGTTTTTTAGATGTTTCAGGACACACCGTACACTTCTCCAGAGTGGCTGTTGGCAATTTACATCCCGCCCATCAGTGTAGCAAGGCTCCCATTTCTCCATGGCCTGTCCTGCATTTCTGGTTTTGAAACTTTTTTCAGCATGGCCCTTTTGACCGATGGGAAGCGAGACTTCTTTGTAGCGCTGATTTGCCTTTCCAGGTTGCTTGGTTGGCCAAAAAGGGCGTATGCGTTTTTTCCTGAATATATTCAGGAAAAAACGCATACGCCCTTTTTGGCCAAGGGCATCATTGTCAACCTTTTGCCGCTTTTCATGTGCTTTAAAGGCGATTCGAATCTACCTCCTGAAATCTGTTTCCTGCAATTCTGCCTTGATTTCAAATCCTCTTCTTTGCCTTCCCTCAATATATTTGTGGACGAGAGTTATCATTTATAACTCTGCAGGTTTGTGAATTGCAGTGCCCTGAAGCTCCATTTTACAAGTCGCTTTTTTGGGAGCTGGCCGCAAAAGCGCAGGATGGCTTCAGGCCCTGTTCTGGTTCCGGGGGGCAGGCTGAGCCTGTGGTGAATTCTTCTTCCTGATGGGAAAATAGAGTGACCTGTGCCTGTCCCAACACCAAGAGCTAGTCTCTCATTGGTTCCCCGTCTTCCCGTTCATCCTCAGGACAAATTGCAACCTGTACGGAACAGGAGGTTAAAGGTGCTGATGCTCCAAGTAGGGAGATTGCTAGTAAAGTGGCTGGAATGGCGAACCCGAGCACAAGGAGATGAGAAATGAGGTGCGTTTTAGAAACCTTTCCCCATCACACGGTGTACCATCTTCTGGGTTTCTCATGCATGTTTTCGATGTAGGAAGATGCCCTTGAACCTGGAGATTTGGGACCCATGCGATGGGTAGCACGCAGTATTACTTAAAGGATCTGCGTTTGCTCACCCAACCTCACCAAACCTCTCAGCCCCAAGAGTGTCCACCCTTATGTCTCATCCAGCTGTGGGTCTAGATATGGTCAATCCAGGTTGCATCACAGCCCCTGAACGAATTGTGTAAGAATTTCTCTCTCTTTCCCTGTCTTTGTTTCATGGGTTTTTAAAAGTAATTTATTTTTATAATGGGGTTTAGCTGCTTTTCACGGCTGTGTTTATGCCGCTTTACACCCACTTGACACACTAACAGAGAGATATCAATACATAGGTTTTAAAATTATTACTAGTCAGATATATTCTTGTGTGGTGAATAGGGCGTGTTGAGTCCAGTTCTCTGAGCAAGGAGTAGGTCTTGTCTATTACATATTGGGTTTATGGAACGGTATCTGAGCTAATTTGAAACTCTTGTTTTATGTATCACCCCACCTCACCTTTCCCGTTAAGCAGCCATAGTGTGTTTTCTGCATGTGTGACTCTGTTCTGTTTTGTAATTCAGTTCAAGTGTAACGGTTTTTACATTCCCTCTATAAGTGACACCTTATGAGAAGTGTCCTTTTCTGTGTGACTTATTTCACTTAGAATCGTCTTACCTAAATCCACTCATCATGCTGCTACTAGCCTTATGACATTGATTTCATGGCTGAGTGCTATTCCATTGTACATAAGGACCACAACTTTTTAATCCATTTTTCGCTTTCCTGGGATATTTAAGGTGGAATGAAGTGGAGGTCCTTGTCAACAGAGCAGCCCTAAACTTTGGGGTGCTTGTGTCTTGCTGATTTTCAATTTTCCCACTTTATCCCCCCATGCGTGGAAGTGCCCTATGCTCTCTAAGCTGTGTTTTTTAGATGTTTCAGGACACACCGTACACTTCTCCAGAGTGGCTGTTGGCAATTTACATCCCGCCCATCAGTGTAGCAAGGCTCCCATTTCTCCATGGCCTGTCCTGCATTTCTGGTTTTGACACTTTTTTCAGCATGGCCCTTTTGACCGATGGGAAGCGAGACTTTTTTGTAGCGCTGATTTGCCTTTCCAGGTTGCTTGGTTGGCCAAAAAGGGCGTATGCGTTTTTTCCTGAATATATTCAGGAAAAAACGCATACGCCCTTTTTGGCCAAGGGCATCATTGTCAACGTTTTGCCGCTTTTCATGTGCTTTAAAGGCGATTCGAATCTACCTCCTGAAATCTGTTTCCTGCAATTCTGCCTTGATTTCAAATCCTCTTCTTTGCCTTCCCTCAATATATTTGTGGACGAGAGTTATCATTTATAACTCTGCAGGTTTGTGAATTGCAGTGCCCTGAAGCTCCATTTTACAAGTCGCTTTTTTGGGAGCTGGCCGCAAAAGCGCAGGATGGCTTCAGGCCCTGTTCTGGTTCCGGGGGGCAGGCTGAGCCTGTGGTTAATTCTTCTTCCTGATGGGAAAATAGAGTGACCTGTGCCTGTCCCAACACCAAGAGCTAGTCTCTCATTGGTTCCCCGTCTTCCCGTTCATCCTCAGGACAAATTGCAACCTGTACGGAACAGGAGGTTAAAGGTGCTGATGCTCCAAGTAGGGAGATTGCTAGTAAAGTGGCTGGAATGGCGAACCCGAGCACAAGGAGATGAGAAATGAGGTGCGTTTTAGAAACCTTTCCCCATCACACGGTGTACCATCTTCTGGGTTTCTCATGCATGTTTTCGATGTAGGAAGATGCCCTTGAACCTGGAGATTTGGGACCCATGCGATGGGTAGCACGCAGTATTACTTAAAGGATCTGCGTTTGCTCACCCAACCTCACCAAACCTCTCAGCCCCAAGAGTGTCCACCCTTATGTCTCATCCAGCTGTGGGTCTAGATATGGTCAATCCAGGTTGCATCACAGCCCCTGAACGAATTGTGTAAGAATTTCTCTCTCTTTCCCTGTCTTTGTTTCATGGGTTTTTAAAAGTAATTTATTTTTATAATGGGGTTTAGCTGCTTTTCACGGCTGTGTTTATGCCGCTTTACACCCACTTGACACACTAACAGAGAGATATCAATACATAGGTTTTAAGATTATTACTAGTCAGATATATTCTTGTGCGGTGAATCGGGCGTGTTGAGTCCAGTTCTCTGAGCAAGGAGTAGGTCTTGTCTATTACATATTGGGTTTAAGGAACGGTATCTGAGCTAATTTGAAACTCTTGTTTTATGTATCACCCCACCTCACCTTTCCCGTTAAGCAGCCATAGTGTGTTTTCTGCATGTGTGACTCTGTTCTGTTTTGTAATTCAGTTCAAGTGTAACGGTTTTTACATTCCCTCTATAAGTGACACCTTATGAGAAGTGTCCTTTTCTATGTGACTTATTTCACTTAGAATCGTCTTACCTAAATCCACTCATCATGCTGCTACTAGCCTTATGACATTGATTTCATGGCTGAGTGATATTCCATTGTACATAAGGACCACAACTTTTTTATCCATTTTTCGCTTTCCTGGGATATTTAAGGTGGAATGAAGTGGAGGTCCTTGTCAACAGAGCAGCCCTAAACTTTGGGGTGCTTGTGTCTTGCTGATTTTCAATTTTCCCACTTTATCCCCCCATGCGTGGAAGTGCCCTATGCTCTCTAAGCTGTGTTTTTTAGATGTTTCAGGACACACCGTACACTTCTCCAGAGTGGCTGTTGGCAATTTACATCCCGCCCATCAGTGTAGCAAGGCTCCCATTTCTCCATGGCCTGTCCTGCATTTCTGGTTTTGACACTTTTTTCAGCATGGCCCTTTTGACCGATGGGAAGCGAGACTTCTTTGTAGCGCTGATTTGCCTTTCCAGGTTGCTTGGTTGGCCAAAAAGGGCGTATGCGTTTTTTCCTGAATATATTCAGGAAAAAACGCATACGCCCTTTTTGGCCAAGGGCATCATTGTCAACGTTTTGCCGCTTTTCATGTGCTTTAAAGGCGATTCGAATCTACCTCCTGAAATCTGTTTCCTGCAATTCTGCCTTGATTTCAAATCCTCTTCTTTGCCTTCCCTCAATATATTTGTGGACGAGAGTTATCATTTATAACTCTGCAGGTTTGTGAATTGCAGTGCCCTGAAGCTCCATTTTACAAGTCCCTTTTTTGGGAGCTGGCCGCAAAAGCGCAGGATGGCTTCAGGCCCTGTTCTGGTTCCGGGGGGCAGGCTGAGCCTGTGGTTAATTCTTCTTCCTGATGGGAAAATAGAGTGACCTGTGCCTCTCCCAACACCAAGAGCTAGTCTCTCATTGGTTCCCCGTCTTCCCGTTCATCCTCAGGACAAATTGCAACCTGTACGGAACAGGAGGTTAAAGGTGCTGATGCTCCAAGTAGGGAGATTGCTAGTAAAGTGGCTGGAATGGCGAACCCGAGCACAAGGAGATGAGAAATGAGGTGCGTTTTAGAAACCTTTCCCCATCACACGGTGTACCATCTTCTGGGTTTCTCATGCATGTTTTCGATGTAGGAAGATGCCCTTGAACCTGGAGATTTGGGACCCATGCGATGGGTAGCACGCAGTATTACTTAAAGGATCTGCGTTTGCTCACCCAACCTCACCAAACCTCTCAGCCCCAAGAGTGTCCACCCTTATGTCTCATCCAGCTGTGGGTCTAGATATGGTCAATCCAGGTTGCATCACAGCCCCTGAACGAATTGTGTAAGAATTTCTCTCTCTTTCCCTGTCTTTGTTTCATGGGTTTTTAAAAGTAATTTATTTTTATAATGGGGTTTAGCTGCTTTTCACGGCTGTGTTTATGCCGCTTTACACCCACTTGACACACTAACAGAGAGATATCAATACATAGGTTTTAAAATTATTACTAGTCAGATATATTCTTGTGTGGTGAATCGGGCGTGTTGAGTCCAGTTCTCTGAGCAAGGAGTAGGTCTTGTCTATTACATATTGGGTTTATGGAACGGTATCTGAGCTAATTTGAAACTCTTGTTTTATGTATCACCCCACCTCACCTTTCCCGTTAAGCAGCCATAGTGTGTTTTCTGCATGTGTGACTCTGTTCTGTTTTGTAATTCAGTTCAAGTGTAACGGTTTTTACATTCCCTCTATAAGTGACACCTTATGAGAAGTGTCCTTTTCTGTGTGACTTATTTCACTTAGAATCGTCTTACCTAAATCCACTCATCATGCTGCTACTAGCCTTATGACATTGATTTCATGGCTGAGTGCTATTCCATTGTACATAAGGACCACAACTTTTTAATCCATTTTTCGCTTTCCTGGGATATTTAAGGTGGAATGAAGTGGAGGTCCTTGTCAACAGAGCAGCCCTAAACTTTGGGGTGCTTGTGTCTTGCTGATTTTCAATTTTCCCACTTTATCCCCCCATGCGTGGAAGTGCCCTATGCTCTCTAAGCTGTGTTTTTTAGATGTTTCAGGACACACCGTACACTTCTCCAGAGTGGCTGTTGGCAATTTACATCCCGCCCATCAGTGTAGCAAGGCTCCCATTTCTCCATGGCCTGTCCTGCATTTCTGGTTTTGACACTTTTTTCAGCATGGCCCTTTTGACCGATGGGAAGCGAGACTTCTTTGTAGCGCTGATTTGCCTTTCCAGGTTGCTTGGTTGGCCAAAAAGGGCGTATGCGTTTTTTCCTGAATATATTCAGGAAAAAACGCATACGCCCTTTTTGGCCAAGGGCATCATTGTCAACGTTTTGCCGCTTTTCATGTGCTTTAAAGGCGATTCGAATCTACCTCCTGAAATCTGTTTCCTGCAATTCTGCCTTGATTTCAAATCCTCTTCTTTGCCTTCCCTCAATATATTTGTGGACGAGAGTTATCATTTATAACTCTGCAGGTTTGTGAATTGCAGTGCCCTGAAGCTCCATTTTACAAGTCGCTTTTTTGGGAGCTGGCCGCAAAAGCGCAGGATGGCTTCAGGCCCTGTTCTGGTTCCGGGGGGCAGGCTGAGCCTGTGGTTAATTCTTCTTCCTGATGGGAAAATAGAGTGACCTGTGCCTGTCCCAACACCAAGAGCTAGTCTCTCATTGGTTCCCCGTCTTCCCGTTCATCCTCAGGACAAATTGCAACCTGTACGGAACAGGAGGTTAAAGGTACTGATGCTCCAAGTAGGGAGATTGCTAGTAAAGTGGCTGGAATGGCGAACCCGAGCACAAGGAGATGAGAAATGAGGTGCGTTTTAGAAACCTTTCCCCATCACACGGTGTACCATCTTCTGGGTTTCTCATGCATGTTTTCGATGTAGGAAGATGCCCTTGAACCTGGAGATTTGGGACCCATGCGATGGGTAGCACGCAGTATTACTTAAAGGATCTGCGTTTGCTCACCCAACCTCACCAAACCTCTCAGCCCCAAGAGTGTCCACCCTTATGTCTCATCCAGCTGTGGGTCTAGATATGGTCAATCCAGGTTGCATCACAGCCCCTGAACGAATTGTGTAAGAATTTCTCTCTCTTTCCCTGTCTTTGTTTCATGGGTTTTTAAAAGTAATTTATTTTTATAATGGGGTTTAGCTGCTTTTCACGGCTGTGTTTATGCCGCTTTACACCCACTTGACACACTAACAGAGAGATATCAATACATAGGTTTTAAGATTATTACTAGTCAGATATATTCTTGTGCGGTGAATCGGGCGTGTTGAGTCCAGTTCTCTGAGCAAGGAGTAGGTCTTGTCTATTACATATTGGGTTTATGGAACGGTATCTGAGCTAATTTGAAACTCTTGTTTTATGTATCACCCCACCTCACCTTTCCCGTTAAGCAGCCATAGTGTGTTTTCTGCATGTGTGACTCTGTTCTGTTTTGTAATTCAGTTCAAGTGTAACGGTTTTTACATTCCCTCTATAAGTGACACCTTATGAGAAGTGTCCTTTTCTATGTGACTTATTTCACTTAGAATCGTCTTACCTAAATCCACTCATCATGCTGCTACTAGCCTTATGACATTGATTTCATGGCTGAGTGATATTCCATTGTACATAAGGACCACAACTTTTTTATCCATTTTTCGCTTTCCTGGGATATTTAAGGTGGAATGAAGTGGAGGTCCTTGTCAACAGAGCAGCCCTAAACTTTGGGGTGCTTGTGTCTTGCTGATTTTCAATTTTCCCACTTTATCCCCCCATGCGTGGAAGTGCCCTATGCTCTCTAAGCTGTGTTTTTTAGATGTTTCAGGACACACCGTACACTTCTCCAGAGTGGCTGTTGGCAATTTACATCCCGCCCATCAGTGTAGCAAGGCTCCCATTTCTCCATGGCCTGTCCTGCATTTCTGGTTTTGACACTTTTTTCAGCATGGCCCTTTTGACCGATGGGAAGCGAGACTTCTTTGTAGCGCTGATTTGCCTTTCCAGGTTGCTTGGTTGGCCAAAAAGGGCGTATGCGTTTTTTCCTGAATATATTCAGGAAAAAACGCATACGCCCTTTTTGGCCAAGGGCATCATTGTCAACGTTTTGCCGCTTTTCATGTGCTTTAAAGGCGATTCGAATCTACCTCCTGAAATCTGTTTCCTGCAATTCTGCCTTGATTTCAAATCCTCTTCTTTGCCTTCCCTCAATATATTTGTGGACGAGAGTTATCATTTATAACTCTGCAGGTTTGTGAATTGCAGTGCCCTGAAGCTCCATTTTACAAGTCGCTTTTTTGGGAGCTGGCCGCAAAAGCGCAGGATGGCTTCAGGCCCTGTTCTGGTTCCGGGGGGCAGGCTGAGCCTGTGGTTAATTCTTCTTCCTGATGGGAAAATAGAGTGACCTGTGCCTGTCCCAACACCAAGAGCTAGTCTCTCATTGGTTCCCCGTCTTCCCGTTCATCCTCAGGACAAATTGCAACCTGTACGGAACAGGAGGTTAAAGGTGCTGATGCTCCAAGTAGGGAGATTGCTAGTAAAGTGGCTGGAATGGCGAACCCGAGCACAAGGAGATGAGAAATGAGGTGCGTTTTAGAAACCTTTCCCCATCACACGGTGTACCATCTTCTGGGTTTCTCATGCATGTTTTCGATGTAGGAAGATGCCCTTGAACCTGGAGATTTGGGACCCATGCGATGGGTAGCACGCAGTATTACTTAAAGGATCTGCGTTTGCTCACCCAACCTCACCAAACCTCTCAGCCCCAAGAGTGTCCACCCTTATGTCTCATCCAGCTGTGGGTCTAGATATGGTCAATCCAGGTTGCATCACAGCCCCTGAACGAATTGTGTAAGAATTTCTCTCTCTTTCCCTGTCTTTGTTTCATGGGTTTTTAAAAGTAATTTATTTTTATAATGGGGTTTAGCTGCTTTTCACGGCTGTGTTTATGCCGCTTTACACCCACTTGACACACTAACAGAGAGATATCAATACATAGGTTTTAAGATTATTACTAGTCAGATATATTCTTGTGCGGTGAATCGGGCGTGTTGAGTCCAGTTCTCTGAGCAAGGAGTAGGTCTTGTCTATTACATATTGGGTTTATGGAACGGTATCTGAGCTAATTTGAAACTCTTGTTTTATGTATCACCCCACCTCACCTTTCCCGTTAAGCAGCCATAGTGTGTTTTCTGCATGTGTGACTCTGTTCTGTTTTGTAATTCAGTTCAAGTGTAACGGTTTTTACATTCCCTCTATAAGTGACACCTTATGAGAAGTGTCCTTTTCTGTGTGACTTATTTCACTTAGAATCGTCTTACCTAAATCCACTCATCATGCTGCTACTAGCCTTATGACATTGATTTCATGGCTGAGTGATATTCCATTGTACATAAGGACCACAACTTTTTTATTCATTTTTCGCTTTCCTGGGATATTTAAGGTGGAATGAAGTGGAGGTCCTTGTCAACAGAGCAGCCCTAAACTTTGGGGTGCTTGTGTCTTGCTGATTTTCAATTTTCCCACTTTATCCCCCCATGCGTGGAAGTGCCCTATGCTCTCTAAGCTGTGTTTTTTAGATGTTTCAGGACACACCGTACACTTCTCCAGAGTGGCTGTTGGCAATTTACATCCCGCCCTTCAGTGTAGCAAGGCTCCCATTTCTCCATGGCCTGTCCTGCATTTCTGGTTTTGACACTTTTTTCAGCATGTCCCTTTTGACCGATGGGAAGCGAGACTTCTTTGTAGCGCTGATTTGCCTTTCCAGGTTGCTTGGTTGGCCAAAAAGGGCGTATGCGTTTTTTCCTGAATATATTCAGGAAAAAACGCATACGCCCTTTTTGGCCAAGGGCATCATTGTCAACGTTTTGCCGCTTTCCATGTGCTTTAAAGGCGATTCGAATCTACCTCCTGAAATCTGTTTCCTGCAATTCTGCCTTGATTTCAAATCCTCTTCTTTGCATTCCCTCAATATATTTGTGGACGAGAGTTATCATTTATAACTCTGCAGGTTTGTGAATTGCAGTGCCCTGAAGCTCCATTTTACAAGTCGCTTTTTTGGGAGCTGGCCGCAAAAGCGCAGGATGGCTTCAGGCCCTGTTCTGGTTCCGGGGGGCAGGCTGAGCCTGTGGTGAATTCTTCTTCCTGATGGGAAAATAGAGTGACCTGTGCCTGTCCCAACACCAAGAGCTAGTCTCTCATTGGTTCCCCGTCTTCTCGTTCATCCTCAGGACAAATTGCAACCTGTACGGAACAGGAGGTTAAAAGTGCTGATGCTCCAAGTAGGGAGATTGCTAGTAAAGTGGCTGGAATGGCGAACCCGAGCACAAGGAGATGAGAAATGAGGTGCGTTTTAGAAACCTTTCCCCATCACACGGTGTACCATCTTCTGGGTTTCTCATGCATGTTTTCGATGTAGGAAGATGCCCTTGAACCTGGAGATTTGGGACCCATGCGATGGGTAGCACGCAGTATTACTTAAAGGATCTGCGTTTGCTCACCCAACCTCACCAAACCTCTCAGCCCCAAGAGTGTCCACCCTTATGTCTCATCCAGCTGTGGGTCTAGATATGGTCAATCCAGGTTGCATCACAGCCCCAGAACGAATTGTGTAAGAATTTCTCTCTCTTTCCCTGTCTTTGTTTCATGGGTTTTTAAAAGTAATTTATTTTTATAATGGGGTTTAGCTGCTTTTCACGGCTGTGTTTATGCCGCTTTACACCCACTTGACACACTAACAGAGAGATATCAATACATAGGTTTTAAGATTATTACTAGTCAGATATATTCTTGTGCGGTGAATCGGGCGTGTTGAGTCCAGTTCTCTGAGCAAGGAGTAGGTCTTGTCTATTACATATTGGGTTTATGGAACGGTATCTGAGCTAATTTGAAACTCTTGTTTTATGTATCACCCCACCTCACCTTTCCCGTTAAGCAGCCATAGTGTGTTTTCTGCATGTGTGACTCTGTTCTGTTTTGTAATTCAGTTCAAGTGTAACGGTTTTTACATTCCCTCTATAAGTGACACCTTATGAGAAGTGTCCTTTTCTGTGTGACTTATTTCACTTAGAATCGTCTTGCCTAAATCCACTCATCATGCTGCTACTAGCCTTATGACATTGATTTCATGGCTGAGTGATATTCCATTGTACATAAGGACCACAACTTTTTTATCCATTTTTCGCTTTCCTGGGATATTTAAGGTGGAATGAAGTGGATGTCCTTGTCAACAGAGCAGCCCTAAACTTTGGGGTGCTTGTGTCTTGCTGATTTTCAATTTTCCCACTTTATCCCCCCATGCGTGGAAGTGCCCTATGCTCTCTAAGCTGTGTTTTTTAGATGTTTCAGGACACACCGTACACTTCTCCAGAGTGGCTGATGGCAATTTACATCCCGCCCATCAGTGTAGCAAGGCTCCCATTTCTCCATGGCCTGTCCTGCATTTCTGGTTTTGACACTTTTTTCAGCATGGCCCTTTTGACCGATGGGAAGCGAGAATTCTTTGTAGCGCTGATTTGCCTTTCCAGGTTGCTTGGTTGGCCAAAAAGGGCGTATGCGTTTTTTCCTGAATATATTCAGGAAAAAACGCATACGCCCTTTTTGGCCAAGGGCATCATTGTCAACGTTTTGCCGCTTTTCATGTGCTTTAAAGGCGATTCGAATCTACCTCCTGAAATCTGTTTCCTGCAATTCTGCCTTGATTTCAAATCCTCTTCTTTGCCTTCCCTCAATATATTTATGGACGAGAGTTATCATTTATAACTCTGCAGGTTTGTGAATTGCAGTGCCCTGAAGCTCCATTTTACAAGTCGCTTTTTTGGGAGCTGGCCGCAAAAGCGCAGGATGGCTTCAGGCCCTGTTCTGGTTCCGGGGGGCAGGCTGAGCCTGTGGTGAATTCTTCTTCCTGATGGGAAAATAGAGTGACCTGTGCCTGTCCCAACACCAAGAGCTAGTCTCTCATTGGTTCCCCGTCTTCTCGTTCATCCTCAGGACAAATTGCAACCTGTACGGAACAGGAGGTTAAAGGTGCTGATGCTCCAAGTAGGGAGATTGCTAGTAAAGTGGCTGGAATGGCGAACCCGAGCACAAGGAGATGAGAAATGAGGTGCGTTTTAGAAACCTTTCCCCATCACACGGTGTACCATCTTCTGGGTTTCTCATGCATGTTTTCGATGTAGGAAGATGCCCTTGAACCTGGCGATTTGGGACCCATGCGATGGTAGCACGCAGTATTACTTTAAAGGGTCTGCGTTTGCTCACCCAACCTCACCAAACCTCTCAGCCCCAAGAGTGTCCACCCTTATGTCTCATCCAGCTGTGGGTCTAGATATGGTCAATCCAGGTTGCATCACAGCCCCTGAACGAATTGTGTAAGAATTTCTCTCTCTTTCCCTGTCTTTGTTTCATGGGTTTTTAAAAGTAATTTATTTTTATAATGGGGTTTAGCTGCTTTTCACGGCTGTGTTTATGCCGCTTTACACCCACTTGACACACTAACAGACAGATATCAATACATAGGTTTTAAGATTATTACTAGTCAGATATATTCTTGTGCGGTGAATCGGGAATGTTGAGTCCAGTTCTCTGAGCAAGGAGTAGGTCTTGTCTATTACATATTGGGTTTATGGAACGGTATCTGAGCTAATTTGAAACTCTTGTTTTATGTATCACCCCACCTCACCTTTCCCGTTAAGCAGCCATAGTGTGTTTTCTGCATGTGTGACTCTGTTCTGTTTTGTAATTCAGTTCAAGTGTAACTGTTTTTACATTCCCTCTATAAGTGACACCTTATGAGAAGTGTCCTTTTCTGTGTGACTTATTTCACTTAGAATCGTCTTACCTAAATCCACTCATCATGCTGCTACTAGCCTTATGACATTGATTTCATGGCTGAGTGATATTCCATTGTACATAAGGACCACAACTTTTTGATCCATTTTTCGCTTTCCTGGGATATTTAAGGTGGAATGAAGTGGAGGTCCTTGTCAACAGAGCAGCCCTAAACTTTGGGGTGCTTGTGTCTTGCTGATTTTCAATTTTCCCACTTTATCCCCCCATGCGTGGAAGTGCCCTATGCTCTCTAAGCTGTGTTTTTTAGATGTTTCAGGACACACCGTACACTTCTCCAGAGTGGCTGTTGGCAATTTACATCCCGCCCATCAGTGTAGCAAGGCTCCCATTTCTCCATGGCCTGTCCTGCATTTCTGGTTTTGACACTTTTTTCAGCATGGCCCTTTTGACCGATGGGAAGCGAGACTTCTTTGTAGCGCTGATTTGCCTTTCCAGGTTGCTTGGTTGGCCAAAAAGGGCGTATGCGTTTTTTCCTGAATATATTCAGGAAAAAACGCATACGCCCTTTTTGGCCAAGGGCATCATTGTCAACGTTTTGCCGCTTTTCATGTGCTTTAAAGGCGATTCGAATCTACCTCCTGAAATCTGTTTCCTGCAATTCTGCCTTGATTTCAAATCCTCTTCTTTGCCTTCCCTCAATATATTTGTGGACGAGAGTTATCATTTATAACTCTGCAGGTTTGTGAATTGCAGTGCCCTGAAGCTCCATTTTACAAGTCGCTTTTTTGGGAGCTGGCCGCAAAAGCGCAGGATGGCTTCAGGCCCTGTTCTGGTTCCGGGGGGCAGGCTGAGCCTGTGGTTAATTCTTCTTCCTGATGGGAAAATAGAGTGACCTGTGCCTGTCCCAACACCAAGAGCTAGTCTCTCATTGGTTCCCCGTCTTCCCGTTCATCCTCAGGACAAATTGCAACCTGTACGGAACAGGAGGTTAAAGGTGCTGATGCTCCAAGTAGGGAGATTGCTAGTAAAGTGGCTGGAATGGCGAACCCGAGCACAAGGAGATGAGAAATGAGGTGCGTTTTAGAAACCTTTCCCCATCACACAGTGTACCATCTTCTGGGTTTCTCATGCATGTTTTCGATGTAGGAAGATGCCCTTGAACCTGGAGATTTGGGACCCATGCGATGGGTAGCACGCAGTATTACTTAAAGGATCTGCGTTTGCTCACCCAACCTCACCAAACCTCTCAGCCCCAAGAGTGTCCACCCTTATGTCTCATCCAGCTGTGGGTCTAGATATGGTCAATCCAGGTTGCATCACAGCCCCTGAACGAATTGTGTAAGAATTTCTCTCTCTTTCCCTGTCTTTGTTTCATGGGTTTTTAAAAGTAATTTATTTTTATAATGGGGTTTAGCTGCTTTTCACGGCTGTGTTTATGCCGCTTTACACCCACTTGACACACTAACAGAGAGATATCAATACATAGGTTTTAAGATTATTACTAGTCAGATATATTCTTGTGCGGTGAATCGGGCGTGTTGAGTCCAGTTCTCTGAGCAAGGAGTAGGTCTTGTCTATTACATATTGGGTTTATGGAACGGTATCTGAGCTAATTTGAAACTCTTGTTTTATGTATCACCCCACCTCACCTTTCCCGTTAAGCAGCCATAGTGTGTTTTCTGCATGTGTGACTCTGTTCTGTTTTGTAATTCAGTTCAAGTGTAACGGTTTTTACATTCCCTCTATAAGTGACACCTTATGAGAAGTGTCCTTTTCTGTGTGACTTATTTCACTTAGAATCGTCTTACCTAAATCCACTCATCATGCTGCTACTAGCCTTATGACATTGATTTCATGGCTGAGTGATATTCCATTGTACATAAGGACCACAACTTTTTGATCCATTTTTCGCTTTCCTGGGATATTTAAGGTGGAATGAAGTGGAGGTCCTTGTCAACAGAGCAGCCCTAAACTTTGGGGTGCTTGTGTCTTGCTGATTTTCAATTTTCCCACTTTATCCCCCCATGCGTGGAAGTGCCCTATGCTCTCTAAGCTGTGTTTTTTAGATGTTTCAGGACACACTGTACACTTCTCCAGAGTGGCTGTTGGCAATTTACATCCCGCCCATCAGTGTAGCAAGGCTCCCATTTCTCCATGGCCTGTCCTGCATTTCTGGTTTTGACACTTTTTTCAGCATGGCCCTTTTGACCGATGGGAAGCGAGACTTCTTTGTAGCGCTGATTTGCCTTTCCAGGTTGCTTGGTTGGCCAAAAAGGGCGTATGCGTTTTTTCCTGAATATATTCAGGAAAAAACGCATACGCCCTTTTTGGCCAAGGGCATCATTGTCAACGTTTTGCCGCTTTTCATGTGCTTTAAAGGCGATTCGAATCTACCTCCTGAAATCTGTTTCCTGCAATTCTGCCTTGATTTCAAATCCTCTTCTTTGCCTTCCCTCAATATATTTGTGGACGAGAGTTATCATTTATAACTCTGCAGGTTTGTGAATTGCAGTGCCCTGAAGCTCCATTTTACAAGTCGCTTTTTTGGGAGCTGGCCGCAAAAGCGCAGGATGGCTTCAGGCCCTGTTCTGGTTCCGGGGGGCAGGCTGAGCCTGTGGTTAATTCTTCTTCCTGATGGGAAAATAGAGTGACCTGTGCCTGTCCCAACACCAAGAGCTAGTCTCTCATTGGTTCCCCGTCTTCCCGTTCATCCTCAGGACAAATTGCAACCTGTACGGAACAGGAGGTTAAAGGTGCTGATGCTCCAAGTAGGGAGATTGCTAGTAAAGTGGCTGGAATGGCGAACCCGAGCACAAGGAGATGAGAAATGAGGTGCGTTTTAGAAACCTTTCCCCATCACACGGTGTACCATCTTCTGGGTTTCTCATGCATGTTTTCGATGTAGGAAGATGCCCTTGAAACTGGCGATTTGGGACCCATGCGATGGTAGCACGCAGTATTACTTTAAAGGGTCTGCGTTTGCTCACCCAACCTCACCAAACCTCTCAGCCCCAAGAGTGTCCACCCTTATGTCTCATCCAGCTGTGGGTCTAGATATGGTCAATCCAGGTTGCATCACAGCCCCTGAACGAATTGTGTAAGAATTTCTCTCTCTTTCCCTGTCTTTGTTTCATGGGTTTTTAAAAGTAATTTATTTTTATAATGGGGTTTAGCTGCTTTTCACGGCTGTGTTTATGCCGCTTTACACCCACTTGACACACTAACAGAGAGATATCAATACATAGGTTTTAAGATTATTACTAGTCAGATATATTCTTGTGCGGTGAATCGGGAATGTTGAGTCCAGTTCTCTGAGCAAGGAGTAGGTCTTGTCTATTACATATTGGGTTTATGGAACGGTATCTGAGCTAATTTGAAACTCTTGTTTTATGTATCACCCCACCTCACCTTTCCCGTTAAGCAGCCATAGTGTGTTTTCTGCATGTGTGACTCTGTTCTGTTTTGTAATTCAGTTCAAGTGTAACGGTTTTTACATTCCCTCTATAAGTGACACCTTATGAGAAGTGTCCTTTTCTGTGTGACTTATTTCACTTAGAATCGTCTTACCTAAATCCACTCATCATGCTGCTACTAGCCTTATGACATTGATTTCATGGCTGAGTGATATTCCATTGTACATAAGGACCACAACTTTTTGATCCATTTTTCGCTTTCCTGGGATATTTAAGGTGGAATGAAGTGGAGGTCCTTGTCAACAGAGCAGCCCTAAACTTTGGGGTGCTTGTGTCTTGCTGATTTTCAATTTTCCCACTTTATCCCCCCATGCGTGGAAGTGCCCTATGCTCTCTAAGCTGTGTTTTTTAGATGTTTCAGGACACACCGTACACTTCTCCAGAGTGGCTGTTGGCAATTTACATCCCGCCCATCAGTGTAGCAAGGCTCCCATTTCTCCATGGCCTGTCCTGCATTTCTGGTTTTGACACTTTTTTCAGCATGGCCCTTTTGACCGATGGGAAGCGAGACTTCTTTGTAGCGCTGATTTGCCTTTCCAGGTTGCTTGGTTGGCCAAAAAGGGCGTATGCGTTTTTTCCTGAATATATTCAGGAAAAAACGCATACGCCCTTTTTGGCCAAGGGCATCATTGTCAACGTTTTGCCGCTTTTCATGTGCTTTAAAGGCGATTCGAATCTACCTCCTGAAATCTGTTTCCTGCAATTCTGCCTTGATTTCAAATCCTCTTCTTTGCCTTCCCTCAATATATTTGTGGACGAGAGTTATCATTTATAACTCTGCAGGTTTGTGAATTGCAGTGCCCTGAAGCTCCATTTTACAAGTCGCTTTTTTGGGAGCTGGCCGCAAAAGCGCAGGATGGCTTCAGGCCCTGTTCTGGTTCCGGGGGGCAGGCTGAGCCTGTGGTTAATTCTTCTTCCTGATGGGAAAATAGAGTGACCTGTGCCTGTCCCAACACCAAGAGCTAGTCTCTCATTGGTTCCCCGTCTTCCCGTTCATCCTCAGGACAAATTGCAACCTGTACGGAACAGGAGGTTAAAGGTGCTGATGCTCCAAGTAGGGAGATTGCTAGTAAAGTGGCTGGAATGGCGAACCCGAGCACAAGGAGATGAGAAATGACGTGCGTTTTAGAAACCTTTCCCCATCACACGGTGTACCATCTTCTGGGTTTCTCATGCATGTTTTCGATGTAGGAAGATGCCCTTGAACCTGGAGATTTGGGACCCATGCGATGGGTAGCACGCAGTATTACTTAAAGGATCTGCGTTTGCTCACCCAACCTCACCAAACCTCTCAGCCCCAAGAGTGTCCACCCTTATGTCTCATCCAGCTGTGGGTCTAGATATGGTCAATCCAGGTTGCATCACAGCCCCAGAACGAATTGTGTAAGAATTTCTCTCTCTTTCCCTGTCTTTGTTTCATGGGTTTTTAAAAGTAATTTATTTTTATAATGGGGTTTAGCTGCTTTTCACGGCTGTGTTTATGCCTCTTTACACCCACTTGACACACTAACAGAGAGATATCAATACATAGGTTTTAAGATTATTACTAGTCAGATATATTCTTGTGCGGTGAATCGGGCGTGTTGAGTCCAGTTCTCTGAGCAAGGAGTAGGTCTTGTCTATTACATATTGGGTTTATGGAACGGTATCTGAGCTAATTTGAAACTCTTGTTTTATGTATCACCCCACCTCACCTTTCCCGTTAAGCAGCCATAGTGTGTTTTCTGCATGTGTGACTCTGTTCTGTTTTGTAATTCAGTTCAAGTGTAACGGTTTTTACATTCCCTCTATAAGTGACACCTTATGAGAAGTGTCCTTTTCTGTGTGACTTATTTCACTTAGAATCGTCTTGCCTAAATCCACTCATCATGCTGCTACTAGCCTTATGACATTGATTTCATGGCTGAGTGATATTCCATTGTACATAAGGACCACAACTTTTTGATCCATTTTTCGCTTTCCTGGGATATTTAAGGTGGAATGAAGTGGAGGTCCTTGTCAACAGAGCAGCCCTAAACTTTGGGGTGCTTGTGTCTTGCTGATTTTCAATTTTCCCACTTTATCCCCCCATGCGTGGAAGTGCCCTATGCTCTCTAAGCTGTGTTTTTTAGATGTTTCAGGACACACCGTACACTTCTCCAGAGTGGCTGTTGGCAATTTACATCCCGCCCATCAGTGTAGCAAGGCTCCCATTTCTCCATGGCCTGTCCTGCATTTCTGGATTTGACACTTTTTTCAGCATGGCCCTTTTGACCGATGGGAAGCGAGACTTCTTTGTAGCGCTGATTTGCCTTTCCAGGTTGCTTGGTTGGCCAAAAAGGGCGTATGCGTTTTTTCCTGAATATATTCAGGAAAAAACGCATACGCCCTTTTTGGCCAAGGGCATCATTGTCAACGTTTTGCCGCTTTTCATGTGCTTTAAAGGCGATTCGAATCTACCTCCTGAAATCTGTTTCCTGCAATTCTGCCTTGATTTCAAATCCTCTTCTTTGCCTTCCCTCAATATATTTGTGGACGAGAGTTATCATTTATAACTCTGCAGGTTTGTGAATTGCAGTGCCCTGAAGCTCCATTTTACAAGTCGCTTTTTTGGGAGCTGGCCGCAAAAGCGCAGGATGGCTTCAGGCCCTGTTCTGGTTCCGGGGGGCAGGCTGAGCCTGTGGTTAATTCTTCTTCCTGATGGGAAAATAGAGTGACCTGTGCCTGTCCCAACACCAAGAGCTAGTCTCTCATTGGTTCCCCGTCTTCCCGTTCATCCTCAGGACAAATTGCAACCTGTACGGAACAGGAGGTTAAAGGTGCTGATGCTCCAAGTAGGGAGATTGCTAGTAAAGTGGCTGGAATGGCGAACCCGAGCACAAGGAGATGAGAAATGAGGTGCGTTTTAGAAACCTTTCCCCATCACACGGTGTACCATCTTCTGGGTTTCTCATGCATGTTTTCGATGTAGGAAGATGCCCTTGAACCTGGCGATTTGGGACCCATGCGATGGTAGCACGCAGTATTACTTTAAAGGGTCTGCGTTTGCTCACCCAACCTCACCAAACCTCTCAGCCCCAAGAGTGTCCACCCTTATGTCTCATCCAGCTGTGGGTCTAGATATGGTCAATCCAGGTTGCATCACAGCCCCTGAACGAATTGTGTAAGAATTTCTCTCTCTTTCCCTGTCTTTGTTTCATGGGTTTTTAAAAGTAATTTATTTTTATAATGGGGTTTAGCTGCTTTTCACGGCTGTGTTTATGCCGCTTTACACCCACTTGACACACTAACAGAGAGATATCAATACATAGGTTTTAAGATTATTACTAGTCAGATATATTCTTGTGCGGTGAATCGGGAATGTTGAGTCCAGTTCTCTGAGCAAGGAGTAGGTCTTGTCTATTACATATTGGGTTTATGGAACGGTATCTGAGCTAATTTGAAACTCTTGTTTTATGTATCACCCCACCTCACCTTTCCCGTTAAGCAGCCATAGTGTGTTTTCTGCATGTGTGACTCTGTTCTGTTTTGTAATTCAGTTCAAGTGTAACGGTTTTTACATTCCCTCTATAAGTGACACCTTATGAGAAGTGTCCTTTTCTGTGTGACTTATTTCACTTAGAATCGTCTTACCTAAATCCACTCATCATGCTGCTACTAGCCTTATGACATTGATTTCATGGCTGAGTGATATTCCATTGTACATAAGGACCACAACTTTTTGATCCATTTTTCGCTTTCCTGGGATATTTAAGGTGGAATGAAGTGGAGGTCCTTGTCAACAGAGCAGCCCTAAACTTTGGGGTGCTTGTGTCTTGCTGATTTTCAATTTTCCCACTTTATCCCCCCATGCGTGGAAGTGCCCTATGCTCTCTAAGCTGTGTTTTTTAGATGTTTCAGGACACACCGTACACTTCTCCAGAGTGGCTGTTGGCAATTTACATCCCGCCCATCAGTGTAGCAAGGCTCCCATTTCTCCATGGCCTGTCCTGCATTTCTGGTTTTGACACTTTTTTCAGCATGGCCCTTTTGACCGATGGGAAGCGAGACTTCTTTGTAGCGCTGATTTGCCTTTCCAGGTTGCTTGGTTGGCCAAAAAGGGCGTATGCGTTTTTTCCTGAATATATTCAGGAAAAAACGCATACGCCCTTTTTGGCCAAGGGCATCATTGTCAACGTTTTGCCGCTTTTCATGTGCTTTAAAGGCGATTCGAATCTACCTCCTGAAATCTGTTTCCTGCAATTCTGCCTTGATTTCAAATCCTCTTCTTTGCCTTCCCTCAATATATTTGTGGACGAGAGTTATCATTTATAACTCTGCAGGTTTGTGAATTGCAGTGCCCTGAAGCTCCATTTTACAAGTCGCTTTTTTGGGAGCTGGCCGCAAAAGCGCAGGATGGCTTCAGGCCCTGTTCTGGTTCCGGGGGGCAGGCTGAGCCTGTGGTTAATTCTTCTTCCTGATGGGAAAATAGAGTGACCTGTGCCTGTCCCAACACCAAGAGCTAGTCTCTCATTGGTTCCCCGTCTTCCCGTTCATCCTCAGGACAAATTGCAACCTGTACGGAACAGGAGGTTAAAGGTGCTGATGCTCCAAGTAGGGAGATTGCTAGTAAAGTGGCTGGAATGGCGAACCCGAGCACAAGGAGATGAGAAATGAGGTGCGTTTTAGAAACCTTTCCCCATCACACGGTGTACCATCTTCTGGGTTTCTCATGCATGTTTTCGATGTAGGAAGATGCCCTTGAACCTGGAGATTTGGGACCCATGCGATGGGTAGCACGCAGTATTACTTAAAGGATCTGCGTTTGCTCACCCAACCTCACCAAACCTCTCAGCCCCAAGAGTGTCCACCCTTATGTCTCATCCAGCTGTGGGTCTAGATATGGTCAATCCAGGTTGCATCACAGCCCCTGAACGAATTGTGTAAGAATTTCTCTCTCTTTCCCTGTCTTTGTTTCATGGGTTTTTAAAAGTAATTTATTTTTATAATGGGGTTTAGCTGCTTTTCACGGCTGTGTTTATGCCGCTTTACACCCACTTGACACACTAACAGAGAGATATCAATACATAGGTTTTAAGATTATTACTAGTCAGATATATTCTTGTGCGGTGAATCGGGCGTGTTGAGTCCAGTTCTCTGAGCAAGGAGTAGGTCTTGTCTATTACATATTGGGTTTATGGAACGGTATCTGAGCTAATTTGAAACTCTTGTTTTATGTATCACCCCACCTCACCTTTCCCGTTAAGCAGCCATAGTGTGTTTTCTGCATGTGTGACTCTGTTCTGTTTTGTAATTCAGTTCAAGTGTAACGGTTTTTACATTCCCTCTATAAGTGACACCTTATGAGAAGTGTCCTTTTCTGTGTGACTTATTTCACTTAGAATCGTCTTACCTAAATCCACTCATCATGCTGCTACTAGCCTTATGACATTGATTTCATGGCTGAGTGATATTCCATTGTACATAAGGACCACAACTTTTTGATCCATTTTTCGCTTTCCTGGGATATTTAAGGTGGAATGAAGTGGAGGTCCTTGTCAACAGAGCAGCCCTAAACTTTGGGGTGCTTGTGTCTTGCTGATTTTCAATTTTCCCACTTTATCCCCCCATGCGTGGAAGTGCCCTATGCTCTCTAAGCTGTGTTTTTTAGATGTTTCAGGACACACCGTACACTTCTCCAGAGTGGCTGTTGGCAATTTACATCCCGCCCATCAGTGTAGCAAGGCTCCCATTTCTCCATGGCCTGTCCTGCATTTCTGGTTTTGACACTTTTTTCAGCATGGCCCTTTTGACCGATGGGAAGCGAGACTTCTTTGTAGCGCTGATTTGCCTTTCCAGGTTGCTTGGTTGGCCAAAAAGGGCGTATGCGTTTTTTCCTGAATATATTCAGGAAAAAACGCATACGCCCTTTTTGGCCAAGGGCATCATTGTCAACGTTTTGCCGCTTTTCATGTGCTTTAAAGGCGATTCGAATCTACCTCCTGAAATCTGTTTCCTGCAATTCTGCCTTGATTTCAAATCCTCTTCTTTGCCTTCCCTCAATATATTTGTGGACGAGAGTTATCATTTATAACTCTGCAGGTTTGTGAATTGCAGTGCCCTGAAGCTCCATTTTACAAGTCGCTTTTTTGGGAGCTGGCCGCAAAAGCGCAGGATGGCTTCAGGCCCTGTTCTGGTTCCGGGGGGCAGGCTGAGCCTGTGGTTAATTCTTCTTCCTGATGGGAAAATAGAGTGACCTGTGCCTGTCCCAACACCAAGAGCTAGTCTCTCATTGGTTCCCCGTCTTCCCGTTCATCCTCAGGACAAATTGCAACCTGTACGGAACAGGAGGTTAAAGGTGCTGATGCTCCAAGTAGGGAGATTGCTAGTAAAGTGGCTGGAATGGCGAACCCGAGCACAAGGAGATGAGAAATGACGTGCGTTTTAGAAACCTTTCCCCATCACACGGTGTACCATCTTCTGGGTTTCTCATGCATGTTTTCGATGTAGGAAGATGCCCTTGAACCTGGAGATTTGGGACCCATGCGATGGGTAGCACGCAGTATTACTTAAAGGATCTGCGTTTGCTCACCCAACCTCACCAAACCTCTCAGCCCCAAGAGTGTCCACCCTTATGTCTCATCCAGCTGTGGGTCTAGATATGGTCAATCCAGGTTGCATCACAGCCCCAGAACGAATTGTGTAAGAATTTCTCTCTCTTTCCCTGTCTTTGTTTCATGGGTTTTTAAAAGTAATTTATTTTTATAATGGGGTTTAGCTGCTTTTCACGGCTGTGTTTATGCCTCTTTACACCCACTTGACACACTAACAGAGAGATATCAATACATAGGTTTTAAGATTATTACTAGTCAGATATATTCTTGTGCGGTGAATCGGGCGTGTTGAGTCCAGTTCTCTGAGCAAGGAGTAGGTCTTGTCTATTACATATTGGGTTTATGGAACGGTATCTGAGCTAATTTGAAACTCTTGTTTTATGTATCACCCCACCTCACCTTTCCCGTTAAGCAGCCATAGTGTGTTTTCTGCATGTGTGACTCTGTTCTGTTTTGTAATTCAGTTCAAGTGTAACGGTTTTTACATTCCCTCTATAAGTGACACCTTATGAGAAGTGTCCTTTTCTGTGTGACTTATTTCACTTAGAATCGTCTTGCCTAAATCCACTCATCATGCTGCTACTAGCCTTATGACATTGATTTCATGGCTGAGTGATATTCCATTGTACATAAGGACCACAACTTTTTGATCCATTTTTCGCTTTCCTGGGATATTTAAGGTGGAATGAAGTGGAGGTCCTTGTCAACAGAGCAGCCCTAAACTTTGGGGTGCTTGTGTCTTGCTGATTTTCAATTTTCCCACTTTATCCCCCCATGCGTGGAAGTGCCCTATGCTCTCTAAGCTGTGTTTTTTAGATGTTTCAGGACACACCGTACACTTCTCCAGAGTGGCTGTTGGCAATTTACATCCCGCCCATCAGTGTAGCAAGGCTCCCATTTCTCCATGGCCTGTCCTGCATTTCTGGATTTGACACTTTTTTCAGCATGGCCCTTTTGACCGATGGGAAGCGAGACTTCTTTGTAGCGCTGATTTGCCTTTCCAGGTTGCTTGGTTGGCCAAAAAGGGCGTATGCGTTTTTTCCTGAATATATTCAGGAAAAAACGCATACGCCCTTTTTGGCCAAGGGCATCATTGTCAACGTTTTGCCGCTTTTCATGTGCTTTAAAGGCGATTCGAATCTACCTCCTGAAATCTGTTTCCTGCAATTCTGCCTTGATTTCAAATCCTCTTCTTTGCCTTCCCTCAATATATTTGTGGACGAGAGTTATCATTTATAACTCTGCAGGTTTGTGAATTGCAGTGCCCTGAAGCTCCATTTTACAAGTCGCTTTTTTGGGAGCTGGCCGCAAAAGCGCAGGATGGCTTCAGGCCCTGTTCTGGTTCCGGGGGGCAGGCTGAGCCTGTGGTTAATTCTTCTTCCTGATGGGAAAATAGAGTGACCTGTGCCTGTCCCAACACCAAGAGCTAGTCTCTCATTGGTTCCCCGTCTTCCCGTTCATCCTCAGGACAAATTGCAACCTGTACGGAACAGGAGGTTAAAGGTGCTGATGCTCCAAGTAGGGAGATTGCTAGTAAAGTGGCTGGAATGGCGAACCCGAGCACAAGGAGATGAGAAATGAGGTGCGTTTTAGAAACCTTTCCCCATCACACGGTGTACCATCTTCTGGGTTTCTCATGCATGTTTTCGATGTAGGAAGATGCCCTTGAACCTGGCGATTTGGGACCCATGCGATGGTAGCACGCAGTATTACTTTAAAGGGTCTGTGTTTGCTCACCCAACCTCACCAAACCTCTCAGCCCCAAGAGTGTCCACCCTTATGTCTCATCCAGCTGTGGGTCTAGATATGGTCAATCCAGGTTGCATCACAGCCCCTGAACGAATTGTGTAAGAATTTCTCTCTCTTTCCCTGTCTTTGTTTCATGGGTTTTTAAAAGTAATTTATTTTTATAATGGGGTTTAGCTGCTTTTCACGGCTGTGTTTATGCCGCTTTACACCCACTTGACACACTAACAGAGAGATATCAATACATAGGTTTTAAGATTATTACTAGTCAGATATATTCTTGTGCGGTGAATCGGGAATGTTGAGTCCAGTTCTCTGAGCAAGGAGTAGGTCTTGTCTATTACATATTGGGTTTATGGAACGGTATCTGAGCTAATTTGAAACTCTTGTTTTATGTATCACCCCACCTCACCTTTCCCGTTAAGCAGCCATAGTGTGTTTTCTGCATGTGTGACTCTGTTCTGTTTTGTAATTCAGTTCAAGTGTAACGGTTTTTACATTCCCTCTATAAGTGACACCTTATGAGAAGTGTCCTTTTCTGTGTGACTTATTTCACTTAGAATCGTCTTGCCTAAATCCACTCATCATGCTGCTACTAGCCTTATGACATTGATTTCATGGCTGAGTGATATTCCATTGTACATAAGGACCACAACTTTTTGATCCATTTTTCGCTTTCCTGGGATATTTAAGGTGGAATGAAGTGGAGGTCCTTGTCAACAGAGCAGCCCTAAACTTTGGGGTGCTTGTGTCTTGCTGATTTTCAATTTTCCCACTTTATCCCCCCATGCGTGGAAGTGCCCTATGCTCTCTAAGCTGTGTTTTTTAGATGTTTCAGGACACACCGTACACTTCTCCAGAGTGGCTGTTGGCAATTTACATCCCGCCCATCAGTGTAGCAAGGCTCCCATTTCTCCATGGCCTGTCCTGCATTTCTGGATTTGACACTTTTTTCAGCATGGCCCTTTTGACCGATGGGAAGCGAGACTTCTTTGTAGCGCTGATTTGCCTTTCCAGGTTGCTTGGTTGGCCAAAAAGGGCGTATGCGTTTTTTCCTGAATATATTCAGGAAAAAACGCATACGCCCTTTTTGGCCAAGGGCATCATTGTCAACGTTTTGCCGCTTTTCATGTGCTTTAAAGGCGATTCGAATCTACCTCCTGAAATCTGTTTCCTGCAATTCTGCCTTGATTTCAAATCCTCTTCTTTGCCTTCCCTCAATATATTTGTGGACGAGAGTTATCATTTATAACTCTGCAGGTTTGTGAATTGCAGTGCCCTGAAGCTCCATTTTACAAGTCGCTTTTTTGGGAGCTGGCCGCAAAAGCGCAGGATGGCTTCAGGCCCTGTTCTGGTTCCGGGGGGCAGGCTGAGCCTGTGGTTAATTCTTCTTCCTGATGGGAAAATAGAGTGACCTGTGCCTGTCCCAACACCAAGAGCTAGTCTCTCATTGGTTCCCCGTCTTCCCGTTCATCCTCAGGACAAATTGCAACCTGTACGGAACAGGAGGTTAAAGGTGCTGATGCTCCAAGTAGGGAGATTGCTAGTAAAGTGGCTGGAATGGCGAACCCGAGCACAAGGAGATGAGAAATGAGGTGCGTTTTAGAAACCTTTCCCCATCACACGGTGTACCATCTTCTGGGTTTCTCATGCATGTTTTCGATGTAGGAAGATGCCCTTGAACCTGGCGATTTGGGACCCATGCGATGGTAGCACGCAGTATTACTTTAAAGGGTCTGCGTTTGCTCACCCAACCTCACCAAACCTCTCAGCCCCAAGAGTGTCCACCCTTATGTCTCATCCAGCTGTGGGTCTAGATATGGTCAATCCAGGTTGCATCACAGCCCCTGAACGAATTGTGTAAGAATTTCTCTCTCTTTCCCTGTCTTTGTTTCATGGGTTTTTAAAAGTAATTTATTTTTATAATGGGGTTTAGCTGCTTTTCACGGCTGTGTTTATGCCGCTTTACACCCACTTGACACACTAACAGAGAGATATCAATACATAGGTTTTAAGATTATTACTAGTCAGATATATTCTTGTGCGGTGAATCGGGAATGTTGAGTCCAGTTCTCTGAGCAAGGAGTAGGTCTTGTCTATTACATATTGGGTTTATGGAACGGTATCTGAGCTAATTTGAAACTCTTGTTTTATGTATCACCCCACCTCACCTTTCCCGTTAAGCAGCCATAGTGTGTTTTCTGCATGTGTGACTCTGTTCTGTTTTGTAATTCAGTTCAAGTGTAACGGTTTTTACATTCCCTCTATAAGTGACACCTTATGAGAAGTGTCCTTTTCTGTGTGACTTATTTCACTTAGAATCGTCTTACCTAAATCCACTCATCATGCTGCTACTAGCCTTATGACATTGATTTCATGGCTGAGTGATATTCCATTGTACATAAGGACCACAACTTTTTGATCCATTTTTCGCTTTCCTGGGATATTTAAGGTGGAATGAAGTGGAGGTCCTTGTCAACAGAGCAGCCCTAAACTTTGGGGTGCTTGTGTCTTGCTGATTTTCAATTTTCCCACTTTATCCCCCCATGCGTGGAAGTGCCCTATGCTCTCTAAGCTGTGTTTTTTAGATGTTTCAGGACACACCGTACACTTCTCCAGAGTGGCTGTTGGCAATTTACATCCCGCCCATCAGTGTAGCAAGGCTCCCATTTCTCCATGGCCTGTCCTGCATTTCTGGTTTTGACACTTTTTTCAGCATGGCCCTTTTGACCGATGGGAAGCGAGACTTCTTTGTAGCGCTGATTTGCCTTTCCAGGTTGCTTGGTTGGCCAAAAAGGGCGTATGCGTTTTTTCCTGAATATATTCAGGAAAAAACGCATACGCCCTTTTTGGCCAAGGGCATCATTGTCAACGTTTTGCCGCTTTTCATGTGCTTTAAAGGCGATTCGAATCTACCTCCTGAAATCTGTTTCCTGCAATTCTGCCTTGATTTCAAATCCTCTTCTTTGCCTTCCCTCAATATATTTGTGGACGAGAGTTATCATTTATAACTCTGCAGGTTTGTGAATTGCAGTGCCCTGAAGCTCCATTTTACAAGTCGCTTTTTTGGGAGCTGGCCGCAAAAGCGCAGGATGGCTTCAGGCCCTGTTCTGGTTCCGGGGGGCAGGCTGAGCCTGTGGTTAATTCTTCTTCCTGATGGGAAAATAGAGTGACCTGTGCCTGTCCCAACACCAAGAGCTAGTCTCTCATTGGTTCCCCGTCTTCCCGTTCATCCTCAGGACAAATTGCAACCTGTACGGAACAGGAGGTTAAAGGTGCTGATGCTCCAAGTAGGGAGATTGCTAGTAAAGTGGCTGGAATGGCGAACCCGAGCACAAGGAGATGAGAAATGAGGTGCGTTTTAGAAACCTTTCCCCATCACACGGTGTACCATCTTCTGGGTTTCTCATGCATGTTTTCGATGTAGGAAGATGCCCTTGAACCTGGAGATTTGGGACCCATGCGATGGGTAGCACGCAGTATTACTTAAAGGATCTGCGTTTGCTCACCCAACCTCACCAAACCTCTCAGCCCCAAGAGTGTCCACCCTTATGTCTCATCCAGCTGTGGGTCTAGATATGGTCAATCCAGGTTGCATCACAGCCCCTGAACGAATTGTGTAAGAATTTCTCTCTCTTTCCCTGTCTTTGTTTCATGGGTTTTTAAAAGTAATTTATTTTTATAATGGGGTTTAGCTGCTTTTCACGGCTGTGTTTATGCCGCTTTACACCCACTTGACACACTAACAGAGAGATATCAATACATAGGTTTTAAGATTATTACTAGTCAGATATATTCTTGTGCGGTGAATCGGGCGTGTTGAGTCCAGTTCTCTGAGCAAGGAGTAGGTCTTGTCTATTACATATTGGGTTTATGGAACGGTATCTGAGCTAATTTGAAACTCTTGTTTTATGTATCACCCCACCTCACCTTTCCCGTTAAGCAGCCATAGTGTGTTTTCTGCATGTGTGACTCTGTTCTGTTTTGTAATTCAGTTCAAGTGTAACGGTTTTTACATTCCCTCTATAAGTGACACCTTATGAGAAGTGTCCTTTTCTGTGTGACTTATTTCACTTAGAATCGTCTTACCTAAATCCACTCATCATGCTGCTACTAGCCTTATGACATTGATTTCATGGCTGAGTGATATTCCATTGTACATAAGGACCACAACTTTTTTATCCATTTTTCGCTTTCCTGGGATATTTAAGGTGGAATGAAGTGGAGGTCCTTGTCAACAGAGCAGCCCTAAACTTTGGGGTGCTTGTGTCTTGCTGATTTTCAATTTTCCCACTTTATCCCCCCATGCGTGGAAGTGCCCTATGCTCTCTAAGCTGTGTTTTTTAGATGTTTCAGGACACACCGTACACTTCTCCAGAGTGGCTGTTGGCAATTTACATCCCGCCCATCAGTGTAGCAAGGCTCCCATTTCTCCATGGCCTGTCCTGCATTTCTGGTTTTGACACTTTTTTCAGCATGGCCCTTTTGACCGATGGGAAGCGAGACTTCTTTGTAGCGCTGATTTGCCTTTCCAGGTTGCTTGGTTGGCCAAAAAGGGCGTATGCGTTTTTTCCTGAATATATTCAGGAAAAAACGCATACGCCCTTTTTGGCCAAGGGCATCATTGTCAACGTTTTGCCGCTTTTCATGTGCTTTAAAGGCGATTCGAATCTACCTCCTGAAATCTGTTTCCTGCAATTCTGCCTTGATTTCAAATCCTCTTCTTTGCCTTCCCTCAATATATTTGTGGACGAGAGTTATCATTTATAACTCTGCAGGTTTGTGAATTGCAGTGCCCTGAAGCTCCATTTTACAAGTCGCTTTTTTGGGAGCTGGCCGCAAAAGCGCAGGATGGCTTCAGGCCCTGTTCTGGTTCCGGGGGGCAGGCTGAGCCTGTGGTTAATTCTTCTTCCTGATGGGAAAATAGAGTGACCTGTGCCTGTCCCAACACCAAGAGCTAGTCTCTCATTGGTTCCCCGTCTTCCCGTTCATCCTCAGGACAAATTGCAACCTGTACGGAACAGGAGGTTAAAGGTGCTGATGCTCCAAGTAGGGAGATTGCTAGTAAAGTGGCTGGAATGGCGAACCCGAGCACAAGGAGATGAGAAATGACGTGCGTTTTAGAAACCTTTCCCCATCACACGGTGTACCATCTTCTGGGTTTCTCATGCATGTTTTCGATGTAGGAAGATGCCCTTGAACCTGGAGATTTGGGACCCATGCGATGGGTAGCACGCAGTATTACTTAAAGGATCTGCGTTTGCTCACCCAACCTCACCAAACCTCTCAGCCCCAAGAGTGTCCACCCTTATGTCTCATCCAGCTGTGGGTCTAGATATGGTCAATCCAGGTTGCATCACAGCCCCAGAACGAATTGTGTAAGAATTTCTCTCTCTTTCCCTGTCTTTGTTTCATGGGTTTTTAAAAGTAATTTATTTTTATAATGGGGTTTAGCTGCTTTTCACGGCTGTGTTTATGCCTCTTTACACCCACTTGACACACTAACAGAGAGATATCAATACATAGGTTTTAAGATTATTACTAGTCAGATATATTCTTGTGCGGTGAATCGGGCGTGTTGAGTCCAGTTCTCTGAGCAAGGAGTAGGTCTTGTCTATTACATATTGGGTTTATGGAACGGTATCTGAGCTAATTTGAAACTCTTGTTTTATGTATCACCCCACCTCACCTTTCCCGTTAAGCAGCCATAGTGTGTTTTCTGCATGTGTGACTCTGTTCTGTTTTGTAATTCAGTTCAAGTGTAACGGTTTTTACATTCCCTCTATAAGTGACACCTTATGAGAAGTGTCCTTTTCTGTGTGACTTATTTCACTTAGAATCGTCTTGCCTAAATCCACTCATCATGCTGCTACTAGCCTTATGACATTGATTTCATGGCTGAGTGATATTCCATTGTACATAAGGACCACAACTTTTTGATCCATTTTTCGCTTTCCTGGGATATTTAAGGTGGAATGAAGTGGAGGTCCTTGTCAACAGAGCAGCCCTAAACTTTGGGGTGCTTGTGTCTTGCTGATTTTCAATTTTCCCACTTTATCCCCCCATGCGTGGAAGTGCCCTATGCTCTCTAAGCTGTGTTTTTTAGATGTTTCAGGACACACCGTACACTTCTCCAGAGTGGCTGTTGGCAATTTACATCCCGCCCATCAGTGTAGCAAGGCTCCCATTTCTCCATGGCCTGTCCTGCATTTCTGGATTTGACACTTTTTTCAGCATGGCCCTTTTGACCGATGGGAAGCGAGACTTCTTTGTAGCGCTGATTTGCCTTTCCAGGTTGCTTGGTTGGCCAAAAAGGGCGTATGCGTTTTTTCCTGAATATATTCAGGAAAAAACGCATACGCCCTTTTTGGCCAAGGGCATCATTGTCAACGTTTTGCCGCTTTTCATGTGCTTTAAAGGCGATTCGAATCTACCTCCTGAAATCTGTTTCCTGCAATTCTGCCTTGATTTCAAATCCTCTTCTTTGCCTTCCCTCAATATATTTGTGGACGAGAGTTATCATTTATAACTCTGCAGGTTTGTGAATTGCAGTGCCCTGAAGCTCCATTTTACAAGTCGCTTTTTTGGGAGCTGGCCGCAAAAGCGCAGGATGGCTTCAGGCCCTGTTCTGGTTCCGGGGGGCAGGCTGAGCCTGTGGTTAATTCTTCTTCCTGATGGGAAAATAGAGTGACCTGTGCCTGTCCCAACACCAAGAGCTAGTCTCTCATTGGTTCCCCGTCTTCCCGTTCATCCTCAGGACAAATTGCAACCTGTACGGAACAGGAGGTTAAAGGTGCTGATGCTCCAAGTAGGGAGATTGCTAGTAAAGTGGCTGGAATGGCGAACCCGAGCACAAGGAGATGAGAAATGAGGTGCGTTTTAGAAACCTTTCCCCATCACACGGTGTACCATCTTCTGGGTTTCTCATGCATGTTTTCGATGTAGGAAGATGCCCTTGAACCTGGCGATTTGGGACCCATGCGATGGTAGCACGCAGTATTACTTTAAAGGGTCTGCGTTTGCTCACCCAACCTCACCAAACCTCTCAGCCCCAAGAGTGTCCACCCTTATGTCTCATCCAGCTGTGGGTCTAGATATGGTCAATCCAGGTTGCATCACAGCCCCTGAACGAATTGTGTAAGAATTTCTCTCTCTTTCCCTGTCTTTGTTTCATGGGTTTTTAAAAGTAATTTATTTTTATAATGGGGTTTAGCTGCTTTTCACGGCTGTGTTTATGCCGCTTTACACCCACTTGACACACTAACAGAGAGATATCAATACATAGGTTTTAAGATTATTACTAGTCAGATATATTCTTGTGCGGTGAATCGGGAATGTTGAGTCCAGTTCTCTGAGCAAGGAGTAGGTCTTGTCTATTACATATTGGGTTTATGGAACGGTATCTGAGCTAATTTGAAACTCTTGTTTTATGTATCACCCCACCTCACCTTTCCCGTTAAGCAGCCATAGTGTGTTTTCTGCATGTGTGACTCTGTTCTGTTTTGTAATTCAGTTCAAGTGTAACGGTTTTTACATTCCCTCTATAAGTGACACCTTATGAGAAGTGTCCTTTTCTGTGTGACTTATTTCACTTAGAATCGTCTTGCCTAAATCCACTCATCATGCTGCTACTAGCCTTATGACATTGATTTCATGGCTGAGTGATATTCCATTGTACATAAGGACCACAACTTTTTGATCCATTTTTCGCTTTCCTGGGATATTTAAGGTGGAATGAAGTGGAGGTCCTTGTCAACAGAGCAGCCCTAAACTTTGGGGTGCTTGTGTCTTGCTGATTTTCAATTTTCCCACTTTATCCCCCCATGCGTGGAAGTGCCCTATGCTCTCTAAGCTGTGTTTTTTAGATGTTTCAGGACACACCGTACACTTCTCCAGAGTGGCTGTTGGCAATTTACATCCCGCCCATCAGTGTAGCAAGGCTCCCATTTCTCCATGGCCTGTCCTGCATTTCTGGATTTGACACTTTTTTCAGCATGGCCCTTTTGACCGATGGGAAGCGAGACTTCTTTGTAGCGCTGATTTGCCTTTCCAGGTTGCTTGGTTGGCCAAAAAGGGCGTATGCGTTTTTTCCTGAATATATTCAGGAAAAAACGCATACGCCCTTTTTGGCCAAGGGCATCATTGTCAACGTTTTGCCGCTTTTCATGTGCTTTAAAGGCGATTCGAATCTACCTCCTGAAATCTGTTTCCTGCAATTCTGCCTTGATTTCAAATCCTCTTCTTTGCCTTCCCTCAATATATTTGTGGACGAGAGTTATCATTTATAACTCTGCAGGTTTGTGAATTGCAGTGCCCTGAAGCTCCATTTTACAAGTCGCTTTTTTGGGAGCTGGCCGCAAAAGCGCAGGATGGCTTCAGGCCCTGTTCTGGTTCCGGGGGGCAGGCTGAGCCTGTGGTTAATTCTTCTTCCTGATGGGAAAATAGAGTGACCTGTGCCTGTCCCAACACCAAGAGCTAGTCTCTCATTGGTTCCCCGTCTTCCCGTTCATCCTCAGGACAAATTGCAACCTGTACGGAACAGGAGGTTAAAGGTGCTGATGCTCCAAGTAGGGAGATTGCTAGTAAAGTGGCTGGAATGGCGAACCCGAGCACAAGGAGATGAGAAATGAGGTGCGTTTTAGAAACCTTTCCCCATCACACGGTGTACCATCTTCTGGGTTTCTCATGCATGTTTTCGATGTAGGAAGATGCCCTTGAACCTGGCGATTTGGGACCCATGCGATGGTAGCACGCAGTATTACTTTAAAGGGTCTGCGTTTGCTCACCCAACCTCACCAAACCTCTCAGCCCCAAGAGTGTCCACCCTTATGTCTCATCCAGCTGTGGGTCTAGATATGGTCAATCCAGGTTGCATCACAGCCCCTGAACGAATTGTGTAAGAATTTCTCTCTCTTTCCCTGTCTTTGTTTCATGGGTTTTTAAAAGTAATTTATTTTTATAATGGGGTTTAGCTGCTTTTCACGGCTGTGTTTATGCCGCTTTACACCCACTTGACACACTAACAGAGAGATATCAATACATAGGTTTTAAGATTATTACTAGTCAGATATATTCTTGTGCGGTGAATCGGGAATGTTGAGTCCAGTTCTCTGAGCAAGGAGTAGGTCTTGTCTATTACATATTGGGTTTATGGAACGGTATCTGAGCTAATTTGAAACTCTTGTTTTATGTATCACCCCACCTCACCTTTCCCGTTAAGCAGCCATAGTGTGTTTTCTGCATGTGTGACTCTGTTCTGTTTTGTAATTCAGTTCAAGTGTAACGGTTTTTACATTCCCTCTATAAGTGACACCTTATGAGAAGTGTCCTTTTCTGTGTGACTTATTTCACTTAGAATCGTCTTACCTAAATCCACTCATCATGCTGCTACTAGCCTTATGACATTGATTTCATGGCTGAGTGATATTCCATTGTACATAAGGACCACAACTTTTTGATCCATTTTTCGCTTTCCTGGGATATTTAAGGTGGAATGAAGTGGAGGTCCTTGTCAACAGAGCAGCCCTAAACTTTGGGGTGCTTGTGTCTTGCTGATTTTCAATTTTCCCACTTTATCCCCCCATGCGTGGAAGTGCCCTATGCTCTCTAAGCTGTGTTTTTTAGATGTTTCAGGACACACCGTACACTTCTCCAGAGTGGCTGTTGGCAATTTACATCCCGCCCATCAGTGTAGCAAGGCTCCCATTTCTCCATGGCCTGTCCTGCATTTCTGGTTTTGACACTTTTTTCAGCATGGCCCTTTTGACCGATGGGAAGCGAGACTTCTTTGTAGCGCTGATTTGCCTTTCCAGGTTGCTTGGTTGGCCAAAAAGGGCGTATGCGTTTTTTCCTGAATATATTCAGGAAAAAACGCATACGCCCTTTTTGGCCAAGGGCATCATTGTCAACGTTTTGCCGCTTTTCATGTGCTTTAAAGGCGATTCGAATCTACCTCCTGAAATCTGTTTCCTGCAATTCTGCCTTGATTTCAAATCCTCTTCTTTGCCTTCCCTCAATATATTTGTGGACGAGAGTTATCATTTATAACTCTGCAGGTTTGTGAATTGCAGTGCCCTGAAGCTCCATTTTACAAGTCGCTTTTTTGGGAGCTGGCCGCAAAAGCGCAGGATGGCTTCAGGCCCTGTTCTGGTTCCGGGGGGCAGGCTGAGCCTGTGGTTAATTCTTCTTCCTGATGGGAAAATAGAGTGACCTGTGCCTGTCCCAACACCAAGAGCTAGTCTCTCATTGGTTCCCCGTCTTCCCGTTCATCCTCAGGACAAATTGCAACCTGTACGGAACAGGAGGTTAAAGGTGCTGATGCTCCAAGTAGGGAGATTGCTAGTAAAGTGGCTGGAATGGCGAACCCGAGCACAAGGAGATGAGAAATGAGGTGCGTTTTAGAAACCTTTCCCCATCACACGGTGTACCATCTTCTGGGTTTCTCATGCATGTTTTCGATGTAGGAAGATGCCCTTGAACCTGGAGATTTGGGACCCATGCGATGGGTAGCACGCAGTATTACTTAAAGGATCTGCGTTTGCTCACCCAACCTCACCAAACCTCTCAGCCCCAAGAGTGTCCACCCTTATGTCTCATCCAGCTGTGGGTCTAGATATGGTCAATCCAGGTTGCATCACAGCCCCTGAACGAATTGTGTAAGAATTTCTCTCTCTTTCCCTGTCTTTGTTTCATGGGTTTTTAAAAGTAATTTATTTTTATAATGGGGTTTAGCTGCTTTTCACGGCTGTGTTTATGCCGCTTTACACCCACTTGACACACTAACAGAGAGATATCAATACATAGGTTTTAAGATTATTACTAGTCAGATATATTCTTGTGCGGTGAATCGGGCGTGTTGAGTCCAGTTCTCTGAGCAAGGAGTAGGTCTTGTCTATTACATATTGGGTTTATGGAACGGTATCTGAGCTAATTTGAAACTCTTGTTTTATGTATCACCCCACCTCACCTTTCCCGTTAAGCAGCCATAGTGTGTTTTCTGCATGTGTGACTCTGTTCTGTTTTGTAATTCAGTTCAAGTGTAACTGTTTTTACATTCCCTCTATAAGTGACACCTTATGAGAAGTGTCCTTTTCTGTGTGACTTATTTCACTTAGAATCGTCTTACCTAAATCCACTCATCATGCTGCTACTAGCCTTATGACATTGATTTCATGGCTGAGTGATATTCCATTGTACATAAGGACCACAACTTTTTGATCCATTTTTCGCTTTCCTGGGATATTTAAGGTGGAATGAAGTGGAGGTCCTTGTCAACAGAGCAGCCCTAAACTTTGGGGTGCTTGTGTCTTGCTGATTTTCAATTTTCCCACTTTATCCCCCCATGCGTGGAAGTGCCCTATGCTCTCTAAGCTGTGTTTTTTAGATGTTTCAGGACACACCGTACACTTCTCCAGAGTGGCTGTTGGCAATTTACATCCCGCCCATCAGTGTAGCAAGGCTCCCATTTCTCCATGGCCTGTCCTGCATTTCTGGTTTTGACACTTTTTTCAGCATGGCCCTTTTGACCGATGGGAAGCGAGACTTCTTTGTAGCGCTGATTTGCCTTTCCAGGTTGCTTGGTTGGCCAAAAAGGGCGTATGCGTTTTTTCCTGAATATATTCAGGAAAAAACGCATACGCCCTTTTTGGCCAAGGGCATCATTGTCAACGTTTTGCCGCTTTTCATGTGCTTTAAAGGCAATTCGAATCTACCTCCTGAAATCTGTTTCCTGCAATTCTGCCTTGATTTCAAATCCTCTTCTTTGCCTTCCCTCAATATATTTGTGGACGAGAGTTATCATTTATAACTCTGCAGGTTTGTGAATTGCAGTGCCCTGAAGCTCCATTTTACAAGTCGCTTTTTTGGGAGCTGGCCGCAAAAGCGCAGGATGGCTTCAGGCCCTGTTCTGGTTCCGGGGGGCAGGCTGAGCCTGTGGTTAATTCTTCTTCCTGATGGGAAAATAGAGTGACCTGTGCCTGTCCCAACACCAAGAGCTAGTCTCTCATTGGTTCCCCGTCTTCCCGTTCATCCTCAGGACAAATTGCAACCTGTACGGAACAGGAGGTTAAAGGTGCTGATGCTCCAAGTAGGGAGATTGCTAGTAAAGTGGCTGGAATGGCGAACCCGAGCACAAGGAGATGAGAAATGAGGTGCGTTTTAGAAACCTTTCCCCATCACACGGTGTACCATCTTCTGGGTTTCTCATGCATGTTTTCGATGTAGGAAGATGCCCTTGAACCTGGCGATTTGGGACCCATGCGATGGTAGCACGCAGTATTACTTTAAAGGGTCTGCGTTTGCTCACCCAACCTCACCAAACCTCTCAGCCCCAAGAGTGTCCACCCTTATGTCTCATCCAGCTGTGGGTCTAGATATGGTCAATCCAGGTTGCATCACAGCCCCTGAACGAATTGTGTAAGAATTTCTCTCTCTTTCCCTGTCTTTGTTTCATGGGTTTTTAAAAGTAATTTATTTTTATAATGGGGTTTAGCTGCTTTTCACGGCTGTGTTTATGCCGCTTTACACCCACTTGACACACTAACAGAGAGATATCAATACATAGGTTTTAAGATTATTACTAGTCAGATATATTCTTGTGCGGTGAATCGGGAATGTTGAGTCCAGTTCTCTGAGCAAGGAGTAGGTCTTGTCTATTACATATTGGGTTTATGGAACGGTATCTGAGCTAATTTGAAACTCTTGTTTTATGTATCACCCCACCTCACCTTTCCCGTTAAGCAGCCATAGTGTGTTTTCTGCATGTGTGACTCTGTTCTGTTTTGTAATTCAGTTCAAGTGTAACTGTTTTTACATTCCCTCTATAAGTGACACCTTATGAGAAGTGTCCTTTTCTGTGTGACTTATTTCACTTAGAATCGTCTTACCTAAATCCACTCATCATGCTGCTACTAGCCTTATGACATTGATTTCATGGCTGAGTGATATTCCATTGTACATAAGGACCACAACTTTTTGATCCATTTTTCGCTTTCCTGGGATATTTAAGGTGGAATGAAGTGGAGGTCCTTGTCAACAGAGCAGCCCTAAACTTTGGGGTGCTTGTGTCTTGCTGATTTTCAATTTTCCCACTTTATCCCCCCATGCGTGGAAGTGCCCTATGCTCTCTAAGCTGTGTTTTTTAGATGTTTCAGGACACACCGTACACTTCTCCAGAGTGGCTGTTGGCAATTTACATCCCGCCCATCAGTGTAGCAAGGCTCCCATTTCTCCATGGCCTGTCCTGCATTTCTGGTTTTGACACTTTTTTCAGCATGGCCCTTTTGACCGATGGGAAGCGAGACTTCTTTGTAGCGCTGATTTGCCTTTCCAGGTTGCTTGGTTGGCCAAAAAGGGCGTATGCGTTTTTTCCTGAATATATTCAGGAAAAAACGCATACGCCCTTTTTGGCCAAGGGCATCATTGTCAACGTTTTGCCGCTTTTCATGTGCTTTAAAGGCGATTCGAATCTACCTCCTGAAATCTGTTTCCTGCAATTCTGCCTTGATTTCAAATCCTCTTCTTTGCCTTCCCTCAATATATTTGTGGACGAGAGTTATCATTTATAACTCTGCAGGTTTGTGAATTGCAGTGCCCTGAAGCTCCATTTTACAAGTCGCTTTTTTGGGAGCTGGCCGCAAAAGCGCAGGATGGCTTCAGGCCCTGTTCTGGTTCCGGGGGGCAGGCTGAGCCTGTGGTTAATTCTTCTTCCTGATGGGAAAATAGAGTGACCTGTGCCTGTCCCAACACCAAGAGCTAGTCTCTCATTGGTTCCCCGTCTTCCCGTTCATCCTCAGGACAAATTGCAACCTGTACGGAACAGGAGGTTAAAGGTGCTGATGCTCCAAGTAGGGAGATTGCTAGTAAAGTGGCTGGAATGGCGAACCCGAGCACAAGGAGATGAGAAATGAGGTGCGTTTTAGAAACCTTTCCCCATCACACGGTGTACCATCTTCTGGGTTTCTCATGCATGTTTTCGATGTAGGAAGATGCCCTTGAACCTGGAGATTTGGGACCCATGCGATGGGTAGCACGCAGTATTACTTAAAGGATCTGCGTTTGCTCACCCAACCTCACCAAACCTCTCAGCCCCAAGAGTGTCCACCCTTATGTCTCATCCAGCTGTGGGTCTAGATATGGTCAATCCAGGTTGCATCACAGCCCCTGAACGAATTGTGTAAGAATTTCTCTCTCTTTCCCTTTCTTTGTTTCATGGGTTTTTAAAAGTAATTTATTTTTATAATGGGGTTTAGCTGCTTTTCACGGCTGTGTTTATGCCGCTTTACACCCACTTGACACACTAACAGAGAGATATCAATACATAGGTTTTAAGATTATTACTAGTCAGATATATTCTTGTGCGGTGAATCGGGCGTGTTGAGTCCAGTTCTCTGAGCAAGGAGTAGGTCTTGTCTATTACATATTGGGTTTATGGAACGGTATCTGAGCTAATTTGAAACTCTTGTTTTATGTATCACCCCACCTCACCTTTCCCGTTAAGCAGCCATAGTGTGTTTTCTGCATGTGTGACTCTGTTCTGTTTTGTAATTCAGTTCAAGTGTAACGGTTTTTACATTCCCTCTATAAGTGACACCTTATGAGAAGTGTCCTTTTCTGTGTGACTTATTTCACTTAGAATCGTCTTACCTAAATCCACTCATCATGCTGCTACTAGCCTTATGACATTGATTTCATGGCTGAGTGATATTCCATTGTACATAAGGACCACAACTTTTTGATCCATTTTTCGCTTTCCTGGGATATTTAAGGTGGAATGAAGTGGAGGTCCTTGTCAACAGAGCAGCCCTAAACTTTGGGGTGCTTGTGTCTTGCTGATTTTCAATTTTCCCACTTTATCCCCCCATGCGTGGAAGTGCCCTATGCTCTCTAAGCTGTGTTTTTTAGATGTTTCAGGACACACTGTACACTTCTCCAGAGTGGCTGTTGGCAATTTACATCCCGCCCATCAGTGTAGCAAGGCTCCCATTTCTCCATGGCCTGTCCTGCATTTCTGGTTTTGACACTTTTTTCAGCATGGCCCTTTTGACCGATGGGAAGCGAGACTTCTTTGTAGCGCTGATTTGCCTTTCCAGGTTGCTTGGTTGGCCAAAAAGGGCGTATGCGTTTTTTCCTGAATATATTCAGGAAAAAACGCATACGCCCTTTTTGGCCAAGGGCATCATTGTCAACGTTTTGCCGCTTTTCATGTGCTTTAAAGGCGATTCGAATCTACCTCCTGAAATCTGTTTCCTGCAATTCTGCCTTGATTTCAAATCCTCTTCTTTGCCTTCCCTCAATATATTTGTGGACGAGAGTTATCATTTATAACTCTGCAGGTTTGTGAATTGCAGTGCCCTGAAGCTCCATTTTACAAGTCGCTTTTTTGGGAGCTGGCCGCAAAAGCGCAGGATGGCTTCAGGCCCTGTTCTGGTTCCGGGGGGCAGGCTGAGCCTGTGGTTAATTCTTCTTCCTGATGGGAAAATAGAGTGACCTGTGCCTGTCCCAACACCAAGAGCTAGTCTCTCATTGGTTCCCCGTCTTCCCGTTCATCCTCAGGACAAATTGCAACCTGTACGGAACAGGAGGTTAAAGGTGCTGATGCTCCAAGTAGGGAGATTGCTAGTAAAGTGGCTGGAATGGCGAACCCGAGCACAAGGAGATGAGAAATGAGGTGCGTTTTAGAAACCTTTCCCCATCACACGGTGTACCATCTTCTGGGTTTCTCATGCATGTTTTCGATGTAGGAAGATGCCCTTGAACCTGGCGATTTGGGACCCATGCGATGGTAGCACGCAGTATTACTTTAAAGGGTCTGCGTTTGCTCACCCAACCTCACCAAACCTCTCAGCCCCAAGAGTGTCCACCCTTATGTCTCATCCAGCTGTGGGTCTAGATATGGTCAATCCAGGTTGCATCACAGCCCCTGAACGAATTGTGTAAGAATTTCTCTCTCTTTCCCTGTCTTTGTTTCATGGGTTTTTAAAAGTAATTTATTTTTATAATGGGGTTTAGCTGCTTTTCACGGCTGTGTTTATGCCGCTTTACACCCACTTGACACACTAACAGACAGATATCAATACATAGGTTTTAAGATTATTACTAGTCAGATATATTCTTGTGCGGTGAATCGGGAATGTTGAGTCCAGTTCTCTGAGCAAGGAGTAGGTCTTGTCTATTACATATTGGGTTTATGGAACGGTATCTGAGCTAATTTGAAACTCTTGTTTTATATATCACCCCACCTCACCTTTCCCGTTAAGCAGCCATAGTGTGTTTTCTGCATGTGTGACTCTGTTCTGTTTTGTAATTCAGTTCAAGTGTAACTGTTTTTACATTCCCTCTATAAGTGACACCTTATGAGAAGTGTCCTTTTCTGTGTGACTTATTTCACTTAGAATCGTCTTACCTAAATCCACTCATCATGCTGCTACTAGCCTTATGACATTGATTTCATGGCTGAGTGATATTCCATTGTACATAAGGACCACAACTTTTTGATCCATTTTTCGCTTTCCTGGGATATTTAAGGTGGAATGAAGTGGAGGTCCTTGTCAACAGAGCAGCCCTAAACTTTGGGGTGCTTGTGTCTTGCTGATTTTCAATTTTCCCACTTTATCCCCCCATGCGTGGAAGTGCCCTATGCTCTCTAAGCTGTGTTTTTTAGATGTTTCAGGACACACCGTACACTTCTCCAGAGTGGCTGTTGGCAATTTACATCCCGCCCATCAGTGTAGCAAGGCTCCCATTTCTCCATGGCCTGTCCTGCATTTCTGGTTTTGACACTTTTTTCAGCATGGCCCTTTTGACCGATGGGAAGCGAGACTTCTTTGTAGCGCTGATTTGCCTTTCCAGGTTGCTTGGTTGGCCAAAAAGGGCGTATGCGTTTTTTCCTGAATATATTCAGGAAAAAACGCATACGCCCTTTTTGGCCAAGGGCATCATTGTCAACGTTTTGCCGCTTTTCATGTGCTTTAAAGGCGATTCGAATCTACCTCCTGAAATCTGTTTCCTGCAATTCTGCCTTGATTTCAAATCCTCTTCTTTGCCTTCCCTCAATATATTTGTGGACGAGAGTTATCATTTATAACTCTGCAGGTTTGTGAATTGCAGTGCCCTGAAGCTCCATTTTACAAGTCGCTTTTTTGGGAGCTGGCCGCAAAAGCGCAGGATGGCTTCAGGCCCTGTTCTGGTTCCGGGGGGCAGGCTGAGCCTGTGGTTAATTCTTCTTCCTGATGGGAAAATAGAGTGACCTGTGCCTGTCCCAACACCAAGAGCTAGTCTCTCATTGGTTCCCCGTCTTCCCGTTCATCCTCAGGACAAATTGCAACCTGTACGGAACAGGAGGTTAAAGGTGCTGATGCTCCAAGTAGGGAGATTGCTAGTAAAGTGGCTGGAATGGCGAACCCGAGCACAAGGAGATGAGAAATGAGGTGCGTTTTAGAAACCTTTCCCCATCACACGGTGTACCATCTTCTGGGTTTCTCATGCATGTTTTCGATGTAGGAAGATGCCCTTGAACCTGGAGATTTGGGACCCATGCGATGGGTAGCACGCAGTATTACTTAAAGGATCTGCGTTTGCTCACCCAACCTCACCAAACCTCTCAGCCCCAAGAGTGTCCACCCTTATGTCTCATCCAGCTGTGGGTCTAGATATGGTCAATCCAGGTTGCATCACAGCCCCTGAACGAATTGTGTAAGAATTTCTCTCTCTTTCCCTGTCTTTGTTTCATGGGTTTTTAAAAGTAATTTATTTTTATAATGGGGTTTAGCTGCTTTTCACGGCTGTGTTTATGCCGCTTTACACCCACTTGACACACTAACAGAGAGATATCAATACATAGGTTTTAAGATTATTACTAGTCAGATATATTCTTGTGCGGTGAATCGGGCGTGTTGAGTCCAGTTCTCTGAGCAAGGAGTAGGTCTTGTCTATTACATATTGGGTTTATGGAACGGTATCTGAGCTAATTTGAAACTCTTGTTTTATGTATCACCCCACCTCACCTTTCCCGTTAAGCAGCCATAGTGTGTTTTCTGCATGTGTGACTCTGTTCTGTTTTGTAATTCAGTTCAAGTGTAACGGTTTTTACATTCCCTCTATAAGTGACACCTTATGAGAAGTGTCCTTTTCTGTGTGACTTATTTCACTTAGAATCGTCTTACCTAAATCCACTCATCATGCTGCTACTAGCCTTATGACATTGATTTCATGGCTGAGTGATATTCCATTGTACATAAGGACCACAACTTTTTGATCCATTTTTCGCTTTCCTGGGATATTTAAGGTGGAATGAAGTGGAGGTCCTTGTCAACAGAGCAGCCCTAAACTTTGGGGTGCTTGTGTCTTGCTGATTTTCAATTTTCCCACTTTATCCCCCCATGCGTGGAAGTGCCCTATGCTCTCTAAGCTGTGTTTTTTAGATGTTTCAGGACACACTGTACACTTCTCCAGAGTGGCTGTTGGCAATTTACATCCCGCCCATCAGTGTAGCAAGGCTCCCATTTCTCCATGGCCTGTCCTGCATTTCTGGTTTTGACACTTTTTTCAGCATGGCCCTTTTGACCGATGGGAAGCGAGACTTCTTTGTAGCGCTGATTTGCCTTTCCAGGTTGCTTGGTTGGCCAAAAAGGGCGTATGCGTTTTTTCCTGAATATATTCAGGAAAAAACGCATACGCCCTTTTTGGCCAAGGGCATCATTGTCAACGTTTTGCCGCTTTTCATGTGCTTTAAAGGCGATTCGAATCTACCTCCTGAAATCTGTTTCCTGCAATTCTGCCTTGATTTCAAATCCTCTTCTTTGCCTTCCCTCAATATATTTGTGGACGAGAGTTATCATTTATAACTCTGCAGGTTTGTGAATTGCAGTGCCCTGAAGCTCCATTTTACAAGTCGCTTTTTTGGGAGCTGGCCGCAAAAGCGCAGGATGGCTTCAGGCCCTGTTCTGGTTCCGGGGGGCAGGCTGAGCCTGTGGTGAATTCTTCTTCCTGATGGGAAAATAGAGTGACCTGTGCCTGTCCCAACACCAAGAGCTAGTCTCTCATTGGTTCCCCGTCTTCCCGTTCATCCTCAGGACAAATTGCAACCTGTACGGAACAGGAGGTTAAAGGTGCTGATGCTCCAAGTAGGGAGATTGCTAGTAAAGTGGCTGGAATGGCGAACCCGAGCACAAGGAGATGAGAAATGAGGTGCGTTTTAGAAACCTTTCCCCATCACACGGTGTACCATCTTCTGGGTTTCTCATGCATGTTTTCGATGTAGGAAGATGCCCTTGAACCTGGCGATTTGGGACCCATGCGATGGTAGCACGCAGTATTACTTTAAAGGGTCTGCGTTTGCTCACCCAACCTCACCAAACCTCTCAGCCCCAAGAGTGTCCACCCTTATGTCTCATCCAGCTGTGGGTCTAGATATGGTCAATCCAGGTTGCATCACAGCCCCTGAACGAATTGTGTAAGAATTTCTCTCTCTTTCCCTGTCTTTGTTTCATGGGTTTTTAAAAGTAATTTATTTTTATAATGGGGTTTAGCTGCTTTTCACGGCTGTGTTTATGCCGCTTTACACCCACTTGACACACTAACAGAGAGATATCAATACATAGGTTTTAAGATTATTACTAGTCAGATATATTCTTGTGCGGTGAATCGGGAATGTTGAGTCCAGTTCTCTGAGCAAGGAGTAGGTCTTGTCTATTACATATTGGGTTTATGGAACGGTATCTGAGCTAATTTGAAACTCTTGTTTTATGTATCACCCCACCTCACCTTTCCCGTTAAGCAGCCATAGTGTGTTTTCTGCATGTGTGACTCTGTTCTGTTTTGTAATTCAGTTCAAGTGTAACTGTTTTTACATTCCCTCTATAAGTGACACCTTATGAGAAGTGTCCTTTTCTGTGTGACTTATTTCACTTAGAATCGTCTTACCTAAATCCACTCATCATGCTGCTACTAGCCTTATGACATTGATTTCATGGCTGAGTGATATTCCATTGTACATAAGGACCACAACTTTTTGATCCATTTTTCGCTTTCCTGGGATATTTAAGGTGGAATGAAGTGGAGGTCCTTGTCAACAGAGCAGCCCTAAACTTTGGGGTGCTTGTGTCTTGCTGATTTTCAATTTTCCCACTTTATCCCCCCATGCGTGGAAGTGCCCTATGCTCTCTAAGCTTTGTTTTTTAGATGTTTCAGGACACACCGTACACTTCTCCAGAGTGGCTGTTGGCAATTTACATCCCGCCCATCAGTGTAGCAAGGCTCCCATTTCTCCATGGCCTGTCCTGCATTTCTGGTTTTGACACTTTTTTCAGCATGGCCCTTTTGACCGATGGGAAGCGAGACTTCTTTGTAGCGCTGATTTGCCTTTCCAGGTTGCTTGGTTGGCCAAAAAGGGCGTATGCGTTTTTTCCTGAATATATTCAGGAAAAAACGCATACGCCCTTTTTGGCCAAGGGCATCATTGTCAACGTTTTGCCGCTTTTCATGTGCTTTAAAGGCGATTCGAATCTACCTCCTGAAATCTGTTTCCTGCAATTCTGCCTTGATTTCAAATCCTCTTCTTTGCCTTCCCTCAATATATTTGTGGACGAGAGTTATCATTTATAACTCTGCAGGTTTGTGAATTGCAGTGCCCTGAAGCTCCATTTTACAAGTCGCTTTTTTGGGAGCTGGCCGCAAAAGCGCAGGATGGCTTCAGGCCCTGTTCTGGTTCCGGGGGGCAGGCTGAGCCTGTGGTTAATTCTTCTTCCTGATGGGAAAATAGAGTGACCTGTGCCTGTCCCAACACCAAGAGCTAGTCTCTCATTGGTTCCCCGTCTTCCCGTTCATCCTCAGGACAAATTGCAACCTGTACGGAACAGGAGGTTAAAGGTGCTGATGCTCCAAGTAGGGAGATTGCTAGTAAAGTGGCTGGAATGGCGAACCCGAGCACAAGGAGATGAGAAATGAGGTGCGTTTTAGAAACCTTTCCCCATCACACGGTGTACCATCTTCTGGGTTTCTCATGCATGTTTTCGATGTAGGAAGATGCCCTTGAACCTGGCGATTTGGGACCCATGCGATGGTAGCACGCAGTATTACTTTAAAGGGTCTGCGTTTGCTCACCCAACCTCACCAAACCTCTCAGCCCCAAGAGTGTCCACCCTTATGTCTCATCCAGCTGTGGGTCTAGATATGGTCAATCCAGGTTGCATCACAGCCCCTGAACGAATTGTGTAAGAATTTCTCTCTCTTTCCCTGTCTTTGTTTCATGGGTTTTTAAAAGTAATTTATTTTTATAATGGGGTTTAGCTGCTTTTCACGGCTGTGTTTATGCCGCTTTACACCCACTTGACACACTAACAGAGAGATATCAATACATAGGTTTTAAGATTATTACTAGTCAGATATATTCTTGTGCGGTGAATCGGGCGTGTTGAGTCCAGTTCTCTGAGCAAGGAGTAGGTCTTGTCTATTACATATTGGGTTTATGGAACGGTATCTGAGCTAATTTGAAACTCTTGTTTTATGTATCACCCCACCTCACCTTTCCCGTTAAGCAGCCATAGTGTGTTTTCTGCATGTGAGACTCTGTTCTGTTTTGTAATTCAGTTCAAGTGTAACGGTTTTTACATTCCCTCTATAAGTGACACCTTATGAGAAGTGTCCTTTTCTGTGTGACTTATTTCACTTAGAATCGTCTTACCTAAATCCACTCATCATGCTGCTACTAGCCTTATGACATTGATTTCATGGCTGAGTGATATTCCATTGTACATAAGGACCACAACTTTTTGATCCATTTTTCGCTTTCCTGGGATATTTAAGGTGGAATGAAGTGGAGGTCCTTGTCAACAGAGCAGCCCTAAACTTTGGGGTGCTTGTGTCTTGCTGATTTTCAATTTTCCCACTTTATCCCCCCATGCGTGGAAGTGCCCTATGCTCTCTAAGCTGTGTTTTTTAGATGTTTCAGGACACACTGTACACTTCTCCAGAGTGGCTGTTGGCAATTTACATCCCGCCCATCAGTGTAGCAAGGCTCCCATTTCTCCATGGCCTGTCCTGCATTTCTGGTTTTGACACTTTTTTCAGCATGGCCCTTTTGACCGAAGGGAAGCGAGACTTCTTTGTAGCGCTGATTTGCCTTTCCAGGTTGCTTGGTTGGCCAAAAAGGGCGTATGCGTTTTTTCCTGAATATATTCAGGAAAAAACGCATACGCCCTTTTTGGCCAAGGGCATCATTGTCAACGTTTTGCCGCTTTTCATGTGCTTTAAAGGCGATTCGAATCTACCTCCTGAAATCTGTTTCCTGCAATTCTGTCTTGATTTCAAATCCTCTTCTTTGCCTTCCCTCAATATATTTGTGGACGAGAGTTATCATTTATAACTCTGCAGGTTTGTGAATTGCAGTGCCCTGAAGCTCCATTTTACAAGTCGCTTTTTTGGGAGCTGGCCGCAAAAGCGCAGGATGGCTTCAGGCCCTGTTCTGGTTCCGGGGGGCAGGCTGAGCCTGTGGTTAATTCTTCTTCCTGATGGGAAAATAGAGTGACCTGTGCCTGTCCCAACACCAAGAGCTAGTCTCTCATTGGTTCCCCGTCTTCCCGTTCATCCTCAGGACAAATTGCAACCTGTACGGAACAGGAGGTTAAAGGTGCTGATGCTCCAAGTAGGGAGATTGCTAGTAAAGTGGCTGGAATGGCGAACCCGAGCACAAGGAGATGAGAAATGAGGTGCGTTTTAGAAACCTTTCCCCATCACACGGTGTACCATCTTCTGGGTTTCTCATGCATGTTTTCGATGTAGGAAGATGCCCTTGAACCTGGCGATTTGGGACCCATGCGATGGTAGCACGCAGTATTACTTTAAAGGGTCTGCGTTTGCTCACCCAACCTCACCAAACCTCTCAGCCCCAAGAGTGTCCACCCTTATGTCTCATCCAGCTGTGGGTCTAGATATGGTCAATCCAGGTTGCATCACAGCCCCTGAACGAATTGTGTAAGAATTTCTCTCTCTTTCCCTGTCTTTGTTTCATGGGTTTTTAAAAGTAATTTATTTTTATAATGGGGTTTAGCTGCTTTTCACGGCTGTGTTTATGCCGCTTTACACCCACTTGACACACTAACAGACAGATATCAATACATAGGTTTTAAGATTATTACTAGTCAGATATATTCTTGTGCGGTGAATCGGGAATGTTGAGTCCAGTACTCTGAGCAAGGAGTAGGTCTTGTCTATTACATATTGGGTTTATGGAACGGTATCTGAGCTAATTTGAAACTCTTGTTTTATGTATCACCCCACCTCACCTTTCCCGTTAAGCAGCCATAGTGTGTTTTCTGCATGTGTGACTCTGTTCTGTTTTGTAATTCAGTTCAAGTGTAACTGTTTTTACATTCCCTCTATAAGTGACACCTTATGAGAAGTGTCCTTTTCTGTGTGACTTATTTCACTTAGAATCGTCTTACCTAAATCCACTCATCATGCTGCTACTAGCCTTATGACATTGATTTCATGGCTGAGTGATATTCCGTTGTACATAAGGACCACAACTTTTTGATCCATTTTTCGCTTTCCTGGGATATTTAAGGTGGAATGAAGTGGAGGTCCTTGTCAACAGAGCAGCCCTAAACTTTGGGGTGCTTGTGTCTTGCTGATTTTCAATTTTCCCACTTTATCCCCCCATGCGTGGAAGTGCCCTATGCTCTCTAAGCTGTGTTTTTTAGATGTTTCAGGACACACCGTACACTTCTCCAGAGTGGCTGTTGGCAATTTACATCCCGCCCATCAGTGTAGCAAGGCTCCCATTTCTCCATGGCCTGTCCTGCATTTCTGGTTTTGACACTTTTTTCAGCATGGCCCTTTTGACCGATGGGAAGCGAGACTTCTTTGTAGCGCTGATTTGCCTTTCCAGGTTGCTTGGTTGGCCAAAAAGGGCGTATGCGTTTTTTCCTGAATATATTCAGGAAAAAACGCATACGCCCTTTTTGGCCAAGGGCATCATTGTCAACGTTTTGCCGCTTTTCATGTGCTTTAAAGGCGATTCGAATCTACCTCCTGAAATCTGTTTCCTGCAATTCTGCCTTGATTTCAAATCCTCTTCTTTGCCTTCCCTCAATATATTTGTGGACGAGAGTTATCATTTATAACTCTGCAGGTTTGTGAATTGCAGTGCCCTGAAGCTCCATTTTACAAGTCGCTTTTTTGGGAGCTGGCCGCAAAAGCGCAGGATGGCTTCAGGCCCTGTTCTGGTTCCGGGGGGCAGGCTGAGCCTGTGGTTAATTCTTCTTCCTGATGGGAAAATAGAGTGACCTGTGCCTGTCCCAACACCAAGAGCTAGTCTCTCATTGGTTCCCCGTCTTCCCGTTCATCCTCAGGACAAATTGCAACCTGTACGGAACAGGAGGTTAAAGGTGCTGATGCTCCAAGTAGGGAGATTGCTAGTAAAGTGGCTGGAATGGCGAACCCGAGCACAAGGAGATGAGAAATGAGGTGCGTTTTAGAAACCTTTCCCCATCACACGGTGTACCATCTTCTGGGTTTCTCATGCATGTTTTCGATGTAGGAAGATGCCCTTGAACCTGGAGATTTGGGACCCATGCGATGGGTAGCACGCAGTATTACTTAAAGGGTCTGCGTTTGCTCACCCAACCTCACCAAACCTCTCAGCCCCAAGAGTGTCCACCCTTATGTCTCATCCAGCTGTGGGTCTAGATATGGTCAATCCAGGTTGCATCACAGCCCCTGAACGAATTGTGTAAGAATTTCTCTCTCTTTCCCTGTCTTTGTTTCATGGGTTTTTAAAAGTAATTTATTTTTATAATGGGGTTTAGCTGCTTTTCACGGCTGTGTTTATGCCGCTTTACACCCACTTGACACACTAACAGAGAGATATCAATACATAGGTTTTAAGATTATTACTAGTCAGATATATTCTTGTGCGGTGAATCGGGCGTGTTGAGTCCAGTTCTCTGAGCAAGGAGTAGGTCTTGTCTATTACATATTGGGTTTATGGAACGGTATCTGAGCTAATTTGAAACTCTTGTTTTATGTATCACCCCACCTCACCTTTCCCGTTAAGCAGCCATAGTGTGTTTTCTGCATGTGTGACTCTGTTCTGTTTTGTAATTCAGTTCAAGTGTAACGGTTTTTACATTCCCTCTATAAGTGACACCTTATGAGAAGTGTCCTTTTCTGTGTGACTTATTTCACTTAGAATCGTCTTACCTAAATCCACTCATCATGCTGCTACTAGCCTTATGACATTGATTTCATGGCTGAGTGATATTCCATTGTACATAAGGACCACAACTTTTTGATCCATTTTTCGCTTTCCTGGGATATTTAAGGTGGAATGAAGTGGAGGTCCTTGTCAACAGAGCAGCCCTAAACTTTGGGGTGCTTGTGTCTTGCTGATTTTCAATTTTCCCACTTTATCCCCCCATGCGTGGAAGTGCCCTATGCTCTCTAAGCTTTGTTTTTTAGATGTTTCAGGACACACCGTACACTTCTCCAGAGTGGCTGTTGGCAATTTACATCCCGCCCATCAGTGTAGCAAGGCTCCCATTTCTCCATGGCCTGTCCTGCATTTCTGGTTTTGACACTTTTTTCAGCATGGCCCTTTTGACCGATGGGAAGCGAGACTTCTTTGTAGCGCTGATTTGCCTTTCCAGGTTGCTTGGTTGGCCAAAAAGGGCGTATGCGTTTTTTCCTGAATATATTCAGGAAAAAACGCATACGCCCTTTTTGGCCAAGGGCATCATTGTCAACGTTTTGCCGCTTTTCATGTGCTTTAAAGGCGATTCGAATCTACCTCCTGAAATCTGTTTCCTGCAATTCTGCCTTGATTTCAAATCCTCTTCTTTGCCTTCCCTCAATATATTTGTGGACGAGAGTTATCATTTATAACTCTGCAGGTTTGTGAATTGCAGTGCCCTGAAGCTCCATTTTACAAGTCGCTTTTTTGGGAGCTGGCCGCAAAAGCGCAGGATGGCTTCAGGCCCTGTTCTGGTTCCGGGGGGCAGGCTGAGCCTGTGGTTAATTCTTCTTCCTGATGGGAAAATAGAGTGACCTGTGCCTGTCCCAACACCAAGAGCTAGTCTCTCATTGGTTCCCCGTCTTCCCGTTCATCCTCAGGACAAATTGCAACCTGTACGGAACAGGAGGTTAAAGGTGCTGATGCTCCAAGTAGGGAGATTGCTAGTAAAGTGGCTGGAATGGCGAACCCGAGCACAAGGAGATGAGAAATGAGGTGCGTTTTAGAAACCTTTCCCCATCACACGGTGTACCATCTTCTGGGTTTCTCATGCATGTTTTCGATGTAGGAAGATGCCCTTGAACCTGGCGATTTGGGACCCATGCGATGGTAGCACACAGTATTACTTTAAAGGGTCTGCGTTTGCTCACCCAACCTCACCAAACCTCTCAGCCCCAAGAGTGTCCACCCTTATGTCTCATCCAGCTGTGGGTCTAGATATGGTCAATCCAGGTTGCATCACAGCCCCTGAACGAATTGTGTAAGAATTTCTCTCTCTTTCCCTGTCTTTGTTTCATGGGTTTTTAAAAGTAATTTATTTTTATAATGGGGTTTAGCTGCTTTTCACGGCTGTGTTTATGCCGCTTTACACCCACTTGACACACTAACAGAGAGATATCAATACATAGGTTTTAAGATTATTACTAGTCAGATATATTCTTGTGCGGTGAATCGGGAATGTTGAGTCCAGTTCTCTGAGCAAGGAGTAGGTCTTGTCTATTACATATTGGGTTTATGGAACGGTATCTGAGCTAATTTGAAACTCTTGTTTTATGTATCACCCCACCTCACCTTTCCCGTTAAGCAGCCATAGTGTGTTTTCTGCATGTGTGACTCTGTTCTGTTTTGTAATTCAGTTCAAGTGTAACTGTTTTTACATTCCCTCTATAAGTGACACCTTATGAGAAGTGTCCTTTTCTGTGTGACTTATTTCACTTAGAATCGTCTTACCTAAATCCACTCATCATGCTGCTACTAGCCTTATGACATTGATTTCATGGCTGAGTGATATTCCATTGTACATAAGGACCACAACTTTTTGATCCATTTTTCGCTTTCCTGGGATATTTAAGGTGGAATGAAGTGGAGGTCCTTGTCAACAGAGCAGCCCTAAACTTTGGGGTGCTTGTGTCTTGCTGATTTTCAATTTTCCCACTTTATCCCCCCATGCGTGGAAGTGCCCTATGCTCTCTAAGCTGTGTTTTTTAGATGTTTCAGGACACACCGTACACTTCTCCAGAGTGGCTTTTGGCAATTTACATCCCGCCCATCAGTGTAGCAAGGCTCCCATTTCTCCATGGCCTGTCCTGCATTTCTGGTTTTGACACTTTTTTCAGCATGGCCCTTTTGACCGATGGGAAGCGAGACTTCTTTGTAGCGCTGATTTGCCTTTCCAGGTTGCTTGGTTGGCCAAAAAGGGCGTATGCGTTTTTTCCTGAATATATTCAGGAAAAAACGCATACGCCCTTTTTGGCCAAGGGCATCATTGTCAACGTTTTGCCGCTTTTCATGTGCTTTAAAGGCGATTCGAATCTACCTCCTGAAATCTGTTTCCTGCAATTCTGCCTTGATTTCAAATCCTCTTCTTTGCCTTCCCTCAATATATTTGTGGACGAGAGTTATCATTTATAACTCTGCAGGTTTGTGAATTGCAGTGCCCTGAAGCTCCATTTTACAAGTCGCTTTTTTGGGAGCTGGCCGCAAAAGCGCAGGATGGCTTCAGGCCCTGTTCTGGTTCCGGGGGGCAGGCTGAGCCTGTGGTTAATTCTTCTTCCTGATGGGAAAATAGAGTGACCTGTGCCTGTCCCAACACCAAGAGCTAGTCTCTCATTGGTTCCCCGTCTTCCCGTTCATCCTCAGGACAAATTGCAACCTGTACGGAACAGGAGGTTAAAGGTGCTGATGCTCCAAGTAGGGAGATTGCTAGTAAAGTGGCTGGAATGGCGAACCCGAGCACAAGGAGATGAGAAATGAGGTGCGTTTTAGAAACCTTTCCCCATCACACGGTGTACCATCTTCTGGGTTTCTCATGCATGTTTTCGATGTAGGAAGATGCCCTTGAACCTGGAGATTTGGGACCCATGCGATGGGTAGCACGCAGTATTACTTAAAGGATCTGCGTTTGCTCACCCAACCTCACCAAACCTCTCAGCCCCAAGAGTGTCCACCCTTATGTCTCATCCAGCTGTGGGTCTAGATATGGTCAATCCAGGTTGCATCACAGCCCCTGAACGAATTGTGTAAGAATTTCTCTCTCTTTCCCTGTCTTTGTTTCATGGGTTTTTAAAAGTAATTTATTTTTATAATGGGGTTTAGCTGCTTTTCACGGCTGTGTTTATGCCGCTTTACACCCACTTGACACACTAACAGAGAGATATCAATACATAGGTTTTAAGATTATTACTAGTCAGATATATTCTTGTGCGGTGAATCGGGCGTGTTGAGTCCAGTTCTCTGAGCAAGGAGTAGGTCTTGTCTATTACATATTGGGTTTATGGAACGGTATCTGAGCTAATTTGAAACTCTTGTTTTATGTATCACCCCACCTCACCTTTCCCGTTAAGCAGCCATAGTGTGTTTTCTGCATGTGTGACTCTGTTCTGTTTTGTAATTCAGTTCAAGTGTAACGGTTTTTACATTCCCTCTATAAGTGACACCTTATGAGAAGTGTCCTTTTCTGTGTGACTTATTTCACTTAGAATCGTCTTACCTAAATCCACTCATCATGCTGCTACTAGCCTTATGACATTGATTTCATGGCTGAGTGATATTCCATTGTACATAAGGACCACAACTTTTTGATCCATTTTTCGCTTTCCTGGGATATTTAAGGTGGAATGAAGTGGAGGTCCTTGTCAACAGAGCAGCCCTAAACTTTGGGGTGCTTGTGTCTTGCTGATTTTCAATTTTCCCACTTTATCCCCCCATGCGTGGAAGTGCCCTATGCTCTCTAAGCTGTGTTTTTTAGATGTTTCAGGACACACTGTACACTTCTCCAGAGTGGCTGTTGGCAATTTACATCCCGCCCATCAGTGTAGCAAGGCTCCCATTTCTCCATGGCCTGTCCTGCATTTCTGGTTTTGACACTTTTTTCAGCATGGCCCTTTTGACCGATGGGAAGCGAGACTTCTTTGTAGCGCTGATTTGCCTTTCCAGGTTGCTTGGTTGGCCAAAAAGGGCGTATGCGTTTTTTCCTGAATATATTCAGGAAAAAACGCATACGCCCTTTTTGGCCAAGGGCATCATTGTCAACGTTTTGCCGCTTTTCATGTGCTTTAAAGGCGATTCGAATCTACCTCCTGAAATCTGTTTCCTGCAATTCTGCCTTGATTTCAAATCCTCTTCTTTGCCTTCCCTCAATATATTTGTGGACGAGAGTTATCATTTATAACTCTGCAGGTTTGTGAATTGCAGTGCCCTGAAGCTCCATTTTACAAGTCGCTTTTTTGGGAGCTGGCCGCAAAAGCGCAGGATGGCTTCAGGCCCTGTTCTGGTTCCGGGGGGCAGGCTGAGCCTGTGGTTAATTCTTCTTCCTGATGGGAAAATAGAGTGACCTGTGCCTGTCCCAACACCAAGAGCTAGTCTCTCATTGGTTCCCCGTCTTCCCGTTCATCCTCAGGACAAATTGCAACCTGTACGGAACAGGAGGTTAAAGGTGCTGATGCTCCAAGTAGGGAGATTGCTAGTAAAGTGGCTGGAATGGCGAACCCGAGCACAAGGAGATGAGAAATGAGGTGCGTTTTAGAAACCTTTCCCCATCACACGGTGTACCATCTTCTGGGTTTCTCATGCATGTTTTCGATGTAGGAAGATGCCCTTGAACCTGGCGATTTGGGACCCATGCGATGGTAGCACGCAGTATTACTTTAAAGGGTCTGCGTTTGCTCACCCAACCTCACCAAACCTCTCAGCCCCAAGAGTGTCCACCCTTATGTCTCATCCAGCTGTGGGTCTAGATATGGTCAATCCAGGTTGCATCACAGCCCCTGAACGAATTGTGTAAGAATTTCTCTCTCTTTCCCTGTCTTTGTTTCATGGGTTTTTAAAAGTAATTTATTTTTATAATGGGGTTTAGCTGCTTTTCACGGCTGTGTTTATGCCGCTTTACACCCACTTGACACACTAACAGAGAGATATCAATACATAGGTTTTAAGATTATTACTAGTCAGATATATTCTTGTGCGGTGAATCGGGAATGTTGAGTCCAGTTCTCTGAGCAAGGAGTAGGTCTTGTCTATTACATATTGGGTTTATGGAACGGTATCTGAGCTAATTTGAAACTCTTGTTTTATGTATCACCCCACCTCACCTTTCCCGTTAAGCAGCCATAGTGTGTTTTCTGCATGTGTGACTCTGTTCTGTTTTGTAATTCAGTTCAAGTGTAACTGTTTTTACATTCCCTCTATAAGTGACACCTTATGAGAAGTGTCCTTTTCTGTGTGACTTATTTCACTTAGAATCGTCTTACCTAAATCCACTCATCATGCTGCTACTAGCCTTATGACATTGATTTCATGGCTGAGTGATATTCCATTGTACATAAGGACCACAACTTTTTGATCCATTTTTCGCTTTCCTGGGATATTTAAGGTGGAATGAAGTGGATGTCCTTGTCAACAGAGCAGCCCTAAACTTTGGGGTGCTTGTGTCTTGCTGATTTTCAATTTTCCCACTTTATCCCCCCATGCGTGGAAGTGCCCTATGCTCTCTAAGCTGTGTTTTTTAGATGTTTCAGGACACACCGTACACTTCTCCAGAGTGGCTTTTGGCAATTTACATCCCGCCCATCAGTGTAGCAAGGCTCCCATTTCTCCATGGCCTGTCCTGCATTTCTGGTTTTGACACTTTTTTCAGCATGGCCCTTTTGACCGATGGGAAGCGAGACTTCTTTGTAGCGCTGATTTGCCTTTCCAGGTTGCTTGGTTGGCCAAAAAGGGCGTATGCGTTTTTTCCTGAATATATTCAGGAAAAAACGCATACGCCCTTTTTGGCCAAGGGCATCATTGTCAACGTTTTGCCGCTTTTCATGTGCTTTAAAGGCGATTCGAATCTACCTCCTGAAATCTGTTTCCTGCAATTCTGCCTTGATTTCAAATCCTCTTCTTTGCCTTCCCTCAATATATTTGTGGACGAGAGTTATCATTTATAACTCTGCAGGTTTGTGAATTGCAGTGCCCTGAAGCTCCATTTTACAAGTCGCTTTTTTGGGAGCTGGCCGCAAAAGCGCAGGATGGCTTCAGGCCCTGTTCTGGTTCCGGGGGGCAGGCTGAGCCTGTGGTTAATTCTTCTTCCTGATGGGAAAATAGAGTGACCTGTGCCTGTCCCAACACCAAGAGCTAGTCTCTCATTGGTTCCCCGTCTTCCCGTTCATCCTCAGGACAAATTGCAACCTGTACGGAACAGGAGGTTAAAGGTGCTGATGCTCCAAGTAGGGAGATTGCTAGTAAAGTGGCTGGAATGGCGAACCCGAGCACAAGGAGATGAGAAATGAGGTGCGTTTTAGAAACCTTTCCCCATCACACGGTGTACCATCTTCTGGGTTTCTCATGCATGTTTTCGATGTAGGAAGATGCCCTTGAACCTGGAGATTTGGGACCCATGCGATGGGTAGCACGCAGTATTACTTAAAGGATCTGCGTTTGCTCACCCAACCTCACCAAACCTCTCAGCCCCAAGAGTGTCCACCCTTATGTCTCATCCAGCTGTGGGTCTAGATATGGTCAATCCAGGTTGCATCACAGCCCCTGAACGAATTGTGTAAGAATTTCTCTCTCTTTCCCTGTCTTTGTTTCATGGGTTTTTAAAAGTAATTTATTTTTATAATGGGGTTTAGCTGCTTTTCACGGCTGTGTTTATGCCGCTTTACACCCACTTGACACACTAACAGAGAGATATCAATACATAGGTTTTAAGATTATTACTAGTCAGATATATTCTTGTGCGGTGAATCGGGCGTGTTGAGTCCAGTTCTCTGAGCAAGGAGTAGGTCTTGTCTATTACATATTGGGTTTATGGAACGGTATCTGAGCTAATTTGAAACTCTTGTTTTATGTATCACCCCACCTCACCTTTCCCGTTAAGCAGCCATAGTGTGTTTTCTGCATGTGTGACTCTGTTCTGTTTTGTAATTCAGTTCAAGTGTAACGGTTTTTACATTCCCTCTATAAGTGACACCTTATGAGAAGTGTCCTTTTCTGTGTGACTTATTTCACTTAGAATCGTCTTACCTAAATCCACTCATCATGCTGCTACTAGCCTTATGACATTGATTTCATGGCTGAGTGATATTCCATTGTACATAAGGACCACAACTTTTTGATCCATTTTTCGCTTTCCTGGGATATTTAAGGTGGAATGAAGTGGAGGTCCTTGTCAACAGAGCAGCCCTAAACTTTGGGGTGCTTGTGTCTTGCTGATTTTCAATTTTCCCACTTTATCCCCCCATGCGTGGAAGTGCCCTATGCTCTCTAAGCTGTGTTTTTTAGATGTTTCAGGACACACTGTACACTTCTCCAGAGTGGCTGTTGGCAATTTACATCCCGCCCATCAGTGTAGCAAGGCTCCCATTTCTCCATGGCCTGTCCTGCATTTCTGGTTTTGACACTTTTTTCAGCATGGCCCTTTTGACCGATGGGAAGCGAGACTTCTTTGTAGCGCTGATTTGCCTTTCCAGGTTGCTTGGTTGGCCAAAAAGGGCGTATGCGTTTTTTCCTGAATATATTCAGGAAAAAACGCATACGCCCTTTTTGGCCAAGGGCATCATTGTCAACGTTTTGCCGCTTTTCATGTGCTTTAAAGGCGATTCGAATCTACCTCCTGAAATCTGTTTCCTGCAATTCTGCCTTGATTTCAAATCCTCTTCTTTGCCTTCCCTCAATATATTTGTGGACGAGAGTTATCATTTATAACTCTGCAGGTTTGTGAATTGCAGTGCCCTGAAGCTCCATTTTACAAGTCGCTTTTTTGGGAGCTGGCCGCAAAAGCGCAGGATGGCTTCAGGCCCTGTTCTGGTTCCGGGGGGCAGGCTGAGCCTGTGGTTAATTCTTCTTCCTGATGGGAAAATAGAGTGACCTGTGCCTGTCCCAACACCAAGAGCTAGTCTCTCATTGGTTCCCCGTCTTCCCGTTCATCCTCAGGACAAATTGCAACCTGTACGGAACAGGAGGTTAAAGGTGCTGATGCTCCAAGTAGGGAGATTGCTAGTAAAGTGGCTGGAATGGCGAACCCGAGCACAAGGAGATGAGAAATGAGGTGCGTTTTAGAAACCTTTCCCCATCACACGGTGTACCATCTTCTGGGTTTCTCATGCATGTTTTCGATGTAGGAAGATGCCCTTGAACCTGGCGATTTGGGACCCATGCGATGGTAGCACGCAGTATTACTTTAAAGGGTCTGCGTTTGCTCACCCAACCTCACCAAACCTCTCAGCCCCAAGAGTGTCCACCCTTATGTCTCATCCAGCTGTGGGTCTAGATATGGTCAATCCAGGTTGCATCACAGCCCCTGAACGAATTGTGTAAGAATTTCTCTCTCTTTCCCTGTCTTTGTTTCATGGGTTTTTAAAAGTAATTTATTTTTATAATGGGGTTTAGCTGCTTTTCACGGCTGTGTTTATGCCGCTTTACACCCACTTGACACACTAACAGAGAGATATCAATACATAGGTTTTAAGATTATTACTAGTCAGATATATTCTTGTGCGGTGAATCGGGAATGTTGAGTCCAGTTCTCTGAGCAAGGAGTAGGTCTTGTCTATTACATATTGGGTTTATGGAACGGTATCTGAGCTAATTTGAAACTCTTGTTTTATGTATCACCCCACCTCACCTTTCCCGTTAAGCAGCCATAGTGTGTTTTCTGCATGTGTGACTCTGTTCTGTTTTGTAATTCAGTTCAAGTGTAACTGTTTTTACATTCCCTCTATAAGTGACACCTTATGAGAAGTGTCCTTTTCTGTGTGACTTATTTCACTTAGAATCGTCTTACCTAAATCCACTCATCATGCTGCTACTAGCCTTATGACATTGATTTCATGGCTGAGTGATATTCCATTGTACATAAGGACCACAACTTTTTGATCCATTTTTCGCTTTCCTGGGATATTTAAGGTGGAATGAAGTGGAGGTCCTTGTCAACAGAGCAGCCCTAAACTTTGGGGTGCTTGTGTCTTACTGATTTTCAATTTTCCCACTTTATCCCCCCATGCGTGGAAGTGCCCTATGCTCTCTAAGCTGTGTTTTTTAGATGTTTCAGGACACACTGTACACTTCTCCAGAGTGGCTGTTGGCAATTTACATCCCGCCCATCAGTGTAGCAAGGCTCCCATTTCTCCATGGCCTGTCCTGCATTTCTGGTTTTGACACTTTTTTCAGCATGGCCCTTTTGACCGAAGGGAAGCGAGACTTCTTTGTAGCGCTGATTTGCCTTTCCAGGTTGCTTGGTTGGCCAAAAAGGGCGTATGCGTTTTTTCCTGAATATATTCAGGAAAAAACGCATACGCCCTTTTTGGCCAAGGGCATCATTGTCAACGTTTTGCCGCTTTTCATGTGCTTTAAAGGCGATTCGAATCTACCTCCTGAAATCTGTTTCCTGCAATTCTGTCTTGATTTCAAATCCTCTTCTTTGCCTTCCCTCAATATATTTGTGGACGAGAGTTATCATTTATAACTCTGCAGGTTTGTGAATTGCAGTGCCCTGAAGCTCCATTTTACAAGTCGCTTTTTTGGGAGCTGGCCGCAAAAGCGCAGGATGGCTTCAGGCCCTGTTCTGGTTCCGGGGGGCAGGCTGAGCCTGTGGTTAATTCTTCTTCCTGATGGGAAAATAGAGTGACCTGTGCCTGTCCCAACACCAAGAGCTAGTCTCTCATTGGTTCCCCGTCTTCCCGTTCATCCTCAGGACAAATTGCAACCTGTACGGAACAGGAGGTTAAAGGTGCTGATGCTCCAAGTAGGGAGATTGCTAGTAAAGTGGCTGGAATGGCGAACCCGAGCACAAGGAGATGAGAAATGAGGTGCGTTTTAGAAACCTTTCCCCATCACACGGTGTACCATCTTCTGGGTTTCTCATGCATGTTTTCGATGTAGGAAGATGCCCTTGAACCTGGCGATTTGGGACCCATGCGATGGTAGCACGCAGTATTACTTTAAAGGGTCTGCGTTTGCTCACCCAACCTCACCAAACCTCTCAGCCCCAAGAGTGTCCACCCTTATGTCTCATCCAGCTGTGGGTCTAGATATGGTCAATCCAGGTTGCATCACAGCCCCTGAACGAATTGTGTAAGAATTTCTCTCTCTTTCCCTGTCTTTGTTTCATGGGTTTTTAAAAGTAATTTATTTTTATAATGGGGTTTAGCTGCTTTTCACGGCTGTGTTTATGCCGCTTTACACCCACTTGACACACTAACAGACAGATATCAATACATAGGTTTTAAGATTATTACTAGTCAGATATATTCTTGTGCGGTGAATCGGGAATGTTGAGTCCAGTACTCTGAGCAAGGAGTAGGTCTTGTCTATTACATATTGGGTTTATGGAACGGTATCTGAGCTAATTTGAAACTCTTGTTTTATGTATCACCCCACCTCACCTTTCCCGTTAAGCAGCCATAGTGTGTTTTCTGCATGTGTGACTCTGTTCTGTTTTGTAATTCAGTTCAAGTGTAACTGTTTTTACATTCCCTCTATAAGTGACACCTTATGAGAAGTGTCCTTTTCTGTGTGACTTATTTCACTTAGAATCGTCTTACCTAAATCCACTCATCATGCTGCTACTAGCCTTATGACATTGATTTCATGGCTGAGTGATATTCCGTTGTACATAAGGACCACAACTTTTTGATCCATTTTTCGCTTTCCTGGGATATTTAAGGTGGAATGAAGTGGAGGTCCTTGTCAACAGAGCAGCCCTAAACTTTGGGGTGCTTGTGTCTTGCTGATTTTCAATTTTCCCACTTTATCCCCCCATGCGTGGAAGTGCCCTATGCTCTCTAAGCTGTGTTTTTTAGATGTTTCAGGACACACCGTACACTTCTCCAGAGTGGCTGTTGGCAATTTACATCCCGCCCATCAGTGTAGCAAGGCTCCCATTTCTCCATGGCCTGTCCTGCATTTCTGGTTTTGACACTTTTTTCAGCATGGCCCTTTTGACCGATGGGAAGCGAGACTTCTTTGTAGCGCTGATTTGCCTTTCCAGGTTGCTTGGTTGGCCAAAAAGGGCGTATGCGTTTTTTCCTGAATATATTCAGGAAAAAACGCATACGCCCTTTTTGGCCAAGGGCATCATTGTCAACGTTTTGCCGCTTTTCATGTGCTTTAAAGGCGATTCGAATCTACCTCCTGAAATCTGTTTCCTGCAATTCTGCCTTGATTTCAAATCCTCTTCTTTGCCTTCCCTCAATATATTTGTGGACGAGAGTTATCATTTATAACTCTGCAGGTTTGTGAATTGCAGTGCCCTGAAGCTCCATTTTACAAGTCGCTTTTTTGGGAGCTGGCCGCAAAAGCGCAGGATGGCTTCAGGCCCTGTTCTGGTTCCGGGGGGCAGGCTGAGCCTGTGGTTAATTCTTCTTCCTGATGGGAAAATAGAGTGACCTGTGCCTGTCCCAACACCAAGAGCTAGTCTCTCATTGGTTCCCCGTCTTCCCGTTCATCCTCAGGACAAATTGCAACCTGTACGGAACAGGAGGTTAAAGGTGCTGATGCTCCAAGTAGGGAGATTGCTAGTAAAGTGGCTGGAATGGCGAACCCGAGCACAAGGAGATGAGAAATGAGGTGCGTTTTAGAAACCTTTCCCCATCACACGGTGTACCATCTTCTGGGTTTCTCATGCATGTTTTCGATGTAGGAAGATGCCCTTGAACCTGGAGATTTGGGACCCATGCGATGAGTAGCACGCAGTATTACTTAAAGGGTCTGCGTTTGCTCACCCAACCTCACCAAACCTCTCAGCCCCAAGAGTGTCCACCCTTATGTCTCATCCAGCTGTGGGTCTAGATATGGTCAATCCAGGTTGCATCACAGCCCCTGAACGAATTGTGTAAGAATTTCTCTCTCTTTCCCTGTCTTTGTTTCATGGGTTTTTAAAAGTAATTTATTTTTATAATGGGGTTTAGCTGCTTTTCACGGCTGTGTTTATGCCGCTTTACACCCACTTGACACACTAACAGAGAGATATCAATACATAGGTTTTAAGATTATTACTAGTCAGATATATTCTTGTGCGGTGAATCGGGCGTGTTGAGTCCAGTTCTCTGAGCAAGGAGTAGGTCTTGTCTATTACATATTGGGTTTATGGAACGGTATCTGAGCTAATTTGAAACTCTTGTTTTATGTATCACCCCACCTCACCTTTCCCGTTAAGCAGCCATAGTGTGTTTTCTGCATGTGTGACTCTGTTCTGTTTTGTAATTCAGTTCAAGTGTAACGGTTTTTACATTCCCTCTATAAGTGACACCTTATGAGAAGTGTCCTTTTCTGTGTGACTTATTTCACTTAGAATCGTCTTACCTAAATCCACTCATCATGCTGCTACTAGCCTTATGACATTGATTTCATGGCTGAGTGATATTCCATTGTACATAAGGACCACAACTTTTTGATCCATTTTTCGCTTTCCTGGGATATTTAAGGTGGAATGAAGTGGAGGTCCTTGTCAACAGAGCAGCCCTAAACTTTGGGGTGCTTGTGTCTTGCTGATTTTCAATTTTCCCACTTTATCCCCCCATGCGTGGAAGTGCCCTATGCTCTCTAAGCTTTGTTTTTTAGATGTTTCAGGACACACCGTACACTTCTCCAGAGTGGCTGTTGGCAATTTACATCCCGCCCATCAGTGTAGCAAGGCTCCCATTTCTCCATGGCCTGTCCTGCATTTCTGGTTTTGACACTTTTTTCAGCATGGCCCTTTTGACCGATGGGAAGCGAGACTTCTTTGTAGCGCTGATTTGCCTTTCCAGGTTGCTTGGTTGGCCAAAAAGGGCGTATGCGTTTTTTCCTGAATATATTCAGGAAAAAACGCATACGCCCTTTTTGGCCAAGGGCATCATTGTCAACGTTTTGCCGCTTTTCATGTGCTTTAAAGGCGATTCGAATCTACCTCCTGAAATCTGTTTCCTGCAATTCTGCCTTGATTTCAAATCCTCTTCTTTGCCTTCCCTCAATATATTTGTGGACGAGAGTTATCATTTATAACTCTGCAGGTTTGTGAATTGCAGTGCCCTGAAGCTCCATTTTACAAGTCGCTTTTTTGGGAGCTGGCCGCAAAAGCGCAGGATGGCTTCAGGCCCTGTTCTGGTTCCGGGGGGCAGGCTGAGCCTGTGGTTAATTCTTCTTCCTGATGGGAAAATAGAGTGACCTGTGCCTGTCCCAACACCAAGAGCTAGTCTCTCATTGGTTCCCCGTCTTCCCGTTCATCCTCAGGACAAATTGCAACCTGTACGGAACAGGAGGTTAAAGGTGCTGATGCTCCAAGTAGGGAGATTGCTAGTAAAGTGGCTGGAATGGCGAACCCGAGCACAAGGAGATGAGAAATGAGGTGCGTTTTAGAAACCTTTCCCCATCACACGGTGTACCATCTTCTGGGTTTCTCATGCATGTTTTCGATGTAGGAAGATGCCCTTGAACCTGGCGATTTGGGACCCATGCGATGGTAGCACACAGTATTACTTTAAAGGGTCTGCGTTTGCTCACCCAACCTCACCAAACCTCTCAGCCCCAAGAGTGTCCACCCTTATGTCTCATCCAGCTGTGGGTCTAGATATGGTCAATCCAGGTTGCATCACAGCCCCTGAACGAATTGTGTAAGAATTTCTCTCTCTTTCCCTGTCTTTGTTTCATGGGTTTTTAAAAGTAATTTATTTTTATAATGGGGTTTAGCTGCTTTTCACGGCTGTGTTTATGCCGCTTTACACCCACTTGACACACTAACAGAGAGATATCAATACATAGGTTTTAAGATTATTACTAGTCAGATATATTCTTGTGCGGTGAATCGGGAATGTTGAGTCCAGTTCTCTGAGCAAGGAGTAGGTCTTGTCTATTACATATTGGGTTTATGGAACGGTATCTGAGCTAATTTGAAACTCTTGTTTTATGTATCACCCCACCTCACCTTTCCCGTTAAGCAGCCATAGTGTGTTTTCTGCATGTGTGACTCTGTTCTGTTTTGTAATTCAGTTCAAGTGTAACTGTTTTTACATTCCCTCTATAAGTGACACCTTATGAGAAGTGTCCTTTTCTGTGTGACTTATTTCACTTAGAATCGTCTTACCTAAATCCACTCATCATGCTGCTACTAGCCTTATGACATTGATTTCATGGCTGAGTGATATTCCATTGTACATAAGGACCACAACTTTTTGATCCATTTTTCGCTTTCCTGGGATATTTAAGGTGGAATGAAGTGGAGGTCCTTGTCAACAGAGCAGCCCTAAACTTTGGGGTGCTTGTGTCTTGCTGATTTTCAATTTTCCCGCTTTATCCCCCCATGCGTGGAAGTGCCCTATGCTCTCTAAGCTGTGTTTTTGAGATGTTTCAGGACACACCGTACACTTCTCCAGAGTGGCTGTTGGCAATTTACATCCCGCCCATCAGTGTAGCAAGGCTCCCATTTCTCCATGGCCTGTCCTGCATTTCTGGTTTTGACACTTTTTTCAGCATGGCCCTTTTGACCGATGGGAAGCGAGACTTCTTTGTAGCGCTGATTTGCCTTTCCAGGTTGCTTGGTTGGCCAAAAAGGGCGTATGCGTTTTTTCCTGAATATATTCAGGAAAAAACGCATACGCCCTTTTTGGCCAAGGGCATCATTGTCAACGTTTTGCCGCTTTTCATGTGCTTTAAAGGCGATTCGAATCTACCTCCTGAAATCTGTTTCCTGCAATTCTGCCTTGATTTCAAATCCTCTTCTTTGCCTTCCCTCAATATATTTGTGGACGAGAGTTATCATTTATAACTCTGCAGGTTTGTGAATTGCAGTGCCCTGAAGCTCCATTTTACAAGTCGCTTTTTTGGGAGCTGGCCGCAAAAGCGCAGGATGGCTTCAGGCCCTGTTCTGGTTCCGGGGGGCAGGCTGAGCCTGTGGTTAATTCTTCTTCCTGATGGGAAAATAGAGTGACCTGTGCCTGTCCCAACACCAAGAGCTAGTCTCTCATTGGTTCCCCGTCTTCCCGTTCATCCTCAGGACAAATTGCAACCTGTACGGAACAGGAGGTTAAAGGTGCTGATGCTCCAAGTAGGGAGATTGCTAGTAAAGTGGCTGGAATGGCGAACCCGAGCACAAGGAGATGAGAAATGAGGTGCGTTTTAGAAACCTTTCCCCATCACACGGTGTACCATCTTCTGGGTTTCTCATGCATGTTTTCGATGTAGGAAGATGCCCTTGAACCTGGAGATTTGGGACCCATGCGATGGGTAGCACGCAGTATTACTTAAAGGATCTGCGTTTGCTCACCCAACCTCACCAAACCTCTCAGCCCCAAGAGTGTCCACCCTTATGTCTCATCCAGCTGTGGGTCTAGATATGGTCAATCCAGGTTGCATCACAGCCCCTGAACGAATTGTGTAAGAATTTCTCTCTCTTTCCCTGTCTTTGTTTCATGGGTTTTTAAAAGTAATTTATTTTTATAATGGGGTTTAGCTGCTTTTCACGGCTGTGTTTATGCCGCTTTACACCCACTTGACACACTAACAGAGAGATATCAATACATAGGTTTTAAGATTATTACTAGTCAGATATATTCTTGTGCGGTGAATCGGGCGTGTTGAGTCCAGTTCTCTGAGCAAGGAGTAGGTCTTGTCTATTACATATTGGGTTTATGGAACGGTATCTGAGCTAATTTGAAACTCTTGTTTTATGTATCACCCCACCTCACCTTTCCCGTTAAGCAGCCATAGTGTGTTTTCTGCATGTGTGACTCTGTTCTGTTTTGTAATTCAGTTCAAGTGTAACGGTTTTTACATTCCCTCTATAAGTGACACCTTATGAGAAGTGTCCTTTTCTGTGTGACTTATTTCACTTAGAATCGTCTTACCTAAATCCACTCATCATGCTGCTACTAGCCTTATGACATTGATTTCATGGCTGAGTGATATTCCATTGTACATAAGGACCACAACTTTTTGATCCATTTTTCGCTTTCCTGGGATATTTAAGGTGGAATGAAGTGGAGGTCCTTGTCAACAGAGCAGCCCTAAACTTTGGGGTGCTTGTGTCTTGCTGATTTTCAATTTTCCCACTTTATCCCCCCATGCGTGGAAGTGCCCTATGCTCTCTAAGCTGTGTTTTTTAGATGTTTCAGGACACACTGTACACTTCTCCAGAGTGGCTGTTGGCAATTTACATCCCGCCCATCAGTGTAGCAAGGCTCCCATTTCTAGATGGCCTGTCCTGCATTTCTGGTTTTGACACTTTTTTCAGCATGGCCCTTTTGACCGATGGGAAGCGAGACTTCTTTGTAGCGCTGATTTGCCTTTCCAGGTTGCTTGGTTGGCCAAAAAGGGCGTATGCGTTTTTTCCTGAATATATTCAGGAAAAAACGCATACGCCCTTTTTGGCCAAGGGCATCATTGTCAACGTTTTGCCGCTTTTCATGTGCTTTAAAGGCGATTCGAATCTACCTCCTGAAATCTGTTTCCTGCAATTCTGCCTTGATTTCAAATCCTCTTCTTTGCCTTCCCTCAATATATTTGTGGACGAGAGTTATCATTTATAACTCTGCAGGTTTGTGAATTGCAGTGCCCTGAAGCTCCATTTTACAAGTCGCTTTTTTGGGAGCTGGCCGCAAAAGCGCAGGATGGCTTCAGGCCCTGTTCTGGTTCCGGGGGGCAGGCTGAGCCTGTGGTTAATTCTTCTTCCTGATGGGAAAATAGAGTGACCTGTGCCTGTCCCAACACCAAGAGCTAGTCTCTCATTGGTTCCCCGTCTTCCCGTTCATCCTCAGGACAAATTGCAACCTGTACGGAACAGGAGGTTAAAGGTGCTGATGCTCCAAGTAGGGAGATTGCTAGTAAAGTGGCTGGAATGGCGAACCCGAGCACAAGGAGATGAGAAATGAGGTGCGTTTTAGAAACCTTTCCCCATCACACGGTGTACCATCTTCTGGGTTTCTCATGCATGTTTTCGATGTAGGAAGATGCCCTTGAACCTGGCGATTTGGGACCCATGCGATGGTAGCACGCAGTATTACTTTAAAGGGTCTGCGTTTGCTCACCCAACCTCACCAAACCTCTCAGCCCCAAGAGTGTCCACCCTTATGTCTCATCCAGCTGTGGGTCTAGATATGGTCAATCCAGGTTGCATCACAGCCCCTGAACGAATTGTGTAAGAATTTCTCTCTCTTTCCCTGTCTTTGTTTCATGGGTTTTTAAAAGTAATTTATTTTTATAATGGGGTTTAGCTGCTTTTCACGGCTGTGTTTATGCCGCTTTACACCCACTTGACACACTAACAGACAGATATCAATACATAGGTTTTAAGATTATTACTAGTCAGATATATTCTTGTGCGGTGAATCGGGAATGTTGAGTCCAGTTCTCTGAGCAAGGAGTAGGTCTTGTCTATTACATATTGGGTTTATGGAACGGTATCTGAGCTAATTTGAAACTCTTGTTTTATGTATCACCCCACCTCACCTTTCCCGTTAAGCAGCCATAGTGTGTTTTCTGCATGTGTGACTCTGTTCTGTTTTGTAATTCAGTTCAAGTGTAACTGTTTTTACATTCCCTCTATAAGTGACACCTTATGAGAAGTGTCCTTTTCTGTGTGACTTATTTCACTTAGAATCGTCTTACCTAAATCCACTCATCATGCTGCTACTAGCCTTATGACATTGATTTCATGGCTGAGTGATATTCCATTGTACATAAGGACCACAACTTTTTGATCCATTTTTCGCTTTCCTGGGATATTTAAGGTGGAATGAAGTGGAGGTCCTTGTCAACAGAGCAGCCCTAAACTTTGGGGTGCTTGTGTCTTGCTGATTTTCAATTTTCCCACTTTATCCCCCCATGCGTGGAAGTGCCCTATGCTCTCTAAGCTGTGTTTTTTAGATGTTTCAGGACACACCGTACACTTCTCCAGAGTGGCTGTTGGCAATTTACATCCCGCCCATCAGTGTAGCAAGGCTCCCATTTCTCCATGGCCTGTCCTGCATTTCTGGTTTTGACACTTTTTTCAGCATGGCCCTTTTGACCGATGGGAAGCGAGACTTCTTTGTAGCGCTGATTTGCCTTTCCAGGTTGCTTGGTTGGCCAAAAAGGGCGTATGCGTTTTTTCCTGAATATATTCAGGAAAAAACGCATACGCCCTTTTTGGCCAAGGGCATCATTGTCAACGTTTTGCCGCTTTTCATGTGCTTTAAAGGCGATTCGAATCTACCTCCTGAAATCTGTTTCCTGCAATTCTGCCTTGATTTCAAATCCTCTTCTTTGCCTTCCCTCAATATATTTGTGGACGAGAGTTATCATTTATAACTCTGCAGGTTTGTGAATTGCAGTGCCCTGAAGCTCCATTTTACAAGTCGCTTTTTTGGGAGCTGGCCGCAAAAGCGCAGGATGGCTTCAGGCCCTGTTCTGGTTCCGGGGGGCAGGCTGAGCCTGTGGTGAATTCTTCTTCCTGATGGGAAAATAGAGTGACCTGTGCCTGTCCCAACACCAAGAGCTAGTCTCTCATTGGTTCCCCGTCTTCCCGTTCATCCTCAGGACAAATTGCAACCTGTACGGAACAGGAGGTTAAAGGTGCTGATGCTCCAAGTAGGGAGATTGCTAGTAAAGTGGCTGGAATGGCGAACCCGAGCACAAGGAGATGAGAAATGAGGTGCGTTTTAGAAACCTTTCCCCATCACACGGTGTACCATCTTCTGGGTTTCTCATGCATGTTTTCGATGTAGGAAGATGCCCTTGAACCTGGAGATTTGGGACCCATGCGATGGGTAGCACGCAGTATTACTTAAAGGATCTGCGTTTGCTCACCCAACCTCACCAAACCTCTCAGCCCCAAGAGTGTCCACCCTTATGTCTCATCCAGCTGTGGGTCTAGATATGGTCAATCCAGGTTGCATCACAGCCCCTGAACGAATTGTGTAAGAATTTCTCTCTCTTTCCCTGTCTTTGTTTCATGGGTTTTTAAAAGTAATTTATTTTTATAATGGGGTTTAGCTGCTTTTCACGGCTGTGTTTATGCCGCTTTACACCCACTTGACACACTAACAGAGAGATATCAATACATAGGTTTTAAGATTATTACTAGTCAGATATATTCTTGTGCGGTGAATCGGGCGTGTTGAGTCCAGTTCTCTGAGCAAGGAGTAGGTCTTGTCTATTACATATTGGGTTTATGGAACGGTATCTGAGCTAATTTGAAACTCTTGTTTTATGTATCACCCCACCTCACCTTTCCCGTTAAGCAGCCATAGTGTGTTTTCTGCATGTGTGACTCTGTTCTGTTTTGTAATTCAGTTCAAGTGTAACGGTTTTTACATTCCCTCTATAAGTGACACCTTATGAGAAGTGTCCTTTTCTGTGTGACTTATTTCACTTAGAATCGTCTTGCCTAAATCCACTCATCATGCTGCTACTAGCCTTATGACATTGATTTCATGGCTGAGTGATATTCCATTGTACATAAGGACCACAACTTTTTGATCCATTTTTCGCTTTCCTGGGATATTTAAGGTGGAATGAAGTGGAGGTCCTTCTCAACAGAGCAGCCCTAAACATTGGGGTGCTTGTGTCTTGCTGATTTTCAATTTTCCCACTTTATCCCCCCATGCGTGGAAGTGCCCTATGCTCTCTAAGCTGTGTTTTTTAGATGTTTCAGGACACACCGTACACTTCTCCAGAGTGGCTGTTGGCAATTTACATCCCGCCCATCAGTGTAGCAAGGCTCCCATTTCTCCATGGCCTGTCCTGCATTTCTGGTTTTGACACTTTTTTCAGCATGGCCCTTTTGACCGATGGGAAGCGAGACTTCTTTGTAGCGCTGATTTGCCTTTCCAGGTTGCTTGGTTGGCCAAAAAGGGCGTATGCGTTTTTTCCTGAATATATTCAGGAAAAAACGCATACGCCCTTTTTGGCCAAGGGCATCATTGTCAACGTTTTGCCGCTTTTCATGTGCTTTAAAGGCGATTCGAATCTACCTCCTGAAATCTGTTTCCTGCAATTCTGCCTTGATTTCAAATCCTCTTCTTTGCCTTCCCTCAATATATTTGTGGACGAGAGTTATCATTTATAACTCTGCAGGTTTGTGAATTGCAGTGCCCTGAAGCTCCATTTTACAAGTCGCTTTTTTGGGAGCTGGCCGCAAAAGCGCAGGATGGCTTCAGGCCCTGTTCTGGTTCTGGGGGGCAGGCTGAGCCTGTGGTGAATTCTTCTTCCTGATGGGAAAATAGAGTGACCTGTGCCTGTCCCAACACCAAGAGCTAGTCTCTCATTGGTTCTCCGTCTTCTCGTTCATCCTCAGGACAAATTGCAACCTGTACGGAACAGGAGGTTAAAGGTGCTGATGCTCCAAGTAGGGAGATTGCTAGTAAAGTGGCTGGAATGGCGAACCCGAGCACAAGGAGATGAGAAATGAGGTGCGTTTTAGAAACCTTTCCCCATCACACGGTGTACCATCTTCTGGGTTTCTCATGCATGTTTTCGATGTAGGAAGATGCCCTTGAACCTGGCGATTTGGGACCCATGCGATGGTAGCACGCAGTATTACTTTAAAGGCTCTGCGTTTGCTCACCCAACCTCACCAAACCTCTCAGCCCCAAGAGTGTCCACCCTTATGTCTCATCCAGCTGTGGGTCTAGATATGGTCAATCCAGGTTGCATCACAGCCACTGAACGAATTGTGTAAGAATTTCTCTCTCTTTCCCTGTCTTTGTTTCATGGGTTTTTAAAAGTAATTTATTTTTATAATGGGGTTTAGCTGCTTTTCACGGCTGTGTTTATGCCGCTTTACACCCACTTGACACACTAACAGAGAGATATCAATACATAGGTTTTAAGATTATTACTAGTCAGATATATTCTTGTGCGGTGAATCGGGAATGTTGAGTCCAGTTCTCTGAGCAAGGAGTAGGTCTTGTCTATTACATATTGGGTTTATGGAACGGTATCTGAGCTAATTTGAAACTCTTGTTTTATGTATCACCCCACCTCACCTTTCCCGTTAAGCAGCCATAGTGTGTTTTCTGCATGTGTGACTCTGTTCTGTTTTGTAATTCAGTTCAAGTGTAACTGTTTTTACATTCCCTCTATAAGTGACACCTTATGAGAAGTGTCCTTTTCTGTGTGACTTATTTCACTTAGAATCGTCTTACCTAAATCCACTCATCATGCTGCTACGAGCCTTATGACATTGATTTCATGGCTGAGTGATATTCCATTGTACATAAGGACCACAACTTTTTGATCCATTTTTCACTTTCCTGGGATATTTAAGGTGGAATGAAGTGGAGGTCCTTGTCAACAGAGCAGCCCTAAACTTTGGGGTGCTTGTGTCTTGCTGATTTTCAATTTTCCCACTTTATCCCCCCATGCGTGGAAGTGCCCTATGCTCTCTAAGCTGTGTTTTTTAGATGTTTCAGGACACACCGTACACTTCTCCAGAGTGGCTGTTGGCAATTTACATCCCGCCCATCAGTGTAGCAAGGCTCCCATTTCTCCATGGCCTGTCCTGCATTTCTGGTTTTGACACTTTTTTCAGCATGGCCCTTTTGACCGATGGGAAGCGAGACTTCTTTGTAGCGCTGATTTGCCTTTCCAGGTTGCTTGGTTGGCCAAAAAGGGCGTATGCGTTTTTTCCTGAATATATTCAGGAAAAAACGCATACGCCCTTTTTGGCCAAGGGCATCATTGTCAACGTTTTGCCGCTTTTCATGTGCTTTAAAGGCGATTCGAATCTACCTCCTGAAATCTGTTTCCTGCAATTCTGCCTTGATTTCAAATCCTCTTCTTTGCCTTCCCTCAATATATTTGTGGACGAGAGTTATCATTTATAACTCTGCAGGTTTGTGAATTGCAGTGCCCTGAAGCTCCATTTTACAAGTCGCTTTTTTGGGAGCTGGCCGCAAAAGCGCAGGATGGCTTCAGGCCCTGTTCTGGTTCCGGGGGGCAGGCTGAGCCTGTGGTTAATTCTTCTTCCTGATGGGAAAATAGAGTGACCTGTGCCTGTCCCAACACCAAGAGCTAGTCTCTCATTGGTTCCCCGTCTTCCCGTTCATCCTCAGGACAAATTGCAACCTGTACGGAACAGGAGGTTAAAGGTGCTGATGCTCCAAGTAGGGAGATTGCTAGTAAAGTGGCTGGAATGGCGAACCCGAGCACAAGGAGATGAGAAATGAGGTGCGTTTTAGAAACCTTTCCCCATCACACGGTGTACCATCTTCTGGGTTTCTCATGCATGTTTTCGATGTAGGAAGATGCCCTTGAACCTGGCGATTTGGGACCCATGCGATGGTAGCACGCAGTATTACTTTAAAGGGTCTGCGTTTTCTCACCCAACCTCACCAAACCTCTCAGCCCCAAGAGTGTCCACCCTTATGTCTCATCCAGCTGTGGGTCTAGATATGGTCAATCCAGGTTGCATCACAGCCACTGAACGAATTGTGTAAGAATTTCTCTCTCTTTCCCTGTCTTTGTTTCATGGGTTTTTAAAAGTAATTTATTTTTATAATGGGGTTTAGCTGCTTTTCACGGCTGTGTTTATGCCGCTTTACACCCACTTGACACACTAACAGAGAGATATCAATACATAGGTTTTAAGATTATTACTAGTCAGATATATTCTTGTGCGGTGAATCGGGAATGTTGAGTCCAGTTCTCTGAGCAAGGAGTAGGTCTTGTCTATTACATATTGGGTTTATGGAACGGTATCTGAGCTAATTTGAAACTCTTGTTTTATGTATCACCCCACCTCACCTTTCCCGTTAAGCAGCCATAGTGTGTTTTCTGCATGTGTGACTCTGTTCTGTTTTGTAATTCAGTTCAAGTGTAACTGTTTTTACATTCCCTCTATAAGTGACACCTTATGAGAAGTGTCCTTTTCTGTGTGACTTATTTCACTTAGAATCGTCTTACCTAAATCCACTCATCATGCTGCTACGAGCCTTATGACATTGATTTCATGGCTGAGTGATATTCCATTGTACATAAGGACCACAATTTTTGATCCATTTTTCACTTTCCTGGGATATTTAAGGTGGAATGAAGTGGAGGTCCTTGTCAACAGAGCAGCCCTAAACTTTGGGGTGCTTGTGTCTTGCTGATTTTCAATTTTCCCACTTTATCCCCCCATGCGTGGAAGTGCCCTATGCTCTCTAAGCTGTGTTTTTTAGATGTTTCAGGACACACCGTACACTTCTCCAGAGTGGCTGTTGGCAATTTACATCCCGCCCATCAGTGTAGCAAGGCTCCCATTTCTCCATGGCCTGTCCTGCATTTCTGGTTTTGACACTTTTTTCAGCATGGCCCTTTTGACCGATGGGAAGCGAGACTTCTTTGTAGCGCTGATTTGCCTTTCCAGGTTGCTTGGTTGGCCAAAAAGGGCGTATGCGTTTTTTCCTGAATATATTCAGGAAAAAACGCATACGCCCTTTTTGGCCAAGGGCATCATTGTCAACGTTTTGCCGCTTTTCATGTGCTTTAAAGGCGATTCGAATCTACCTCCTGAAATCTGTTTCCTGCAATTCTGCCTTGATTTCAAATCCTCTTCTTTGCCTTCACTCAATATATTTGTGGACGAGAGTTATCATTTATAACTCTGCAGGTTTGTGAATTGCAGTGCCCTGAAGCTCCATTTTACAAGTCGCTTTTTTGGGAGCTGGCCGCAAAAGCGCAGGATGGCTTCAGGCCCTGTTCTGGTTCCGGGGGGCAGGCTGAGCCTGTGGTTAATTCTTCTTCCTGATGGGAAAATAGAGTGACCTGTGCCTGTCCCAACACCAAGAGCTAGTCTCTCATTGGTTCCCCGTCTTCCCGTTCATCCTCAGGACAAATTGCAACCTGTACGGAACAGGAGGTTAAAGGTGCTGATGCTCCAAGTAGGGAGATTGCTAGTAAAGTGGCTGGAATGGCGAACCCGAGCACAAGGAGATGAGAAATGAGGTGCGTTTTAGAAACCTTTCCCCATCACACGGTGTACCATCTTCTGGGTTTCTCATGCATGTTTTCGATGTAGGAAGATGCCCTTGAACCTGGCGATTTGGGACCCATGCGATGGTAGCACGCAGTATTACTTTAAAGGGTCTGCGTTTTCTCACCCAACCTCACCAAACCTCTCAGCCCCAAGAGTGTCCACCCTTATGTCTCATCCAGCTGTGGGTCTAGATATGGTCAATCCAGGTTGCATCACAGCCACTGAACGAATTGTGTAAGAATTTCTCTCTCTTTCCCTGTCTTTGTTTCATGGGTTTTTAAAAGTAATTTATTTTTATAATGGGGTTTAGCTGCTTTTCACGGCTGTGTTTATGCCGCTTTACACCCACTTGACACACTAACAGAGAGATATCAATACATAGGTTTTAAGATTATTACTAGTCAGATATATTCTTGTGCGGTGAATCGGGAATGTTGAGTCCAGTTCTCTGAGCAAGGAGTAGGTCTTGTCTATTACATATTGGGTTTATGGAACGGTATCTGAGCTAATTTGAAACTCTTGTTTTATGTATCACCCCACCTCACCTTTCCCGTTAAGCAGCCATAGTGTGTTTTCTGCATGTGTGACTCTGTTCTGTTTTGTAATTCAGTTCAAGTGTAACTGTTTTTACATTCCCTCTATAAGTGACACCTTATGAGAAGTGTCCTTTTCTGTGTGACTTATTTCACTTAGAATCGTCTTACCTAAATCCACTCATCATGCTGCTACGAGCCTTATGACATTGATTTCATGGCTGAGTGATATTCCATTGTACATAAGGACCACAATTTTTGATCCATTTTTCACTTTCCTGGGATATTTAAGGTGGAATGAAGTGGAGGTCCTTGTCAACAGAGCAGCCCTAAACTTTGGGGTGCTTGTGTCTTGCTGATTTTCAATTTTCCCACTTTATCCCCCCATGCGTGGAAGTGCCCTATGCTCTCTAAGCTGTGTTTTTTAGATGTTTCAGGACACACCGTACACTTCTCCAGAGTGGCTGTTGGCAATTTACATCCCGCCCATCAGTGTAGCAAGGCTCCCATTTCTCCATGGCCTGTCCTGCATTTCTGGTTTTGACACTTTTTTCAGCATGGCCCTTTTGACCGATGGGAAGCGAGACTTCTTTGTAGCGCTGATTTGCCTTTCCAGGTTGCTTGGTTGGCCAAAAAGGGCGTATGCGTTTTTTCCTGAATATATTCAGGAAAAAACGCATACGCCCTTTTTGGCCAAGGGCATCATTGTCAACGTTTTGCCGCTTTTCATGTGCTTTAAAGGCGATTCGAATCTACCTCCTGAAATCTGTTTCCTGCAATTCTGCCTTGATTTCAAATCCTCTTCTTTGCCTTCACTCAATATATTTGTGGACGAGAGTTATCATTTATAACTCTGCAGGTTTGTGAATTGCAGTGCCCTGAAGCTCCATTTTACAAGTCGCTTTTTTGGGAGCTGGCCGCAAAAGCGCAGGATGGCTTCAGGCCCTGTTCTGGTTCCGGGGGGCAGGCTGAGCCTGTGGTTAATTCTTCTTCCTGATGGGAAAATAGAGTGACCTGTGCCTGTCCCAACACCAAGAGCTAGTCTCTCATTGGTTCCCCGTCTTCCCGTTCATCCTCAGGACAAATTGCAACCTGTACGGAACAGGAGGTTAAAGGTGCTGATGCTCCAAGTAGGGAGATTGCTAGTAAAGTGGCTGGAATGGCGAACCCGAGCACAAGGAGATGAGAAATGAGGTGCGTTTTAGAAACCTTTCCCCATCACACGGTGTACCATCTTCTGGGTTTCTCATGCATGTTTTCGATGTAGGAAGATGCCCTTGAACCTGGAGATTTGGGACCCATGCGATGGGTAGCACGCAGTATTACTTAAAGGATCTGCGTTTGCTCACCCAACCTCACCAAACCTCTCAGCCCCAAGAGTGTCCACCCTTATGTCTCATCCAGCTGTGGGTCTAGATATGGTCAATCCAGGTTGCATCACAGCCCCAGAACGAATTGTGTAAGAATTTCTCTCTCTTTCCCTGTCTTTGTTTCATGGGTTTTTAAAAGTAATTTATTTTTATAATGGGGTTTAGCTGCTTTTCACGGCTGTGTTTATGCCTCTTTACACCCACTTGACACACTAACAGAGAGATATCAATACATAGGTTTTAAGATTATTACTAGTCAGATATATTCTTGTGCGGTGAATCGGGCGTGTTGAGTCCAGTTCTCTGAGCAAGGAGTAGGTCTTGTCTATTACATATTGGGTTTATGGAACGGTATCTGAGCTAATTTGAAACTCTTGTTTTATGTATCACCCCACCTCACCTTTCCCGTTAAGCAGCCATAGTGTGTTTTCTGCATGTGTGACTCTGTTCTGTTTTGTAATTCAGTTCAAGTGTAACGGTTTTTACATTCCCTCTATAAGTGACACCTTATGAGAAGTGTCCTTTTCTGTGTGACTTATTTCACTTAGAATCGTCTTGCCTAAATCCACTCATCATGCTGCTACTAGCCTTATGACATTGATTTCATGGCTGAGTGATATTCCATTGTACATAAGGACCACAACTTTTTGATCCATTTTTCGCTTTCCTGGGATATTTAAGGTGGAATGAAGTGGAGGTCCTTGTCAACAGAGCAGCCCTAAACTTTGGGGTGCTTGTGTCTTGCTGATTTTCAATTTTCCCACTTTATCCCCCCATGCGTGGAAGTGCCCTATGCTCTCTAAGCTGTGTTTTTTAGATGTTTCAGGACACACCGTACACTTCTCCAGAGTGGCTGTTGGCAATTTACATCCCGCCCATCAGTGTAGCAAGGCTCCCATTTCTCCATGGCCTGTCCTGCATTTCTGGTTTTGACACTTTTTTCAGCATGGCCCTTTTGACCGATGGGAAGCGAGACTTCTTTGTAGCGCTGATTTGCCTTTCCAGGTTGCTTGGTTGGCCAAAAAGGGCGTATGCGTTTTTTCCTGAATATATTCAGGAAAAAACGCATACGCCCTTTTTGGCCAAGGGCATCATTGTCAACGTTTTGCCGCTTTTCATGTGCTTTAAAGGCGATTCGAATCTACCTCCTGAAATCTGTTTCCTGCAATTCTGCCTTGATTTCAAATCCTCTTCTTTGCCTTCCCTCAATATATTTGTGGACGAGAGTTATTATTTATAACTCTGCAGGTTTGTGAATTGCAGTGCCCTGAAGCTCCATTTTACAAGTCGCTTTTTTGGGAGCTGGCCGCAAAAGCGCAGGATGGCTTCAGGCCCTGTTCTGGTTCCGGGGGGCAGGCTGAGCCTGTGGTGAATTCTTCTTCCTGATGGGAAAATAGAGTGACCTGTGCCTGTCCCAACACCAAGAGCTAGTCTCTCATTGGTTCCCCGTCTTCTCGTTCATCCTCAGGACAAATTGCAACCTGTCCGGAACAGGAGGTTAAAGGTGCTGATGCTCCAAGTAGGGAGATTGCTAGTAAAGTGGCTGGAATGGCGAACCCGAGCACAAGGAGATGAGAAATGAGGTGCGTTTTAGAAACCTTTCCCCATCACACGGTGTACCATCTTCTGGGTTTCTCATGCATGTTTTCGATGTAGGAAGATGCCCTTGAACCTGGCGATTTGGGACCCATGCGATGGTAGCACGCAGTATTACTTTAAAGGGTCTGCGTTTGCTCACCCAACCTCACCAAACCTCTCAGCCCCAAGAGTGTCCACCCTTATGTCTCATCCAGCTGTGGGTCTAGATATGGTCAATCCAGGTTGCATCACAGCCCCTGAACGAATTGTGTAAGAATTTCTCTCTCTTTCCCTGTCTTTGTTTCATGGGTTTTTAAAAGTAATTTATTTTTATAATGGGGTTTAGCTGCTTTTCACGGCTGTGTTTATGCCGCTTTACACCCACTTGACACACTAACAGAGAGATATCAATACATAGGTTTTAAGATTATTACTAGTCAGATATATTCTTGTGCGGTGAATCGGGAATGTTGAGTCCAGTTCTCTGAGCAAGGAGTAGGTCTTGTCTATTACATATTGGGTTTATGGAACGGTATCTGAGCTAATTTGAAACTCTTGTTTTATGTATCACCCCACCTCACCTTTCCCGTTAAGCAGCCATAGTGTGTTTTCTGCATGTGTGACTCTGTTCTGTTTTGTAATTCAGTTCAAGTGTAACGGTTTTTACATTCCCTCTATAAGTGACACCTTATGAGAAGTGTCCTTTTCTGTGTGACTTATTTCACTTAGAATCGTCTTACCTAAATCCACTCATCATGCTGCTACTAGCCTTATGACATTGATTTCATGGCTGAGTGCTATTCCATTGTACATAAGGACCACAACTTTTTGATCCATTTTTCGCTTTCCTGGGATATTTAAGGTGGAATGAAGTGGAGGTCCTTGTCAACAGAGCAGCCCTAAACTTTGGGGTGCTTGTGTCTTGCTGATTTTCAATTTTCCCACTTTATCCCCCCATGCGTGGAAGTGCCCTATGCTCTCTAAGCTGTGTTTTTTAGATGTTTCAGGACACACCGTACACTTCTCCAGAGTGGCTGTTGGCAATTTACATCCCGCCCATCAGTGTAGCAAGGCTCCCATTTCTCCATGGCCTGTCCTGCATTTCTGGTTTTGACACTTTTTTCAGCATGGCCCTTTTGACCGATGGGAAGCGAGACTTCTTTGTAGCGCTGATTTGCCTTTCCAGGTTGCTTGGTTGGCCAAAAAGGGCGTATGCGTTTTTTCCTGAATATATTCAGGAAAAAACGCATACGCCCTTTTTGGCCAAGGGCATCATTGTCAACGTTTTGCCGCTTTTCATGTGCTTTAAAGGCGATTCGAATCTACCTCCTGAAATCTGTTTCCTGCAATTCTGCCTTGATTTCAAATCCTCTTCTTTGCCTTCCCTCAATATATTTGTGGACGAGAGTTATCATTTATAACTCTGCAGGTTTGTGAATTGCAGTGCCCTGAAGCTCCATTTTACAAGTCGCTTTTTTGGGAGCTGGCCGCAAAAGCGCAGGATGGCTTCAGGCCCTGTTCTGGTTCCGGGGGGCAGGCTGAGCCTGTGGTGAATTCTTCTTCCTGATGGGAAAATAGAGTGACCTGTGCCTGTCCCAACACCAAGAGCTAGTCTCTCATTGGTTCCCCGTCTTCCCGTTCATCCTCAGGACAAATTGCAACCTGTACGGAACAGGAGGTTAAAGGTGCTGATGCTCCAAGTAGGGAGATTGCTAGTAAAGTGGCTGGAATGGCGAACCCGAGCACAAGGAGATGAGAAATGAGGTGCGTTTTAGAAACCTTTCCCCATCACACGGTGTACCATCTTCTGGGTTTCTCATGCATGTTTTCGATGTAGGAAGATGCCCTTGAACCTGGAGATTTGGGACCCATGCGATGGGTAGCACGCAGTATTACTTAAAGGATCTGCGTTTGCTCACCCAACCTCACCAAACCTCTCAGCCCCAAGAGTGTCCACCCTTATGTCTCATCCAGCTGTGGGTCTAGATATGGTCAATCCAGGTTGCATCACAGCCCCTGAACGAATTGTGTAAGAATTTCTCTCTCTTTCCCTGTCTTTGTTTCATGGGTTTTTAAAAGTAATTTATTTTTATAATGGGGTTTAGCTGCTTTTCACGGCTGTGTTTATGCCGCTTTACACCCACTTGACACACTAACAGAGAGATATCAATACATAGGTTTTAAGATTATTACTAGTCAGATATATTCTTGTGCGGTGAATCGGGCGTGTTGAGTCCAGTTCTCTGAGCAAGGAGTAGGTCTTGTCTATTACATATTGGGTTTATGGAACGGTATCTGAGCTAATTTGAAACTCTTGTTTTATGTATCACCCCACCTCACCTTTCCCGTTAAGCAGCCATAGTGTGTTTTCTGCATGTGTGACTCTGTTCTGTTTTGTAATTCAGTTCAAGTGTAACGGTTTTTACATTCCCTCTATAAGTGACACCTTATGAGAAGTGTCCTTTTCTGTGTGACTTATTTCACTTAGAATCGTCTTACCTAAATCCACTCATCATGCTGCTACTAGCCTTATGACATTGATTTCATGGCTGAGTGATATTCCATTGTACATAAGGACCACAACTTTTTGATCCATTTTTCGCTTTCCTGGGATATTTAAGGTGGAATGAAGTGGAGGTCCTTGTCAACAGAGCAGCCCTAAACTTTGGGGTGCTTGTGTCTTGCTGATTTTCAATTTTCCCACTTTATCCCCCCATGCGTGGAAGTGCCCTATGCTCTCTAAGCTGTGTTTTTTAGATGTTTCAGGACACACTGTACACTTCTCCAGAGTGGCTGTTGGCAATTTACATCCCGCCCATCAGTGTAGCAAGGCTCCCATTTCTCCATGGCCTGTCCTGCATTTCTGGTTTTGACACTTTTTTCAGCATGGCCCTTTTGACCGATGGGAAGCGAGACTTCTTTGTAGCGCTGATTTGCCTTTCCAGGTTGCTTGGTTGGCCAAAAAGGGCGTATGCGTTTTTTCCTGAATATATTCAGGAAAAAACGCATACGCCCTTTTTGGCCAAGGGCATCATTGTCAACGTTTTGCCGCTTTTCATGTGCTTTAAAGGCGATTCGAATCTACCTCCTGAAATCTGTTTCCTGCAATTCTGCCTTGATTTCAAATCCTCTTCTTTGCCTTCCCTCAATATATTTGTGGACGAGAGTTATCATTTATAACTCTGCAGGTTTGTGAATTGCAGTGCCCTGAAGCTCCATTTTACAAGTCGCTTTTTTGGGAGCTGGCCGCAAAAGCGCAGGATGGCTTCAGGCCCTGTTCTGGTTCCGGGGGGCAGGCTGAGCCTGTGGTGAATTCTTCTTCCTGATGGGAAAATAGAGTGACCTGTGCCTGTCCCAACACCAAGAGCTAGTCTCTCATTGGTTCCCCGTCTTCCCGTTCATCCTCAGGACAAATTGCAACCTGTACGGAACAGGAGGTTAAAGGTGCTGATGCTCCAAGTAGGGAGATTGCTAGTAAAGTGGCTGGAATGGCGAACCCGAGCACAAGGAGATGAGAAATGAGGTGCGTTTTAGAAACCTTTCCCCATCACACGGTGTACCATCTTCTGGGTTTCTCATGCATGTTTTCGATGTAGGAAGATGCCCTTGAACCTGGAGATTTGGGACCCATGCGATGGGTAGCACGCAGTATTACTTAAAGGATCTGCGTTTGCTCACCAAACCTCACCAAACCTCTCAGCCCCAAGAGTGTCCACCCTTATGTCTCATCCAGCTGTGGGTCTAGATATGGTCAATCCAGGTTGCATCACAGCCCCAGAACGAATTGTGTAAGAATTTCTCTCTCTTTCCCTGTCTTTGTTTCATGGGTTTTTAAAAGTAATTTATTTTTATAATGGGGTTTAGCTGCTTTTCACGGCTGTGTTTATGCCGCTTTACACCCACTTGACACACTAACAGAGAGATATCAATACATAGGTTTTAAGATTATTACTAGTCAGATATATTCTTGTACGGTGAATCGGGCGTGTTGAGTCCAGTTCTCTGAGCAAGGAGTAGGTCTTGTCTATTACATATTGGGTTTATGGAACGGTATCTGAGCTAATTTGAAACTCTTGTTTTATGTATCACCCCACCTCACCTTTCCCGTTAAGCAGCCATAGTGTGTTTTCTGCATGTGTGACTCTGTTCTGTTTTGTAATTCAGTTCAAGTGTAACGGTTTTTACATTCCCTCTATAAGTGACACCTTATGAGAAGTGTCCTTTTCTGTGTGACTTATTTCACTTAGAATCGTCTTGCCTAAATCCACTCATCATGCTGCTACTAGCCTTATGACATTGATTTCATGGCTGAGTGATATTCCATTGTACATAAGGACCACAACTTTTTTATCCATTTTTCGCTTTCCTGGGATATTTAAGGTGGAATGAAGTGGAGGTCCTTGTCAACAGAGCAGCCCTAAACTTTGGGGTGCTTGTGTCTTGCTGATTTTCAATTTTCCCACTTTATCCCCCCATGCGTGGAAGTGCCCTATGCTCTCTAAGCTGTGTTTTTTAGATGTTTCAGGACACACCGTACACTTCTCCAGAGTGGCTGTTGGCAATTTACATCCCGCCCATCAGTGTAGCAAGGCTCCCATTTCTCCATGGCCTGTCCTGCATTTCTGGTTTTGACACTTTTTTCAGCATGGCCCTTTTGACCGATGGGAAGCGAGACTTCTTTGTAGCGCTGAATTGCCTTTCCAGGTTGCTTGGTTGGCCAAAAAGGGCGTATGCGTTTTTTCCTGAATATATTCAGGAAAAAACGCATACGCCCTTTTTGGCCAAGGGCATCATTGTCAACGTTTTGCCGCTTTTCATGTGCTTTAAAGGCGATTCGAATCTACCTCCTGAAATCTGTTTCCTGCAATTCTGCCTTGATTTCAAATCCTCTTCTTTGCCTTCCCTCAATATATTTGTGGACGAGAGTTATCATTTATAACTCTGCAGGTTTGTGAATTGCAGTGCCCTGAAGCTCCATTTTACAACTCGCTTTTTTGGGAGCTGGCCGCAAAAGCGCAGGATGGCTTCAGGCCCTGTTCTGGTTCCGGGGGGCAGGCTGAGCCTGTGGTTAATTCGTCTTCCTGATGGGAAAATAGAGTGACCTGTGCCTGTCCCAACACCAAGAGCTAGTCTCTCATTGGTTCCCCGTCTTCCCGTTCATCCTCAGGACAAATTGCAACCTGTACGGAACAGGAGGTTAAAGGTGCTGATGCTCCAAGTAGGGAGATTGCTAGTAAAGTGGCTGGAATGGCGAACCCGAGCACAAGGAGATGAGAAATGAGGTGCGTTTTAGAAACCTTTCCCCATCACACGGTGTACCATCTTCTGGGTTTCTCATGCATGTTTTCGATGTAGGAAGATGCCCTTGAACCTGGAGATTTGGGACCCATGCGATGGGTAGCACGCAGTATTACTTAAAGGATCTGCGTTTGCTCACCAAACCTCACCAAACCTCTCAGCCCCAAGAGTGTCCACCCTTATGTCTCATCCAGCTGTGGGTCTAGATATGGTCAATCCAGGTTGCATCACAGCCCCAGAACGAATTGTGTAAGAATTTCTCTCTCTTTCCCTGTCTTTGTTTCATGGGTTTTTAAAAGTAATTTATTTTTATAATGGGGTTTAGCTGCTTTTCACGGCTGTGTTTATGCCGCTTTACACCCACTTGACACACTAACAGAGAGATATCAATACATAGGTTTTAAGATTATTACTAGTCAGATATATTCTTGTACGGTGAATCGGGCGTGTTGAGTCCAGTTCTCTGAGCAAGGAGTAGGTCTTGTCTATTACATATTGGGTTTATGGAACGGTATCTGAGCTAATTTGAAACTCTTGTTTTATGTATCACCCCACCTCACCTTTCCCGTTAAGCAGCCATAGTGTGTTTTCTGCATGTGTGACTCTGTTCTGTTTTGTAATTCAGTTCAAGTGTAACGGTTTTTACATTCCCTCTATAAGTGACACCTTATGAGAAGTGTCCTTTTCTGTGTGACTTATTTCACTTAGAATCGTCTTGCCTAAATCCACTCATCATGCTGCTACTAGCCTTATGACATTGATTTCATGGCTGAGTGATATTCCATTGTACATAAGGACCACAACTTTTTTATCCATTTTTCGCTTTCCTGGGATATTTAAGGTGGAATGAAGTGGAGGTCCTTGTCAACAGAGCAGCCCTAAACTTTGGGGTGCTTGTGTCTTGCTGATTTTCAATTTTCCCACTTTATCCCCCCATGCGTGGAAGTGCCCTATGCTCTCTAAGCTTTGTTTTTTAGATGTTTCAGGACACACCGTACACTTCTCCAGAGTGGCTGTTGGCAATTTACATCCCGCCCATCAGTGTAGCAAGGCTCCCATTTCTCCATGGCCTGTCCTGCATTTCTGGTTTTGACACTTTTTTCAGCATGGCCCTTTTGACCGATGGGAAGCGAGACTTCTTTGTAGCGCTGATTTGCCTTTCCAGGTTGCTTGGTTGGCCAAAAAGGGCGTATGCGTTTTTTCCTGAATATATTCAGGAAAAAACGCATACGCCCTTTTTGGCCAAGGGCATCATTGTCAACGTTTTGCCGCTTTTCATGTGCTTTAAAGGCGATTCGAATCTACCTCCTGAAATCTGTTTCCTGCAATTCTGCCTTGATTTCAAATCCTCTTCTTTGCCTTCCCTCAATATATTTGTGGACGAGAGTTATCATTTATAACTCTGCAGGTTTGTGAATTGCAGTGCCCTGAAGCTCCATTTTACAAGTCGCTTTTTTGGGAGCTGGCCGCAAAAGCGCAGGATGGCTTCAGGCCCTGTTCTGGTTCCGGGGGGCAGGCTGAGCCTGTGGTTAATTCTTCTTCCTGATGGGAAAATAGAGTGACCTGTGCCTGTCCCAACACCAAGAGCTAGTCTCTCATTGGTTCCCCGTCTTCCCGTTCATCCTCAGGACAAATTGCAACCTGTACGGAACAGGAGGTTAAAGGTGCTGATGCTCCAAGTAGGGAGATTGCTAGTAAAGTGGCTGGAATGGCGAACCCGAGCACAAGGAGATGAGAAATGAGGTGCGTTTTAGAAACCTTTCCCCATCACACGGTGTACCATCTTCTGGGTTTCTCATGCATGTTTTCGATGTAGGAAGATGCCCTTGAACCTGGCGATTTGGGACCCATGCGATGGTAGCACGCAGTATTACTTTAAAGGGTCTGCGTTTGCTCACCCAACCTCACCAAACCTCTCAGCCCCAAGAGTGTCCACCCTTATGTCTCATCCAGCTGTGGGTCTAGATATGGTCAATCCAGGTTGCATCACAGCCCCTGAACGAATTGTGTAAGAATTTCTCTCTCTTTCCCTGTCTTTGTTTCATGGGTTTTTAAAAGTAATTTATTTTTATAATGGGGTTTAGCTGCTTTTCACGGCTGTGTTTATGCCGCTTTACACCCACTTGACACACTAACAGAGAGATATCAATACATAGGTTTTAAGATTATTACTAGTCAGATATATTCTTGTGCGGTGAATCGGGAATGTTGAGTCCAGTTCTCTGAGCAAGGAGTAGGTCTTGTCTATTACATATTGGGTTTATGGAACGGTATCTGAGCTAATTTGAAACTCTTGTTTTATGTATCACCCCACCTCACCTTTCCCGTTAAGCAGCCATAGTGTGTTTTCTGCATGTGTGACTCTGTTCTGTTTTGTAATTCAGTTCAAGTGTAACTGTTTTTACATTCCCTCTATAAGTGACACCTTATGAGAAGTGTCCTTTTCTGTGTGACTTATTTCACTTAGAATCGTCTTACCTAAATCCACTCATCATGCTGCTACTAGCCTTATGACATTGATTTCATGGCTGAGTGATATTCCATTGTACATAAGGACCACAACTTTTTGATCCATTTTTCGCTTTCCTGGGATATTTAAGGTGGAATGAAGTGGAGGTCCTTGTCAACAGAGCAGCCCTAAACTTTGGGGTGCTTGTGTCTTGCTGATTTTCAATTTTCCCACTTTATCCCCCCATGCGTGGAAGTGCCCTATGCTCTCTAAGCTGTGTTTTTTAGATGTTTCAGGACACACCGTACACTTCTCCAGAGTGGCTGTTGGCAATTTACATCCCGCCCATCAGTGTAGCAAGGCTCCCATTTCTCCATGGCCTGTCCTGCATTTCTGGTTTTGACACTTTTTTCAGCATGGCCCTTTTGACCGATGGGAAGCGAGACTTCTTTGTAGCGCTGATTTGCCTTTCCAGGTTGCTTGGTTGGCCAAAAAGGGCGTATGCGTTTTTTCCTGAATATATTCAGGAAAAAACGCATACGCCCTTTTTGGCCAAGGGCATCATTGTCAACGTTTTGCCGCTTTTCATGTGCTTTAAAGGCGATTCGAATCTACCTCCTGAAATCTGTTTCCTGCAATTCTGCCTTGATTTCAAATCCTCTTCTTTGCCTTCCCTCAATATATTTGTGGACGAGAGTTATCATTTATAACTCTGCAGGTTTGTGAATTGCAGTGCCCTGAAGCTCCATTTTACAAGTCGCTTTTTTGGGAGCTGGCCGCAAAAGCGCAGGATGGCTTCAGGCCCTGTTCTGGTTCCGGGGGGCAGGCTGAGCCTGTGGTTAATTCTTCTTCCTGATGGGAAAATAGAGTGACCTGTGCCTGTCCCAACACCAAGAGCTAGTCTCTCATTGGTTCCCCGTCTTCCCGTTCATCCTCAGGACAAATTGCAACCTGTACGGAACAGGAGGTTAAAGGTGCTGATGCTCCAAGTAGGGAGATTGCTAGTAAAGTGGCTGGAATGGCGAACCCGAGCACAAGGAGATGAGAAATGAGGTGCGTTTTAGAAACCTTTCCCCATCACACGGTGTACCATCTTCTGGGTTTCTCATGCATGTTTTCGATGTAGGAAGATGCCCTTGAACCTGGAGATTTGGGACCCATGCGATGGGTAGCACGCAGTATTACTTAAAGGATCTGCGTTTGCTCACCCAACCTCACCAAACCTCTCAGCCCCAAGAGTGTCCACCCTTATGTCTCATCCAGCTGTGGGTCTAGATATGGTCAATCCAGGTTGCATCACAGCCCCTGAACGAATTGTGTAAGAATTTCTCTCTCTTTCCCTGTCTTTGTTTCATGGGTTTTTAAAAGTAATTTATTTTTATAATGGGGTTTAGCTGCTTTTCACGGCTGTGTTTATGCCGCTTTACACCCACTTGACACACTAACAGAGAGATATCAATACATAGGTTTTAAGATTATTACTAGTCAGATATATTCTTGTGCGGTGAATCGGGCGTGTTGAGTCCAGTTCTCTGAGCAAGGAGTAGGTCTTGTCTATTACATATTGGGTTTATGGAACGGTATCTGAGCTAATTTGAAACTCTTGTTTTATGTATCACCCCACCTCACCTTTCCCGTTAAGCAGCCATAGTGTGTTTTCTGCATGTGTGACTCTGTTCTGTTTTGTAATTCAGTTCAAGTGTAACGGTTTTTACATTCCCTCTATAAGTGACACCTTATGAGAAGTGTCCTTTTCTGTGTGACTTATTTCACTTAGAATCGTCTTACCTAAATCCACTCATCATGCTGCTACTAGCCTTATGACATTGATTTCATGGCTGAGTGATATTCCATTGTACATAAGGACCACAACTTTTTGATCCATTTTTCGCTTTCCTGGGATATTTAAGGTGGAATGAAGTGGAGGTCCTTGTCAACAGAGCAGCCCTAAACTTTGGGGTGCTTGTGTCTTGCTGATTTTCAATTTTCCCACTTTATCCCCCCATGCGTGGAAGTGCCCTATGCTCTCTAAGCTGTGTTTTTTAGATGTTTCAGGACACACTGTACACTTCTCCAGAGTGGCTGTTGGCAATTTACATCCCGCCCATCAGTGTAGCAAGGCTCCCATTTCTAGATGGCCTGTCCTGCATTTCTGGTTTTGACACTTTTTTCAGCATGGCCCTTTTGACCGATGGGAAGCGAGACTTCTTTGTAGCGCTGATTTGCCTTTCCAGGTTGCTTGGTTGGCCAAAAAGGGCGTATGCGTTTTTTCCTGAATATATTCAGGAAAAAACGCATACGCCCTTTTTGGCCAAGGGCATCATTGTCAACGTTTTGCCGCTTTTCATGTGCTTTAAAGGCGATTCGAATCTACCTCCTGAAATCTGTTTCCTGCAATTCTGCCTTGATTTCAAATCCTCTTCTTTGCCTTCCCTCAATATATTTGTGGACGAGAGTTATCATTTATAACTCTGCAGGTTTGTGAATTGCAGTGCCCTGAAGCTCCATTTTACAAGTCGCTTTTTTGGGAGCTGGCCGCAAAAGCGCAGGATGGCTTCAGGCCCTGTTCTGGTTCCGGGGGGCAGGCTGAGCCTGTGGTTAATTCTTCTTCCTGATGGGAAAATAGAGTGACCTGTGCCTGTCCCAACACCAAGAGCTAGTCTCTCATTGGTTCCCCGTCTTCCCGTTCATCCTCAGGACAAATTGCAACCTGTACGGAACAGGAGGTTAAAGGTGCTGATGCTCCAAGTAGGGAGATTGCTAGTAAAGTGGCTGGAATGGCGAACCCGAGCACAAGGAGATGAGAAATGAGGTGCGTTTTAGAAACCTTTCCCCATCACACGGTGTACCATCTTCTGGGTTTCTCATGCATGTTTTCGATGTAGGAAGATGCCCTTGAACCTGGCGATTTGGGACCCATGCGATGGTAGCACGCAGTATTACTTTAAAGGGTCTGCGTTTGCTCACCCAACCTCACCAAACCTCTCAGCCCCAAGAGTGTCCACCCTTATGTCTCATCCAGCTGTGGGTCTAGATATGGTCAATCCAGGTTGCATCACAGCCCCTGAACGAATTGTGTAAGAATTTCTCTCTCTTTCCCTGTCTTTGTTTCATGGGTTTTTAAAAGTAATTTATTTTTATAATGGGGTTTAGCTGCTTTTCACGGCTGTGTTTATGCCGCTTTACACCCACTTGACACACTAACAGACAGATATCAATACATAGGTTTTAAGATTATTACTAGTCAGATATATTCTTGTGCGGTGAATCGGGAATGTTGAGTCCAGTTCTCTGAGCAAGGAGTAGGTCTTGTCTATTACATATTGGGTTTATGGAACGGTATCTGAGCTAATTTGAAACTCTTGTTTTATGTATCACCCCACCTCACCTTTCCCGTTAAGCAGCCATAGTGTGTTTTCTGCATGTGTGACTCTGTTCTGTTTTGTAATTCAGTTCAAGTGTAACTGTTTTTACATTCCCTCTATAAGTGACACCTTATGAGAAGTGTCCTTTTCTGTGTGACTTATTTCACTTAGAATCGTCTTACCTAAATCCACTCATCATGCTGCTACTAGCCTTATGACATTGATTTCATGGCTGAGTGATATTCCATTGTACATAAGGACCACAACTTTTTGATCCATTTTTCGCTTTCCTGGGATATTTAAGGTGGAATGAAGTGGAGGTCCTTGTCAACAGAGCAGCCCTAAACTTTGGGGTGCTTGTGTCTTGCTGATTTTCAATTTTCCCACTTTATCCCCCCATGCGTGGAAGTGCCCTATGCTCTCTAAGCTGTGTTTTTTAGATGTTTCAGGACACACCGTACACTTCTCCAGAGTGGCTGTTGGCAATTTACATCCCGCCCATCAGTGTAGCAAGGCTCCCATTTCTCCATGGCCTGTCCTGCATTTCTGGTTTTGACACTTTTTTCAGCATGGCCCTTTTGACCGATGGGAAGCGAGACTTCTTTGTAGCGCTGATTTGCCTTTCCAGGTTGCTTGGTTGGCCAAAAAGGGCGTATGCGTTTTTTCCTGAATATATTCAGGAAAAAACGCATACGCCCTTTTTGGCCAAGGGCATCATTGTCAACGTTTTGCCGCTTTTCATGTGCTTTAAAGGCGATTCGAATCTACCTCCTGAAATCTGTTTCCTGCAATTCTGCCTTGATTTCAAATCCTCTTCTTTGCCTTCCCTCAATATATTTGTGGACGAGAGTTATCATTTATAACTCTGCAGGTTTGTGAATTGCAGTGCCCTGAAGCTCCATTTTACAAGTCGCTTTTTTGGGAGCTGGCCGCAAAAGCGCAGGATGGCTTCAGGCCCTGTTCTGGTTCCGGGGGGCAGGCTGAGCCTGTGGTTAATTCTTCTTCCTGATGGGAAAATAGAGTGACCTGTGCCTGTCCCAACACCAAGAGCTAGTCTCTCATTGGTTCCCCGTCTTCCCGTTCATCCTCAGGACAAATTGCAACCTGTACGGAACAGGAGGTTAAAGGTGCTGATGCTCCAAGTAGGGAGATTGCTAGTAAAGTGGCTGGAATGGCGAACCCGAGCACAAGGAGATGAGAAATGAGGTGCGTTTTAGAAACCTTTCCCCATCACACGGTGTACCATCTTCTGGGTTTCTCATGCATGTTTTCGATGTAGGAAGATGCCCTTGAACCTGGAGATTTGGGACCCATGCGATGGGTAGCACGCAGTATTACTTAAAGGATCTGCGTTTGCTCACCCAACCTCACCAAACCTCTCAGCCCCAAGAGTGTCCACCCTTATGTCTCATCCAGCTGTGGGTCTAGATATGGTCAATCCAGGTTGCATCACAGCCCCTGAACGAATTGTGTAAGAATTTCTCTCTCTTTCCCTGTCTTTGTTTCATGGGTTTTTAAAAGTAATTTATTTTTATAATGGGGTTTAGCTGCTTTTCACGGCTGTGTTTATGCCGCTTTACACCCACTTGACACACTAACAGAGAGATATCAATACATAGGTTTTAAGATTATTACTAGTCAGATATATTCTTGTGCGGTGAATCGGGAATGTTGAGTCCAGTTCTCTGAGCAAGGAGTAGGTCTTGTCTATTACATATTGGGTTTATGGAACGGTATCTGAGCTAATTTGAAACTCTTGTTTTATGTATCACCCCACCTCACCTTTCCCGTTAAGCAGCCATAGTGTGTTTTCTGCATGTGTGACTCTGTTCTGTTTTGTAATTCAGTTCAAGTGTAACGGTTTTTACATTCCCTCTATAAGTGACACCTTATGAGAAGTGTCCTTTTCTGTGTGACTTATTTCACTTAGAATCGTCTTACCTAAATCCACTCATCATGCTGCTACTAGCCTTATGACATTGATTTCATGGCTGAGTGATATTCCATTGTACATAAGGACCACAACTTTTTGATCCATTTTTCGCTTTCCTGGGATATTTAAGGTGGAATGAAGTGGAGGTCCTTCTCAACAGAGCAGCCCTAAACTTTGGGGTGCTTGTGTCTTGCTGATTTTCAATTTTCCCACTTTATCCCCCCATGCGTGGAAGTGCCCTATGCTCTCTAAGCTGTGTTTTTTAGATGTTTCAGGACACACCGTACACTTCTCCAGAGTGGCTGTTGGCAATTTACATCCCGCCCATCAGTGTAGCAAGGCTCCCATTTCTCCATGGCCTGTCCTGCATTTCTGGTTTTGACACTTTTTTCAGCATGGCCCTTTTGACCGATGGGAAGCGAGACTTCTTTGTAGCGCTGATTTGCCTTTCCAGGTTGCTTGGTTGGCCAAAAAGGGCGTATGCGTTTTTTCCTGAATATATTCAGGAAAAAACGCATACGCCCTTTTTGGCCAAGGGCATCATTGTCAACGTTTTGCCGCTTTTCATGTGCTTTAAAGGCGATTCGAATCTACCTCCTGAAATCTGTTTCCTGCAATTCTGCCTTGATTTCAAATCCTCTTCTTTGCCTTCCCTCAATATATTTGTGGACGAGAGTTATCATTTATAACTCTGCAGGTTTGTGAATTGCAGTGCCCTGAAGCTCCATTTTACAAGTCGCTTTTTTGGGAGCTGGCCGCAAAAGCGCAGGATGGCTTCAGGCCCTGTTCTGGTTCCGGGGGGCAGGCTGAGCCTGTGGTGAATTCTTCTTCCTGATGGGAAAATAGAGTGACCTGTGCCTGTCCCAACACCAAGAGCTAGTCTCTCATTGGTTCCCCGTCTTCTCGTTCATCCTCAGGACAAATTGCAACCTGTACGGAACAGGAGGTTAAAGGTGCTGATGCTCCAAGTAGGGAGATTGCTAGTAAAGTGGCTGGAATGGCGAACCCGAGCACAAGGAGATGAGAAATGAGGTGCGTTTTAGAAACCTTTCCCCATCACACGGTGTACCATCTTCTGGGTTTCTCATGCATGTTTTCGATGTAGGAAGATGCCCTTGAACCTGGCGATTTGGGACCCATGCGATGGTAGCACGCAGTATTACTTTAAAGGGTCTGCGTTTGCTCACCCAACCTCACCAAACCTCTCAGCCCCAAGAGTGTCCACCCTTATGTCTCATCCAGCTGTGGGTCTAGATATGGTCAATCCAGGTTGCATCACAGCCACTGAACGAATTGTGTAAGAATTTCTCTCTCTTTCCCTGTCTTTGTTTCATGGGTTTTTAAAAGTAATTTATTTTTATAATGGGGTTTAGCTGCTTTTCACGGCTGTGTTTATGCCGCTTTACACCCACTTGACACACTAACAGAGAGATATCAATACATAGGTTTTAAGATTATTACTAGTCAGATATATTCTTGTGCGGTGAATCGGGAATGTTGAGTCCAGTTCTCTGAGGAAGGAGTAGGTCTTGTCTATTACATATTGGGTTTATGGAACGGTATCTGAGCTAATTTGAAACTCTTGTTTTATGTATCACCCCACCTCACCTTTCCCGTTAAGCAGCCATAGTGTGTTTTCTGCATGTGTGACTCTGTTCTGTTTTGTAATTCAGTTCAAGTGTAACTGTTTTTACATTCCCTCTATAAGTGACACCTTATGAGAAGTGTCCTTTTCTGTGTGACTTATTTCACTTAGAATCGTCTTACCTAAATCCACTCATCATGCTGCTACGAGCCTTATGACATTGATTTCATGGCTGAGTGATATTCCATTGTACATAAGGACCACAACTTTTTGATCCATTTTTCACTTTCCTGGGATATTTAAGGTGGAATGAAGTGGAGGTCCTTGTCAACAGAGCAGCCCTAAACTTTGGGGTGCTTGTGTCTTGCTGATTTTCAATTTTCCCACTTTATCCCCCCATGCGTGGAAGTGCCCTATGCTCTCTAAGCTGTGTTTTTTAGATGTTTCAGGACACACCGTACACTTCTCCAGAGTGGCTGTTGGCAATTTACATCCCGCCCATCAGTGTAGCAAGGCTCCCATTTCTCCATGGCCTGTCCTGCATTTCTGGTTTTGACACTTTTTTCAGCATGGCCCTTTTGACCGATGGGAAGCGAGACTTCTTTGTAGCGCTGATTTGCCTTTCCAGGTTGCTTGGTTGGCCAAAAAGGGCGTATGCGTTTTTTCCTGAATATATTCAGGAAAAAACGCATACGCCCTTTTTGGCCAAGGGCATCATTGTCAACGTTTTGCCGCTTTTCATGTGCTTTAAAGGCGATTCGAATCTACCTCCTGAAATCTGTTTCCTGCAATTCTGCCTTGATTTCAAATCCTCTTCTTTGCCTTCCCTCAATATATTTGTGGACGAGAGTTATCATTTATAACTCTGCAGGTTTGTGAATTGCAGTGCCCTGAAGCTCCATTTTACAAGTCGCTTTTTTGGGAGCTGGCCGCAAAAGCGCAGGATGGCTTCAGGCCCTGTTCTGGTTCCGGGGGGCAGGCTGAGCCTGTGGTTAATTCTTCTTCCTGATGGGAAAATAGAGTGACCTGTGCCTGTCCCAACACCAAGAGCTAGTCTCTCATTGGTTCCCCGTCTTCCCGTTCATCCTCAGGACAAATTGCAACCTGTACGGAACAGGAGGTTAAAGGTGCTGATGCTCCAAGTAGGGAGATTGCTAGTAAAGTGGCTGGAATGGCGAACCCGAGCACAAGGAGATGAGAAATGAGGTGCGTTTTAGAAACCTTTCCCCATCACACGGTGTACCATCTTCTGGGTTTCTCATGCATGTTTTCGATGTAGGAAGATGCCCTTGAACCTGGAGATTTGGGACCCATGCGATGGGTAGCACGCAGTATTACTTAAAGGATCTGCGTTTGCTCACCCAACCTCACCAAACCTCTCAGCCCCAAGAGTGTCCACCCTTATGTCTCATCCAGCTGTGGGTCTAGATATGGTCAATCCAGGTTGCATCGCAGCCCCAGAACGAATTGTGTAAGAATTTCTCTCTCTTTCCCTGTCTTTGTTTCATGGGTTTTTAAAAGTAATTTATTTTTATAATGGGGTTTAGCTGCTTTTCACGGCTGTGTTTATGCCTCTTTACACCCACTTGACACACTAACAGAGAGATATCAATACATAGGTTTTAAGATTATTACTAGTCAGATATATTCTTGTGCGGTGAATCGGGCGTGTTGAGTCCAGTTCTCTGAGCAAGGAGTAGGTCTTGTCTATTACATATTGGGTTTATGGAACGGTATCTGAGCTAATTTGAAACTCTTGTTTTATGTATCACCCCACCTCACCTTTCCCGTTAAGCAGCCATAGTGTGTTTTCTGCATGTGTGACTCTGTTCTGTTTTGTAATTCAGTTCAAGTGTAACGGTTTTTACATTCCCTCTATAAGTGACACCTTATGAGAAGTGTCCTTTTCTGTGTGACTTATTTCACTTAGAATCGTCTTGCCTAAATCCACTCATCATGCTGCTACTAGCCTTATGACATTGATTTCATGGCTGAGTGATATTCCATTGTACATAAGGACCACAACTTTTTGATCCATTTTTCGCTTTCCTGGGATATTTAAGGTGGAATGAAGTGGAGGTCCTTGTCAACAGAGCAGCCCTAAACTTTGGGGTGCTTGTGTCTTGCTGATTTTCAATTTTCCCACTTTATCCCCCCATGCGTGGAAGTGCCCTATGCTCTCTAAGCTGTGTTTTTTAGATGTTTCAGGACACACCGTACACTTCTCCAGAGTGGCTGTTGGCAATTTACATCCCGCCCATCAGTGTAGCAAGGCTCCCATTTCTCCATGGCCTGTCCTGCATTTCTGGTTTTGACACTTTTTTCAGCATGGCCCTTTTGACCGATGGGAAGCGAGACTTCTTTGTAGCGCTGATTTGCCTTTCCAGGTTGCTTGGTTGGCCAAAAAGGGCGTATGCGTTTTTTCCTGAATATATTCAGGAAAAAACGCATACGCCCTTTTTGGCCAAGGGCATCATTGTCAACGTTTTGCCGCTTTTCATGTGCTTTAAAGGCGATTCGAATCTACCTCCTGAAATCTGTTTCCTGCAATTCTGCCTTGATTTCAAATCCTCTTCTTTGCCTTCCCTCAATATATTTGTGGACGAGAGTTATTATTTATAACTCTGCAGGTTTGTGAATTGCAGTGCCCTGAAGCTCCATTTTACAAGTCGCTTTTTTGGGAGCTGGCCGCAAAAGCGCAGGATGGCTTCAGGCCCTGTTCTGGTTCCGGGGGGCAGGCTGAGCCTGTGGTGAATTCTTCTTCCTGATGGGAAAATAGAGTGACCTGTGCCTGTCCCAACACCAAGAGCTAGTCTCTCATTGGTTCCCCGTCTTCTCGTTCATCCTCATGACAAATTGCAACCTGTCCGGAACAGGAGGTTAAAGGTGCTGATGCTCCAAGTAGGGAGATTGCTAGTAAAGTGGCTGGAATGGCGAACCCGAGCACAAGGAGATGAGAAATGAGGTGCGTTTTAGAAACCTTTCCCCATCACACGGTGTACCATCTTCTGGGTTTCTCATGCATGTTTTCGATGTAGGAAGATGCCCTTGAACCTGGCGATTTGGGACCCATGCGATGGTAGCACGCAGTATTACTTTAAAGGGTCTGCGTTTGCTCACCCAACCTCACCAAACCTCTCAGCCCCAAGAGTGTCCACCCTTATGTCTCATCCAGCTGTGGGTCTAGATATGGTCAATCCAGGTTGCATCACAGCCCCTGAACGAATTGTGTAAGAATTTCTCTCTCTTTCCCTGTCTTTGTTTCATGGGTTTTTAAAAGTAATTTATTTTTATAATGGGGTTTAGCTGCTTTTCACGGCTGTGTTTATGCCGCTTTACACCCACTTGACACACTAACAGAGATATATCAATACATAGGTTTTAAGATTATTACTAGTCAGATATATTCTTGTGCGGTGAATCGGGAATGTTGAGTCCAGTTCTCTGAGCAAGGAGTAGGTCTTGTCTATTACATATTGGGTTTATGGAACGGTATCTGAGCTAATTTGAAACTCTTGTTTTATGTATCACCCCACCTCACCTTTCCCGTTAAGCAGCCATAGTGTGTTTTCTGCATGTGTGACTCTGTTCTGTTTTGTAATTCAGTTCAAGTGTAACGGTTTTTACATTCCCTCTATAAGTGACACCTTATGAGAAGTGTCCTTTTCTGTGTGACTTATTTCACTTAGAATCGTCTTACCTAAATCCACTCATCATGCTGCTACTAGCCTTATGACATTGATTTCATGGCTGAGTGCTATTCCATTGTACATAAGGACCACAACTTTTTGATCCATTTTTCGCTTTCCTGGGATATTTAAGGTGGAATGAAGTGGAGGTCCTTGTCAACAGAGCAGCTCTAAACTTTGGGGTGCTTGTGTCTTGCTGATTTTCAATTTTCCCACTTTATCCCCCCATGCGTGGAAGTGCCCTATGCTCTCTAAGCTGTGTTTTTTAGATGTTTCAGGACACACCGTACACTTCTCCAGAGTGGCTGTTGGCAATTTACATCCCGCCCATCAGTGTAGCAAGGCTCCCATTTCTCCATGGCCTGTCCTGCATTTCTGGTTTTGACACTTTTTTCAGCATGGCCCTTTTGACCGATGGGAAGCGAGACTTCTTTGTAGCGCTGATTTGCCTTTCCAGGTTGCTTGGTTGGCCAAAAAGGGCGTATGCGTTTTTTCCTGAATATATTCAGGAAAAAACGCATACGCCCTTTTTGGCCAAGGGCATCATTGTCAACGTTTTGCCGCTTTTCATGTGCTTTAAAGGCGATTCGAATCTACCTCCTGAAATCTGTTTCCTGCAATTCTGCCTTGATTTCAAATCCTCTTCTTTGCCTTCCCTCAATATATTTGTGGACGAGAGTTATCATTTATAACTCTGCAGGTTTGTGAATTGCAGTGCCCTGAAGCTCCATTTTACAAGTCGCTTTTTTGGGAGCTGGCCGCAAAAGCGCAGGATGGCTTCAGGCCCTGTTCTGGTTCCGGGGGGCAGGCTGAGCCTGTGGTGAATTCTTCTTCCTGATGGGAAAATAGAGTGACCTGTGCCTGTCCCAACACCAAGAGCTAGTCTCTCATTGGTTCCCCGTCTTCCCGTTCATCCTCAGGACAAATTGCAACCTGTACGGAACAGGAGGTTAAAGGTGCTGATGCTCCAAGTAGGGAGATTGCTAGTAAAGTGGCTGGAATGGCGAACCCGAGCACAAGGAGATGAGAAATGAGGTGCGTTTTAGAAACCTTTCCCCATCACACGGTGTACCGTCTTCTGGGTTTCTCATGCATGTTTTCGATGTAGGAAGATGCCCTTGAACCTGGAGATTTGGGACCCATGCGATGGGTAGCACGCAGTATTACTTAAAGGATCTGCGTTTGCTCACCCAACCTCACCAAACCTCTCAGCCCCAAGAGTGTCCACCCTTATGTCTCATCCAGCTGTGGGTCTAGATATGGTCAATCCAGGTTGCATCACAGCCCCTGAACGAATTGTGTAAGAATTTCTCTCTCTTTCCCTGTCTTTGTTTCATGGGTTTTTAAAAGTAATTTATTTTTATAATGGGGTTTAGCTGCTTTTCACGGCTGTGTTTATGCCGCTTTACACCCACTTGACACACTAACAGAGAGATATCAATACATAGGTTTTAAGATTATTACTAGTCAGATATATTCTTGTGCGGTGAATCGGGCGTGTTGAGTCCAGTTCTCTGAGCAAGGAGTAGGTCTTGTCTATTACATATTGGGTTTATGGAACGGTATCTGAGCTAATTTGAAACTCTTGTTTTATGTATCACCCCACCTCACCTTTCCCGTTAAGCAGCCATAGTGTGTTTTCTGCATGTGTGACTCTGTTCTGTTTTGTAATTCAGTTCAAGTGTAACGGTTTTTACATTCCCTCTATAAGTGACACCTTATGAGAAGTGTCCTTTTCTGTGTGACTTATTTCACTTAGAATCGTCTTACCTAAATCCACTCATCATGCTGCTACTAGCCTTATGACATTGATTTCATGGCTGAGTGATATTCCATTGTACATAAGGACCACAACTTTTTGATCCATTTTTCGCTTTCCTGGGATATTTAAGGTGGAATGAAGTGGAGGTCCTTGTCAACAGAGCAGCCCTAAACTTTGGGGTGCTTGTGTCTTGCTGATTTTCAATTTTCCCACTTTATCCCCCCATGCGTGGAAGTGCCCTATGCTCTCTAAGCTGTGTTTTTTAGATGTTTCAGGACACACTGTACACTTCTCCAGAGTGGCTGTTGGCAATTTACATCCCGCCCATCAGTGTAGCAAGGCTCCCATTTCTCCATGGCCTGTCCTGCATTTCTGGTTTTGACACTTTTTTCAGCATGGCCCTTTTGACCGATGGGAAGCGAGACTTCTTTGTAGCGCTGATTTGCCTTTCCAGGTTGCTTGGTTGGCCAAAAAGGGCGTATGCGTTTTTTCCTGAATATATTCAGGAAAAAACGCATACGCCCTTTTTGGCCAAGGGCATCATTGTCAACGTTTTGCCGCTTTTCATGTGCTTTAAAGGCGATTCGAATCTACCTCCTGAAATCTGTTTCCTGCAATTCTGCCTTGATTTCAAATCCTCTTCTTTGCCTTCCCTCAATATATTTGTGGACGAGAGTTATCATTTATAACTCTGCAGGTTTGTGAATTGCAGTGCCCTGAAGCTCCATTTTACAAGTCGCTTTTTTGGGAGCTGGCCGCAAAAGCGCAGGATGGCTTCAGGCCCTGTTCTGGTTCCGGGGGGCAGGCTGAGCCTGTGGTGAATTCTTCTTCCTGATGGGAAAATAGAGTGACCTGTGCCTGTCCCAACACCAAGAGCTAGTCTCTCATTGGTTCCCCGTCTTCCCGTTCATCCTCAGGACAAATTGCAACCTGTACGGAACAGGAGGTTAAAGGTGCTGATGCTCCAAGTAGGGAGATTGCTAGTAAAGTGGCTGGAATGGCGAACCCGAGCACAAGGAGATGAGAAATGAGGTGCGTTTTAGAAACCTTTCCCCATCACACGGTGTACCGTCTTCTGGGTTTCTCATGCATGTTTTCGATGTAGGAAGATGCCCTTGAACCTGGAGATTTGGGACCCATGCGATGGGTAGCACGCAGTATTACTTAAAGGATCTGCGTTTGCTCACCCAACCTCACCAAACCTCTCAGCCCCAAGAGTGTCCACCCTTATGTCTCATCCAGCTGTGGGTCTAGATATGGTCAATCCAGGTTGCATCACAGCCCCTGAACGAATTGTGTAAGAATTTCTCTCTCTTTCCCTGTCTTTGTTTCATGGGTTTTTAAAAGTAATTTATTTTTATAATGGGGTTTAGCTGCTTTTCACGGCTGTGTTTATGCCGCTTTACACCCACTTGACACACTAACAGAGAGATATCAATACATAGGTTTTAAGATTATTACTAGTCAGATATATTCTTGTGCGGTGAATCGGGCGTGTTGAGTCCAGTTCTCTGAGCAAGGAGTAGGTCTTGTCTATTACATATTGGGTTTATGGAACGGTATCTGAGCTAATTTGAAACTCTTGTTTTATGTATCACCCCACCTCACCTTTCCCGTTAAGCAGCCATAGTGTGTTTTCTGCATGTGTGACTCTGTTCTGTTTTGTAATTCAGTTCAAGTGTAACGGTTTTTACATTCCCTCTATAAGTGACACCTTATGAGAAGTGTCCTTTTCTGTGTGACTTATTTCACTTAGAATCGTCTTACCTAAATCCACTCATCATGCTGCTACTAGCCTTATGACATTGATTTCATGGCTGAGTGATATTCCATTGTACATAAGGACCACAACTTTTTGATCCATTTTTCGCTTTCCTGGGATATTTAAGGTGGAATGAAGTGGAGGTCCTTGTCAACAGAGCAGCCCTAAACTTTGGGGTGCTTGTGTCTTGCTGATTTTCAATTTTCCCACTTTATCCCCCCATGCGTGGAAGTGCCCTATGCTCTCTAAGCTGTGTTTTTTAGATGTTTCAGGACACACTGTACACTTCTCCAGAGTGGCTGTTGGCAATTTACATCCCGCCCATCAGTGTAGCAAGGCTCCCATTTCTCCATGGCCTGTCCTGCATTTCTGGTTTTGACACTTTTTTCAGCATGGCCCTTTTGACCGATGGGAAGCGAGACTTCTTTGTAGCGCTGATTTGCCTTTCCAGGTTGCTTGGTTGGCCAAAAAGGGCGTATGCGTTTTTTCCTGAATATATTCAGGAAAAAACGCATACGCCCTTTTTGGCCAAGGGCATCATTGTCAACGTTTTGCCGCTTTTCATGTGCTTTAAAGGCGATTCGAATCTACCTCCTGAAATCTGTTTCCTGCAATTCTGCCTTGATTTCAAATCCTCTTCTTTGCCTTCCCTCAATATATTTGTGGACGAGAGTTATCATTTATAACTCTGCAGGTTTGTGAATTGCAGTGCCCTGAAGCTCCATTTTACAAGTCGCTTTTTTGGGAGCTGGCCGCAAAAGCGCAGGATGGCTTCAGGCCCTGTTCTGGTTCCGGGGGGCAGGCTGAGCCTGTGGTGAATTCTTCTTCCTGATGGGAAAATAGAGTGACCTGTGCCTGTCCCAACACCAAGAGCTAGTCTCTCATTGGTTCCCCGTCTTCCCGTTCATCCTCAGGACAAATTGCAACCTGTACGGAACAGGAGGTTAAAGGTGCTGATGCTCCAAGTAGGGAGATTGCTAGTAAAGTGGCTGGAATGGCGAACCCGAGCACAAGGAGATGAGAAATGAGGTGCGTTTTAGAAACCTTTCCCCATCACACGGTGTACCGTCTTCTGGGTTTCTCATGCATGTTTTCGATGTAGGAAGATGCCCTTGAACCTGGAGATTTGGGACCCATGCGATGGGTAGCACGCAGTATTACTTAAAGGATCTGCGTTTGCTCACCCAACCTCACCAAACCTCTCAGCCCCAAGAGTGTCCACCCTTATGTCTCATCCAGCTGTGGGTCTAGATATGGTCAATCCAGGTTGCATCACAGCCCCTGAACGAATTGTGTAAGAATTTCTCTCTCTTTCCCTGTCTTTGTTTCATGGGTTTTTAAAAGTAATTTATTTTTATAATGGGGTTTAGCTGCTTTTCACGGCTGTGTTTATGCCGCTTTACACCCACTTGACACACTAACAGAGAGATATCAATACATAGGTTTTAAGATTATTACTAGTCAGATATATTCTTGTGCGGTGAATCGGGCGTGTTGAGTCCAGTTCTCTGAGCAAGGAGTAGGTCTTGTCTATTACATATTGGGTTTATGGAACGGTATCTGAGCTAATTTGAAACTCTTGTTTTATGTATCACCCCACCTCACCTTTCCCGTTAAGCAGCCATAGTGTGTTTTCTGCATGTGTGACTCTGTTCTGTTTTGTAATTCAGTTCAAGTGTAACGGTTTTTTACATTCCCTCTATAAGTGACACCTTATGAGAAGTGTCCTTTTCTGTGTGACTTATTCACTTAGAATCGTCTTACTAAATCCACTCATCATGCTGCTACTAGCCTTATGACATTGATTTCATGGCTGAGTGATATTCCATTGTACATAAGGACCACAACTTTTTGATCCATTTTTCGCCTTTCCTGGGATATTTAAGGTGGAATGCAAGTGGAGGTCCTTGTCAACAGAGCAGCCCTAAACTTTGGGGTGCTTGTGTCTTGCTGATTTTCAATTTTCCCCACTTTATCCCCCATGCGTGGAAGTGCCCTATGCTCTCTAAGCTGTGTTTTTTAGATGTTTCAGGACACACTGTACACTTCTCCAGAGTGGGCTGTTGGCAATTTACATCCCGCCCATCAGTGTAGCAAGGCTCCCATTTCTCCATGGCCTGTCCTGCATTTCTGGTTTGACACTTTTTTCAGCATGGCCCTTTTGACCGATGGGAAGCGAGACTTCTTTGTAGCGCTGATTTGCCTTTCCAGGTTGCTTGGTTGGCCAAAAAGGGCGTATGCGTTTTTTCCTGAATATATTCAGGAAAAAACGCATCGCCCTTTTTGGCCAAGGGCATCATTGTCAACGTTTGCCGCTTTTCATGTGCTTTAAAGGCGATTCGAATCTACCTCCTGAAATCTGTTTCCTGCAATTCTGCCTTGATTTCAAATCCTCTTCTTTTGCCTTCCCTCAATATATTTGTTGGACGAGAGTTATCATTTATAACTCTGCAGGTTTGTGAATTGCAGTGCCCTGAAGCTCCATTTTACAAGTCGCTTTTTTGGGAGCTGGCCGCAAAAGCGCAGGATGGCTTCAGCCCTGTCTGGTTCCGGGGGGCAGGCTGAGCCTGTGGTGAATTCTTCTTCCTGATGGGAAAATAGAGTGACCTGTGCCTGTCCCAACACCAAGAGCTAGTCTCTCATTGGTTCCCCGTCTTCCCGTTCATCCTCAGGACAAATTGCAACCTGTACGGAACCGGAGGTTAAAGGTGCTGATGCTCCAAGTAGGAGATTGCTAGTAAAGTGGCTGGAAATGGCGAACCCGAGCACAAGGAGATGAGAAATGAGGTGCGTTTTAGAAACCTTTCCCCATCACACGGTGTACCGTCTTCTGGGTTTCTCATGCATGTTTTCGATGTAGGAAGATGCCCTTGAACCTGGAGATTTGGGACCCATGCGATGGGTAGCACGCAGTATTACTTAAAGGATCTGCGTTTGCTCACCCAACCTCACCAAACCTCTCAGCCCCAAGAGTGTCCACCCTTATGTCTCATCCAGCTGTGGGTCTAGATATGGTCAATCCAGGTTGCATCACAGCCCCTGAACGAATTGTGTAAGAATTTCTCTCTCTTTCCCTGTCTTTGTTTCATGGGTTTTTAAAAGTAATTTATTTTTATAATGGGGTTTAGCTGCTTTTCACGGCTGTGTTTATGCCGCTTTACACCCACTTGACACACTAACAGAGAGATATCAATACATAGGTTTTAAGATTATTACTAGTCAGATATATTCTTGTGCGGTGAATCGGGCGTGTTGAGTCCAGTTTCTCTGAGCAAGGAGTAGGTCTTGTCTATTACATATTGGGTTTATGGAACGGTAATCTGAGCTAATTTGAAACTCTTGTTTTATGTATCACCCCACCTCACCTTTCCCGTTAAGCAGCCATAGTGTGTTTTCTGCATGTGTGACTCTGTTCTGTTTTGTAATTCAGTTCAAGTGTAACGGTTTTTACATTCCCTCTATAAGTGACACCTTATGAGAAGTGTCCTTTTCTGTGTGACTTATTTCACTTAGAATCGTCTTACCTAAATCCACTCATCATGCTGCTACTAGCCTTATGACATTGATTTCATGGCTGAGTGATATTCCATTGTACATAAGGACCACAACTTTTTGATCCATTTTTCGCTTTCCTGGGATATTTAAGGTGGAATGAAGTGGAGGTCCTTGTCAACAGAGCAGCCCTAAACTTTGGGGTGCTTGTGTCTTGCTGATTTTTCAATTTTCCCACTTTATCCCCCCATGCGTGGAAGTGCCCTATGCTCTCTAGCTGTGTTTTCTAGATGTTTCAGGACACACTGTACACTTCTCCAGAGTGGCTGTTGGCAATTTACATCCCGCCCATCAGTGTAGCAAGGCTCCCATTTCTCCATGGCCTGTCCTGCATTTCTGGTTTTGACACTTTTTTCAGCATGGCCCTTTTGACCGATGGGAAGCGAGACTTCTTTGTAGCGCTGATTTGCCTTTCCAGAGTTGCTTGGTTGGCCAAAAAGGGCGTATGCGTTTTTTCCTGAATATATTCAGGAAAAAACGCATACGCCCTTTTTGGCCAAGGGCATCATTGTCAACGTTTGCCGCTTTTCATGTGCTTTAAAGGCGATTCGAATCTACCCTCCTGAAATCTGTTTCCTGCATTCTGCCTTGATTTCAATCCTCTTCTTTGCCTTCCCTCAATATATTTGTGACGAGAGTTATCATTTATAACTCTGCAGGTTTGTGAATTGCAGTGCCCTGAAGCTCCATTTTACAAGTCGCTTTTTGGGAGCTGGCCGCAAAAGCGCAGGATGGCTTCAGGCCCTGTTCTGGTTCCGGGGGGCAGGCTGAGCTGTGGTGAATTCTTCTTCCTGATGGGAAAATAGAGTGACCTGTGCCTGTCCCAACACCAAGAGCTAGTCTCTCATTGGTTCCCCGTCTTCCCCGTTCATCCTCAGGACAAATTGCAACCTGTACGGAACAGGAGGTTAAAGGTGCTGATGCTCCAAGTAGGAGATTGCTAGTAAAGTGGCTGGAATGCGAACCCGAGCACAAGGAGATGAGAAATGAGGTGCGTTTTAGAAACCTTTCCCCATCACACGGTGTACCATCTTCTGGGTTTCTCATGCATGTTTCGATGTAGGAAGATGCCTTGAACCTGGAGATTTGGGACCCATGCGATGGGTAGCCAGCAGTATTACTTAAAGGATCTGCGTTTGCTCACCAAACCTCACCAAACCTCTCAGCCCCAAGAGTGTCCACCCTTATGTCTCATCCAGCTGTGGGTCTAGATATGGTCAATCCAGGTTGCATCACAGCCCCAGAACGAATTGTGTAAGAATTTCTCTCTCTTTCCCTGTCTTTGTTTCATGGGTTTTTAAAAGTAATTTATTTTTATAATGGGGTTTAGCTGCTTTTCACGGCTGTGTTTATGCCGCTTTACACCCACTTGACACACTAACAGAGAGATATCAATACATAGGTTTTAAGATTATTACTAGTCAGATATATTCTTGTACGGTGAATCGGGCGTGTTGAGTCCAGTTCTCTGAGCAAGGAGTAGGTCTTGTCTATTACATATTGGGTTTATGGAACGGTATCTGAGCTAATTTTGAAACTCTTGTTTTATGTATCACCCCACCTCACCTTTCCCGTTAAGCAGCCATAGTGTGTTTTCTGCATGTGTGACTCTGTTCTGTTTTGTAATTCAGTTTCAAGTGTAACGGTTTTTACATTCCCTCTATAAGTGACACCTTATGAGAAGTGTCCTTTTCTGTGTGACTTATTTCACTTAGAATCGTCTTGCCTAAATCCACTCATCATGCTGCTACTAGCCTTATGACATTGATTTCATGGCTGAGTGATATTCCATTGTACATAAGGACCACAACTTTTTTATCCATTTTTCGCTTTCCTGGGATATTTTAGGTGGAATGAAGTGGAGGTCCTTGTCAACAGAGCAGCCCTAAACTTTGGGGTGCTTGTGTCTTGCTGATTTTCAATTTTCCCACTTTATCCCCCCATGCGTGGAAGTGCCCTATGCTCTCTAAGCTGTGTTTTTTAGATGTTTCAGGACACACCGTACACTTCTCCAGAGTGGCTGTTGGCAATTTACATCCCGCCCATCAGTGTAGCAAGGCTCCCATTTCTCCATGGCCTGTCCTGCATTTCTGGTTTTGACACTTTTTTCAGCATGGCCCTTTTGACCGATGGGAAGCGAGACTTCTTTGTAGCGCTGATTTGCCTTTCCAGGTTGCTTGGTTGGCCAAAAAGGGCGTATGCGTTTTTTCCTGAATATATTCAGGAAAAAACGCATACGCCCTTTTTGGCCAAGGGCATCATTGTCAACGTTTTGCCGCTTTTCATGTGCTTTAAAGGCGATTCGAATCTACCTCCTGAAATCTGTTTCCTGCAATTCTGCCTTGATTTCAAATCCTCTTCTTTGCCTTCCCTCAATATATTTGTGGACGAAGAGTTAATCATTTATAACTCTGCAGGTTTGTGAATTGCAGTGCCCTGAGCTCCATTTTACAACTCGCTTTTTTGGGAGCTGGCCGCAAAAGCGCAGGATGGCTTCAGGCCCTGTTCTGGTTCCGGGGGGCAGGCTGAGCCTGTGGTTAATTCGTCTTCCTGATGGGAAAATAGAGTGACCTGTGCCTGTCCCAACACCAAGAGCTAGTCTCTCATTGGTTCCCCGTCTTCCCGTTCATCCTCAGGACAAATTGCAACCTGTACGGAACAGGAGGTTAAAGGTGCTGATGCTCCAAGTAGGGAGATTGCTAGTAAAGTGGCTGGAATGGCGAACCCGAGCACAAGGAGATGAGAAATGAGGTGCGTTTTAGAAACCTTTCCCCATCACACGGTGTACCATCTTCTGGGTTTCTCATGCATGTTTTCGATTAGGAAGATGCCCTTGAACCTGGAGATTTGGGACCCATGCGATGGGTAGCACGCAGTATTACTTAAAGGATCTGCGTTTGCTCACCCAACCTCACCAAACCTCTCAGCCCCAAGAGTGTCCACCCTTATGTCTCATCCAGCTGTGGGTCTAGATATGGTCAATCCAGGTTGCATCACAGCCCCAGAACGAATTGTGTAAGAATTTCTCTCTCTTTCCCTGTCTTTGTTTCATGGTTTTTAAAAGTAATTTATTTTTATAATGGGTTTAGCTGCTTTTCACGGCTGTGTTTATGCCGCTTTACACCCACTTGACACACTAACAGAGAGATATCAATACATAGGTTTTAAGATTATTACTAGTCAGATATATTCTTGTACGGTGAATCGGCGTGTTGAGTCCAGTTCTCTGAGCAAGGAGTAGGTCTTGTCTATTACATATTGGGTTTATGGAACGGTATCTGAGCTAATTTGAAACTCTTGTTTTATGTATCACCCCACCTCACCTTCCGTTAAGCAGCCATAGTGTGTTTTCTGCATGTGTGACTCTGTTCTGTTTTGTAATTCAGTTCAAGTGTAACGGTTTTACATTCCCTCTATAAGTGACACCTTATGAGAAGTGTCCTTTTCTGTGTGACTTATTTCACTTAGAATCGTCTTGCCTAAATCCACTCATCATGCTGCTACTAGCCTTATGACATTGATTTCATGGCTGAGTGATATTCCATTGTACATAAGGACCACAACTTTTTTATCCATTTTTCGCTTTCCTGGGATATTTAAGGTGGAATGAAGTGGAGGTCCTTGTCAACAGAGCAGCCCTAAACTTTGGGGTGCTTGTGTCTTGCTGATTTTCAATTTTCCCACTTTATCCCCCCATGCGTGGAAGTGCCCTATGCTCTCTAAGCTTTGTTTTTTAGATGTTTCAGGACACACCGTACACTTCTCCAGAGTGGCTGTTGGCAATTTACATCCCGCCCATCAGTGTAGCAAGGCTCCCATTTCTCCATGGCCTGTCCTGCATTTCTGGTTTTGACACTTTTTTCAGCATGGCACTTTTGACCGATGGGAAGCGAGACTTCTTTGTAGCGCTGATTTGCCTTTCCAGGTTGCTTGGTTGGCCAAAAAGGGCGTATGCGTTTTTTCCTGAATATATTCAGGAAAAAACGCATACGCCCTTTTTGGCCAAGGGCATCATTGTCAACGTTTTGCCGCTTTTTCATGTGCTTTAAAGGCGATTCGAATCTACCTCCTGAAATCTGTTTCCTGCAATTCTGCCTTGATTTCAAATCCTCTTCTTTGCTTCCCTCAATATATTTGTGACGAGAGTTATCATTTATAACTCTGCAGGTTTGTGAATTGCAGTGCCCTGAAGCTCCATTTTACAAGTCGCTTTTTTGGGAGCTGGCCGCAAAAGCGCAGGATGGCTTCAGGCCCTGTTCTGGTTCCGGGGGGCAGGCTGAGCCTGTGGTTAATTCTTCTTCCTGATGGGAAAATAGAGTGACCTGTGCCTGTCCCAACACCAAGAGCTAGTCTCTCATTGGTTCCCCGTCTTCCCGTTCATCCTCAGGACAAATTGCAACCTGTACGGAACAGGAGGTTAAAGGTGGCTGATGCTCCAAGGTAGGGAGATTGCTAGTAAAGTGGCTGGAATGGCGAACCCGAGCACAAGGAGATGAGAAATGAGGTGCGTTTAGAAACCTTTCCCCATCACACGGTGTACCATCTTCTGGGTTCTCATGCATGTTTTCGATGTAGGAAGATGCCCTTGACCTGGCGATTTGGGACCCATGCGATGGTAGCACGCAGTATTACTTTAAAGGGTCTGCGTTTGCTCACCCAACCTCACCAAACCTTTCAGCCCCAAGAGTGTCCACCCTTATGTCTCATCCAGCTGTGGGTCTAGATATGGTCAATCCAGGTTGCATCACAGCCCCTGAACGAATTGTGTAAGAATTTCTCTCTCTTTCCCTGTCTTTGTTTCATGGGTTTTTAAAAGTAATTTATTTTTATAATGGGGTTTAGCTGCTTTTCACGGCTGTGTTTATGCCGCTTTACACCCACTTGACACACTAACAGAGAGATATCAATACATAGGTTTTAAGATTATTACTAGTCAGATATATTCTTGTGCGGTGAATCGGGAATGTTGAGTCCAGTTCTCTGAGCAAGGAGTAGGTCTTGTCTATTACATATTGGGTTTATGGAACGGTATCTGAGCTAATTTGAAACTCTTGTTTTATGTATCACCCCACCTCACCTTTCCCGTTAAGCAGCCATAGTGTGTTTTCTGCATGTGTGACTCTGTTCTGTTTGTAATTCAGTTCAAGTGTAACTGTTTTTACATTCCCTCTATAAGTGACACCTTATGAGAGTGTCCTTTTCTGTGTGACTTATTTCACTTAGAATCGTCTTACCTAAATCCACTCATCATGCTGCTACTAGCCTTATGACATTGATTTCATGGCTGAGTGATATTCCATTGTACATAAGGACCACAACTTTTTGATCCATTTTTCGCTTTCCCTGGGATATTTAAGGTGGAATGAAGTGGAGGTCCTTGTCAACAGAGCAGCCCTAAACTTTGGGGTGCTTGTGTCTTGCTGATTTTCAATTTTCCCACTTTATCCCCCCATGCGTGGAAGTGCCCTATGCTCTCTAAGCTGTGTTTTTTAGATGTTTCAGGACACACCGTACACTTCTCCAGAGTGGCTGTTGGCAATTTACATCCCGCCCATCAGTGTAGCAAGGCTCCCATTTCTCCATGGCCTGTCCTGCATTTCTGGTTTTGACACTTTTTTCAGCATGGCCCTTTTGACCGATGGGAAGCGAGACTTCTTTGTAGCGCTGATTTGCCTTTCCAGGTTGCTTGGTTGGCCAAAAAGGGCGTATGCGTTTTTTCCTGAATATATTCAGGAAAAAACGCATACGCCCTTTTGGCCAAGGGCATCATTGTCAACGTTTTGCCGCTTTTCATGTGCTTTAAAGGCGATTCGAATCTACCTCCTGAAATCTGTTTCCTGCAATTCTGCCTTGATTTCAAAATCCTCTTCTTTGCCTTCCCTCAATATATTTGTGGACGAGAGTTATCATTTATAACTCTGCAGGTTTGTGAATTGCAGTGCCCTGAAGCTCCATTTTACAAGTCGCTTTTTTGGGAGCTGGCCGCAAAAGCGCAGGATGGCTTCAGGCCCTGTTCTGGTTCCGGGGGGCAGGCTGAGCCTGTGGTTAATTCTTCTTCCTGATGGGAAAATAGAGTGACCTGTGCCTGTCCCAACACCAAGAGCTAGTCTCTCATTGGTTCCCCGTCTTCCCCGTTCATCCTCAGGACAAATTGCAACCTGTACGGAACAGGAGGTTAAAGGTGCTGATGCTCCAAG